>NC_090659.1:33186698-33786698 GCF_013368605.1 Nyctibius grandis
GTCTATTTTAAGTGGTGGCCCAGCCCTTTCTCCTGGAGCATTACCAAATTTCTTTGTGGTACCTAACACTCCACCTCTCTGTAAGATTTCCTGGGTCTAAGCTTGTCTCCTTCATTTGTAATGTCACTGGCATGGTTTCTAGGCATTGATTTGTCTCTTAATTCCCCTTAATGACAAAGAGACCCTGTGAGCCAACTGCAGTAGACCTGCAAAGATCACCACTGGCATCTCCGTATCATCTTCAGCCAAATCCTGGAGTTTCAAACATGGCTTGTAGCTTATTTCTGCAGACCCAGATCTAACACTTGAAGTGAGGAGATGGATTTTTAGAGGATGTTGTAAAGCAACAACAAGAAAAATCATTCTGCAATTTGGGCAATCAAAACAATATCCTGCCTTTCGCAAAGAAGCAATTGTACACAAAATCCTGCCTCAGCTTTCTTTTTCCTTAAGAGCAGTTTTGTCCTACTGAAGCACAAAAACCTTTCTTTGAGACTCATTTCTCCAAGTCAAGATTTCCCTGACTTTGTGGAGTGTCTCTCTGTGTTAACCATCAGTCTGAAATGTCCCTCTTCCCCACCACTGTAGGGAAACAAGCTTGTCTCTGCTGGTGCTAGTCCTGAGAAGTCCTGAGAAGAAAACAGTTTGCATGGTTTTAATTACCACACTGATATTTTCCTTCTGCTGTTGTTCCCTTTGTGGTTAAATTCTATTCATCCAGTTTCTTCCCTACATGCAATCTTTGCTGAAAGCTGCTTTCCCTACCTCTTAATCTTCTAATTATGATAAAGTGTTCCTGTTTGATGGAAAACTGTAGATCACCATTCTTGATAATACAGTCATACCTACATGGTTTACAGCAAAATATTTGTCCTATATAAATCATATAAAACTCAGTGTTTTCTGCCACCCTGAGTGGGTGGTGGGTCAAAACCTATGAAGCTATCCTAGTGATTTATGCTTCTCTTTTCAATTAATTCATGCTCCACACTGTCTGCAGTCACTATACATTCTACTGTACTCTTTGATCTTGGAAAGTCTTAAATTTACAACACAGATATCGTACTAAAATTCTCTCAAATTGACATTATGAGAGAAGTAAACAATTTGAGAAAAAAGAGGAAGACTTGATGGATTTTGCGAGTGGTGAGAATTACAGGTTAATGCAAGTAGATGGTGTAAGAGAGAAGAGTAGATCTTTCGAGTACTTGCACTTGGGTGTAAAAATTGGTTCTTCTATGATTTGTTGGTAAATGACGAAAAAAACCCCAACAAACCAATAAGATAATTTTACAGCAGGACAAAGGGATTGAAGAAATGCTCAAATTATGGAGAAGGATGAGACATACAAAGCAAAGAAATACATTTTTTTCCTACATTCTTGGCATTGTTTAAATATTCTGAGCACAAAATAACCTTATTTTCTGCATTTTCTCATTTTATCACTTAACAGCCAGACACATAACTGTGTTAATACACTAGATTCCATACTTTTTTTTCCCTATGCAATTTGATTTTACACACACACTCACACACGCATGTGCATACCCACATAATCGTATGTCTGTTGTGTGCAAAGGTGCCTTTATCTCAGTTTTTCCCTCTCACATTATTATTTTCATGCTATTTCATATTTCTTTTATCTGCAGTTTTATTTATAATTTTACTTTTGATGTTCTGAGGCTGGGATGACACAATGATGGCTTCAGCTGATTGAAAGTCCTTATTCTGAAGCCTTGGAGTCTGAAGACACAAATAGAAAGCCTGTAACTTTAAACTTTCTCCTTTTTGGTAGCAGGAAATCCAACCTGTGTCAAAGTTTGAATAAAACCAGATCTTTTTGTGTGTGCATATGTGTATGTGTTTCAGATATACACTATTTATTCTGAAGAGCTGAGATTTCTAATATAGTGCAAGAACTATCTAAACGTTTAACAGAACACAAAAATATATATTTGTTGCTGTATGCATTCTATGCAATTATAGATTAGCTATATATAGGTAAGCTTGCCCTGACATATCCGTACAAAATAAAGGTTTTATCATTGATGCCTGGGGCTATGTTGGTAGTATAAACACATGAAGTAAATAACAGTGACAGAAAGCAGCACAGATGATGTTGTTTTTAGGGATCAGAAAAGGATATGCGTATCTATTGCATAACTTGCTGCTGCAGTTAGAATATTATTCTTTGTCCTCAATGCAACTGTTAGGTAGTTTTTGCCTCTGACCCTTCAGCTACTGTCAAAATGGAGGTATTTTCCTGCTTGTCCTGTTTCTGTAAGGATTGCAGCATGCACCCCAAAATGATGACCCCCCAATTTCAGCAGGCACTTTTGCCTTATCACTATATTTTCCTTCTGTTTATTTACAGATCCCCTCAACAGGTTTGCAGACTCTACTTTTAACCTAGAGCTAAACTTATTTATGTGCATATGAAAAAAAAAAAAAGAAAAAGGAAAAGGAGATAGAAAAAAAGGAAGAGATAGAGTAGTGCATTAAAAGAGAAACATGAAATGCATGGCTAGGCTCGCTCTTGTTTCCTCTTATGTCTGTCATATATACATCCACCCCTGTGTCTGTGATATCAGTAGGGAACACATTCTCTTTCTACAGTCTCAACAGGGCATCCCACTGCATAATAGGGCATCTTTTCCTACTGTCCCAAGAAGTAACAGAGGTCTGACTGCTCAGAGACTGGTTCTGCACACATATACTCAGCTGGCTCCCATTTGTCCAGTGTTTCCATAACTGACAGTAAAATAAAATTTGTTATGTTTGTCTCCTCCTTGTGTAAGCATAACATTAGTCACTGCTATCACTCATGCAGTGCTTCATACTGGCATATGTGCTTCTAATACAACTCTGCTCCTATCTCCTACTGTGATTTTCCGTCAGAAAAGCAGTGACTGCTAACACAGATGGCATATTTGTTTATTTATTTTGAGTCTTTGAATCTACTTCTCTTTTGGAAAAACTCTCTAGGTCCCTAACTTGCTGGCAAGCAAAAAACCAAGATTTTTTTCTTACTAAGTATTTTGACAAACATTATTTCCTCTCCTTGAGCTTCTTCTCCTTACCTGCATGCACACATCTTCATTTATTTTAATTGTTCAAATATTTTCCACTCTTCTCCTTATAAATTATTCCATTTATTAGGACTACAGCTGCCAATCTTCATCAGTTCCGAAAACAGTATCCACAGTGCTGAAACAAAATTCAAGACACAAAAATATTTTTAAAAAGTGTTTTTTTCAACTTCCCTTTGATGTCTAGGAGCATTATATACATTAAAGTAAAGGCAGTTCAAGTTAATAAAAGCTGTTTCTCTATGTCAAAACTAACTCAGCTGAGGAGTTCAGATCTTTTCAAGGGAAATAAAAACTCTGTGTTTTCGTTTTACCTGTAAAGTTTCTTCATAAAGATATAATTACACATGCACACACTTAGCATATAATTGAATTGATCTCATTTGAATAAATGGGGCTAAGACTTACAAGAAACTCCTCAGACTCACTTTGTAAACAGTGGAAAGACATAAGGCATGATTATTTTAATCTAAAATAGATATTTAAAATACTCCAGATGATCTGTGCTGTAAAAGCACTTGCATCTCTCTTTTGACTATTAAAGGATGGCTAAGACAGCTAAGGTGTCTGGCTCAAAACTAAGCATCTCTCTGTAGACATTCACAATTATATTCATTACTTTCCATCTGTCATATTTCTAAAAAGAGAGAAAAGAGGAAAAAGATAAAGCTTCCTTTTCAGCCTCAATAAAAACTGTTCTTATTTACTCAACTCGCTATCCTTGAGAAAGCTCCCATAGACACATGACAAAAATTGTGTTCCTATACATCTCGTATTATATGACTGCACCTGCTTTGATGTTTTAGTGGAGATCAGGAACAAGCTTTTGAATCAAGTCTCCAGATCATTCCACTTGCTGTGCGCTTGTTTGCACCATGGGACAGTCATGGAGTATGTGAACTGGATTCCTTTCAGACTAAACTGTACTAGAAAGGGTGCTCCAAAAGCACCTAATTCTAGCTGCAAATAAGCATTTAGTCAACGGGACTAAACTGAGATCTGAACTACTCTTAACAAGAAAGTCCTTGGGAAGCTTGGATGACTGGTCCTCAGCATCACTGTTTCTCTTGATCCACATCTATTGATCTGCATAGCTTTCAGTGGCCTACGAACACTTCCATATTTTGCTCAGACCAAGCAAGTTTTTCTTTGAGAGAGTATAAAATTGAAGTAAAAATGCCTTCACTTTCTATTCTTACACAATTTATACTGTCTTGTATTTTAATTTTTATTCATTTAATTCCTGGTGATTTTTTATTTTGATAGGCTGAATTGAATGATTTTATTAAATAGCACCTTTCTTTGATATAAAACCACAATGTTATTCTAGATTCTCAAACAGTCTTAAATCAACTGAAAAGCATATGTTGCTCTAGAATTAAAACTGTGGAATTAAAATCAAATGTGCTTTGATGTTGAGTTTTCTATAGCGAGCCCTATGGAATTGTCCCCAAATCGCTATCTGGAGGTATTGCAGGTCTGTGGGAAGGGAATAATTTCTGCCCAAAATAGCATGGACTGGAGGATGTACCAAGCACTAATCATATAGTTCCTGTTGGTTTCTGCTGCAGCTGTTTCTAGCTTCTCTGGCTTTTTAATTCAATTGAATCAATACTCATAAAGAAAAACTTATCCAGCCGTTTTGACTCTTGAATACAGTGATGAAGTGACCTTGCAAACAGGAAATCCCTAAACTGAGAGACTGCTTCCTTAGCCTGTTGTTTTATACATATATACTGAAAAATTAAATTAAAAATAAGAGTTTTCGGAAATCCTAGCAAATTTTTCACTTGAATGAATAGTAAATTATAACTCTGAAAGCCATAGTAGGATAGCAGGGCCAGTCCTGCCTCAAGTCACCATGTAATGGTACCTTAAGCTGATCCATCAAGCCTTCCCTTCCACACATCATGCTCACAAGGTGATTGAGAAGGAACGCTACTCACTAAGAAGAACAAAAAGTAAGTGCAGGTCTTTTCTTGGTTTTCACAAACCTCTCCCAAGTTGTTACTGGCCCATTTCACATATATTTCAAGGATCCGCAGTTTACCTCAAGAAGCCTACTGCTTATTCTGTAAGTAACAGAGTTATTAATTCTGACAATTTAGATGCTCTATGCTTATAAGTCCTCTTTCAAGAATCTGCTACCAAATGTTTGTAAAAAAGAATGGTCAAGCATTTTTAAGGTGGGTTTTGTCAGTTTTCTTCTTCCTTTGGTGTTCAAATTTGGGAGGAAAGACAGAGCAGCTCTCTGATGCTCTGCAGATGCCTTATTCCGGAAAGGAATCTAGTTGAATCAATATATAGTGTAAAGCAATCAAGACAGACCATTTGCATTAAACAAACTTAATGTGGATAACAAAGAAGAGTAAGCACATTTTCATACACTGAAGTGTTGAACTACTGAAGTTACTGTTACAAAATACAGTGCATGGGAGAACTTTGCGTGAGTACAACAAAAAACAGGTTCCAGGAAGACTCTGTGAGGATGTAAAAACAAAAAGTCAATGTCAGTTTTAGCAAGCTATGAGGACCCATTTCTTAGTTGCAGCAAGGCTGGGGTGCACAATGGTGGAGGAACAGGGCAGGCTGTGGCAGGGACCTCCCCCAGCCCCACTGCGCCTGGAAACAGTGAGTAGAGCCAGAATGGGGACTGTGACCAGTGTCCACCACAGCACCGGGAATGCTGTGCACGGTTACGGGGCCGAGGCGGCTCCAAGGTCAAGCCAGGGCCCAGATGGGTGAGGTGAGGGTGAGGGCAGCAGAATTCAAGGTTGACATGGCTCTTCTGGGGGCCAGGCCCCAGACAAGACCTGGGTCCTCCCTCGACAATGCTCATGGTCTGGGGCTGAGGCCCCTGATAAAGCTTCCCAAAGCTCTGCCTCGCCACACTGCATCTTTCTCTGCTGCCAGGCCCTGGCCCACAGTGCCACCATCTTGGAGCTGGCCTTGGACTGCCTGGGAAATGAAGGACAGGCCACAGAGCCAGGAAGTGCAAGTAGAGCTGTGGTACCACTAGTGAGATCTGCAGGATGAAACAGTGGCTGCTGGGGACCTGGCATCCACACCACGAACACTGCAGTGGCTTCATGCTGTGTACAAGCTCTAGCCTGGCACTATCCCATTAGCAGCTGGGGCATAACAGGTGGGGTCCCAGAGAGCCTTTCCTGTGTAGTTTCATCTGAAATTTCATGATCTCAGAGACTGCTGCCCATACAGTATGTGGGGATGTTTGGGAGACTTGCTTCAGAAGGTTATTCCTGATCCACACTGAAACGTGTGCTTAGATGCCTTCAAAGACATTGCCTCCAGCTCATGAAGAATCTCATATGAAGAACACTGGAAGCTACGGTTCTGACCATAGGTACTGACCAGGTGCCTATGGTGAAGGTGCCAGCTGTTGCCTGCTCAATGTGGTCTGGCACAATCCTCCTAGGCACATGTAACTAAATACTGTGAGGCACCAGATACTTCTCTAGATATACATTTGCTCTGACCCTGTACAGTCATTTTTGTCTTCAGTCTGATGGAAAAAAAAAAGACAGTGAAGACACACAAATCAAGTAATCAAATAAATTACAGTTAACTGGAATTCTGAGTTAGTTCAGGGTTTTTAATTATCCCAGCTGTTGTCCATCTACATTAAGACCTAGCAGGGGAGCATTTGTCTTTAAGTGTATACAACAGCAAATGACACCCTGTTGTAGTACACCAGAGCACTGTGGATAAAAAACATTTTGGTCAAGAGGTATGTAAAAAGGAGTATCACATTTTGCACAGCTGATCCAAGAGTTTTCCTGTGCTGTTACTTCAATTACCTTGTCACATCTCCACTTCTGCAAAGCTTAGAATATCCAAAGATTTCACTATATCACACATATGAATTTGTATTTAATGTACCAAAATAGTGTGATATGACCTTGTTAATGTGAGCCAACTTGAAACTTTGCTTTGATTAGATTTTAGAAACCCAGCTTCCCACTGCTTAATAAGCTGATAGAACTTCATTTTCTGTTATAAATTGATTAAATCTTGAGTATCTTTCAGCTACCAAAACATATGGTGTAAGTAAAACAAGCAAAGATTGAAACATTTCTGAAGCAAAATTGGTTAACTCTGTCATTTTTTTTTGAATATCAGAAAGATTTAAATTTGGATTTAAATAATTAAATCTGATATTAATTTTCAGAATATAAAAATATTTTAGCTTCTTTTTAATAAGATCATGAAAGCATTTTTTTAACCTCAGTTTTCTTTACTGTAGAAATTTACATCTTTTTATTTAATTTATTTATTTTTAAAGCTATATGACAGGGGAATACTCATATCAAGATCAGATGTAAAAAGCCATCCTAGATGGATTCAGACGTCTTAGATGTTCTCAGATGTCTTAGGTACATGGGAATTGAGCCATGTTTTCAAATGTTCCTTCATAAACACATTCTGACCTCTGACCAAACCAAAGGCCCACGAGAAATATCTGTTCCATTAATATCAAGGAAATTATAAATTATGGTCATGAAAGGTTCTTAAAGGCAAAATAGTGAGATCTCTTTAGTTATGTGATCATTATTGGTCAGATAAAGAAAGAGAAACTTATATATACCTCTGTGTGTGTGTTCGTGTGCATACACACTTCTACTTGTCCTGATATCACTTAACAAAAAAATACAAATAAGTGACTCAATGACATATAAAAGGAACACTCCTATTTCTCTCTGAAAACGTTTTTTTTTTGTAGTGTTCACAAACACATATTGTTCCTAATCAAAATCAGAGCTCTTTTCAAACAATGTTAAATAGTAGCAATTTCAATGCCTACTAGTGCAAGGATAGAGAAGATGAGCTTAGTGATCAGTGCTTTAATCTTTACCTTGACTTCAGATGCTGCAGCTCAATAACAGACTTTTTCTTCCTTTAGTATTGGAATTAAATGAGAATTTACTGTGTGGAAGCTGTAATCCCTTTGCCTTGTTTCAGCAGAGTATTCAGATGATGATTTAGAGCGAACCGGTTTAATCAATGTCTGACTGATGTGTCAAAATATTTATTCAAGTGAGTGCATCTTGTTTGAAAGGTGTGTGTTTACAGGCTTGTGAGAGTAGACACATTTAAGGGATCATTTAAAATACGTATTTCCTGGTTGAAACTGAGACTAAAGAGTTTCTGAAGTTTCCCCTCACCTCCCCCTTTTTTTCCTAATTTTTTGAGTAGCAATTCAGCTTTCACTAAATACCTCTTAACTGTTAAAATATAACACATTATATACATACAGCAGCTGTTCAAAACTTAAATATTTCTTATTTATTATTTATTCTCATAGTTGTGATAAACTGTTTGCCAGAGTTTTGATCCCTTAAGTGCTAAGTCTTTCATAGCTGGTATGGCATAACAGAAAAAGTAATGCCTATACTGTACAAACACAAGTTAAACTGCAGAATATGGGGACCAGGCTAAAACAGTTACTGAGTCATAAAAGGCAGGTTTAACAATGCAAAGCGGTCTATCACATAATCATTATTACCACTTTAAGGCAGTATTACTGCACAATTTCAATAAGAAAATGTAGCAAATGCATAATAAGTTATTTGGAAAGAAAAGAAGTGTCCTGGTTTCATTGGGATTTTGTTTCAGTTTGTGGCCAGCCATGGTGATCAAGACCCTTAGCAGTTAAATCCAGAGCAGTTGACCCAGGCTGGCCCACAGGTTGTATTCTATATCAACATCAAATTCACTATAAAAGGGAAAGCTTGCTAAGGAGAGCTAGGGCTTTTTTTGCTCTCCTATCTTTTTTTTTTTTTTCTTTTTATTTACAATGATTGGTGTTCCTGGAACAGCCTGCTGTAACTCTGAGCTAAGTATAATTTTGTGTGTTTTGTGTTATTGTTGATATTGGTTTCTTTATTTTATTAAATCTGTTTAACTTTAAATCCACAAGTCTCCCTCCTTTTCCCAATTCCCTTCTTGGATGGGAAGGGACATTGTGTGAGAGAGCAACTGTTATTGTTTAGCTGTGGGTCTGGGCTAAATGAAGACAAGAAAACCGGCCAACAGATTACCAAATAACTACACTGAATGGTTATGATAATGTTCTGCAACAGTAGAGAAAATTAGGACATGTTTGTTGAATAAGCAGTTGGCATCCTCAACCGCCTTATGCTCTGAACTTACAAACACTTACCTGTTGAGCAGAAGGTCTATTTGGGCCTGTGTCACAACTTGCTGGTAAGATTCTCTGTCATTTGTGGTGTTCATTCCTCCCTTTGATGATCCTGTACTTGGGAATCCATGCAGCTGAGAGATAGGCCATTTATAGCCCTAATTTTTCCTTTTATTGGTAGATAGTTTGAAAAACAGAGATCCAGGAGACAGGCTCTTGTTTACTATCTGCTTGGCTTCTGGCTGCAGAGACAGTAGACTGCTTCAGGTTCCACTCTAGAGCAAATCACATAGTTTCTTTGACAAGCAAAAAGTGATAAGGAGCTCTGTGCAGCAGGGTTACCAGGGTGCTTACTTGGTTCAGAGGCAGGGTGAATAAGAAAAGCACGGGAGACATTTAATTTTCCTCTCTGGAATTGGTGAATTTTCCCTCTTTCATCCATTTTAGCTAGGTATGGGAAAACTTCTGTCCACATCAGCCTAAGCAGGTCTCAAACTTTCTTAGTCAGCTACTGATGGTATGTAAAAAATGATTAAATTTAGGTAGAATTAACTGTTAATTCTTTAAATGGCTTTATAATGAGCAATTGCTTCAGGTAGTAGCAGCAGCTAGTTCATATACCAAAAAAATGCAAGGATGAGCCTGCCAGGGATTTCTAACTATTCCACAGAAAATTCCAACCTTCTTTTAAAATTGCCTGCTATTGGTAAGCTTGTTAATTTATTTTCAACAGTGTTTGTTATTCCCTGTGGAATTTGAGAGCAAGTAAATTTACCCACTGGTTTACTGCCTTAATCTGCAAATATTGCCTGTACAAACAGGCAGGAAAACCTACTTGGAAAATAAAAATCAAGTACCAGATCCTTGAGCTGAAGAATTTATCACAGGTTCTTACTGACAGGAACTAATTTGCTCAGCTACTATCAAATGACCATTTCAGTGTAGTCCTACGTCTGTATTCCACCAGCGATGTTTCTGGTGTCATGGAATCGCTGTGACAGTCTGACATAAGGGAGCGAAACTCGCCCTATGTTTCTAACAGCAATTGACTCACTTGAAGTTTTACATCACCAGTCCAGAATTTCCTGCACATTTGAATAAACTGTTTTCAAACAGTTGTCAACTACCATGTGGTGTACATTTCCTTCACTAATGTTTGCTTTGGCCACTAGTAAAATATATAAATAACTATCAATCCTCACACTTGTGAAAATAACAGAAAAGCCTTATTTTAAAAGTAAACCTGGAAAATACTTCCTCACCTTTTAGTCCTCTTTCTTAAAGTTTTAAGTTTCATTTTGTTTTTATAAACTACAGTGACATACTTTGTCTTATTTACAAGTGAGAGGTGGGAATGCTGCAAACTTTTTCAGGTAAATGTGTTAGGAAAATTAATTTTCATGTAAAGCTAGTTGCAATATGATATCACTGACTGAAACAACCTTTGGTGCATGGCCTTGAAAAGACATCTTTGACAGCTAAGGAAATAGATTTGTAATTCAACTTTAGCTCAGCTTTTGTTACTGTTTCTACTGGTACTGTTCCTTCAGAACTGTATAGAATAAAACAGTAGATTAAATAAATTGGTTACCATGTAAGTGAAATAATCCCCTTGCTGCCAGTCAGCTCAGATTTACCTTCATGTAAGGTGACAGGGGGTCAAGTTCTAGGCTAGCAAAAGTCCAGCTTTTAATTAAATGAGTATTAAAGAGCTTCCACAAGACTTTATAATTGGACTGTCTTTTATGTGATTAAGCATTCTATCTATACCAAGTCTTATTTCAAAGATTATATCAGTAGAAAAGTGGGAAAATGTAATCTTTTTGCCCAGCAGTCAATTAAAAAAAAAAGGCTCCCATGAAAGCAAACCAAACACCAGAATGAGCTTGGCGTTTTTAAATAATACATATGAGTTTCCTTACAACCCTGACGTGAAAAGCTTTGTGATACTGGTGTTATATCAGTCCTTCCTAACTGTCTTGGAAAATACGTGGCATGTTACAATGAAAACAGCTCCCCAGCTGTTTATGTAAAAATTATTTGAAGAAAAACAAGCATGGCCATATGGCACTCTAGCAATAGAGTGGGAGCATGAAGAATAAATTTTGTCGATTGTAGTAGATAATGGTCATGCTAAGTAGGGTGTCAAATATTGATGACACATTAATAGTTAATCTCTCCTTTTATCTTATAAATGCCTACATTTCTTAGCAGCTGGTAAGTTGGACACAAAATAATAACTTATTCTGATAAAGAATTCAATTTTATGGAATGACAAAATATTTAATGTACTGAAGAAGTCCCAAACATTCCCTAGTTAAAGGATATTTAAAAATATTATGCATTCATTTGAGTAATGTTATACAATTTCATAGTAAAGGCTTAGAGGTACCAAATAGTTTTATTTGTGGTTGTTTTAGATACTCCCAGTGCTTAATAATTAACTGAAACTTTCACCATGAGGGCTATACAAAATTTCTCACTAAAAAAGTGGGAAGTCAGCCTGTAATTCAATCAAAATCCAGCGTGTTCCCTCTGCTTTGGGGATGAAGAGTCCTTCTCCAGCTCTCCTTCTATAGTAGCATAGTCCGACACTTTTGCACCCACATCTGATGTAGTAAGGGGTAGACTCAAAACTTTTTTCACTTCCCTGGCTTTCCATCACATCCACAGGAGTGACAGTACTAGGCAGCCCTGTACAAATTACTCTCCCAACATGCTCAGGCACTTATGGTGTATAAATAGCACAGAAGAGTAGGTTTCAGTTTGAGGTTTTCTTTAACATATGTATAGCTCTGCATGTGTATTTGGAAGTTAAATGTTTATTTCCGTGTGCATGTGTGTGGTGTAATTAAAATATCTTGCATTTACTCCTGAAAGAAAAAAGGGCATCAATGTAAAAATCAGAGTTGTCAATATAGAGGTTCTGCAAAGATTTGTCAAACCTAAATGCATGTATCAAAGATATTTACAAGGTTAAATCCCAGGCAAGCCTAGAGCTACCAGATAAAGGATTAAAATGAGAAGGGAAAAGAGAAGTTTGGCAAAAGACAGTGCTAAGTTGCCAAGGTGGAGAGTGAAGCACAATGGGGAATCAAGACAAGCAAATTAATAAGGAACACTTTAACAGCTTGTGTGTGTGTATTCTTAAGCCTGTATGAGCACTTGCTTTGCTTCACTTCAGTGTTTGTGTACTTCTAACATATTGATTCAGACTGAATTCTCTCTCTCCTGCACTCTCTGCTGGGAAGAGACATTGACTCAGATTCGTCTGACACAGTCTATAGATGCTGGCATGCATTTACCCTACAATCATGGGATGAGAGTTTTTGTGAGGTGCCTTTGTTCTATTATGATAAACTCACTCATGTTCTCACCCTGGTTCTTAAGCTGTTCTCCTCAGTTTCCAACAGAATCAAAACCATAACAATGTGAGGCTTTTTTTCCTTTCATCTGGTCAGAGAATCAAAATATTCACTTTCCATGTGTTACAAAAATGTGCTGGATTTTTTAACTGCCATGAAGCATATTTACAAGTGGGATAAAACAATTGTGCATGGAGAGAAATAGTAAATCTCCCACAATGGTGTATAATCCTATAATATCAGTTAGTCTTAAAGGAAATTGATGGAATGATCATACCTTAGAAAATGGCCTGAAGTTAAATAAGCTCAAGTGGGAACTGGATTCCTGAATCAACAGTCTTCCTCTGAGACACCGAATAATTGGAGATAGACTAATTGGCTCACAGACCAGGACATTCTGCTTTCTCCATGGAGTAAATCTTCTTATGGTTTCTATATCCATCTGTTAAATGGTTGTATTTTTGCCCACTGAATAAAAGAATGTTTTCAATTGTATTCAGAGAATAGCTTCTATTTTCCTTCAGTAAAGTATTCCAGAGGTAAAAAGTCCTGTCGCTGAGAATGTCAAAAACTTTGTTTCTAACTGCAATCAATCCAAATACTAAACAAATTATTCCAGTCTGTGAATGATACAGAAGACTAAGAGACATATTTGAAAAAAAATCTGCACTTAAAGTACCATGGACCCTTCCAAATTTGATGTGTATCTTATAGTTGCTTGCTATTACAGAGAATTGACCTTAATATTCAAGGGGTTCTTCTGGCCTGTGTTTGCTGCTCTAATCCTATATTGAACTACCTATATGATGTGGTTGGAAGCATAGGTCTCATATTTGACATTTGGTCATGACACTCATATATGAACGCAAATCACTTATCTTTAAGATTCCTCATTACATTTCCTTTTTACATTGCATTATTATTCTGAAGCAATGCATATTAATTTTGGTAAGTTCTACTCCAGCAAGAATACCCCATAGCACTTATCAAAAAGATTTATCAAAAAGATTTATCTCAAGCTTCTATCTATGCATTTAGAAGCATAGCTGAGTTCATTTACCTGAATCTTACCACAACTGTCTAGGTGTATGTTCCTCTGAGGCCACTAGCTTGGCAATCTCTTCAAGCCGTTTCTTCCCTACTGCATCATCTTACTCTTACTGGCAATAAATGTGACTCAGATGTTTTTCAGCTAACTGCTGGTATCTTGAAAGTATTGGATGTCTGTACTAAAACACTGGTAGAAACCAAGCTGTCCATTTGGATACTGGTAGCATTGAGTCCATGGCATGTCATGACCTCTTCTTGAGCTTTCATATCAATCCACATAGAATTCTCCAAAATAGCTTCAACTATTGACAACAGCCTTTACTCTACTTTGCTCAGTAGAGGCAGAATACCACATGCTCCTCATGCATCCAACTGAGTATGTTACTTTTCCTTCGTGGGCAACTGTACAAGTAACCTGTGAGCATCAAATGCATCTTCTTTTTAGATCAAATCCAGAGGTATAATCCTGAGTTTAAAGGTTAGTACATTAACTCCCCGATCCACTTTCACTACTTTAATTTATTTATTTGCTGAATCATAGAGGTTGGAAGACATCTTTTGAGATCATCTAGTCCAACTTCCTGCTCAAGCAGGGTCAGCTAGAGCTGGCTGACAAGGACCGTCTTGACACAGTAGTTTTCATTAAAAAATTACAGAAGAATAAACCTTTTCACTTTGCATATATATAGTGAAAAGATGAGGTCTTGGAAAAGGTGACTGAAAATTTCCGCCCCTTATAAATACATGGCTGTCTGAGACTCCTTTGTATATTTTTTTTAAATAATTCTAAGGAAACAGTACATTTGCTTCATCGAAACTACACATATGTGTTGATTCCTTTCCATTATTCTTCTAAAATATTTAGCAAATTAGTCTTCTTTAAATAAAAGGTTGCATTTGCAACATTCTGCCTAGTATTTCCTCACTTCTATGAAGGTGTACTCATTTTTACTGTTACTGTATCAGCTCATGAAATTTACTTTTGTTAAAACCTGGTTCATGACACAGATAAAGACAGTGGAGAATTCTGTCTTTTTGATCATATTATCCTTCCCTTACATTTTGTTGTTATCCTTGGGGCTCTTAATGATGTTAAAAGGAAAGAACTGAAGGCTTTGTTATGCTCAAGAGACTGCATTTCAGTTCCCAGCGCTGCTGATTGTGTCAAGCTTTTGTCAGCTCTAATTAGAAGTGAACTCCCAGATTTCAGTAAACCAGGTAAGGGTGACACCCTTTATAGAGGTTGTTCATTTGGGAGGAAGATATTGCTTGGCTGAGTTGAGAGTGCGGAATCAATAGATGGTATTAGCAAGAACCTTCTGGCCTGCAGCATGCCTAGAGTCTCCCGAAGTCACTATTAGTATGGGTGTGTGGGATTCAAATATAGGGCAAGAAGTAAAGCAAATGTAAAGGTTTCACCTTGGAAATATGAATTGCTGGGAACAGTCAAGATCTGCAATATTTTTGTGCCTCACTCACCTGCCAATTTACAACATGAGTCTTTAGTTAAAAAATAAATCTCCAAGCAAGCATTCCCTTAGTATTTCTTCAGTCCTTTCCCTCTAAACAATTTATATAAAAAATAATGACAGCACTTGTTCTCTAAACCTGTTATGAATCATTTGGCAGAAAATAAGCATTTTAATAATAAATATAGGCAAATATGTAAAAGCTCAAAGGTGCCAAATTAACTAATTTAATTCTCTGAAATGTGATTGATTGATAGAAGATTTTTTCTTTGTTTTTTTTTTTTTTTTTCACTTTTTTTGTGAGTTGCTTAACTATTTTTTTCAGTTTGTTGTTCGGCTCTTTCTCAGATTTTGAACTGTAGAGGGATACGTTTGTACATAATAAAACTTTTGACCAAAGAACCATCTGTTTTGAGTTTTAGGGGAAAAAAATGCTCTTGATAAATGAGTTTTTTCACAAAAAAAATTATCCAGTTTACTTCCATCTGCTTTTATTAGCACAGGAGATGGAACAAACTGGAGGAAAAAGGATGCCAGAGTACTGGATGGGACCTGTCTATACGGCATTTGCAGTGAGAGGAGATTTCATTTATTTCAGGCAGCATGCAGGGATCAAAAGCACCAGCACTCCATAAAAAGTGGACTGCTACATTGCAAGATTTTTGAAAATTATAATAATCCAGATAAAGGAAGTGAATCTGTGGTATGCTAGTGCCAGAGTGGATTTGTCTAGATAAATAATATACTGCATTGCCTTTTTGCAGAATCTAAAAAACAAGTCTAGCCACTAAATATAATCTGCTGCTATAGACTAATAAACCCTACCATCAGGACAACAAAGTCTTTATGCAGTTAAATTTGCTGCCCAATAAATACCCCAGTGCAGGAAAATTCACTTGCCTACAGTTGGCCACTGCTCTTCCCAAATAGATAGGAACCCAAGTGTCAGCAAAATCATACTAAGAATATGAAAGCAAATTTCAGAGTGTGATTCTCCTGGAAAGCTACTGACTGCTCAGGAAACTAAAATAACAATTTCTTCTCCCCCTCCACTTCTAACAATGGCGTCTATAATTATATCAGACTTGGAAAGATATAACCTGTTGAGAGGTCAAGGTTTCTCAGCCTGATGTCCCTATGGAAAACAAGAAAGAACAAATGCAATTCAGAGCATTCTAGTGTTCATATACTCACCATGTCATGTATTGTCACATCTATCTCATTAAATATGTTTGTTCTCTCTATTCCTACCATTATTCCTGTGAAAAGGCAGCACAGATTTAGTTAAGGGGAGATAAAGTCATAGAGAGTAAAGAACATCAAGGAGAGCAAACCGCAAACATGAAAAAAAACTTTTAAATGCCTGTAATTTAATACAATTGAAGTCAACACCACCCTTTCACTGCAGAGTTAGGTATCTAAAGGTTGACAATTGCCGTTTAGTTAAATGGATCGCTATTACTCTTTCTATTGGGTTGCTTGTTAATAGCTTTGCTTTCAGAGCCACATTTTCACAGTTATGTTGTCTAAAGACCTTGAAATCAGAGGAAACCAAAACACAAGACAGTAGCATTGTAGAATAAACTCATGTTTAACATTGTTCCTGTTAGCTATTCCCCCTAAACACATTGAATTAAAAGGGTGATAAGTATCATTGAAGAACCTATTCTGCCTTGTGGAAGATAATCTGTTCTGATAATGTCCCAGCCTCTTCAAGAGACCAAGAAAAGATAAAGTGTTGATAAAACAGTCATTACTCATACTAGAGGACCCAGAGCATCAACAGTGCCTGACAGTCATTGATATCACAGTTACTATAGATCAAATTACATCCTAACTTATGTTTGATGTTTATTTTGAGGAAAATCATAACCAGTTAAGAGTTTCTGGATCAACCTAGCCAGGCAGAAGTCAAGGATATTAGAATCGTTCAAACAGAGGTATTGTCTTTATAGTGTTCTGTTAGCAGTCTTACTCAGAAATAGAAACCTTTCCCAGACGTCAGGCCTGTCAGGCAGTAAATTGGTCAGAATATTCAGGTCAGGTTATTTGTTGCCTTCCTAAGATGCACTAGCACATCTCCAACTAGCAGGCTTCCTTAGCACTTTACAAGCAGTACCTTTTCCTGATGGTGCCTTTACATTAATGGTCCCATTACTTACTCATGCACTTTACCAAAAAGAGCGGGTTAGGGCCTAGAAATAACAGGCCATCTGAGTAGCATTGACCAATAATGTGCCTCATTTGAAAACAGCACTAATAAGTAGTTCCCATGCCTGTAACAGGTACAGACAATTCAGCATTTAGAACAGAACATGTGTTGCTTTTGCACATTGCTGTATGAAATGAAAAATAGTTTCACACTCATAATACAAGCAGGTTTCACCAATATACAAAGTATAATGAAGTTGTCATCTAATTTCTATTTACTGCTGTACAGGTTTTGGCTGAGGAGTTAGTTTTCTGCAGTACTAGCTGGTATGGTGCTATGTTTTGGATTTGTGATGAAAACAGTGTTGATAATATATGGATGTTTTAGTTATTGCTGAGCAGCACTTACACAGGGTCAAGGCCTTTTCTGCTTCTAACACTGCCCAGCCAGTGAGCAGGCTGGTGGTGCACAAGAAGTTGGGACAGATGGCCCCCAACTAACCAAAGGCATATTCCATACCGTATGACGTCATGCTCAGCAATAAAAACTGGTGGAAGAAGAAGGAAGGGGGTGATGTTCAGAGTGATGGCATTTTGTCTTCCCAAGTCACTGTTAGATGTGATGGAGCCTTGCTTTCCTAGAGATGGCTGAACACCTGCCTGCTGATGGAAAGTAGTGAATAAATTCCGTGTTTTACTTTGCTTGTGTATGCAGCTTTTGCTTTACTTATTAAACTGTCTTTATCTCGACCCACAAGTTTTCTCATTTTTGCCCTCCTGATTCTTTCCTCAGTCTCAGTGTGGGGGAGTGAGCAAGTGGCTGTGTGGGTCTGAGCTGCCTACCAAGGTTAAATCACAGCAGTTGCTATTGGCAGCAGAGGAATTAAACAATTGTAAAATTTTAAGCTTCATTCCATTTTAATATTAGTGTAACAATTCCAAGAAATACTTAAATACTTAAGATTTACCATTTCCTCTACATACTTACTATAGAGTTTAGGGTTTGATTGTTTTTACATATTTAGTTATTCTGAAGTAAGTTTTCACTGTTACATCAGTGGGAAAAGAAATGTTCCAAGCAAAAATATTCACTGAAAGAAGGCAGCTCTATCAGTGGATTTTTTCATCTACATAATTTTAAAAAGAGCAAGTCTTAGTGATTATATTACTTGTACCATAAAACAAGATCAGGATGCTCTGCTCCAGGGAGCAGACATGTTTCAAAACAGGAGGTCTGTAGGCACTAGAGAAATCAGCAATGGAAGTAATGTTGGTAAGGAAGTTCTGACCTTAGGTATCACAATTTTTTTCACTTGGCAAGCCATATATTTTTTTTAATCCAGATAAAAGTGAATCCTTAATAAAAGAGCCATCATTATTTTGTAAAATGAGATTGAAATTAAAGGAAGAATAGAATTAATAAACACTTAGTAAAATCAGTCACAAACAAAGAACAGATGTTGAGGTATGGGGTTTTTTTTAATATTAATTGGATTTTGGAGTTGTTTTCCACTGTTTTGACTGTGAGAAACACAGAATTAGAGACTTTCAAAACCTCCTTTTCCATTACAGAAACCCCACAACTTTCTCAATTTTGATTTAACAAGTTTATACCTGCTAATTAGAAGTTTGCCAAATATTTCATTGAAAAGTTAGAGTCAGGAAAATTAAAGCACTCTCAATTTTTGCTCTCTTAATCATTATCCTTCCAAATTACTGCTGCTCTTTGATATTTGATTTTTGCCTTTTTGCCACCGCTGTCTTAACTTCATAAAACCCCCTTTGTTCGCATTGAACAAGCAACAAGAAGTAAATGTAGAGTCTGTATTTTATAGCTAATATAAGTTCTACAACCAGAAATATTAAATAAATATTAATATTCCTTAGAGTGTTATTAGCTTCTTACATTTATTTAGTGCAACTATTGTCTAATAAACGCTCTTCTATCATTGCATCTGGGGTTTTTTTTAATATAAATGCTTTGACTAGTAGCAGTTGTGTTTCATTCTTTGCAAGATATCTTTTTGAATCTTGAACTCATGGAACATTTTTTGACATTTCTCTTTAAGTCTTTTCTTTACTTTATGCCGTTGTATTGCCTAATGATTTCCTGCAGAAACTGTGCTTCAGTATAGTTATATGAATGAGTGATGTCTCTCAAAGAACACTGAGAATCCCATTGTTAATCCAGCTTCATTTTGGCCACAATTAACAAATGTCATGTTTCTTCAAAGACTGGAAGACACCTCTTTAGAAGCTAGAAAGTGATCTTTTCTAACCATTTAGTGGGTCACTGGTGAATAAAACAAATTCATCTTCTGTGGTCTATCATTGCATCCAAAGAAGAGCAATGAAGCTGGTGAAGGGCCGAGAGCAAAAGTCTTATGAGGAGGATTATCAAACACTCGAACAGGCTGCCCAGGGAAGTGGTGGAGTCACCGTCCCTGGAGGTATTTAAGAGATGTGTAGATGTAATGCTTAGGGACGTGGTTTAGTGGTGGACTTGGCAGTGTTAGGTTAACAGTTGGACTTGGTGATCTTAAGGGTCTTTCTTTTCCAATCTAAATGATTCTATGATCTTCTGGAACCCTTCAAGTTCTGCACCAAAATTTATTTCCTCCTTATTTAATTAACCTGGGTTGAGCCTAGCATAGCAATATAAACCATTTCCTATTTATCCAAAGTTGTTTGTGTCTATTCAAGTTCATAATAATACTGTTTAATCTCCAAGGTAGTCTGTAAGGCAGAAGTGAACATAATTTCTCAAAAGTGCATGGTGAATCTTAGTATACTGTTCCCTTTTATTAAAAATACAGTACTTCTAAAAAGGCTAATGGAAGATCTGTAATAATTAGTAGGAACATACTATTGAAGTCATTATTATTGTGATTTCTGAGGGGATTTATACCCTTTATGGGACTGACTGTATGTTATTCAAGTCAAGCATTCAAGAATTTTGGGAATGACATCTATAGAAGCAGAGCACACCTCTACGAATTTCATACTAATCTGACAAAGAAATTTGAAGAGGTGCGAAGGTCTTGTTGACCTCTCTGTTTTTGTGCCTTTTGTTTAGTTTTGATGAAAATGATTAAGGATTTTTCAGAGAAAATTACGTTGGCAACTCACTGTACAAGAAGACATTTGAGACTGATAAAGGAGTGAGTACGTATTACAAAGACTTCAGGGCAATTTTCAGTTGCACTCTGGGCAATCAGAACCACACCTTTAATTAAAAGTCAATGGAGCTGAGTGACTAAGTACCACTCATGAGTTTTAAAGTATCGTTTAATTGACAGAAGAATGAATTAAAAATGGGTAGAGGGGAGACTACATTTCAGTTGGAAGAAGTAGATTTCTAGGAGTCTGAAATGTTTAGACTGAAAAAGTATTATTAAAATATTTCTGTAAGGCAGATCAAGAAAACAATCTATTCTTCAAATTTGTTTTCTGGAGTTGCAAGAAAATAAAATCTTAGTAATTAATAAAGACTCTGGAAAGGATCTTGTAAATGGTTGGTATAGGTCATTCCACTTCCTCGAATATACTTACTGTTGTAAGAAACAGCGTTGCTGAAGGTGCTAGGAATCACCAAAAACAGGACTAGAAGGAAGGACCTTCTGCCCTAAAGCAAGATAAATTCTATCTAAACTGTTCCTGACAGGTTTGTCAAAGATGTTCTTGAAAACCTCCAGTGATGGAGACTCCAGAGTATGCCTTGGCAATCTACTGATTTAAGTGGTGCTTAGCTCTCCTTAATTTTAGATAGATTTTGTCAATGGAGTATTGGTCGATCTACAAGGAGAATATTATGCTATGCAAAATGTGAATAAATCTATTAATATATAACTTAAAGATATTTTGTCTCGATTTTTTTTCCATTTGAATGAAAAAAATGCATAGGATTTTAGAAGAATAAATAATAATATTTTTATCACTTCATAAAATAAAATTCTTTTGCTAGATAAAATCTGGTCTATATATTATCTTCTTTTTAGATTCTAGAATACCAGTAAAACATGTATAAAGTTATTCTGTGGTCATTGATTCAGTTCTGACAGTTAATAAAGTTGATCTGAGATAAAAACCAGTGGCCAATTTACCTATTAATAGCCGTTCTTTATTTGGGGGAAAAATCTTTCATATTTCTCATCAAATATTGAATCATTTCCTGTTTAAGCATTTATTTTGAACATTCAGAATTCTTTAGAGGGGTGCATACAGGTGTTCATACAGGCAATTTATTAGTTGATGTTGATAAGACTATATACCTGAGGGAAGGTAGATTAAACCAGTGAAATATTGTGATGTTTATCTTAAAGAATTCAACCCTGCATATATTTATATCAACGGATGCAGGAAAATTACTTATGCAATGTGAAGTCCATTGGTGTTTATCTTCCGAAACACTGAAACACATTCTAGGCTTTAAATTTACTGCTAAAGAAGGGGTTCACTTATGTAGCTACTCAAAATTGTCTTTTGATTCTCTGTTTGCTATATTGACATTATACAGAGAGGTGTTTGTATCAGTGCTACTGCTTTCAATTTTAGCTGCTGATGGTATCTATTATCGATAACTTTGGTGGGGAGGAATAGGACGAACAGGATTTGCAGCTTTGTTTAATATAGACTTTTGCTTAGATTTGTTAAAAAATGTAAAAAAATATCAAACAAACAATAATTTCAAACAAAACAAAAATTCAGACCTTCATTTGCTCACATAACACTGAGATATTTATAAAAGGTCCAAGACAAAACTGAAAAGGTAAGTGTATGGTGCAGCCATTTCATAATGTTCTTGCTCAGGTTTTGTTTATCTAGGTGGATCTTTTGCACAGGAGTTGAAAGGAGAAATATAGATGCATAACAGTCATAAAAGAAGTCTTAATAGCTAGGGCAAGTTTCATTTAGTGTTGCCTAAAGTATTCATATTTCTGTCTCAAATTAAGATATATTAAAACAAAAGCAGAAGACCTGATATCAGCAAGCACTGATCACAGAATGGCAGAATGCATTGAATATGAGCAGAAATATTTCTGAGGTTATCCATTATGGCTTAAATTTTGAAGGTGGTTGTCACTTTTAGTCCAGATTAAAACATGGGGAAAAAATGGGGGTATTTTAATATTTTTAAAGGGCCTCAAGATTTCTATGGTGGAAATTTGAATTTGTTTAAGTGAGCTTTTTTGACCCCAATTTAAAGTATTTCAGATTAGGTTCTGTCAGAAATCTACGGAAGTCTGCATGATTATTTGTGAAAACAAGATTTAATCTAAATTTCAAGTATTCATGTAAGTACCAGGAACTCTAATGCTACAATAATGCTACAGTAGGCACTAAATATTTATTGGCATATATTTGCTTAAAAGTAAGTAGAGAAAAAGTATTTTTCAAAGTGAAAAAGCAGAGAAGTCCAGCAATAGAAATTCAATATTACAAAAAGAAACTCAATGTAGTAAATTTCTGCCTTATTTGAATGAAGTGAAAGATTTACTCAGTTCATAATCAACTTAGATACTATCATAAGGTATTTTTAAGGTCAAAAAGTTTACAAAAAATGTGAGATGTTTTCATGTTAAAACAGATAGGATTAAAACTGAAAGATAGGTTTTAAACTGAAAGAGGGTAGATTTAGATTAGATATTAGGAAGAAATTCTTTACTGCGAGGGTAGTGAGACACTGGAACAGGTTGCCCAGAGAAGTTGTGGATGCCCCCTCCCTGGCAGTGTATAAGGCCAGATTGGATGAGGCTTTGAGCAACCTGGTCTGGTGGAAAGGTGTCCCTGCCTGTGGCAGGGGTGTTGGAACTAGGTGATCTTTAAGGTCCCTTCCGGCCCAAACCATTCTACGATTCTATGAAAATGTATAAGTTATATTAATTTCATTTAGACCTTGAACAAAAAAGTGTCTGCTTGCAGTTAGGAATTATGTTCACTTTATAAAAAAAATATAATAAAGAAAGCCCAAACTTTTTCATAGAAGAGTGTGTGACTGATACATTTCATATACAAGAATAATGATGAAAATAAGGATAATGTGAAAATAGAAAAGTTTTTGCTCAATTGGGTAGAAGACACATAGTCTGATTGTTCATATGCTTTTTCAAAATTTCCCTAATTTATTTATATTTTTATCCTTTTCACTGAATTTGTGTACAAACCAATTTACTTTGCCTAAGTATTCTTTGCATTTTTAGGCATACACAAAATCCTGGGGCTTATGGATCAAGTTTCTCAGGTCTTTATATTGCTGCCTCTTAAATTATTATAATTTAGAGAACAAACGAGAGTGTCTTTGAATTAAAGTCATGTAGGTTTTTGGAGTATCTAGTCAAAGACTGGTTTTGAGTGTTGAGTTCAGTGCTGTATGGAGACAAGGCACACCAAAATTTAACTTTGTGAGATAAAACTTCCAAACAAGATTTTAAAACAGTAGGAGATAATTGAGATAATCAATAGAAAATAACAGTGCAAATTAAAATTTCTTAGCGAAACATAAGGTAATTTAGCTTCTTGGACTTAGAGCACCAGATAATTAAAGATGTCTATAGAGAAAATTAGGTTGGAACAGAATTCCATATCCTTAAACAAAAACAAGATAGGAAGCAAGGGGAAGGAAAAATAGCTAGAGGTTTTTGATCCAAAGCTATATCTTCTAAATAAGCAGAAATGTTTTCTAAATGAAACCAATAGATCCCAAAATAAACTGATGGCCAGGAAAAGAAGAAGGGGGGGAAAAAAAAAGAAAAAAAAAGGTGAAGGACACTTGAAACAGTGAAGGGAGAATCTGAATAACAAATAACTGTCTAGAGATGCTCAAGTAATAAAGAAATCAGTGAATTATATCAGAAGTAAGGAACCTGCAAGGAAATAGGAGGATAATATGGATTTGCAAGCGTGTAAAATAAGTAATGGATTTTCACAGTCATTACGTAGTTTTCCTTGATTCACATTTATGTTGATGAGGGTGTTGAATAGGCACACACCAACATATTCGTGATTCCTTTTAGGTGACACTGATATAAATAGACTACTGTTAAATGACAGCATATTCAGTCAAATACATGAATTTTCTTTTAGTGATTGGGGTTCTCACAGTAACTCTTCAAATATTGTTCATTAAATGCAAGAACCGTATCTAGACTTTAGGAACGTTTTGTGCCCTCATATTTAATTTCAGTTCTGACTTAAAGTATAGTTGTGATGGCTGTCAGCTAACACTGATATGTTTTTTGAGTAAAAAAGTTTGGGCAAAATTAAAATCTCTTTCTATTTTTTTTTTCCAGCAAGAACAAGTTCTTGTTTGGTGCTTTCATCAAGAGACATTACGAAATTAGTTTCTAAACTCTTGTTTTTTGAGTAAAAAGTTTGGCAAAATTAAAATCTCTTTCTATTTTTTTTTGCAGAACAGTTCTTGTTTGGTGCTTCATCAAGAGACTTACGAATTAGTTTCTAAACTCTTGACTAGATGCCTGGCTAGTCTTATAATTTATGCACTTATGCACCACATGCACTCTGTATATGTGTGTATATAATAGTTGAAGGACACAGTACTTCTGGTCATATGAATGGAAAGGTACTTGGCTACTGCCAAGGAATACGTCTCAGATTAGAATATGTAATATTTCATACAGAGCTGTGGACCAGTAGCACATTAGTGAGTTGGTGGTTTTTGAAGGACCTCCAGAGCTTTGCACTTAGACTGGAAACTTGGAATTAGCAACAGTGAGAATACTTCTTCTGGCTTTATTAAGCAGAGCACTTCCTACTTCCCAAATTTCAGACAGTATGCCTACCTTAAGAGAAGACTTATATAAGATTCTTGATAATCATTTTGCTAAGATTGGTGTTGAAAATGCAATTAATGATCGAGAAAAAAAGCTTGACGAAACGACATATCACAATTATACATTAGTCATAGAAAGCTATGAAGACTTCAAGAGGATTTAATGGTAAGCAAATATGAGTGGGATAGTAGTCAAAATTCACTAAAGGAACAAACACAGCAGCATACATAACAAAAGAAGATGTCAAAGAATTGTACACGTGGATCATATTAAATTAGCTGAATCAACTAGGGAAAAATATCAAGGCTGTACTGTCATCAATGTAAACCAGTGACCATCAGTGATTAAGGAAGAACCTGTGATAGACTGTATAAGAAAAAATGAAGTTAACAACCACAGCATTCTACTGGTGAATATAAGAATACGTTTATATTGCAGGGAATGAGATCAAAAGGTTGGTGATAAATGTTAGAAATATGGGAGGTATAAGAGGACCCTAAAACTGATTTACACAATACAAAATACAAGTATATATTAGTGAAATGTATTATGAAATGATTCTTTTTTGATTTTGCAGTTCTGCAATAAGCAGGTATGCAAGGAAATAGAAAAAAAAAATTAAAAGTTATGAAAATAAATACAACTTTCCATGATTTTTAACCCAGTGTGGTATTCTCTAGGTATCCAGCCTCTTGAACTGGAAGACAGGAATGGGGAGCAGAACAGAGCCCCCATAATCCAGGGGGAAATGGTTAGCAACCTGCTACACAACTTAGGTACACACAAGTCTATGGGGCCTGATAGGATCCACCCAAGGCTACTGAGAGCTGACGGAAGTGCTCACCAAGCCACTTTCCATCATTTATCAGCAGTCCCAGTTAACTGGGGAGGTCCCAGTTGACTGGAAGTTAGCAAACGTGACACCCATCTACAACAAGGGCCGGAAGGAGAATCCAGGGAACTACAGGCCTGTCAGTCTGACCTCGGTGCCGGGGGAAGTTATGGAGTAGATCGTCTTCAGTGCCAACACACAGCATATACAGGACAACCAGGTAATCAGGCCCAGTCAGCACGGGTTTATGAAAGGCAAGTCCTGCTTGACTAACTTGATCTCCTTCTATGAAAAGATGACCCGCTTAGTGGATCCTCATCCAAAGGCTGTGAATGTTGTCTACCTAGACTTCAGTAAAGCCTTTGACACAGTCTCCCACAGCATTCTCATGGAGAAACTGGCTGCTCAAGGCTTGGACAGGTATACGCTTCACTGGGTAAAAACTGTCTGGACTGCCAGGCCCAAAGACTTGTGGTGAATGGAGTTACATCTGTTTGGCAGCTGGTCACAAGTGGTGTTCCTCAGGGCTCTGTACTGGGGCCAGTTCTCTTTAATATCTTTATTAATGATCTGCACCAGGAGATCGAGTGCACCCTCAGTAAGTTCACAGATGACACCAAGTTGAGTAGGAATGTTGATCTGCTTGAGGGTAGGAAGGCTGTACAGAGGCATCTGGACAGGCTGGATCAATGGGTCAAGGCCAACTGTATGAGGTTCAACAAAGCTAAGTGTTGGGTCCTGCACTTGGGTCACAACATCCCCACGCAACACTAAAGGCTTGGGGAAGAGTGGATGGAAAGCTGCCCAGCAGAAAAGGACCTGGGGGTGTTGATCGATGGTCAGCTGAATATGAGCCAGCAGTGTGCCCAGGTGGCCAAGAAGGCCAACAGCATCCTGGCTTGTATCAGAAATAGTGTGGCCAGCAGGACTAGGGAAGTGATCATCCCCCTGTACTCAGCACTGGTGAGGCCACACCTCCAAATACTGTGTTCAGTTTTGAGCCCCTCACTGCAATAAAGACATTGAGGTGCTGGAGCGAGTCCAAAGAAGGGCAATGAAGCTGCTGAAGGGTCTGGAGCACAAGTCTTATGAGGAGTATCTGAGGGAACTGGGGTTGTTCAGTCTGGAAAAAATGAGGCTGAGGGGAGACCTTATCACTGTCTACAACTACTTGAAAGGAGGTTGTAGTGAGATGGGTGTTGGTCTCTTCTCCCAGGTAACAAGCAATAGGATGAGAGGAAATGGACTCAAGTTACTCCAGGGGAGGTTTAGATTGGATATCAGGAAAAATTTCTTCACTGAAAGGGTTATCAAGCATTGGAACAGTCTGCCCAGGGAAGTGGTGGAGTCACCATCCCTGGAGGTATTTAAAAGATGAGTAGACATGGTGCTTAGGGACATGGTTTAGCGGTGGACTTGGTAGTGTTAGGTGAATGGATGGAATTGATGATCTTAAAGGTCTTTTCCAACCAAACCGATCTCGTGGTTCTATGTTTATATGATTGCAGCCAGCAGCTTACAAGAAGTTCAAACAGGACATGAACATGAATGGTTAAAACATTGATAACTATTTAGGTGGAGAAAATATCTAAGAGTCACTAAATCTTATGATCAGGAGAATAAATCAATAATTTTCTCCAGCTAAGGAGAAGCTTCATCTGTAAGTTTTCCCATCTATGTTCTCCTTCTTTTTGAAGTATCTTATGCTGACTACCTTAAGGATGGCATTGGAGGAAGGCTGTACTGCAGTATCTGATTTGGAAAGAAAATCACTATAGGAAATGAAGAGGAAATATGATGTTACTTCTTCAGATAACATCTTGAAATGTCATCTACTTTTAGTATTTCCTTTTTCTAATTTCAAAAGCGATATCCAGCCTCCTTTAGTTTTTACAGTAATATATTAATCAGAGTTGTCAACCCTGAATTGCCTAATCATCTTTGCCTGTCTACATTTAGGCACCATTTGCTGATAGTGTACTCACTACAGTATCCTGCTGCTTTCCAAATTTAAAAAGCCAAGAATACTACTAAGATGGCGGTAAAAAGAGCACTACTGTCTCTTCCTCCTTCTTCACTGAAGGACAGGGATTTTTTTTATAAATATCAGGAAACACCCTCTGCAGGTGTTGCTGCAGGATCTTAGGAACAGATTTTATCTATCTCCTCTAGAAAAAAAAATGGAACAATTTGTATATGATGAGTTTGTTTGTTTGGAGATTGTGGAAGATACATTTGCCTTTAAACACTAAATCAGAGGAGAATAAAAATCTGTTTTCGAAAATTTGGAAAAAGATGAAAAGCTATTTTGTGTGGGACCTACTAAATTAACCAGTTGTGTCTAGAAGCAAAAGTATCAGCATACATCAGTGAAGGTCACAATTTAGCTTGTTACAGCTTTGAAGAGCAGAAAAACTAGTACCTCAGTAAGGTAGTAACAAGCTTCTCATCTACCTTGACATGTTCTGAAGTAGTGGCCATCCACAGTGCTACAGATAGCCATCACAGAATCATGTTCCTCTTCCCTTGCTTAAAATAAAATTGAGTTGTATGGTACTATTCACCAGCAGAATCCAGGAAAAGTGATTACAAGAAGTCTTCCCTTCTTTTTTTTTTTTTTTTTTTTTTTTTTATTTTTTTTTTTTTTTTTTTTTTTTTTTTTTTTTTTTATTTTTTTTCTTTTTTTTTTTTTTTTTCTTTCAGAATACTATTTGTTTCAAAGTTGGGAGTTTCTTTATAAATAACATCCACTTTATACATATACAATGCACTTGCAGTGCTTCCCACTAAATAAGATGAAAAGAAATTTACTTAAGTAAGGATTACCTATCATGCACTATCCTAAACTTATAAAAGGGTTTGCAATTTGGTCATGTTCCTGTGGGTTTTGCATTTATGTGATAGATGAGCAAAGAGAATCCCCCAGGTACCATATTGTATTTGATCACAGAAAAGCTAATTTTAAAAAAAGATTCTTAATCAGATACTGTGTCAGCTGTGTGATTAACATATTAGTGTGTCTGTTACAATGGAAAATTGTTAATGATAATAGCTTGCTTTCCGAGGGAAAAATGTAGGAACTATCCTGACAGTAGTGGTGGTTTGCAAACACAGCCTTATGTTGATTACCATGATTACTCTACACATTAATCTACAAAACATCATTAGTTTTTGCCTTATGCTGGTTGAGAAGGGTAGGTTGGTAAGATTATGCTTACACAACTAAAAAGCTAATAATGCCTTAAAATTATTTCCACATTTTCTTAATAACTCCTCTTTGTTCCTCATACAGCAGGAGGTACGGCAAGAATAGAATACTATTTCCATTCTATTTCTTTCAGTATTGTTTCTGATATAACATTTTGTCTAAACCTACACAGCTATTTTTATGCAATTATTTGGCGTCATTGTACCTATTAAACACTCTGCTTGTACAGCCATTAGATAACCGAGAGACAAGCTCCATATTAATTTATTGTACTTGGTACTGCTAACAACTGGCAATAAACCAAATCTTGCATATCTTTTTTTTGCATGGGACTGCTTTTATTTGAAAGCAGTCTTCAAAGCAAATGCTTTGATGACTTTTCATAGGCGCTATTTAGAAAGAGAATTGACATATCCATAAAAAGATATGAGTCAATACATAAAACCCAAAGCCAAATGAACACTAAAGCTGAATAAACTCATGAAGGAGTTTCTTTATTTTGAATTAAATCTGTTGGATCTGAAACACTTAATCTATGTTTGGCTGGGCTGGAGTTAAGTTTCTTCATAGCAGCCTGTATGATGTTATGTTTTGGATTTGTGGCTAAAACAGTATTGGTAATACACCAATGTTTTGGTTCTTGCTGAACAGTGCTTACACAGTGTCAAGGCTTACTCTTTTTTTCCCACTCTGCCTCTTGCCCATCAAGTCAGCTAGGAGTGGGTAAACGGTTGGGAGGGGACATAGCTGGGACAGCTAGCTCAAATTGGTCAAATGGATATTTCATACCATATGATGTCATGCTCACCAACACAAACTGAGTTAGAGGAAGAAGAAGAGTGGGTCGTTTTGGCTTTCGAGGTGGCCATTGCTTGGAGACTGGCTAGACATTGGTCTGCTTGTAGAGGGTTGTGAGTCATTTCCTTTGCTCCACTTGTATTTTTGTTTCCCCCCACCCCCCGACTTTCCTTCCCATGTTAATCTGTCTTTATCTCAAACCATGAGTTTTCTCGCTTTTGTTCTTCCTGTTTTCTTCCCCCATCCTGCTGAGGGGGAGGGAGCGAGCAAGTGGATGTGTAGAAGCTTGGCTGCTGGTCGGTATCAGCCCAGCACAACACTATTGAATCATATACCATTTGTAATCCACATTATATCATGACCATGGTGACTAAGTAATTACTTTCTGAATGTATCTGATTAAATTCTAGCTACCACAGCTGTATGGCCTGAGAAATTCAAGACAAATAGTTAATACAGATAAAGATGAGGGAACAGAGATTAACCTCTAACTGAGGAGAACATACAGAGCCCCAGGTAAAAAGTATAAAAATACTGATAAAGTATATTTGACTAAATTAAAATAGATTATCAACACGCAATGACTAATATGCCATATCTAAGGAATAATAATAAAGAAAGAAGTGAAGTTTATTTTTAAAAAATCTGTTTTATTTTGAGTAAGCTACTGAAGTCACAGTGTTATATCTGAAAGGAGAATTTGGTTTCTTGAAATAAATAGGATGTTTGAACAAAAAATGCTGTCATGTGATTAGGGTTCTCGTGTACTGCTGTTATTCTTGCAATAGTTTAGTCTAGGCTATATTTACCATGTAATTAAAATATCCAAATTTATTGTAATTTCACTTTGGCTTTCCCCTTTTGTATCATAAAAAAGAAATATTCCATATTTGAATTATTACTGATTAACTGAAGGTATCATTACACTAACTTACTTAAAATCTTTGCTTGCTTCTTAACTCTTTTTTACTACTCATTTATCACTATTATCTTGTTATGTCATCTTTTTTTGCCTTAAATAAATTAACATGTTTGGCACAAGAATTTTACCTTAATTAGTGCGGAGTCGAGATCCAAATGTTCTCATAAAGTTTTTCTTTAATTTCCTTTGATGCATCATTAGCCTATTCCTCTCTCTATATGTCTAAATGTTTGATCCTGTCTTTCATTTAGCATAAATTTTTGAGTGAAGCAAAATCAAGTAGATCTGGCTAGCAATAGTTTGTATGTCTCCTCGAGGAAGGACCAGTGGTGACTTCTAACCTCAGCATGTTACATGAGTACTCACAGTACACTCTTGCATGGTTCTCAAAGTAGGACAGGAAAATTCCCTGAAAAAAATTTCTGAAGGCAGTTGTCCCCTATACTGGATTTTTGCCACTTTCTTCCTGAGAAACAGTGAGTTTTCTGTGGTTGAACTTAGGTGTTACAATTGGAAAGTACCAACGGTACCATTTGTCTTAGCTGACAAATTGCATGGAAGAAATAATAATGAAGAGCAGCATGCTCAGCTGACCTGTAGTATACTGGAAGATGCAGAGTAGCCTGAACTGGTGCTGATATTGCAGTAAAATCTTCATTGTTTCTTCCCAGGGGAATGTAATGGAATGAGACTCCTCCAATTAATCTCTCTCCATGGAATATTACAGGACTATAAACCTTACTGTGAGCAGCCTCTGAGGGGATATTGTAAAGTGAACAGAAAGAAATTAAGATTTCTGAGAAATAAATTGAACTGACAAATGACAAACTGGCATCCTGAGTGATGTGCTCCTGTGAGGTGCAGATCCTTTGCGGGTCACACAGTGTGAGAAAGGCAAGAACCCCACACAGGATATACACTCCTGAGGCACTGATTTTCCCATCTGCCTTCAGTGACAAAAATGAGACAAGGTCAGATGCTTACTGTTCCTGCAGGCACCAATCCCACAAAACTCCACAGAGATGTCTTTCCCCAGTCATCCTCTGCCTGCTTCACCCTGAAGTTCTCTGGCTCTCCTAAACTTCTTCCTTCCTGTCATATATCAAAACAGGAACCTGTAGCAAACACCCTTAGCTTTTGCTTTCTTTGTGGCTTGTTCTGTTTTCTTCCATTAACCCCCCTATTTATTCTTGTCTCTTTCCTTCTGCCTCAGTCAGCTCTGCATTTGGTGAATGTACAAATTTAGTAGTGTGCTATCAAGGCAAGCTCTGGCTTAAATAATCGTAAAGGTTTACAGTGAGAGTGTATCTCAGTGCTCTTGGTTTCATCATGTTCTGATACAGATGGTATACCGATGAAAACAGACCAACTTCTCACACTGGAAATGCCATATACCAGGTAGACAGCCACATATTATTGATTCCATCTCCCTTCTCAGTAGATGTGCCTGTGTGACTGAACATCTGTTTTAAAAATCAGTGTGGTGTCTAACACTTCCCAAATGAAGTCTGACTCATGGATAAGATCACTTGCACCTCAGCAACTTCTGGACATTGGATACGAGTGCCTCCTGAGAGTCCCACACCAGTGGAGGCATACTCAGAATAAACAGCCAAAGCTGCAACGGATGACAGCACAAAGAAAAACAACAGTGATGACCCTGACAAGGAATATGCTAGAATATTAATCAGAAGGATCAATGTTAGGGAATAGCTGGAAATAGTCAGAAGAGATCAGGCATAAAAGAACAGCTTGCTAGACTTCTCCTTTAGAACAATGAACAGTGGAATAAAAACCAGATGAGACTAAAACATTTTGTATGATATCTGCACCTTCTATCAGAGCTAAGTGAAAGAAGATACCAATAAGTAGTTTTCAAGTTTTACTTAAAATTTAACAATATGCCTAATTTTCTTCTGGCCTTCCCTGGGAAATGGCCATTTTCACCTATCATATTGTTGTGCTTTAATCCCAGTGGGCAGCTCAGCTCCACACAGCCACTTGCTCGCTCCGCACACAGTGGGATGGGGGACAGAACCAGAAGGGTAAAAATGAGAAAACTCATGAGTCGAGATAAAGACAGTTTAATAGGTAAGGCAAAAGCCACACACATAACGAAAGCAAAACGAGGAATTCATTCACTACTTCCCATCAGCAGGCAGGTGTTCAGCCATCTCCAGGAAAACAGGGCTCCATCACACATAACAATGACTTGGCAAGACAAACACCATCACTCCGAATGTCACCCCTTCTTCCTTCTTTCCCCCGCTTTTATTGCTGAGGAAGACATCATATGGTATGGGATATGTCTTTGGTCCATTGGGGTCAGCTGTCCCAGCTGTGTCCCCACCCAACTTCTTGTGCATCACCAGCCTACTCGCTGGTGGGGTGGTGTGAGAAGCAGAGAAGGCCTTCACTCTGTGTAAGCTCTGCTCAGCAATAACTAAAACATCTCTGCATTATCAATGCTGTTTTCAGCACAAATCCAAAACATAGCCCCTACTAGCTTCTATGAAGAAAATTAAATGTATCACTGCCGAAACCAGTACATACACATAAAATATATTTTCCTATTCTGACTCTGATGTTTCCACAAATCATTACATACAAATTCTACAGCCTGACAAACATCTTAAAATCTCAAGGACAGTATTGCTGAGATAGTTAAAAAAGGAACAGTGTTATTTTTATTTGAATTGTTCATTATTTGACAGTCATTCAATGTACCTCATGGAAAGACTGGAAGTAAGTCCTGTATTTGCATGAGGTGCTCTGAGTAATCAGAGTATATATTTGCATACATAGAATCTTTACATTTCTATCTATGCATATGCAGTTGCATGCACAAAATAAAAATTATTTTTTCTTGAAAACCCAGTAAGAAATATCAATTTATAAATTACAAAAAATCTGATTTTTCTCAATCAAATGTGAAAAAAATAGGGGTCAGAACATTTTAAAGCTGCATTGTTGTTCTAGAATAAATGTGTCTGTAGGGACACCAAATGAATAGTTCAGGTTCTCTTTTGAATTAAATGACCATTCATTTTGCTTCCATAAAACCAGAATTAGTATTTATATTTTAGAAAATAAATCAGAACTTTGTGAGGTTTTTCCTGCCCTCTAAATACATAACTCAACTAATTTTCCTTATGCATTTACATTCAAGAGTCAGTCAGTGAAATGTCTGTTGCCATTACTGTCTTCATTCTTTAGATTTCTATTATAATTTCTATCACAGATGAAAAGTAAGTGCTCTTGATAAAGAGATAAATAGTCACACTTTATCATCCTCTTTTCTGTGCACTTTAAATGAAATTAACTTTGTGCCACTTTCATCTACATACTCTTCCTTATCTCAGTGGAGTAAGGTAAACAGTAGAAAAAAAAACCCTGAGCATAAACTTTTCCTTCAAAATTAAACAAGCTTACTTTACATCTAATCCTTCAAATCCTGAACATCCTTCATATCCATGTAGATTTCAGCAGCAGCTGAGTATGCAGGGTACTTAAAGTATTAAGTCCATCCTCTCTGTACCATTTTCTGTGCTCATGCCTCACATTTCTTTTTAGGAAAATATTTTTTTTTTTGAGACAAAGTGCAAATTTTTATTCAGATACAAAATCGTAAATTGAATATTTTCAGTTACAGTTTTGAAAATATTCCTTTTGTATTTAAGCATGCTGGCAGTACAGTGTTTCAAGTATTTGAATATCTTTACAAATCTTTGCCCATTATTTCTTCTTATCCACTCATAGAGCATAAATGGTTAGATGAAAGGAAAACAACTGAAACAATAGATTCTTATCATTAGCCACAAATTATTCTCAGCATTATAAAGGGAATAATAATGAGAAAAACAAAAATAACAAGGAACAGACTTAAGAAATGGTACTCTATTTCTGAATCATTTATATATAGTAAAAAAATGTAAAACACATATTATATGTTCCATATTAGTTTATTTTGTAAAGATAAAATAAAATCAATATTTTTGGAAGTTTTTTAACTTACAGAAACTAAAACTTTATTCAGGTGTTTTCACTACTTTTCCAACATGAAGGTTACCATATTCTGACCTCCAATTTGAAAATAAAATAGTGGTAGAAAAAAGCACTTTATCTGGGAAATTATTGAATCACAGTTAGACCAGAAAGTAAGTAAACAGTCATGTTCTTTTATTTCATGACTCCAACAGCAATAGACAGTGGCAACAGGCAGTTCCGAAGGATTTAGTCCTCCTGTACTTGTGTTTGGGCTTGCTTTTTCCATTTGGCCATTTCAACTTTTCTTTTTTTTAAACTGTACTGTTCCATTTTTAAAATTCAATTTCCAATGTATTGTAGGAATGTTAATTATTGTCCTCTCATGAGGTCTGAATAACTTTGAATTTGCATATAGAAGCATCTGCAGGGTGAGTAAACAACACCTACGATGTAATCATTATCGTATTTAGATTTAATTTATTTTTTTTTGTTTATTTTCTTTCTGTCTCTGTAGGGTGAAGAAGTAACACCTGCCTAGGAAGAAGCATTCAAAGGTAATTTCTCTCAATTACTTCTCTAAAAGTGATCTACTTTGCTCTGAAAATATTGTTGTGGTGAATTGTTAGACTAGGATATTTCAGAGCTGTAAACTGGGAGGTGATCAGACCTCAAAATTTTACTTCATTCCTTTGAGTCTTCATTGTCTTAACAGAAAATATCTTCATTTTATATATATACATATAATTGTTAAAATTAAGATAGCAAATTGTCCATCTGTATTGGATCTGGCTGAGATGGAGTTAATTTTCCCCACAGCAGCCCTCATAGTGCTCTGCTTTTTATTGGTACATAAAAGGTGTTGATAACACACCAGTGTTTTGGCTACTGCTGAGCAGTACTCACACAGCATCAAGGCTGTCTCTCCAACATTCCCCCCACCTCACGCAGTAGGTTGGAGGTGGGAAAAGTCTTGGGAGTGGATAAAACCAGGAAAGCTGACCCAAACTGACCAACGGGATATTCAATACCATATGATGTCTGCTCAGCAATAAAAGCTAAGAGAAAGAAGGAGGAGGGCGGGGGGCAGGGAGGGGCATTTGTTCTTATGATGTTCATCTTCTGAAGCAACCACTACATGTACTGAAGCCCTACTTCCCAGGAAATGATTGGACATCTCCTGCTGATGGGAAATAGTGAATAAATCTTTTGTTTTCATTTGCTTCCACGTGCGGTCTTTGCTTTCGCTTTATTAAACAGCCTTTATATTGACCGACAAGGGTTTTTTTCCATCTTATTTTCTCCCCTCCCTGTCCTACTGAGGAGAGGAGGGATAGAGCGTCTTGGTGGGCACCTGGTGTCTAGCCAAAGTTAATCCACCACACTATCAAACTCTTTTTTTCTCTTTGATCATTTCTCACCTCCTGTGTTTACAAAATGCATCACGTAATTCTAAAAGATGCTTCTTATCATAAGAAGAGATTATTTTATGAAGATATATTACTGAATTTGACATTGTATGATCATGGTTCTACTCTAGATAACTTCCTATTAGTCTAAACTGCCTGTATGGTATGTAACTTATTTCCTATTTTGGGCATCTATCTTATTTTAGAAAAATGTCCTAAGTTTGGGTATTTGTATTGCTATGTATTTATGTAACCTGTCCTAGATCAATCATTAACATTTGTGTGTGATATTAATGATGGATTAATTTGCTTTTTTATTAGCAAGTAATTTTACAAAAAAAAAACAACAAAAATGTGTCCAAGTCCAGCATTGTTATGCATCCTTATTCCCAACTTGCTTTTAGTCACCTCTCAAAAGTTGTTTAAGATGCTAGACAGACGTTGCCTCATTGACTAAGGAAAAAAAAATCAATCTTCAGCAAGCCAATGGGGAACTCAGATCGAGAGGTGATAATGCTATCCGAAAAAGTCCTTTTCCCAAACCTGAAGTCTGTGATTTCTCAGCATTAATATACACTTGATCTCAGTATACAGTTATAACAAACACACTATTTTTTGACAGATTACTTAAATCTTAGATACTTGGTCTTTATGTAAACACACAGATAGTTCCCTCTAATATTGACTCCTTGCTTGACATTTATATCAGTCAATATTAGACTTGATTATTTATCAAATGTTAATGATATATCAACAGTGCTGAAGTGCTTCCAATACTTTTGTTGCAAAAACATCTACAAGCAAACTGAGAAGGGTGAAGGCTGTGTTCCCTACAGCAATTTCTTAGCAACCTTGTTTGTGAAATATCTAGCAGATGACTTGCAGTGAGGAACTAGATGACTCCATGTGGAGACTGTGGAGACTACAAGGAGGTCTGCAAAGCAGTTCAACACCAAGATGAATTTGACCACTGGGATTACAAGGTATTGAAGAATGAAAATGTCCTGCTTTGTCCGAAGCATAGCCACACTTAGTCCTTTAGACAAAAGTATATGGGAAAGAATAACAGAACTATCAGCAGGAAATTTTTCAGGACTGAAAGAGTCACCAAGTGACTGATTACACTTAAATTGCAATGGCTTAAAGAATATGGGAGATCCTCAATAGTGCTCTGTTTGTACAATTTCTCAATAAACTGCTAGTCTAATAATATGGAGGATAGTATGAGCTAATACACTTTTCTCACACTTAGCAATGAAAATTCAGCATTCAAATGTTAACTGCATCTAACACTGCATTTAGTTTGTCATTTAAAATCCATTTTTTACAGCATTGATTTTACAACAAATTATTAATTTTTCTCTCTTTACCAGTTTGCCATAATTAGAGGCTATAGAAATAAAATAAAATAAAAGTGAAAAGTAAATATAAAGGGTGCAGTGGTGCTTTGCTGCCAACATCCATACTAAGAAGAATAATTTACTAGCTGCTACTACGCCAAATAATTATTTGTGCGTAATTGAACAATATCTCAGATTGATGCAGTGAATAACAAATATTCTCAAAAATTTTCTTGAGCATTTCCCTTCAATGTCTGAAAAACATTAGACAATTGTTCTCAGAGCAATGGCAGGAGATTTAAATGCAGTGTAATGGAAACTAGCAGTCAGTCTCTGAGGGGAGCTACTCCAGATCTCACCCAATCTTCAGTGGAGCGGTAGATCTTGGTGCACTGGGGGTTTTCCAGAGGTAAGGAAATGCCAGGGGAGCAGAGAGACCTTCCAGGAGCTGGCAGCTCTTGAGGGAGACACTGATGAGGCCTGGGCATTGCCAGAGGGACCTCGGCCACCCCCACACCTACAAAAGGCAGCCTCGGGAGCACTAGCAACCAAGAGCACTGAGAACAGAGTGGGCAAACAGGGCGTGGCACGTCAGCCAGGGCATGGAGTGGCAGTTCGTGCAGAAAGGCACGCAGGAAGCGCGTAATGACCCTACGAGCTCAATAGGTGAGTTCAATTGGTGGTTGTCACCCTCTCAGAAGGAGCTTAGCTGTGGTATCCACCCGGCAGAAAGCTATGTCCTCTGTGCTCGCCAGCATGGATGTGGCAACCCAGACAGAGCTCCCATGAAAACATGCAGCCATCGAGGTCTCAGGCTGCAGGGGGTGCCAGAGCTTTTCACTGAGAAGAGATGGCAGTAGTGAGAAGAGTTGTATGATGTGTGACCAGGTGAACGATGTTCTCAGCCTGGTGGCAGAGTTGAGTTATGAGAAGAAGTAGAAAGGTTAAGGAGCATCAGGGAGTCTGAGAAAGACTGGTGGAACCATGCTCTGCCCTCTATGAGACAGAAACAGGAACAGACACTAAAAAAAAAAAAAGATCAAGGGCACCCTGTATCCTCCCCCTGTGAGGCTGAAGGCAGCAACTTAAAGGAGTGAATGGAGGTAAGTCCACATTCGGGGTGGCAAGCGAACCCCCTCCTTGTCTACCTCGCCTTCCCAGGTGCATCTGTACAACTGGTATGAAGCTGTGGATGTGGAAGGCCAGTTAATGGATGATGTGAATGATTGTCCATCTACACCAGAGGTGTTGCCAGAGTCAGAAAGGCCTACGCCTCATAACATAACAATGTCCACAAGGAAGAAAAGATGGGTCATAGTTGTAGGCGACTCCCTTCTGAGGGGAACAGAGGGTCCAATACAATGGACAGACCCTCCTTTTAAAAAAGTCTGCTTCCTTCCTGTGGCCCGCTTTAAGGACATCACTAGGAAACTTCTTAGCTTAGTACAGCCCTTGGACTATTACTCATTGCAGCTCTTCCATGTGGGTGGTGATGAAGCTGCAACACATAGTCCAAAGGCGATCAAAAGAGACTTCAGGGCCTTGGGATGGTTGATAAGGGAATCTGGAGCACAAGTTATTTTTTCCTCTATCCTTCCCGTTGCAGGCAGCGACATCGGAAGAATCAGATGCACCCAGTCCATTAATACATGGCTCTGTGGCTGGTGTCACCACCACAATTTTGGGGTTTTTGATAATGGGATGGCGTACATAGCACCAGGTTTGCTGGCATCAGGTGGGATTCACCTTTCTCAAAGTGGGAAGAAGATCTTTGCTCATAAGGTAGCGGGGCTCATTGACAGAGTTTTAAACTAGACTTGAAGGGGAAGAGGGATAACATCAGGCTTGCCCGTGACAAGCAGTGGCATGACAAGCCAAGGTTAGAGGGACATGGTGCTAGCGAGACCCCTCAGCCTGCTGCTTTGTGACGTGCTGGGTACACTGCAACACACTTGAAGTCTTACGGAGATGAGTCAGGGGCTCGTAAGGCAATAGGAGCCAACAGGGAAACACCAGTGAAATACCTCAAAGGAATTAAGGGCTGTTTCTCTAAGAAGGTGACATGGTCAAAACCCCTGATGAAGTGCCTCTACACCAATGCACGCAGCACGGGCAACAAACAGGAGGAGTTGAAAGCCATCATGCTGCTAGAAAGCTATGACCTAGTTGCCATTACTGAAACTTGGTGGGACGAATCTTATGACTGGAGTGTGGCTATCAATGGCTAAAGGCTGTTCAGAAGGGACAGGTGAGGAAGGAGGGGTGGAGGCATTGCTGTCTGCATCAAGAAATTGATAGAGTGTGAAGAGCTGTCTCTGAAGAATAGCCACAAGTAGTTTGAAAGCTTATAGATAAGAATTGGAGACTGAGGCAACAAAGGGAACCTTGTGATTGGTGTCTAGTACAGGCCACCCAATGAAGGGGAGCCTATTGATGAAGCCTTCTTACTCCACCTACAGGAGGCATTGTGCTCACAGGCTCTCGTCCTCCTGGGGGACTTCAACCACCACAATATCTGCTGGAAAAGTCGCACAGCGAGGTGTAGGCAATCCAGGAGACTCTTGGAGAGCATTGAGGATAGCTCTTAAGCCAGGTAATAGACAGCCCTACCAGAGGGGAAGAGATAATGGACCTGATGGTCACCAACACAAGTGAGCTAATCAGCGACATCAAGATTGGAGGTAGCCTGGGCTGCAGTGATCACGCACTGGTGGAGTTCACAGTCCTGAGGAATATGGGTCAGGCAAAGAGTAAAGTCAGGACCCTGAATTTTGGGAAAGCAAATTCCATCTGTTAAGGAATTAGTCAATAGGACCCCCTGGAAACTGCCCTCAGGGACAAGGGAGCATAACGGAGCTGGCAGATCTTTAAGGATGCTTTCCATAGAGCACAAGAGTTCTCAGTCCCCAGGTGTAAGAATGAGGCAAGGAAGGCAAGAGACCAGCATGGCTGAGTTGAGACTTGCTGGTCAAACTAAAGGGCAAGAAGGGCACAAGCAGTGGAAGCAGGGACATGTGTCCTGGGAAGAGTATAGGGACGCTGCCCAGTTATGTAGGGATGGGGTCAGGAAGGCCAAGATGCAGCTGGAGCTGAATTTGGCAAGGGATGCAAAAAATAATAAGAAGGGCTTCTACAGGTATGTCAGACAGAAAAGGAAGGTCAAAGAAAGTGTACCCCACAAATGAGCAAGACTGTCAAACTGGTAACAGTGGATGAGGAGAAGGCTGAAGTACTCAACAACTTTTTTGCCTCAGTCTTCGCTATCAATCTTTCTTCACACGCCTCTTGAGTGGATGGACCTCAAGGCAGGGACTGGGGGAGCAAAGTCCCTCCCGCTGTAAGAGAAGATCAGGTTCGTGACCACCTGAGGAACCTGAATATATGTAAGTCTATGGGACCTGATGAGATGCATCCTAAAGTCCTGAGGGAATTGGCTGATGTAGTTACCAAGACACTCTCCATGATATTTGAAAAGTCACGGCAGTCAGATGAACTCCCTGGTGACTGGTAAAAGGGAAATGTCGCACCCATTTTTAAAAACGGTAGAAAAGAGGACCCTGGGAACTACCAACCAGTCAGCCTCACCTCTGTGCCTGGGAAGGTCATGGAACAGATATTCCTAGAAGCTATGCTAAAGCACATGGAGGACAGGGATGTGATTTGAGACAGCCAGCATGGCTTCACCAAGGGCAAGTCCTGCCTGACCAACCTAGTAGCCTTCTATGATGGAGTGACTGCATCAGTGGACAAGGGAAGAGCTATGGATGGCATCTATCTAGAGTTCTGTAACGCCTTTGACATGGTCCCCCACAACATCCTTCTCTCTAAATTGAAGAGATATGGATTTCATGGGTGGACTGTTGGGTCGATGAGGAATTAGTTGGATGGTCACATCCAGAGGGTAGTGGTCAATGGCTCAATGTCCAGATGGAGACTGGTGACAAGTGGTGTCCCTCAGGGGTCTGTATTGGGAACAGTACTGTTTAATATCTTCATCAGTGACATAGGTAGTGGGATTGAGTGCACCCTGAACAAGTTTGCAGATGATGCTAAACTGAGTGGTTTGGTGGACACACCTGAGGGATGGAATGCCATCCAGAGGGACCTCAACAAGCTCAAGAAGTAGGCCCGCAGGAACCCCATGAGGTTCAACAAGGCCAAGTGCAAGATCCCGCACATGAGTCAGGGCAATCCCCGTTATCAAATACAGGCTGGGGGATGAAGGGATTGAGAGCAGACCTGCGGAGAAGGACTTGAGGGTACTCGTGAATGAAAAGCTGGACATGAGCCGGCAATGTGTGCTCGTAGCCCAGAAGGACAACCATATCCTGGGCTGCCTCAAAAGAAGTGTGGCCAGCAGGTCAAGGGAGCTGATTCTCCCCCTCTACTCCGCTCTTGTGAGACCCCACCTGGAGTACTGCATCCAGCTCTGGAGTCCTCAGCACAAGAAGGACCTGTTGGAGCGGGTCCAGAGGAGGGCCACAAAAATGATCAGAGGGATGGAACACCTCTCCTATGAAGAAAGACTGAGAGAGTTGGGGTTGTTGAGCCTGGAGAAGAGAAGGCTCTGAGGAGACATTATTGCGGTCTTTCGGTACTTAAGGGGGGCCTACAAGAAAGACGGCGACAAACTTTTTAGCAGGGCCTGTTGCAACAGGACAAAGGGTAATGGTTTTAAACTAGAAGAGGGTAGATTTAGACTAGATATAAGGAAGACATTTTTTACAATGAAGGTGGTGAAACACTAGAACAGGTTTCCCAGAGAGGTGGTAGGTGCCCCATCCCTGGAAACATTCAAGGTCAGGTTGGCTGGGGATCTGAGCAACCTGATCTAGTTGAAGATGTCCCTGCTCACTGCAGGGGTGTTGGACTAGATGGCCTTTAAAGATCTCTTCCAACCCAAACTATTCTATGATTCTACGACAATCTTAACCGTACTACGCAAGGTGGGAAAATAAAACAGCAGATTTTCCTATATCAACAGAGCTTTTATAAAGATGATCTCAGAATCTACAGTAAAACACCGTGCATGTCTACTGTCCTCTTATCATGAAGGTGTCCCATAATCCATTGTTGTATAAAGGTACTTCAATGACTTTTTTGGTATGGTAGACTATTGCAGTGACTCCCCATGGTCTTAATCATAAAAAAGCAACAATACTGATCAGTCAGTAAAATTTAACTAAAAACTGTATGCCAAGTTTGGGGGAAATATACACTATGTAAATCCATGAAAACAAACATAGAGAGAAATAATAAAAATAAAAGCACATGCACATTTGCAGTGCAAAGTTTTAGATTCTCATGTAGAAAAATGTAATCAAAGAGAAACGCAAAACACGACTTCGTTTTAACTTTGTCATTTTTACATTGTTCTTTCAAAATACACACCCCTCTCTTGCAGCATTTATGCTGCAAAATGCGAAAAGGAATATATGCGAGCTAGAATGCTAACAATAACATCATGTGTTAAACTCTTACCATTTGCATCATTATTACATATGCTTTCGTTTTTTGAAACGTCTGAGCATGAAAGCAGGAAGGATAGAACAAAGCATGTTTTTGATATGTAGAGGGCTAATAACATGCTGTCAAATATTTAACAATTTTAAGAATATGAAGGTGTTACATGTCAGTGTTTTAAAGATCCATTAGAAACTGTTCTCCGATAGACAGAAACTGAATGTGTTTACCTGTTTTGTGCTGAAGGTGTTGACCTAGTGAAATGCATTTTTATTATCTTTCTTTCTGTTGGGTAAGGAGTTTGTAGTATGTTTGCAGCATCAGTAGACAAGTTCCCCATTGAATTTATTTTGTGATTACTAGTGCAGCAAACAGAAGCCTTTTTTTCTGTTCTTCCTAGCAGAAAATTAAACAATGTCATAATTTGGAATGGATCTGAACTGACATTTTCCCAGGGACTTTTACCAGAATGTAGTCATTTAGGCAACAAAAATTGCTAGTTTTTCACAAAATTTACTAAAGTAAAGTACAGATACACTGAAAGTTTGGAACTGGATTCTACACATCCATAAATCCACATCTAGTGAGCAAAATATTAATGCAAAAATAGGTTTATATTTTTCTACCTATATCTCCATTCACTGTAAACACTAATGACAGAAAGCATGATTATATTTAGCTTACATGTAATAGTGAAATATTTCTTTAGTTAAGCAGATCAATTTGTCCATGACACACAGATGTTTTAGAGGGGAAAAGAGAGTTAGGATTTATGTAAATATCATTCTGATCTTACAGCACTTATCTCGTTGCTGAAAGGGCTGATTAGCAAAAAATACTCTAATACAGAAAGCTCTAAGAGTTGGGGGAGTGTTGGTTGGTTGTTGGGGTTTTTTTAAGTTTCTTGCTATTTCTACTATCCTGCATTCCTTTCGAAGTCCACCTTTACCAAGAAAAAAGAATTATTAGGAGGTTCTTAAGAAATTTCAAAATCTCATCCAAAAGTTTAAGAAATGAGTGTTCTGCAATGAAGAATTTTAAACATTGTGAAGTTGTACATAGTATTTTGACAATGATTCAGGAAAGTAGTCAGACAGGTAATTCAGGAAGATTTAGATTTGTTTAAAAATGAGTATGTGATTTGTACCTTGTACTTTCTAGACACGCAAATGTCATTGTAGTGTAGCCATACAATTACAGTTCCTTTCAAGTATTTCAGCATTTTAAAGTGTTTTACCACGTTATGCAAAATAATGTTCTGTGTAATATGTAATTTTAATGAATATGCAGTTTAATTGTGCATTATAACTTTTCTTGCAAAATGGATTCCACAATGGCAAGGTTTGCTCCAAATCCTTATAATACAAAGCTTGTTTTTTCCAGATGGAAATTAGAAAAAATAGTGTCTATTTATTGACAAATTAAAGGATTCCTAATATATGTTTTTGCATCATAAACAAATGGGATCTTGGTTTTTCTTGAGTTTTTGCTTTAAACCTGTCTGGCCCTGGGAAAAAAAAATACAAACAAAAAAAACCCCCCAAAACCCAACAAAAAAAACCCCAACCCTATATTATTTTCTTTTTAAGGTTATCACATCCATACATATCTTAGTAAAGTTCTCCAGTAAGGTATGGACTGCAAAGTATCATTTGCCTGTAATTAAGGTAAGCAGCTTCAAGTATGCAGAGAGTGGCTAAGGAAGATAATTGGCAGGTGTAGAAAACAAGTGTCAAGAAATCTTACTACTACTAAGAGGGAACATGTTAGTGACAATAAGAAAAAAAATAGTGTTTATATAGGAACAAAGAGTTGCATTACTGCAACAAAACCATGAAAAAAGAAATTTCCTGTGCATTGTTATCCTATTCTTATCTCAAGACTTCGTACAGTGTTATATGAAAAGACAGAAATTCAGAAGCACTATCATGGCAAAAACTGTCAATCTGACTATATTAACTCACTGAGTTGTATTCTCAGGCATGTAAAGAGAAATTCTAATTGACAGTAAATGAAATGACATCCAGGTAAACCCTCAGATAACAGTGGGAGATTAGAGTAAAATTTGTTTCCTTCCATTCCCCTGTACCCTTCGTTACCTCGTACGCAAATTCTCCCATCTAAAGGATCTGCAGAGAGCTATAACAAGATGCTTGCCCTCATCAAGATGGGATGTACATGCTTATTGACTTTACTTGGCCCACACGAACAGTAAAGAAAGTTTTTAACTCCAGAGTCAAACTTTGCAAACAGTTGTGCAATAGAGGGTTGCTGACAAAGTATACCCCAGTGTACCATACCTTTTACAGCCAGCATATTATGAGGTATTTATACTACTAATCCTGCACTGCAAGTATTTTGTTGTGATATAAGTTACCTCAGTTTCATGGTAAGCACCACTGAACTCCAGTGGTATAAAAGTTCAGCAGCAAAGTTGTTAAGATAATTCTCAGCTGAGACAAGGCTGGTCAAACACTAGACTGACCAAAGTGGCCTTGAGGTCCTTTTTAGTTCCTCTAACGAACAGGAGGAAAAGCAGAAATGCTGACATGATGTCTATCATCACAGCTTTCCTTCTACCAGGCACCCACTCCCTGCAGTTTTCTCTGGCTCAAAACTTTCATTGTTTAATACTTGTATTCTTGCCGTGTCCACTGTGTCCCCTGTGTTATGGAGCTCTGTCCACACACAACAGAAAATGCAGTTCCTGATCCCAGCCTCTTTTCAAACTGCCTCAAGAAAGGAAGATAAAATCAGTGAGCTATTTATATTAGTTTTAAAATTTGTTTATATATATTGCTATTGGACATTTTCTTGCAGTTTCTGTACCAAGCCATTATTACTTAGCTAATTACTTGCAGGTGTCACAGAAATATTGATGAATGAACTATTATTCCCATTTAGAGTCTGGATCTCCCTTTGCATAGGGATAATGATTTATTTAAAGATAAAATAAATGAAATATTTCTATCAGATTTTCTGTTTATTTTTCTGAATCAGCTGCTGCTAAAATCATCATATAGACTTCAGACACTTATACTTTCTTGCTTACCCTAATTATTCACTGTTGAGGCTTTCTTAATGGACTTGTGGCTGCTAATATTAAAGCACCGCTACAACTTTTCATCCACTGGTTTGTAGTTCTGAGGTATAATGAACAATTGGATTGACCTTGAGGGTAGCATTTTAATCAGAGTTGAACATACCAGGAAAAGAATCAGACAAAAAAAAAAAGACACAAGATAAAGCTGGTGGACATTCAGATGGACAAGCCTGAGTGCAGAACAAGAGGAGCTGTATGTATTGAATACAAACCTGATCAGAAGGCACAGTCTGAGTCTTTGTTGTGGAAAGTAGGAAGTTTAGAAGAAACTGCAAGAGAGAAACTCTTGTAGGATGGCAAAAAACACCAACCAACCAACCAAAAAAAAAGGTTATAAAAGGTTTCCCAAAAACATTGTGGTCAGGAGATTCATGAAATTAAGATTTAATTAATCCTTAATTAAACCTGACACAAGTGGAAGAGACACTAGAAGACACATTCTGACATCCTAACAGTACCATGCTAATCCTATACTCATCCAACAGATTTCAGTAATTTTGATGGTTTGTTCTGTATCGTAACTTCCTAACGTATTGCATATCATACAATTTTTAACTTTTGTTTTAGGTTAGGCGTATTAGCGTACAAGTTATTACTGAAGCAACTGCTGTTATGGTAACATCCTGAAGCATTTCTACTGCTCTTTCTTATTTGTGGAACATTTGTGAGTCCTCAAGCGTTTAAATTCATGAGCAGACCTGTTATACACAGTTACTTTTATACAAGCCAGTTCTTTTAAGTTCCTTAGCCACTGATTGTCATCCATTACTTCCTAAATTCTGTCTCTTTACAAGAACTGGAAACTTTTTTCCCTGTCTTTCCTGAGTAGATGGTGTATAAAGAGGAAGGCATGTCAAGATGTTTTGTGTTGTCCTTCTGGCACCTAGACTTGTTCTATTTTGTACAGAGAGCTGCTTATATTTACATTTTTGTGTTTGTTCAGGTTAGATTTGGGGAGAGTAGTATACATGTAGAATCTAGGACTAGAAGAATGGTTATACAGAAATTGCTGGTATTTGCTTATGTCTCTCCTTTGGAGAAAACATCTGTCTTAATTGGACATTTACCTTCCAATAGGTTTTTTAACCAGCTTATATAGAAGAAAGGAAAATCTGTTTTACATTTAATATGCAAACTGGGACAGCACATTGGCAAAAATTTTCTGTAAAATAGTTTGACTACTTTTGACTGCATGAATAGATTTGGAGATGAGGAAATCAGAACAGAGGAAGACAAAAGGGTTTAATATTCGCGAGAGAAGTTCAACAAAACAGAGAGAGTATTCAGAGGGACCCACATTCATCATAAGCGTGGTGGATGAGAACAAAAGGGAGAGTTAGAAGGGGAAGGAGGGAAAGAAGGAGAGAGGAGGAAGAGAGAGAAGTGACTACTCCTGAAAACTGCAGCGTATTTCATTCAATAAAGGCAAAAGAGCACCAGGGTCATTATGTAGTGTCCAAAAGGACTCACATAGTGAGTGTCCATCAGAGAGAGATTTACCATGTGTGTGACATTTTCGTCTGTCATTCAACCTACAGGATTAGTTGCTAAATATCTTTTTTTAAAAAAAGTTATGTGTTTCTATGTATGCATATGTTAGAATGCCCTTGAATTCAGTCAGCTGTGCAAAGCTTTTCAAGATCCATCCACCTGTGATTGTCAAAATAGCAAATTTTGATTCCTGATTATAATGCAGACTCTCCTTTGGAGCTTTACCCATCTTCAATTTGGAATACCACCACACAGTGTAACATAAGGTTTTTTGCTTCAATCCATGTTGAATTTTATTATAGAAAGAGAAAAAAAAATTATGAATATGAATAAATTGTTACTGATGGAGAACATGAAATATATATCTTATTATAATTAAAAAGTGTTAATATTTTTTGGTTTTGAAAATAAAACCTTCTTCTTTCTGGGAACAAGATTGTTTTTAACTCTTTGGAATAATGAAACATTTTTATGTATGCACAGAAAAATGTGGAAATCAGTGATGCTCTGCAGAAATTGAGGCTATGTGCCAAAACCTGTTCTTTGGAGTGAGTGATAAATTGATCAGGAAAAAAAAAAAAACCCTCAACCTTTTTTCTTTCCTGTAGTTTCCTTGTTGTATTGTCATTACATGAGTACCTCAATGGGAATGCAGGATGATATTAAAATAATTGATATGCACAGAAATACATTTAAATTAATGTATTTAATAATCTCGAGCTGAAAAAATAAATTTTAATGTTCTGGTTAAATGGATTTTTTTATGAGAAATATGCAATTGCAAACAATATTGATGATCAGAGGGCTGGAGCATCCTATGATGACAGGCTGAGACAGGTGGGGTTATTCAGCCTGGAGAAGAGAAGGCTCTGGGGGAGACCATATAGCAGCCTTCCAGTACCTGGAAGGGGCCTACAAGAATGCTGGAGTGGGACTTTTTACAAGGGCATGTAGTGATAGCATGAGGGTAATGGTTTTAAACTGAAAGAGGGTAGATTTAGACTAGATATTAGGAATAAATTCTTGACTGTGAGGGTGGTGAGACACTGGAACAGATGGCCCAGAGAAGTTGTGGATGTCCCCCTCCAAGGAAGTGTTCAAGGCCAGGCTGGATGGGGATTTGAAGCAGTCTGATCTAGTGGAAGGTGTTCCTGCCCATGGCAGGATGATTGGAAACAGGTGATCTTTAAAGTCCCTTCCAGCTCAAACCATTTTGTGATTCTATGATTCTATGGTTGTTTCTCAGGATGAATGTCTAAAGCCTTGAAGAAGTCATTACTTAAAGGCAGATAAATGTATCTTTTATCATGTAACTCAACTTGTAATAATGATTTTGAGTTAGTTGTTCTAAAGTAGAATTTCTTTATATGAAGCCTTAATAAGCTGCAAAGATGTGGGTTCATGCAAGCGACTTGCAAGGCTTCCTTTGAAGTAGAAGAAAAAAACCCCTCAAGGTACGTAATAGCATCAAGGGGCACCTTTCTTTATTTGAGAATATTTTATTCAAGATGAATAGTGACAACTTAGCAGAATATAAGCAACTTGACTTCTTGATAGGACTATATTAAGATCCTCTTTTAATTAGGACAACAGCAACCTGTCTTCACCTGGGAAAGGATCCCAAAGTGAGCCACTTGGGTTCTCTATCGTAAAGGCACCGGTTGTGCCAACTGAGTTATTTCTGTCCATCACTTTTGCTCAGCCACTTCCTTCACCCCACTCTCTAGGTAGATCTTTCAACAGTAGCCGCATCTGAAAAAGTAAGCTTCTTTTAAAGAGATTTTTTTTTCTTTCTTATTTAGTCTTTGTACATGGCGAATTTAAAAACACAATGACCCAATAAAATTCACAATTAAGCAGCTTAAGGAAGTATTTCAGCTTAAAGCTTTTTTATGTCCTACTGCTCTAAAAAGATGAAGAATAAGCATGAAAAGAGACTGAAGGTTAAAGAATGACAATGCTTAACAGTCTGCTATGAAAAATACTTTTATCCTCAAGACAGTGTTTGTCTATGGTGTGGAGGCCAATGTGAGGACCTCTGTACTTGTTGAGCCCAGTGGTAAAATTATGGAAAGCAGATGAAGGCATCATTTAGAGAGGCTTGTGGTGGGGCAAAGAAAGGATCATGGGATGTGGGACTGCACAGGGTCCAGCGGTACACTGGTGTTACTGATTAAACTGGTAAATAATGAGCTCAAAACGTTTTGAGCAGCTGTTGGTGTCAGAGATCAGATCGATCTTCAGCAGGATGGAGTGAAGGTAACAGTTTAAAGTGCTCTGAAACAGACCAGAGCTCCAAAGGATTACACCCGAAAGGTTCTTGAACTGCAGCCTAGTTTGCTCTGTTTTGTTTTGATTTTGGTTACCAGACTGTCAGTAAATTAGACTTGATTTCAAAAACCTGTTAATTATTCATAGATGTTCACTGAACAGTTTGGATAAATACTTTTGAGATAGTGCTGGTTTTCTTAATCTACTTGTTTCAATTTCATGTCTGTTGTTTGTGCTGTGTTTTTGGCCACAAAATTAGTAATTAAACATAAGTTCAAGAGCAAGTTTGTAGGATGAGAAAACAGACCTCTGACCTCAGGTTGCTTGTTGGCGAGCCAGTCTGCTAAATACAAAGGAGGCATTTGCCCTATTGTCATCAAAGTAAATAACTTGATAGACTACTGAGCTGTGATGAAAGGAAGTATCCTAAAGATAAAACACCATTCTCAACAACATCTCTGCTTTTCTTTAGGTCACTTCGCAATGTTTCTGTTATTTTATTATGCACTTGTATGAAGATCACTTTTATAAAAAGCATCACTCATGTGACTCTGTTGACTGGTCATTACCTTTCTAATTTATCAGTCATGTATTGCAATTTCTGCTTTGGAGTTGTTATTGAAAATAATGTGTAATAATGGGTGGAAGGAAAAATAGTCATTAGGTGTGAACATTCTTTCTGAGAAAACACCCCAAGCTTTCATATGTGCTGTTGAAATCCTAGTGATCCCTGCCTAATCTCTATTTCTCTGTAGGACAGCAGGAGGAAGGTCTGGGGTGTCATGATCGTGGAACTCATTATTCTACTTCTAGCTGGCTTAGGATGGATTTAAAAAAATAAATGAGAAAGAAAACTGAGACACCAAAAGCTAGCAGTCATTCAAGCATTTATTTTCAATAGTAGCCTTCTTCAAAAGATGTCATTCTGTTAAAAATTGCTGGCATTTTAAAGGTCTAACATATTTATTCTGTGCCCTAGAATTTTAAATAGATGTACACTCTTTTATTGATTAAAGAAAAAGCAAAAACACAGCTAATATTTGTTGATGTTTACTGGATGTGGTTTATATGAATATAAACAGATTCTCACAGCTGTTTTTATTCTTCAAGAATCAGATCACATGTAATTACAGTTGACTGGACTATGACATATCACAAGGCATATATTTTCTCATTCTTAGATGGAAAAAATAAAATAAAATTTTTCATAATAGAAGAAAAAATCTAATATTTCATGTGTTTGTATATGCAAACATTTTTTGTGACCTGCACTCTCTCACTAATATATTCAACAATTTGCCACTATTGAATACTTTGCTATTATTTTACTGAAAATTCTATGGGGGCTTTGATTCTATGTATTAATTGTAAATAGTTCACTGTTGAATATTTGATGAATGCTGAAATCATGCACAAAATTGCATTGCTTTAGCTTTATTTTTACATTATAATCATTTTGAAAATCAGGTTTCTAGTAGCAATGCATCTGTGAATTCAGTTTTTATTTCCATGAGAATTATTCTTTAGTTAAATATCACCTTTTTTTTTCTGATCATTTCTGGCATAAGAATGAATTCTAGATTGTTCTCAGAGCATAACCTCTCTGTCAACATACATTAGAGTGAAAAGAATTTTCTTTTTTATTCGAGTGCTTGTAAAACTTGCTACAAGAGAGACCTTTTGCCACACTAGGATAGTAGAATGTGTTCTTATGTGCATGTTGATAAAAGGAATCAATATGATATAGCTACATTACCTGTTTTAAGCAACAGACAATAAGCTCTGACAAAAGCATTTTTTTGCTGGTTTAACTACATTACGCAGGCTTTTGCTGTATAGCAGTATGAATGAGCAAGCAAAGTTGGTTGGTTGGTTGGTTGTTTTTTTCCATGATCTGATTTTCAGTAAAATTACTAGCTTTAAACTGAAACAGCCTCCTGGAGTGTCAAAGATGGTTTTTGTTTCTATGACTTCTATGCTTCCACAACAAGAATGGGACTGAAAACTCATCACTGATGTTAACATTGACAAATAGGTAGTCACCAGAAAACTATTGATCCAGGTCAGGACTGAACAGCAATGCAATGCAGAAACATTCCAGTTAAAGAGTCCTTACTCAGAGATGTGGTATTTTCAGCATTTGCAGTCTTAAAATAAGGAATAGAATAGAATAGAATAGAATAGAATAGAATAGAATAGAATAGAATAGAATAGAATAGAATAGAATATGATGACATCTTAAAAGAGTGCCCATAAATAAATTGTTGAGGTTACTATGATAATTACTTTTCCAGAAGATCTTTTTAATGCATGGCATTTTCTGATCTCAGATCAGAAAATTTTCAGCAGCTATGAATCTATATATATCCACTGCCCTCAGTAGACCTACCCTGATTTATACTGGACAAAGATGTGATTCAAAGAAACTAAAAGGTCTCTATGCCATTACAAATCTCTTAAACCATTCACTGATTGGTGATAACATTTTGTTTCTACCTTGTACCCATTTTGTAAGTGCCTGCGCTAAACAGTAACTTTTAATAATAAGCCATTAAAGGATTAATTACTATTAGTTAATTGATTCTAAAGCTCTATTAATTCATTTTTTTAAATGAAGTAAAATGATTTCTTTTCTTTAAAACATAATGTATACCCAAGAATGAACAAATCATAAATTTTTCAGTCTAGTGATCAGTCACATTTTGAATACTTCCCTGGAAAGAATCAGTTGAGATCATATCTCTGAATGTTGCTTTCTGAAGGGCTTCAGAAACTATTTTTCTATAAAATATTACTCACTGAAAATCTGAAGAGATTATAGATATCTCATCTGCACCTGATTTTCTGAGTCAAGCTTAATGGTAAAGACAATGTTCCTGAACTTAGAGATTTAGGTGGTTTAAGAACTACTTTTTGTGAGAAGAGCGCATAAAACTGAGTTAGCTAGAGAACATGGAGGAAAATATGAAATCATGGAGAAGCCATTTATTTATTTATTTATTGCTGATCCCTTGCAGCTCTGTATAAAATCATACAAAAGAGAAAAAAAGTCTTCAATCAAAATTTCACTTGTATTTTTCTCATGTTTTCTTCAACCATCACTACGATTTCTTAGATCCATCAAGTTATTTTCAACATATTTTATTTTAAGGATATTGGCTAGTTTTGTATGGTTTTAGTAAGTGTCAGGCTGTTGTAGATAAAAGGATTTTGGCTTCAGAGAAATATAGATATGGGCAGAGGTATTTTTGGTGTGTGACCCATTACTGATAGAAGTTAAAGGCATTGCACAATATTTTGTTTCATCTGAGATGTGCCTTCTAAGGTGTAGCACGTCAAATAAAAAAGCTAGCTTGCAATCTGTTTGTCACTTTGCTGAGAGGTACACCAGTCCTCACAAAATGCTGACTTCTACTAATGTGATAGTACTATATGTACTGTATCTGAACTACAGTTACCCAAATTTTTATCTGTCAGAAATAACATATAACTAATGCAAATTACTATGATATTTCTTTTTCTTCTACTATATATATGTGTGTTTGGAAAACAAATAGTCAAGTAAAGTTATACTGATCTTTTCTTGTCAGTAACTATGAAACTACATGCTCTAAAATTAAATAACAAGACTGCCAAGATGAAACATATGGTAGACAGAAATTATATAAGCAAAAACTATATTTATACATAGATGTGGGTTAAAAGTGGTTTATAGCTTTTAGCAAGCTAGATATAGAACTGTATGCATGGTCAGACTACATATATTAATTCACCACATATGTATGAAACTTCATGGGGAATAAGGGACTGTGAGCTGGTCTTGTAGCAAAGATCAAAACTGAGCCAATGGTTTGCAGTCTATTTTTTATGAATCCTCTGGAGTGACAAACTGCAATACAGAAATTTCAAGTCTCCCTTCTCATTTTCCTCAAAATTTCTTCCAAGGGAAAAAAGAAATAATTCCAGCGACCTGTTCATCACAGCTTCAAACTCTAGTGTAAAAGGCATTATTCAAATCCATAGTTTAAGGCACTAATCATCTTCTCACTCATCTTCATTGGCCTGACATTTGTAAAAAAGACAATATCTGGTGCTTTTCTTGTTGCTGGTATAGCTTTGTTTTGTTTGGTTGAGCTCACACTGGACGGACATGAGGAATCAGGGCACAAAAAGGAGCGTAGGAATCCTTCAGGATATGCAGCTAAGCCAAATGCATAAAGGTCATGCTCATTTATTATTTAACTTATCACTAGAAAACTCATATGAGAAAAGCTTCTTAGAATTAGTAAACATTACACTACCTTTATTAGACTTATCCTAAGGGAGAAATGCAGTGGAACTGTTGTGGAGGAAATATGTACACAACTAGAAATACAGGTGTTAATAATATTATGCACTGACACGGGTTTTGATGGAGCAGTTAAAAACACGTTACTGACTTCACTGGCCATGAATCAATGTCTACAAGACAATTCCTTGGAAACATTAAAATAAATAATTACGGCATAAGAACAGGAATTCTTTCCTGGGGGGAGAGGTAGTTAAGTCTGCAGAAAGCTCATTAAAAATGTGGATGCTTTAATCAAATAAAAGAGAGAGATAGAGAGAGAGGGAGGGAGAAATAGGGATAAAATACTGGCATAGCTTTAAAGACTAGATATGTCATAAAGAATTTTGTGAAAAAAGTGTGTGTCTTGAACAAACTGCTACTGTCCATTACATTGGTGTAAATATAGTATCATCACTATGAAATTTATGTTAGGATAGACAAGAGTTGCATTATAAGAGATAATTAAAAGCACATATTATGTTTTTTAGTCATCCATCCCATAGGAACCAAAATAAAACTCAAGAAGGAAATACAGCATGAGTTTTGATCCAATATATTTGACTAGGATACACAGATCTGGAAAAAAAATGAGAAAGGTGAAAGAGTAATGATGGGACACAAGCTATCAGTGCAGGGATGTTCATATGGATTTCCTGAAATTAGTTCTGAAACAGTCACAAATTGTGCTCCTGTTAAGCAGCTGTCCAAGGTGCATCTGTTCTACTCAGATACACCTGCATTTCTAAAATAATTCAGAGAGTCTTCTGGACTGTGAAGTTTGGATGTCGGAATGGTGAAAATCCATTTTTATGGAGGCAGTCCAAGATTCAGTGCATATCAGCAATAATTTATTGTAAATCACAAATAGTTAGGTCTCCTAGCCTTATCGTAATGATTTGCTGTGATAGCCCTCCGCAGAGTTATGTGTAGACTCATGTAAGTATGAACTACACAAAGGATTTTGTATTCTTGATAATATGAAGTTATTGCTTGAGGTAAGTAAATCTTGTCTGATATGGTCCAACCTTCCAGATGGACTGCAGTAAAATCACAGGGTATCACCAGTGTCCTTTCCTTTTGCACATATTAAAGAACTAATTTACAACGTGAATTTACATTGTTCTAATAGAAACCTATCAGGGTTGCTAGATCAAGCAGCTTGTACTGGGAGGTGCCTCCAAGCGTGAGCTTTCCAATTAAAAGTTTGCTGGATTCCAACAAATCAGAAAGATAAGTTGCAGAAAAATCTCATTGGAGCTGTTCTAGTGTTTGTAAATTGATTTCTAGACAGATAAATGCCCTGACACACCAAGCGAAGAAATACGTGTAAGACTTTAAAAAATGAAGTAACTACCCTGGTGTTTTGTTGTTTGCATTTTTTTTGTGGGTTTTTTTTTAATTTTTCTTTTTTTTTCTAATTTGATCTTTCAATAATGGGCTTACTTATCTAAAAGAAGTTGCTATAAAGATTTGTAGCCCCTGAGGCCTTAATTCTGTGAAATATTGTGGCAGAAGCTCAAAAAATAGCATTGTATTTTCTTCAGTCACATTCTGATTCCTGTTTTCTAATGGTTGCACATGGTTTCTATCCTCAGGAAACATTCTTTCCAAGTTTGAAGATAACAGGACATGATGCCTTGAATATGGGAGATTTTTTTTTGCTTTTGGGAATATCTCCACTACTTTTTAGAAGCGTCTGTCTTACATGCATCTCGCTTTATAAAATTTTTCTTTTTTTTTTTAATTCTGTGATACTTAATGTAAATTGTTATTAATAAGATTCTCTTTTTATGATTATTTAGGAGTGGAACTTGGAAAGTGATTTAGGATTATTGTCAATGGGTTTGTGAAACATTAAAATTATGTTAGATTCCAAGGACATCTAAATGTGTTTTGATGTCAGCTGTTCCTTGAGAGTACTACCACAATGATTATTACATGTTTTGAGGGTATAATGGAACAGCTAAATTAACATGGATGCTAAATAATTGCTATGGTTTCCTCCTTATTGCTCATTTCCTGCTACTTGTGTTTTGTTTATTGAGAAAGCATACATACCTTGCAGAAAATCTAGGGGAAGAACAGATTCTGAAACTTGAGAACAATCACAGTTTTGTGCCAGGTTTAGTTAAGAAATCATGTCTTCCATTACTAACTTTAATTCTTAAAATTTATATATAAGGAAGAAGTTTAAGAATATCTGTTAATTTCTTATCCAGTACTTTTATAAAACTTAGCTTTTTGTGATTAAGCTTGCTTTCCCAGCTCATATTCTTTAGTTTTATCAATTTGTGGTTTGTTATCTGTTATCTGAGCTTTTAATTCCTACCAACAATGTCAAACTGCTTTTTGGATAAAACCTGAATCTTAAGAACTTGCATTTTCTTTGATTAAAATAATGTTGTTTTGTGATAATTTCATCTAAATTAAATACCATTTCTGTCTTGCATAGTGGTTTCAGTTTTTTTCTATGTCATTTTTGTTGCACTGGTCTTCATCTTTTAACTTTTCAACTTTTTAAACTTTCTTAATTAATAATTTCCATAAATTTTAATGATACTTTTTTTTTTCCTGGAATGGTATTAGCTAGCACATACTTATATATTTATGCCAATGTACCTGGGACATCTAATTGATTGTTTCACATTCATTTAACTGGTCTTTCCAGAATATTTTGATTTCACAATGTGTTAAATAATTCTATCATAAAATACAAACCACATTCCTTTTTTTCCTTTATTTTTTCCCTTGTTTTGTTTTGTTTCAGGCTTGAAGAAGACTTCAAAACTTTGTTTTCTAACACAGCAAGCAAATTCATCATTTCTTGTGTTCTCTTAGTGGTATCCCTGTATAAGACATAAAGAATTCTTCTCTACAGGTGCAGTAAATGGCTTTGGGAAGTTTATGTGATTTTAAACTGTGCATAATTTGACCACAGGCATTCAAGGCTTTTCATTAAAAAAATTAAAAAAGTGTCACATAGGACACAATTAATTGTTATGGCCTGAGCATCCAAAGTGGAGTCAGTTCATGATCCTGTTCTCACTTCCACCTCTGGTTTCCTGTGTGTTCTTCAGTTAGCTATTTGAATTTTTAATGGCTTATTTCCCTGACAGTGAGAAAGAAAGGAATTCCTTGTGAACATAAGTGGGAAGATACATCTCTAAGTGTTAATCAGATGAATAGTTACACTATTTCATTACCAGTTGATTGAGTTCTCAATGCTGAGTAGTAGTGTCAGTGGTGTCATTCAAATATTTTAGAATAACAGCCTGCAATAACATCTCTTAGGCAAGTATTAGTCATATGCAAGCAGTATCACTGAATTTTGCTTTTACTTGATAACTTATTAAAATGAATCAACCTCTTTTGGAAACTGCTTTGTCTCTTCATGTGTTGAGTAAAACAGAACATAATTTGTTGAAATAAACCTTCAAATCAGACTCTCAGGAAGCTGCTTTTAGAAAATAGGTTCAGATTAGCTAAGAACACCGAAATATAAAAATATGGAAACCAGAAGTATAAGTACAGCTTACACATACTAGAATTATCAAGCTTCGGCTCTATGTTCATCTTGAATGATTGTGGATGAGACAGATGAATGGCAGTAATACTACTTCCACTTCTAGATTATCTGTTTAAATCTAGTCCAAATCACCGCTGATCAAAACTCACCATACTTAGTGCTTAGGATCTTAAGCTGACTTGCTTCTAGCAAATTGAAATAGGTAGTTATTCACAAAATCAAAACTGGTCTTTGAATAAGGAGAGCCTCAACAAAAAGGTGAAGTCTGGGCTTATTAAATTTACTTAGTGAAGCTCATTGAAATATAGTGTTCAGCTATTTATCTCTTTTTCTTTTTTTACTTCTTTAACATAAAAGACACATTAGTCTTTCTAATACTCAGCCTATTTCAATATTCCAGTTCCCATCTTCTAGTGACAGTCAGTGTGGAAGACAAAGTGTAGCATTTTGTATTTCTGCTGCCCATGTTGTACTTTTCCTCATTAAAATATAGTATTTGTTTCATATAAACACCTTCTCTATATCAATGTTCAATATCAAATTTATGAATGAAAAAACAAATATCACTTTAGAAACAGACAGGGCTATATTCTCTTTTGCACTCATTAACATACTAGTTACTATGAGAATTATGCACATATGAAAGAAAAGAAGGGCAGAAGGCATTTTTTTCCTTATTCAGAGAAGTATCTGTGTTGTTATACATAAACAAATACGGAGTTGAATAGGTTAGAAGATACAATATTTTTTTTTTAATTATGTAATTTGAGTAAATATTTTTATTTTGTACATTTGTACAAAATACCACTGAACTCCTATGTAAGTGATAGTTATATATGAATATCTCTGCACCTCTTTGAAAATCTCTTTCAAACTCAAAACCTCTCTGAAACTTCGTGTAGTGGATCTCAGATCTAAAATTCTACCTTTCTTGCATGACTAGAAATCTGTACATCAAAGGTGAAAGGAACTGCTATCCTCATTTTATACTGCTGCTATAAAGGACCAGAAATTGCTATCTGATAGTAGAATCATAAGAAGAAAACTGTCAATGACACCACAGGTTGAAAAAGAGAAGGCTACAAGAAAATGCATTCACTGTTTTAGCTTAGATAGCCCCGTGTCATAATTGTAATGAATTTCTTTAATAACAAATGTCAGACAAAAAGTATTAAAGTTGTACACAAAGAAGTGCAATTTGCAAAATCTCTTAACTGCATCAAAGTAAAATCAATTTCTACAGGAGCAAAGATACTTCTCAATGAAGATCAAACTTCAACTTTCTGTTTCTAATTGTTTTGTCAACAGATCTGTTTAAAAACCTAAACAGAAAGAAAGCAAAATCCAAAAACATGTAAGTGCAGCATTTCTTCTTTTAGAACTGAAAAAGAACCGTAGGCAAGAAACACAGAAGCTGAACTCATTGTCAGTAAATACTAACTGCAGGAAAAAATATTGGTTTAGACCTCTAAGCCTATCATTAGAGGTCTGCGAATGTGACTTCAAACATATGAAAGACTATATTTAAATGATGTGGCAGTACTCAGTATATTTCACTTTTTTTGTTGGAATATGCTAAATACTTTTTCCTGACCCAAAAGGTGGTGGCCTTCCAAAAGGCTACTGATGTAAATAATATAAGCGAAGTTCTAGTCAAAAATGACCCAACACAACCTATGTTTATTTCCAGGTATGAAATATCTTTGTTGTATGCACAATTTTACTATTTTCAGCATAGACAGAAGCCAGTATGATCATGTTAAAGAGGCAGTAAACTGAAAAACAGTTTCCTAATGTATACAGATGCACTATATCATATCAACAAAGACAAGTGAAAGATCCTGCACCTGGGTCAGATCAATTCGCAATATCAGTACAGACTGGGGCATGAATTGATTGAGAGCAGCCTTGCAGAGAAGGACTTAGGGATACTGGTGAATGAAAAATGGAACATGGGCCAGCAGCGTGCAATTGTAGCCCAGAAAGTCAACCGTATCCTGGGCTGCATCAAAAGAAGCGTGGCCAGCAGGTCAAGGGAGGTGATTCACTCCCTCTACTCCACTCTAGTGAGACCCCAACTGGAGTACTGCATCCGGTTGTGGAGTCCTCAATACAAGACAGACATGCTCCTGTTAGAGTGGGTCCAGGGCAGGGCCACGAAAATGATCAGAGGGATGGAACACCTCTCCTGTGAAGAAAGGTTGAAAGAGTTGGCGTTATTCAGCCTGGAGAAGAGAAGGCTCCAGAGAAAACTTGCTGCAATCTTTCAGTATATAAAGGAGTCTTATAAGAAAGACAAAGAGAGTTTTTACCAAGGCCTGCAGTGATAGGATGAGGGGCAATGGTTTTAAAGTAAAAGAGGGTAGATTTAGATTAGATATTAGGAAGAAATTGTTTATGATGGGGGTAGTGAGTCACTGGAACAGGTTTTCCAGAGAAGTTGAGAATGCCCTATCATTGGAAGTGTTCAAAGTCAGGCTGGACAAAGATTTGAGCAACCTGGTCTAGTGAAAGAAGTCCCTTCTCACTGCAGGGGGATCGGACTAGATGACCTTTAAAGATCCCTTCCCACACAGACTATTCTATGATTCTATGATATCATGCTCTTCAAGACTTTTTTTCCAAGCTGTTCAAATTCTCTGTCTGGATCTGTTCCTACTGATTTTGGACAAGGTGTGATGGGACTCAAACATTTACCACCAGCTAGTGGCTGCTCAGAATGCTCCTATGAGTATTCTCTCAACTCCTTTGGCAAATTGTGTTCATCTAAACCTGAACACTTTGACAGTCATTTTGCGTTACTTGGACTCTTGATTTTGGAAGATATCTGTGATAATTATATACATATTACTCCATTTACTTATCCTATATGAATTGTCTGGCCAATATACAAACAACTCCTGAACTTGCATTTACTGTTATTTGAGAGCATCATGTCTGAGTATATTGACTCACATCAGGAGATCTCACTTTGACACAACACTTCTGAATATGGACAGGTAATATAAAAAGATGGCAGAGCTCTTCACTAAAGTTTTAAGATAAATCTGTGGATATTATGGAATCATTTCAGTTGTCTAATTCTTTGAAACTTTAAACATTAATAGAACCTTCAGTTCAGTAAAAGTGAATATTTGCTCAACTCACGTACAATATCAGATTAAAATGCAAATGGCATAGGTTTTACAAGAGTTATAGGCTATGCAGACATCAGGGGAGCAAAGAGCAGTCTAACTAGGTTTGACAGTACATATGTTATCAAAGCAGAAGAAACAGAAAAACATGTGAAGTGACATAGGAGATGGATAGTAAATGTAAGCATAATATGTTTCTCAAACTAAGGTGCCATTTTTGAAATATATAGAATCAATAACTTTTGATAAAGATATTAGTGCTAGAAAGCACCATAACAAAAATAATATGTTCTTTTCCTTACAGTGCAGCCAGTATCTCTGTTGGCTCTTAAACAGCAGGAGTAAAATATAAAATGAGAGATTCTCAAATTCTTAAAAATTATATTATTTTTTGAATAGAATCCACAAAGATGTCACGTGGAAAAATTCCACATCTCCAAGTGTCAATGAAGTATTCTTGCTGACTCAGTCAGAGGTTTTAGAGCAGCTATCAGTCGTTCTGTCCTGAGCTTTTCTGCTGTCACCTACAACCAATATTTGTGAAGATTTTCATGAGAAAGTAGATGGCAACAACAAATTTTCCTTGGAGACTCTATGAAGTCTCTGGGTCTGTTTCTTTTTACAGCACTTCCTGAGAAGAGGGAGAAAAAAGAGGACATAATTTTTTCTTTCTAAAAGTCCTTCGACTGCCATTTCAGTTCTACAGGTCAGTGCAAGAAAAAAATATGCTCATGACCCCATCTCATTATTTTATCTGAAACACTGAGTGGAAACAGTAATTTGTAAGCCAGGGGTCTGACTCCAGCAGAGGTCTGATTGTCTAAACTGCTTTTTAAATGGACCTGAGGGCACAGATCTTTTCACAGGATGTGGTCACTGTAACCAGCTCATCCTCTTCAGCAGTAGAATATAAAGAAGGTCCACATATCTTTGGGCTACCCATGCCCACATATGTTTTCCTTGTTTTGAGTAAAATTTAGTCTTTGTTTTTTAATTCAGCAGAAGTCCAGAGTTTGAAGTGTAGCTCAGTCTCACACCTACACCTGAAGCTTTCTAACACACCTTTTTTTCAGCCTCTGTGGGATAATTTGCCTGCCGATGTACAAAAAATTCACAATAGCTTTTCATAGTGTGTTTACATACTTATGTCCTCAGCATAACAGTTTATTCAAAATCACTGTGTGACTGGGATAGGAGCCTACTGTAATGCCCAGTGTGCTAAGGATCCTTTATAAGGATGTTCAAATTTCTTGAATGGCTTTACATTTTTTTTTAATTATTTGAGGTGAATAGTTGGATAGGACATGAAATTCCACATTTACAGTGAGTGACAAGGTCAGAGTTTCTTGTTCTTTGGTTTTCTTTCTTTTTTAATACCTACCATTTTTTGACCCTGCTTTGTCTCACGGCCATACCAAATCTTGACCACAGAATAAATGTCATTCCTTTCATTTACCATGCCACACTTAAGGTGTGCTAGAGGTCTTCTGGTTGTTTGAGGCAAGTAAAAACCACTTCGGGAGTGTTAATTAACACTTTCAATTAGGGTCATAGATCAAAGTTCAATGAGAATCCTAAGGAAAGATCATTTCCTTTCCCATTCTTTGGGTATACAATAGAATCTGAGTAAAGTAATTTGTAAAGTAAAGACATTACTTTACCTACATTTTGGATTAGCTCACTTCCATTGTAAATCAAATGTAAAGCAGCCAAATAGTATCTCTATCAACTATTTAATTAGGTTTTCACTCACTTCCTACTTTCATGCTTTCTTTCTTTTTCAGTCTTCCAGTAGAAGTGATTAAAAGCACAAAGAGAAGCCAAGAATCTGTTTTCTGCTGTAAGACAATACAAATTTGGAACTTCCTACATGTGAATTTGAAAATTTTTAATCTCTCATATGAAGATTTTACTTTTCACTGGTTCATAATTTAACAGTTAGGTGTCAGATATCAGAGTTTTTGAGGTACATGTAGGAAGTCTCAGAAAATATGGTCAATCACACAGTAACGCTGGCATTGTGTCGCCTCTTCACTTTGTACAGTGGGTGATCCTCATCAAGTTGACTTTTTGGGTAAAGGAATGGTTTTCTTCTGAGGAAAGGCATACAGGAAAAATTTATAAACTCCCTCAACACAATACTCTTTTTGTTGTTTTGTTTGTTTTTTCTGGGAAAAAGCAATGTGGGAGAAAAGTAACATTTATGAGCTCACTCTCTCCTTGCACGCTGCTGTCACATGGGATAGCCTAGCAAATCGTCCAAATACAGATTTTGATCTCATTGTGAAGTAAATTGTCTCTTTCTGTTTGATAAATTCACCAAAATAACTTTTTTTTGGCTTACTATTTTTCAGTCCTTGGCCACAAGTCTTTGCTTGTTAAAACTCATATCTAAATTCCTCTTAAAATTGCTACTGTTGTCTCCAAAAAAGAAAACAGTTTTAAATATTGATTTTTCTAGTGATGTGAAACCTGTGAAGCAAAATCTGTCTCTTTTATTATGGATTTTTTTTAATGTATTCCATATATACTACTCCTTGACCTAGGTCATCAAATACATATCACAAAGTCTTCCCAAATTTGAGATATTCCTTTAACACTGACTCCTACTGCACTGCTGTATGGCATAGGTTTTCTTGCTGATGGCTGAATAAGCACCAACAAAACACTGTTTTGGAGACTATATGTTCTTGAACACAAAGATGATAAAAAGATGGTAGATCATTGCTGCTTTTATTTTTTGTGTTTATTTATCTAGCAGTGTATTATCTGATACCAGACCCTTCTTCTGTTACACACACACCAATAAAAAAAACCAGTGCTGTTTCAAATGAAAACATCGCCCTTAACTTATTTGATCTTTTTCATTTTATCCAGGATAATCTAAGAAAAAATAGTTAAGGTATAGATTAGATAATTAAACAATAAAACCAATATAATAATATTTTAATTTCTTTGAAATATATCTTTTCTCCTTTAAATAAGAAAGTATGCTAAAACTAGTAAACGTACTCTTTATAAAAGATGGTGACTTCTGGGGATTCTTTGACAGTCATGAAAAAAGTCTGCCAAAGTTCATGCAACTGTTTCCTTCATGAGCACATATATAACAGGTAAGATAAATAAATTCCTAATCTGATTGATGAACATCCATAAACATCCATAACAAAAGGTCACTGGAAAGGAAAGGAAATTCAAGAAAATAGAGTTGATAGGGAACATCTTCTAAAAAAAAAAACAACTTTTTTTTCTGAAATAATGTGTTAGTTTTTTCTTCACCTTGCTATATCTTTCACCTTTATTCCGCCATATTTTGAGGGAATGGAGACACAGTAACGGAAAATGTTTTGCTGTTAACCTAATGAAATAAAATATATAATTATTTTGCTATTTTATAGTGCTTGTCTTAAAATGAAAACTGAATTTTTGAAAGTGAGCTTCTTTTTCACGAAAACATCCATTTTATCATGATATTGTTAGCTCATTTATTTTCTTTATAAAATATTTTTGGCCAGTTCAACTAACAGAGAAACCCAGGATCTTCAGATTTGAAGGAAATATGGACCAAATTCAGAATTCATGTATACTTATCAAAGTACAACTTATATAAGTCAAACAGAATAACACAATTTATAGAAGTGTTACAATTTATTAATGCTAAATTTAGAGATTAGACTTTCTTCTTTTGGAAGTATTGAGACCTGCTTTGTGTAGAACTGAGTGACTCTGGTTCCATATGAGAGACTGGGATAATTTACTGGGGGTTGTCCTACCTGAATGTCAGAGGCATTCATTTTACAGATAACCATGAAACTAGGATCATCAAAATGGCGCACAACATGTGTGTTCCTTCAGGTGTTACATGGAGGTGAAGAATTCAACCCATAAAAGCAAGTTCAGCCAACTCTAAGGCTGAATCTCCCTCCAATTTGAGCAAGACAGAGCTCTTATAAGAGCATATAGCTTCTTATTGAAGAAACAAATTGCTTTATCTTGAAAAGAGCACTACAAAGTTATGTTGCCAAACTATCATATTAAAACACCTTTTTATGGTAATCTTGTAGTATATTACATCCACAATTCTACATCATGTGAATGTTGAGGTTACAAGATCAGTTACCAAGAATTTAATGAAGACCAAGTTCTTGGTTGCCTCTGTAGATTTAACAAATTTATTTTCTGTGTACACCACGAAACATCCTGTATTTCCCAAAGAGCTATACCTCATTTGGCAAATAAACAGATTTTAATTATTTGCTTTTATCAATGTAATAGCCTAAGGTATTATTTACCACCCACCATTAAAAACATACACTGAGTTTAAAAAATATATATTAATCTCCTCTTTTACCTCTTTTCAGCACTATGTCATGCTGAAAAGAGTTCTACCTGACTTCCACTGTTACAGTAAATTTTGCAAATCTCATCCAACATGTCTTAACGCTGACTGCTCAGAAAATTTTGAATGTGTGACTTTATAAAGGAAAAAAAAAAGACACCAACTAATGACAGGTTACCTACAAAAGTAAGTAATAAAGTTCAGATTGGTAGCTTCATCATATGGCAGTCTTTATTATTTCAATTAAAAGACTCACTAGCAGCAGTACATGTGGATGATTCTAATTAAGTTTTAGGGAGAAATGTATTTATTTTGCCCCTCAGATCAATATATTTGCTGACAGCAGTGGAATACAGATCTTCAAGATTGTTGGCCATATATATGAGAGTCTTAAAGACTTTTGTTTTTATGGTTCAGGTTACCGTATGTCTCTTTCTTCTGATTTTTAAGGTCCATTCCTTGCCTTTTTTCCACTAGTTAAACTTTGGTAAATATAAACAACTGAAAAAAGTGTATTATAATGAGAAGTGCTAGAAAACTTTAGTTATAGCTACCATGTCACTCATAATATGTCAGCAGACCATGTGAAAAGCCAGTGCATGTCCATGTATGTCTTAATCAAATACTATGCACTGGCTTCTCTGCTTATTATTTTGAGTACAAACTATATCGCACTGTATTTATTGGGGGTTTCAGTTTGTTGTCTTTTAACCTCCGTCTTGGACTGGGATCCCAAGGGATGGGAGCAGATGGCTAACAATGCAGAGCAATCAAAATTTATTAGCCTGGAGGATGTCTAATTCAAACAGAAGTATCCTGTCACAGTGAGCTAGGAGCTAAAAATCCCAAGAGACCTTTCTCCCAGATGAACTTATATCTAAGCAGTGGGACTTGTTAAGGTACCTGAAGTCCATATGGAAATTCACCTGAAAGTGGGAACTTAAGGAAGCAGAAATTTGCAAAGTAAGCCCTCTCTTATATGGAATTAACATAGGAAAGTGCACACGGCACAACCTGCATGGCTGCAGGAGAATCAGAAGAGCTCTGAAAAGCATGATAAAATCCTGAGAGCTTTTTATCCCTAGGGACATACTGATCAACTTTGTTTTCTGCCTATTAATAGAGTAATGGCCTTGAAAATCATCCATGACTCTTTTAGCTCCATTGTTATGAGAAAAAAAGGGGGAAGGAAAGATGAAGGAAGAGGAAGGGTCCACAGTTTCAATAAGGGAGTACAAAAAAAAATTAGAAAACATTTGGAAAGATAGACACACATTTCAGGACTAGGATATGGGATGTGGGCATCCTATCTAAGGCTTCTAGTGAAAGGCTTTACTTCCTTAATATGTTCCCAGAAGCCCAAAATGAGAGAAAGTGCCCACATACAGCACCTGTTTTAGTTTAGCAAGTTTGTGCAAGCTGGTGGCAACTCATGTTTTCTTGGTGGTAGCTGTTGTTCTTGCCCTATATCCCATGCTTTCTTTTTCTGAGATTAAATATTTTGTCATGGTTACAGAGGAAAGAAAAAAAAATCTATTCTGAAGATAAAGCCCCAGAATATAAGCTACTTTTTAAGGGAAACATGACAGTACCTTCACACTGTTAATGACTGGAAAGAAAAAAGGGGTCTTTTCAGCTAAACGTTCCACCAAACCTGAAAATCTTGTCAACATGAACACCAGAAAATGTCATTGGCGCACAGGAGTGACACATAGGATTAAACAGATACTGTTATTAAATTGCATTTCTCTGTAGAAATATTGCAAGCACATTTGGAGCTGGCAGAATGATGAGACATTAAAGTACCCCATCAAACTTGCACAGATCTCATTGACATATGAGGAGGACATCACAGGATATTGTATGGCTCCTCTGAGAGTAGAACCCAACCCATCTGATGAAGAAATAAGTTAACTTCCACTAAAAATGAACAATGCCTTTTGATTGACAAAGTTAACGTAAGATAATGCTAAATACTGGGATCAAGGCAAGGAAAATCTCTTACTGGGATTATTTTTCGGATGGCTGAGGAAACACAAACATCATTGTCCACAGGGTACATGCTTGAAACAGAGGTGCAAGATATTCAAAAACCTCCTCATAATGCTTTTCTCAACTCTTTTGACTGTGCACATGTAGGAATATTTTTGTGACTATTAAACAAAGGTTTTTAAAATATTCTGACTTTTCTGGGACTAGCACCAGAGTGGCTTTTACCCAAATATAAGCTAATCCTGCACTGTGTTTCAGAGGAATTCTTCATTGTAAAACTAATTGATGAAAAGTGTTATAGTCACAGCCTTGTAGAAGAAGGAACATTCATCAAACCAAGAGGCCTGCACAGGTAGCCAAACTCCTAGCCAAATTCCTAGCATATTATAATGTTGTCTTTTTAAGTGAGGTTACTAGTGAAGTGGTTTTCTACAAATTAAAACAGCCCAACTGAATCTAGTTTTAGTAAGACAGGTTTCCAATAAGATTACAGGAAGAAAACAGCAGATAACATGGCTGTTGGTAGACCTGGTGTCTTTGCTGAGATTTCCCTGACTGTTAGCAGATTTCAAATACGGAAAGCTGCTGAAATGCTAGACAACCTGGTGAAGTAAGCAGAGCTGCTATTCAGCTCATACTTTCCTGACATCTTCCAACTGCTGGGGACAGGTGTTCCCCACCAGAATTCATTCTATTTATTTATAACTGAGTGCCCTGGCTGATTGACAAAGATGGGGAAGCTGAGTAAAACAGTATTTTTACTTCAAAGCCTGGTAAAAGAATTGAAGGAGGCCACTTTTGGCTGTAAGAGATGACACTTCAGTCTAATCCAAGTAAAGTCTTATTATACATTAAGAAATATTTTACTGAAACTGTAATTTCTGCCTGACCCTATTGTGTTTCATTGCATTGCCTTAAATTCATCCATGCTAGAATGCGAAAAGTCTAAATATTGCCATGAGAATAAACCTGCAAAAATTTGTGAAGAAGGCACAGAGAGATGAGTGTCATATTTCACTGAACGATGATAGAAGATGGAGAAATGTTAGCAGTGATTTGAATATGACTGGTAATGACATTTCAGTGAAATACAACATCACATTGAGGAACAATATTTCACGATTTAGAACTCGTATTCTTGTATATGAGTAAGCTAAAACATTAGATATATTTAATATCTTTGATGAGGGGCAGTTTGTATCTTTGTTTACACTCAGTTTGTACAGCGATTCCATAGGGAATGTGAACTAATTAGTATTCATTAATTTTGCTTAATAACTGACCCAGCTCCTGTGAAGGTAGGGAAAAAAATCTGTTTAGTTCCATAGGCCATAAACCTAGCTGTATGTTAGTAGCTAGTCTTTCATACTCATTTCCAAGCTGATTATCAAAATAATTTTTAAGGAACATTACATTACAGAAAAGACTGTAACAGCTGTAATAACACATTATTATTGCTGTTAATTACTGATAATGCAATACTAAGGTAATATGGAAATATGCAATATTAATTGTTTTAAAATACAAAATGATTGTTACATTGTTATTTCTTTTGCATTTAAGAAATTTTGACACGGAGCAGGAAATCTATACACATAAATTTAAAATATATGCCTTTTATGAGAAAGCTAAAAAGATAGTGGAAAATGTTTTAATTCATTACAAAATAAGAAGAAATTAAGTCTTAAAGTAATACAAAATAAATTTTTAAAGGTGTAATGGGAAGGAATGAAAGGAGAAAAGCTTAAACAAGAGACAATAAGGGAAAAAGTGTATTAAGAGACTGCTTAATAAATAGAGACTCTGTTCAGATTACTGGTTTTAATGAGAGAGAAAGGGAGAGGAATCCTCAGTAGAGATTTAGGGCCAGATTCTTCAGCCTTTGTTCCTGAAGAAGAGATAAATAGAAATGCAAGAACTAGCAGAGAAAGAAGAGAGAATATAACTGATTGTTAAAGGTCACACAAAGATAAAGGGACAATAGGAACCTCCTGGACTGCTTATGTCCTGCTGTGTTGTTCACACAACTTAGAAATTAGTTTTAAGTTGGACAAAGCTATGCAGATCAATGTAATGCTAGAGGCAAAGATATTCATGCTGAAAGAAGAATTAGGAAACAATATATGTATATAACCATAAGTTTACTGTAGTGAATTACCTTTACTAAACACCTATGTGAAGTAAAGAGATGAATGAGGGAACTACTTGGAAGAATAATAACAGTTTTACTAGTATTGTTTTCAAAGATGTGCCATGATCTCCCATGAGGGAGTGAAAAATCTAAGGCAAAGACAAGTGATATCTTATATGTACTTCTGAAGATCAGCTTCTCTGTCAAAGCTGCTGAGGTCAGTGACTGTGGAGACAAGCAATTGTGAAAGAGCTCTTTTTGAGAGCATAAAAAATTTGGGTTCTTCTGAAGCAACAGATAGTTATTAACACCAGTTGGAAAAAACTTTTATAGTTGCACTTTGACTACCAACAGCTAAACAGTTAGTGATTACTATCAATCAGGTTTATTTTCACTAGTCATATCATACCTGCCACAGCAACTTCAGTAGTGGCTTACAGTTTAATGTGAATTCAGTTGAAAAGTTTGCTGTCACACATGAGTCATCCCATGATACCCAGTCTAACTTTGCTGGAAAATGGTGTCAAAATAACAGAGAGAGGAATCTGTGCAATGAAATCTACTTGCAGAAGTCAACATTTTAGTTCCCTTGGAAGTCAAGGGAGAGGAAACAAGTTATAGGACATGATTCATCTTATTCTTAAGTAGATAACTAAATAGGTCAGGTGATTCATGCTCTAAAAGTGCTTTTTCTCTCTGGTAATTATAAAGGGAATCCAAAGTGACTAATTCAGATCTAGACGACTAAACTGTAAAGTTAGCTGCAGTGAATCCCACACAGAATGTCTTGTACCTTCCCAGAGTACAAAAAAGGCTGGGAAGTGAGTTCACTTTCTTAGCTGGCACAGTTGTAGTGCACAGACTCACCAACAAAGTTTAATTTGTCCCAAGCTGACATTTTGTCCAACAGGAACTGGAAACAAGAATACTCTGAGTATTAAAACCAGTAAATCTACATAGAATTTGCAAATACATAAAGCTAAACAAAATTCAGTGTAATCAGGGGTTCCCAAGAAGTGTCTCAGTTACCCAAAAATTATACTGTGGTAACACTACTGCTTTCAGTGAAGTAGCAACTAAATCTAAACTAAATAAAGTACAGAAAATGGTAAATAAAATGCCACATAGATGGAGCAGCTGCCTTACAAAGTGAGCAAGTAAGGGATGAGAGTGTTCAGCTTGTACAGAAGAAAACCGAAGAGCAATGTGATGGAGGTTTACAAGCTTGTGCTGGACTGTTTGTTCATCAAATATCACAATACTTGAACCGAAGGTGCTCACTGAAACTGGTGGAAATTCAGGTTCGGACACGTAAAAGAAAGCATTTCTTTTCAGAGTATGTAGCGAACTTCTGTTATTTGGTGCTGTAGGCTGCTGCAAAGGCAAACATTATCACCAGTTGCAAAAGGGATTAAATAAATTCATTGGAAGACAGGGCAACAAACAAATGCTAAAGGGACTAGGTGGGGATCTACACTCTAAAACCTCTAAAACTACTCTAGGTGTTGGGGAACACAATGAGAAATGGACTGCAGACACATCCAGGAACATGTGCTCTTCCTGTCCATCTTCTCCTTCTGCCACTACCAGAGGCTTTGAGAATCCAGGGTTTGATTGCCTGCTGGTGCAGCCTGATGGGGTACTTCTTATCTTCTTACAGACGTAAAACCTTACTCATACAAACTGCTCTGATCATTTCACTCCTGGTGGGCAGTTACGCAGAAAGGATGAAAAAATTTCCTCTAAGTCCCAAAAAGAAGCATAATTCAAGGAACAGACCATGCCTTTTCTGAGTAGCTCTAAGATGGGCAGCAGGAGCATCTTGAGATGACTGAGTCTGAGGACACAAAACACCAGAACAAATTAATTTAATTCAGCCTGACAACAGTGTTGAAGAAATTTCCAGAGAGACTCTCAGCACCTCAAAGAATCATGTTAATCGCTTTAGTAACTAGCCTGGGTAAAGCATTCCACGATTTTGTGTGATGCCAGTGCTTGTTATTAATTTTTATAATGCCACTAGGGAAAGGAAGAGGTGAGGATCTGGACTTGCAAAGGCTTGGCCATCAACCCCATTGGACTTTTTGGTGTGTTTTGAAGAGGCTTGTGCTCCACAGCTGGAAAATGAGGTTTTACACCCACATTGAAGCTCTTCATCAAACTACACAGCTCTTAGTGACTGCTCATCAACACAACTTCTTTCAGTTAACAGCTTTCTGGCCTGAGTTATATATTAAATGTGTTTTCTATTTAAGACATGTGCTGGCTAGGGTCCTGACTTTTACATAGGGACTGAGACAGCTACTTTCTGTGTTGTAATGGCACAACATTGACATTACTCATCACACATGTTCATCTGAGAAACTCAGTACCTTTCCAGAGAAATCTTCCAAATATGCCTTAGTAATCTGAAAAGTCATTTGTGGGAATGAATCACAAACAGTATGACCCTAAATTTACATGTGCATCTCTCACTAATATCACTGAAATGACAGCTGCAGTCAGACATAAAGAAAAGTGAATGTGAAACTTTTTAAAGAGTTGTTTTTTGGGGTTGGTTGGGTTTTTTTTTTCATCCCTGTATAAAAATGTTGATCTATAACAGCTCTAAGTACATTTTTCATCTTAATCATATTAAACGATAAGAGATATTCAGCAAAATTAAAAGGCCAATTAATTTTACGGGAGAGTAGGTATTGATCTGAGAAGTGTTCTAGATACATGTCCTTTGAAGGTAACATTTTGGAAACAGAGATGTCTGCTACACTGATAAGTGATGACTAAGATTTTCTGCAGTGAGCATGCATTCTTTGCTAGATTGAATAAAAAGGGATGTTGCATTATGTTATTCTGCATACCTACTAACCGTTAAGACATAAGCATCAGCCTGTACTCATCAAATATCTTAGGTTTTCTTTTAAAAAATATCACATCTATTGTACTGACCATTTTTTCTGTAAATATCCTTATAAAATTAGGTATATGTTATTGTATATGTCTGTTGTAAATTAAGATATTAGAATTTTTTTTCGAATGAAACAGGATAAGAGAGGAAGTGGTAACAGTGGAAAAAGAAAAATACAAGTGTTCACAATTCAGCGGTGAATTCAAGTGGGAAAATCTGGCTTATTTCTATGTTGTTTTGCCCTTCAACTCATCTCTTGGCTCTACATTAACATTCAGATAGCAGTATTGCCATTCCTGGTGATTCACTGAGGTATTATGAATATGCAAAATATCAGGAGCTTTTTATGTCTATGGTTTGTCTGTCTTAGATGTTCGAAGGAATAATTGAAGCCAATCAGTTCCTGATAACTTGCATATAGATTAATTCCATTATGGAAGAAAAAAAAGTGGTTTAATAATTCTTCTCACAGCACACCAAAAGGTTGATTTCAATCAGGTTTCCAAAAACAATGCCTCTTGTTCATTTTTTCCCCCAATAACACTGACTGATTTACAAGTTAGTATGTCATGCTATTTTTGTTTCTCAACTTATTATTAGGCAACATATTAAAGGACCATCCTTTCAGTGAAATATTTCATAAGTTCTTATTTTCTCCCTCTTCTTTTTAATAATTTCTGTACTTCTGAATAAAACACAAATACATTTTTATAAACAGTTCACAGTAAATTCAATTTTATTTATGCATTGAAATAAACTCACCAAAACCAGGTATGAATTACAGTATCTGACCTAGGATCAATCTCTTCCTTTTTTTCTTTTCTTTTAATTATAAGCGATATTATTGTCCTTTAATGTTTACCAAAGAGGAGTTCTATAACTTAAAAAATGAGAGGTTTTCAGAGTGATATTTTAGGTTGTATTGTTGATTCATAAACGGTATTTATTAAGAAGGAAGAAACTTATGATAAATAAATAATCACTGACAGGAAGGTTCTAGACTTTTAAATTCGACAGAAAAGTCAGGTAGTTATAACTAATGATATAGTTATCATAATTAATAGATTATTAATAACACGGTCAAGACCGTTGAAATTTGATACCTAATAATTCTAGCATATTATATCTTACTTTGGGATTTATTAGTTCAAGTTAATAATTTTAATTTACTTTTCAAACTGTATCAAAACCCCTGATAGCTGCAAGCATGCATGTTGTTCAATAGAAATCTGATTCATTGATATCAGTTATCCTAACAATGGTCTAATGACTATTTATTTGCCAAAGAACAGGCAAATTTGTACAAAACCTCTGCAATGTGTTTAGTGAGTGAAAACAATGTTGACTTACATGACTATATGCTCTAGTTCTAACATAAAGATTGTGAAGCAAATTTTCCTTGAGAAAAATGTCAGCAAATAAATAAAAAACTCTGCTTATTTGCAAATAAGCAAATAAATATTGCCTTTGCTTCTAAAATTAATTAAATAGCAACCAGTTATCAGTGTTTCAAGAGCGATTATTTTGATTTGTGAGAGGCTTCTTGGTTTTCGTTGGCTAGTTGACATAAGGGCTATACAAAACAGCCACCCTTTGCAGTATCCCTGGAAAGTAATATTAACTCAGACCTAAGGTGTGGAAGTATGGGACAACAGTCACTCAGTCACTGAAGCAGGAGTGATTTACAATGGAATGGTTATGGAGTGCTGCCTAAAGAACAAAACAGGGACACTGCTTTTCTTTTTCCTGTACCTCTCTCTCCTGTCTTTGAGGATCTTGCTTGCAGCTTCAATTTTTGGTATTTGAAACAGCTTCTTGACCTTATTTGTCTCTATTCTCAGGTGAGGTTTTGTTATGTGTCTTCCACTAATGCTCAGCTGTGGGTGAAGTATTGTAGTCTCCCTGGTTATTGCTGTCACCTGGCTGTGACTTCTTGCTGCTGATGAGGACATGACAATTCTGGTCTTTCTAACTGTGGCCAGGAGTGGTTCTGGGCTCTAGAAGAACTTGAACCAGGGATGAAACAAGACAGGAAACAGCTTGAAACAGGGATCCACAAGTGTGGTTTCTGTGACTGTAGCAAGGCTTTAATATTAAAATGCATTGGAAGAAAATTGAATTTGCCAGTTCGCTATGGGTGTCTAAGACAGAAGTAACATCCATATTCCTCAGCTGTCTGTAGAAGAGCAACACATGCAGCTGTTTAGTCAGTGTTCAGGCTGAGCTGCTGGCCTGGGATTGTACACCAGGATAATGCCTGAAGGTTTGCCCACATTCAGCATTATGCTATAAACCAGGGTTTGAAACATGTATGACTTTCTTTAGCTGTTTGAGTTCCTAGTAATGAGGCCAGCTCTCCTCTCACAGGGTTTTGCAAACCGCTGCAGCTGTGTGTCCAGACTTTGTGACAAGGTTGTATTTTCATATGAGAAATCTACCTGACTGCATCAGAACCTCCGAGACTAGTTAATTTATTGATAACGAAACAAAGAATGACAGGAAGGAAGGAAGGAAGGAAGGAAGGAAGGAAGGAAGGAAGGAAAAGAAAGAGAAAGAAAGAGAGAAACCTCCTCTACCTTTTTTATCATAGAATCATAGAATCACTTTTATAACTTTTGGGAAAAGGGAAAAAAGTGGAGGAGTTGAGTTAATAATAGCAGTTATAAATGGAAGACAGACAGAGTATTGCATCCCCCTGAATACCGATGAATCAGAAAATATCTTGATACCCATTAGTTTAGATGCAGTAGAAATAATGTCATTGCAGGTTCTCTGGAGTACTTCACAGGAGGAAATCACAATTTCTAGGTACGTGAAGGATTCTTCATTAATGTTAAATACAATAATTAATTTCAAAAAACCTTATAACAACAAACTTCACATAATCAGGTCCAACCATCCAGTACACTCATGACTTTTTGCAAATTTCTACTCATATTTGCATTTCTTTTAATTGTAAGTGATCCTTCAGAAGAGAACTTTTTACCTGGCAAACCAGTAACCCTGGATGTCTGCTACATTTATGTGCTGGATGTTTCTTCTGCAAGCAAATTGTATCCAAAACACTTCAAAGTTATCAGAATTTAGTACATAAGTATTGATACTTATTTTCTGGCAGTGGAGCTATAATACTTAGAAATTAATACTGTAATATCTCATTTTAAAGAACCTCAGTTTCTACCCATCTGGCTCTACAGAGACATGGACGTGCAACATAACATGAGGAGGAGTCATATAGCTTAAACACTGAAATAGAAAGCCCTTTGCTTTATTTCGCTCTTCTCCTCTCCTCAGCAAACAGTAGGTGTCTAAGAAGAGTGTATTATTATTACTGGTGAAACGCCTGTTCATGTGAAATGCTACAAAACATTTATGTAAAACTATAGTTAAAAAAAAACCCAAACAAACAAACAACCCAAACAAAAAACCTCCAAGGACATCCACTTCCAGCAAGAGAAGACAGACTGGCATGCTACCATGCTGAAAACCAACCTGTTCCCATAACCACACTTGTTTTCTATTTCCTTACTAAAACATGTTAATCTCATGAGAAATAAAGAAAAATAATTATGGTGGTTAGACTTTCCTTACCATGCATCCTGATGTACAAGCACCTATGCTGATTGCAAACAAGGACACTAACAAGTGGTGTGCTGGAATATCCCAATCCCAGGGCCTGGTCTCCAGGGGATATTAAAAATAAGCTCATGGGGTCTCCAGATTGCGGGAAATATTAGGTGCCTCGGAAAGGTGAAAGTTAAAAAATCATTGAAGCTAGCCAGTAGGAAGCCCTTAGCACTTAATCCTATATTTGTGCAAGTTCCTACTTCTTTTGTAGGGTAGACCTCCACAGTAGCATTGCTAATTAGTTGGGTTGGAGAGTGGAATAAGAAGCAGCAAGCAACAGTGGCATCCACATCCACCTGCCTAGTAAGACCTAACAGGTGGTAAATCTGAAACTCCTCCAAAATTGGCTGAAAACTGCCACCTGCCTATGGTGTAATTTGTCCCAGAAAAGTCAATCCCTGTCTCTCTAGATTGTCATGGAGCCTAGAGCTACTAACCTCTTAATTCAGATGCTTTGGTTAGGGCACTTAATTTAGATGTGCAGAACACATTCTGTAGCCCAATGTTTTCTGGACCGTGCTGGAAGAATTTAGATGTCATTGGCATTTAGCATTATTTTTGAACAACAATGTCAGATTTAGACAAATGAAATCTGCTTAAGTCTTGTTTAAGGCAAGCTGCGAGCCTGCAGCATTATTAGGGAAAATGGACATGTTTTATTTTTTACATGCTTCTATTTTTCTCTGGGATGGAACACTCACAAGAGTTTCTCTGCATGCCTAATGTAAAGGCTGGATTTTGCTCCCTTTTACTGATGTTTTTGGCTTTTCTAAATGTTTCTAATGCACAAAATTTTTAATAGTCTTTTTTTTGACATAAGGAAAAACGTATATATATTTAATTTTACTGAAGTTAACTATAATTATAATCCAATTCTTAAAATTGAAAGAAATTCTCTGTGAAAAATAATGTAAGCTGTAGCAGAAAAAAAGCTGAAAACAGAGAAAGCAAGCAGCTGACTGACAACCATTTTTCTGCTGATTTTTCTCAAAAAGAAAAAGTGAAGTTGTTATACCAGGAACTTCTCTGTGTAAGTTAAAGGCAATTTTGTCCAGAGCAGACCTCTTCACCCTCTCCCCCCCAACCAAAAATAAAAGTAAGACAATGAAATTTAAAAAGACAATAAAATATTACAGTGTCAGTTCAAGAACTAGTATCTTCCACTGATACAGAAATCATATCTTTAGATATATTTGCCAGTATTATGTACAGTTGCCTAAAAACATGCTGGGTGTGTGCACTAGCTGTCATACAGTTTGGAAACTAAACACTCACAAGCTTGTCTAGTGTTTGCCAGAAAAGTGGCTGGGTGGCTGGTGTTTGAGAAACACAAGCTAAGGGGTGCTGGTAAGATACTTTGTGAATAACATGTTATAAATACCCAATGAACAGCAAGACTCCCATGCTGTTGTCTTGTTAACAGAACAGATATTTTGAGGATCTGTGTTCTTACTAACTTTATCCTCATTGTCCCTATCCGAATCAAGGTGTTTTCTCATTTAGTATTTATATGTATGCTTTCCGTGCATATATGAGATATAAATTCAAATATAGGAAGCTAAGTAATCTTAAAAATATTTTAAGGAAAATAAAAATCTTAAGGAAGTTGGTCAAATCCAGTCCTTACAGAAAACTCAGAGGAACGTCTATGCAGCAAGTGTGACAGTTGTCAGTTCAATACTATTAGTTATTATTACTAATCTGTCACCATTTTATGATGACATGAAGGAGGAGAAGACAAGGAAAAGCATAATTCCTCTAGGAGGCAAAAGTGACAGGGGAGTATTTCGGGTGGGAAAACGGAACATACTGTGCACTTAACGGTAGTTCCACATGCAACCACCTTCTTACTGATTGTAGTAATATAAATGACATTGTTCCAATCAAAAGTATACAAGAAAGAAGATAATGGCTTCATACGCTCTTAAGAAGCTCAAGTTTTATCGTGATTAAGTGTATAAGGATAATATTCTTATCTTTCCATGTTTTACTTGTAAAAAAATCTTTTAATTCTGTGACAGGTGGAGAAATACTTAAGCAGATAACTGTTTTGTGGGTTTGGTTAGGGTTTTTTTTTTTTTGGTCTGCTTTCTTTTTTTCTTGAAGTGTTTTTAATGTGCTTCATAACATCTGCTGTTAGTGCTAAAGCAACATATTTTAGTTCCTTTTTTCTTATGAACAAATTTAAAAGAAATTATACTAATTGATGTTTCTGATGTTGCTTAAATCTATACAGTCCTTTCAGTGCTGTTCAGTTCTATGAGTAATGTAAACTGCTTCTTGCATTGCATATGTCAATGAAATTATCTAGCCCTGCAGAAATGTTGCCTACATATTTTTTTTAAATTTGAAGACTGTAAATATATTAGGATTTTCACATTTACAAGCATATGATGCATAAATCCCGCTTTTCCATAAATACTTAGATTGCAAATTGAAAAAAAAATGCAAAACAAAAATCTTCCTGTAACTATATTCCTGAAATACTCTAACATCAAAGATAATACTTTCAAACAAAAGGGTTTTTTTTTCTTTTATTGCAGAATGAATTTGTTCAGCATTTGTAGAGTAGTGCTCTGGGAGTCGATCTTTTCTGTCATAATTCAGTGACTAAATTCCTTGATTTTCCTTACCTAGGTAGCAAAAAGATAGTCTAGACATGCTTACACATACAAAGCAATAAAACAATGTCCTAATGACAATTAAATTCTCACTGTAAGTTTGGATCTGTGGATTTTGTTCCTAAAAAGACACTGTGCCAGCAAGTAGAAGCAACAGCCCTTTATGTCTGACTCCGAAGCTCTATTGTCCCCGGTCACTGTATGCCATGTCTTGTGAGCTCTACCATTGTCAGGAAAGACAGTACTATCCGAAGAGTAGATGAGATTCGGCCTTCAGTCTGCAAAACGCTCTTTGAAGTCAGGATCAATGACTTATTTGGGATTTCACATTTAATGCAGACTGAGAAAGTATTACAGGTTTGACCTCTGAAGTTATTAATGTTCCTGTTGCAGTAACTGAGGGGCATCGCTGCAGTATGGAGCTATTCACACCTGCCTGTGCAGGCTTTGTGTAGTGATGCTCAGCAAAGTTGTAACAGGAACGTCTGAAGGCAGAATTTGGTACCAACTGTGTCAGAGAATCGTCTCTAAAGTTGTTTTACAAGAGACAGTGTAATTATTAAAACGAAGACAGATCGTGCTTTGAAATACTAAACAAGCTGTCTGCACTTTCTCTGAGGCACTAGACAAGTAAATGAGAAATAAAAATAGATACCTTGAGGAGGAAGAAAAAAAAGCTCAAACTCTGAAGCCTTCATTCATGGCCTGGTTGCTCCCCCCCAACTTCCCTGCCCCATTTGTGCCCCAGACACCACAGAAAACCAGCTCCAGAGTCAGCAGATAAGAGGTAATTATCACAGCAGCATTACAAGCCAAACTTCTGTATTTTAAGGAAGTAAGGTTGTGATTTTCTATTATACACCTTATGTTTGAGTGTGCTTTATTTAGCCTACAAGTATGAATTACTTCAGTTGATTCAAGTTATTTTAGGATTCTAATTTATTCTAAAGTTCCTGCCATTCGTGGTTTCTTGGAGGGTTTTTGTTCTTCATGCTATGACTTAACAATGCTGCTCAATAGGAATAGAAACAAATAATTGTGTTTCCCTTCAGATTGCAATTTCTTCTCGATGATAGTTATATTGCTGGAAATATAACTATTTTGTGCCGTGTAGCTATGTTGTCTTAGCATCTTTTTTCTTTTTATTATTCAACAGTAGGTTCTCTTTAACTTTCCAATCTATGCAAGACTACTTGTGTCTATATGAATATCAATTAATTTTAAAGCCATGTTCAAAGGGATATTGTATGAAAAATTTCTGAAGTACAGATACATTACTTCAGCTGGAATAAAATAAAATTATGTTAAAATAGAACTGTGAAGGACCTGGTCTTACCAGGACTCTTCACAGAGTAAAGCACTGTTCACTTCAAATAAGGAAGTCAGAACTGGTCCTGTAGTACTTATTTAGACATCCTAAACAAGTTCATCATTTTCCAAGATTTATGAATAAAGTAAATTAACCTTTTGGTTATTTGCGTATAGCTGTTGGAAGTCCTGATACTTTTTCTGTTTCAGATTGTTTTCAGACATTTCTGTCCTCTTTGTTTTTTTCCCCCCAAACACTTGTATCCCTGAATCAAGTGTCTTGTTTCTCATGTTAATACTGCCCTCCCTAATACAAACAGTCATTTTTATATTTAATGCAGGACTTAATACCTGAAAGTACTGTTCAGATGGTCACAAAGCTGGCAACTGTGCTTATCATTCAAATCAACATCACTTGTGCAGAAATTAGTGTGCTCACTCAGGCTTTTATCCATCATACACGTTTCTCCTCCCCACAACACTTCTTTCTCAAAGACTATCCCACCACTGTGGGGACAACCTCCTGTATCTGTCTCAGCACGTGTCATGCCTAAGCCTGTGAAGTCAGTTAAACTGTTGCCTGCCCTGAAATCACATCTGCTCCTCCTGCCCTCCTAGTTCCTTCCTGCCTGTCTGCCACGAGCTTTTTTTCTTGATCCTGGGAGACTGAAGAGTAACGTATGTACTCCAACTTAAGATCTGGTAAGATCCTGTGGGTTTGCCTACTTTTTAATCATTTCCTGTTCCTTATGGGGAGGCTACTCCAGTTGTGCCAGATGTAGCTCTTGAAAGATCTGCTTCTATTTCACTTTTTGTCCTTTGGTGTGATCTGAAAGAAGCTTACAGCACTTTCTCCATCATTTTCAAAGTTACTGTTTTAAACATTATGGCTCTCTATGCTCCTGTTTTTTCTTTAAAACATCTCTGGGAGAAGTTCAACAGCTTTTCTGTAAGAGAGGAAATTAATCCATAATCTTTCCTCTGACTGTAACAGTCTCCCCTTTGAGATCCTAATATCTTTCTCCAACCTATTCCTTCAGGAGGTGGGAAGCTTGCAAAGAATCAGTCCAGAAATTACAGTGGCAGGACCAAGGTGTCTAATTCTTTAAGCAGTGTCTTTAGGTTTTCCTCAGGAGGTACATGGGCATTTTTACAACAAATGGAGGAATAACTCTATTTCTGTCATCAACAGTTGGATTCAACAGACAGAGCTGAACAAACTCTCTGTAGCTTCAAGAAGATGCCAAGTTTGAAAGATAAGTGAAAGCAAAAGTTGTTTTTTGTTGAAGTGGGAAGTAGTGTTCCCTGTAACTTACTTTAGTGAAGATCAGAAAAAAAAATTAACAAATCACATAATGCAGTAAGATAATCATGCTAATTTAAACTAGCTGAAAGCAGGAACAGTATGTAGGTTAAATTAATGCTTTTGTTAGATAATGGCATAAGGACAAGTCTTTCTGCTTCTGGGAATCACTTCAGTGAGTCTCAGTTCATGACCCGAGGTCTGGAAGAACAGAGCAAGAAAAGAGAACAAATTTTCATCATGTATCTGGACAGACACCATCAGATTGACTAACAATGTACTTTTAAGTCTGTTTGTTAGAAAAGTTAACTGCTGAATAAGTAAACTATCTGCCTGATCCAGAAGGAGTAGAGCACTTAAAATGCAACTGGCCACAGAAATTATTGCAATGTGTATGCAACAGTATGTTGCAGTTTTAGTTTGAGATATCTTTTGCCAAAAAAGTTGGACCAGATGATCCTTGAAGTCCCTTCCAACCTGGTATTCTATGATTCTATGATACCTCCAGAAATGTCAATATACCTTTTATAAGTACAAATATGCAACCACCTTGATAAGCCTAACAAAACTGTCCTACTAGAAGCATGAACACGAACTTAAGTTTTCAAAACATTTAAACCTTGGCCAATATATGACATACTGATCAATATATGACATACTGCTACTTCTGAAGAACCCAAACTCCTGACTTCTCCTGTCAACAGCAGAATAGACATAACAAATACAAGAAATCCATTTCCTTCTACAGGTCAGGTGGACCCAAGTTATTGCTTATGTGTTACTATGAATGTGCAACATTGATTTGCTTGCTTGCCTGTAAATTTCATGTTTTGGTGAACTGCTATAGGCTGAAATAGTAGTCGTGGTGGTAGCTGTAGTAATAATGATAATAACAATAATAACAACAACAACAGAGGCTCAATTATTAACCTTTTATTTCACTATTTAGTGGGAAAGAAAATATTTTGCAATTCTAGGTAAAGTATTTTGTAGCAGTATTCCACAGGTTATCTCCTGTTTTATACTGTCAGTGTAAACTTTTGTGGAAAGGACTGCCTTTTCTTTCTGTGCTTGACACTGTTTATGTCAACAGCAACTAGTAGGTGCTACCATTATGATCATAATAGGGAAAAAACAATTGTTCTTGTTCTTCAGATACGTTATATTGATACTGATACATTCAAGAAAAGAAAATACAAGGCAAGGTTCTTATGTTGAATAGAGACATGCTGCACTGGTAAACACCTTTCATATATCATGCTTTCAATGTGGGTATTGTGGTCAACCTCTCTTCCAGTTGTCCAGAGGTGGGATATCTCCACCCTGGATTGTTTAACAAACACACCTATCTGTACCATAATGGTACGATAGACTTGATGAACAGAGTCTTTCACAGGTTTTTATTTGGACATATGGCCTGTAGGAGGCAAAAGGATAAAGTATTGGTTTTCATATTTTACAAGTCTTTCTGCCTCTGGGAATCATTTTGGTGAGGTAAAAGTTTGGTTTCTCATTTTTCCATTCTATTCAGTTTTGTATAGTGGTTATTGCTGTTACTGATTGGGGGGGTTGATACTTCTAAGCTTCCTGGAAATGTGATAACCGGAAGTGTGAACAATCCAGGAGAAAGAAATACTTTCCAGTTTAGAAGCAACAGAAAATAACTTCTTCAGGAATAAAAAGAAATTAATAGGAATGAAAGCATTTAGAATTTAAACATTGTATACCATGAGATTAAAATATTAATTGCAAAGCAATTGAATTTTAATACTGGTTCTAAAATGAAGAGGAGTCACAGAAGCACAGAGTTGCAGTAAAATGTTTATATAGATGCTTACAGACTTTCTGATAAAATTGATAATTCTTGATGAGCAAGTTATTGAGAGTAGAGTTCATGCAATAAGTTTATCTAACAACTTTCAAGGTTGGCCAAATGACTGTAATGTAATACAATGTGTGAAAATCTAATCCTAAAATCCTCAAATGTACTCTACTTTAAAAATAGAAATTTATATCCTATTTTTTTATATTCTAAAACTGAAATAAAGCAAACATTATTTCTTATTGAAAGCAGTATCCACTTGTGGTTGTCTTCCAAAACAGATGTGTAATTTAGGGTCTAATTTAGCTTGCAGAAACTCTTTCTTAATAGTGATAAAACCAGAGAATGAAGGACTGGAGGAAATGAAATAGTCTATTTGACTCTAGAGTGTATAAGACTGATAATTGGGGAAAAAATAAAAAACAAATTAAAAAAAGAAAATCTACATTTTATATTCATAAACTGAGCTTATTTATTATTATTGGTTCCAATGGTGAAAAAGTTGCTCTTTTTGTACTGTCTTCTATGAGAAAGTTGTAATAGTTCAAGTATTCAAAAGAAACAGGGAGAAGAAAAAGAATCATTCATTGCGAATTACTGAAATATTCTTGTCAACAAGTCTTATAGCTGTCGTGAGAAAGGGCACCAATATGAGGAGTATCTAAATCACAGGAGTGAAGTAGAGAAATGTTTAATGCCCATTTTGCAGTAATGTTACTTATTACATTGCTATCTGGTTTTATTTCGCTAGTCCAACTTAATGAACACCACAGTAAACTTCATAGCAAATAAGAAGAGAACAACACCAATATTTCTAGGAATGTTACATAGTTAAATTAACTGTTGAGATTTACTACAGAAAATAAAAATTAATTTCCCCAACCTTGTGGATTTAGGATTTAAGAGCCTTCTGGGTCAGTCTAACTCTGGGCCAACAAAAATGTTGAGAAGGTATTGCCCCTGGCTGACATGACTTCCTTTTAGCATAAGACTGTGGGAGGAATCCAAGTCTGATTTTAAGAAGAAGCAATTAGCAAAGGCAGGGAAGTTTAAAGACTTTGAGAAGTATCTAATGCACATCCCTTTGTAATTTTTAAAGGCTGCCTTAAAACAGTATCATTCCACCTATATCAGAAAGTATATGAATATTAAAACTTACTTGAAGGGTGTTATTTTACAATGATCCTTTGTATTTTAAAGGTTGGAAGTTTATACATTATTTCTGCTGCTCAGCCTGTGCAAGGTGACTTTGATAGATCTCACTTGGTTCATGTTCCATAAGACATTACAAAGTTATGAGGGTTGCTTACTTTGTAATTCAATATTCTCTTCTGATCTGTGTGTCAGTTGCTCTGTTCAGAGTTAATTAACAAAAGATTGGAATGGTGCAATGCATGGGAGTTTTTATTAGAATTATGCTATAGGGTTAGCAAATACAGTGGAGACCTTTTAAATTGCACAGTATTAATGTACAGTAAATATACTTCTCCATCAAGTTTTCAAACTTAAAGGTTTCATTAAGTAGAACATTGATTAACTATATGTTCAACTGGTAAAGAGGAGATTTGTTTCAGTGTATTATTTAAATGTGATCTGAAGTGGTCTTGTAATAAATTTTTAAGAATCTTAACCTTTAATATGTTGTGTAGTAAAGTTACAAAATTCAAAGAATAGGATCTTTCATCTAAATTCAAAATTCCACAAACTTTTCTTTTCTTACTATTCAAACATCATAAGCATGGATACAGGAGTTAGTATTTTTACTGCAGAAAAGTATGCTTCACAAAGTCTTGTTAAAAGAGAAGAAAACACAGCTTCTTATTCTCTACCACTTTCTGAAAGTTTTACTGTCATCTACTTCCTCAGTTCCTAGCCTTAAAAGATAGTAGAGAGCACCTGACAACCTAAAACATAGTACTGATTTATTGCTCTTCATCATTCGGGGTCAAATTCTCTATTCAAACCCCGTTGACTTAAAGGGCATTATAATTATCTTGAAGGGCTAGCAAACACAGCGGACATTCCTTTAAACTGAACATCCCTAGCGTATTGTAGAACTACTCTGTCAGGTTTTCAAATTAAGGGCTTCATTAAGTGAGGCATTTATTAACTCCATACTTTCAATTGAAGGAGAGCAGATCCATTTAATTGTATTACCTAAAGTTGGTCTTGCCCATTTAAAGCCCAATTTTCTTTGTAAATTCTGTTGACTTAAGAGGACTTACATGAATATTAATGACAAAATGTGTGACTTTGCAGCTGCTTTTGCACTAAAAAGAAGATTGAAGTGCAAACTATGGGAATGGTAAGTGGGAAAATGTGAGCCTTGCATTAGGGATCCAAGCTTTTAAAATGAGTTGGCTTTACACTTCAGTTCTGAGTGCTGTCGCCCCAACATTTCTTAGTTTTTTATCGGTCAGTATGTGGACTGAACTGCAGTCTAAAGCTTTGATACTGCCATGGCAAGGTATCTGGTGGCAGTCTGGTTCCATACAAGCAAGTTGAGCCAGGGATTAGTTTACTCTTGTCGAAAACCTCTGTCCAACTGTATTTAAGACTGAAAATGGCCAAGGAGGAGGATTCTAACCAAAGAGAAAAGTCCTACTTATACTATTTCCAGGCAATTGGTCTATAAAATATAACATTACCAGGAGCAGGGAAAAAGTTATGATACTTTTGTTTAAAAGAAAAAAATCTAGAAAAATCTCTCTCACACACACACACTGTTCCAGAATTTTATTCTTCTAAACAATAGAAAAAAAAATCCTAATGAAAAGGAAATTAGATCCTGTGACTGAATGATGGGGTTTTTTGTTTGTGTGTCAAGGAGTTAGTCTCATTGACTAGCAAATTATGACCAGCACTAATTGATTATACAAGCAGTTCTGAAATGATGACTGATCAGAACAGAAAGTTTCTGCAGAGGTAGCTTCAGGCAATTGTTTGTGGAATGTTTCTTCTGTTCACACTGGCTGAAAACACAAAATAAAAGAAAACCTTTCCTGGTGCAGAGACTGTCCTAGGTAGAGTGTTACTATTCAGAGAGAGACTCATTTTCTGTGTGAGCCCTTTCAGCTAATGCCCTGTCCCATAAAGCCAAATAGCCATTTACAGTGATTGCATTTGGTTCTTTTATCAGCCAATAAAGCACTTCTAAAGGTTTCATTCTACAAGATTTAAGATCTAAAATTTCTGTAGATCCTTCTCATATTGCTCTAGGAATTGCAAAGAAGGACTGAAAGTTCCAAGATGACTGATTTTCCAGGTTGAATATTGTGGCTAACACTGAAGTTCTGCTTCCCTTCTTCTCTTCTTGTGTTCTTGCTCTATGATCATCTTTCTATTACGGGAAGTCTGTTTTATAGATTCCTATAATTGTGCATCCTATAATTTTCTTTTATTGGATTCCTAGATCACCTACTCTGTATAAATATTGACAATCTAAGAAATATATTTCAAAATCACTGTGATAAAAAGAGAAGGACAGGGAAAAGATTAAAATATCATCCAGAGACAAAGTAGGATGAAGAGGATCTAGCATATAGTTCACAATTTCTAAACTCCGTAAGGTAATTTATCATCCAGTAATGAGTCCTTGCTCTTTTTCCAGGCTTTGAGTAAGACAGAAGCTCTTAAATCACCACTAATCGGAACTGGGAGAAAACTACGATACTGGAAGCAGTATGTGGTCCCCTCCTTTTCACCCTTTTTTTCCCTACTTTCAAGTATGTCACCATTTAAGGCTGGGCAGGCGGTTAAAAGGACAACAGATACTCTCTGTTAAACTTCTCCTTCCCCAGAGGGGAAAGGAAAAGAGAAAAGGGAGAGAGACTTTTGGGTTGGAAAGTTAAAACAGTTTTAATTAACAGTAACAATGAAAAGAAAGAGTATAATAAATAATACACTGTATACAAAACCACTACTGAGCTCCCCTTGATGATGATCACGTCACTGCTGATGCTGCAGGGCAGGCACTGGGCAGTCCCAGAACACATGCGGCAGCAGGCGGGAACTGGGTTCAGGATCGAAGGCAGGAGTGCAGGCAGGGTCCTCCCAGGATGTCAGTCATAGGGGAAGAGAGCACGACCCTTGTGATCCCTCAGCTTGTAACTGAGTATATCATGTGGGTTGGATGGAATACCCTGTTGGTCATGTTTGGGTCACCTGTCCTGTCCGCTCCTCCCCACAGGTGTGGCACTTTATGGTCCCTTCCTCTGTGGGACAAAGAGACCCAACAGAGACCCTAGTTCCCACGGCAACAGGCCATGTAGTCAACTTCAGAAAAGTAGTCACTTAAAAGAAACTTATCTGAAAAGTCTGTCCTAGCCCAAACCAGGACACAATAGCATACAACTGAAATGCATTGTCTGTGAGAATATAACTCAAAAACTGCATGTGCAATGCCTAGTGTTGAAGTACAAAGGCTATTAAATTCATTCTGGTCTGTTTGCAAAGTTTAACTTTGCTTCCAGACTTTTATTCAAGAAAACACTCCCTGGTGAATCGGAATAATGATATGTTGTTCCCCTTTCTGCATAAGACCAAAAGATCTGAGACTGGGTTAGACTCGAGGTTGATCTTCATCTGTACACTGTCCCTGTCAGTGGTCAAAAATAGATGCTTAGGGAACAGCATAAGAACAGATATTCTAACAAATGAGTACATTTCAGTTGTATTTCTAAATACTTATTTTCCTTTCTCTCTTTCTCCCTTTCTCCTTTTTCTCCCTTATTTTGTCTCTAATCCTGGTCTCTCAATTATATTCAGTTTCTGTCACAGTTCTTACTATAGAAAACCACTGTATAAAATGCTTAGAATTCATGGTTGACAGGAATATATTATAAAGGGCTTATATAACTAATATAATTCTACACATGAAATCATATTCTAACTTGCATGAGATGCAGACTTGGAAATAACACCTATGTTTAAAGTTCTGTAACACTTTCAGTATTAAAAATTATTTTATGTTTGCCATAAATTCACTAAAATTTAACCACATTGCCTGAAATGTCTTATAATTAGTTGTTTGAAATGCATCCATCAAAACCTGTGCATTTTTTCTAAGAAAGAGATTGAAGGATTGATACATTATTTACAAAGTACTGCTGCTTAGCTGACAAATTCTAGTTTTCCTGCTTTGTGGCAACAGCTTTAAATTTGGCAGAGATTGGAGACGTGTCTGGAAGCAGTCCGAGCCTGAAAGGAGTAAGGCTGCATAAGGCACCTAGCTGCAACTGCGTCTTGAGACATGGGACTACGCAGAGTATGTGTTTGTACTAATGCTAATTTGGGAACATCTGCCATCATCCAGCAGATTTTGTCTTTTGCTGATTTTATCACTTTCTAAAATTGCTTTATGCATGTTTCAAAAAACTATAGAGGTCTGCTAAAGTTTGCCAATGAAATTCTCTGAAAATGGTGTTTGCTTTACATTGCAGAATTTGGCCAAGGACTTTGCTTCCAAATATGAATCTGTCTTTCAGATGCCATGATAGAAGATAACATTTGTAAAGACAACCAGGAGAGCTACTGTGCTGTAATTGATCATTGTGTCTGTGGAACAAGGAAGAAGAGAGCGGTAAACAAAGGAGAGCTGTGCAGCCTGGAAAGGAAGAAGAAAACAGCCTGTCACTCAGGGCATAAGGACTGGAGGAAACATAGAAAGAGAGTGTCCCATGGGTAAGGAGGGAGAAAACCAGAGCAGAAGAGAGTAAGTATGAGGGAGAATCAGAGCAAAAATGCTGGGAAAAGAGAAAGGGCAGGGCAGAGATGATTGGGGAGGACAAGAAGGTAAGGTACAAAATGAGGTGGATGCACCCTGGAAAGTCTATAAAAAGACCATTGTGAAGACAAATTGATTAATATTTTAGAAGTACCAGCTATTCTGGTAATGAAACCCATAAAAAAATCAAGAAAGATATCAATAATCATGTTTTCAGTGCAGAGTTCAGATAGCATGTGGTGAATAAACTCTAGGGCCACGTATTGAATTATGAGAGAAAAGAGAAATACTGAAAAATTGTCTAATATATAAGCAATTGCTTAATGTGCCCTGAATGAGGCAGGAGTCCTGTGGAAAAACTGAAGATCGTGTCATAAAAGTTAAAGATTGTATCATAACATGCTCACAAGGGTTAGCAAATAAAGTTTACATGGGCAATCTTAATTCTGGCATTTCCTAAATTTGAATGCTTGACTTTGCAATCTTAATGTTCTTACTGGTAGTAGAATTAGAAAAGAGATAAGATGGATTAAACATAGAATCAATGAAACCTTAGCTGTAAGTGCTTCTGCTTCCCATATGGTTTAAAGCTAATGGTATACCTAGCTCAAACAAAAACAGATATTGCTTTATTCCTTATATGTAAAACACTGACACTGTAAAAATAAGCACAACATCAGATGTTCTACTGAAGATCTAATTAGTTTCTGAAGTTTTAAATGTCTTGCAGTGTCTCACATTTCTGTGCAGTAACTGAAGAAATAATGGCATTGCGCTCAGTTTGCTTCACTGCCTTCAGAAATCTGTATTTCATGATGTAGAGTTAAACTGTCATTAATTTGCTTCACATCACATAAGTGCACTTCAGGAATAATAATACAAACCTAATCTGACATTCTTATTTGCTTTTCCAGCACCTTGCCTATCTCTAGTGTTTATAGTCCTCCAGGCTCCTGTTCTGCAGGATACTCCTGCTTATACCACTTCTCTGACTCTTACAGCTTTCAACCTGGCTTGCTTAAGTCATTTAAATAGTGGGTTTACAAGGGAAATTAGCTAAGTTTCCATCTCATTCTCAGGTTCTGATTTTACCCTCTGTTTCTCTTCTTTCTTGAAGAAAATGCCCCCCTTCTTAAGAATAGCAATGAAAAAAGGAGTTTCAAAGATAACAATTTACAATAACCTCCAAGACATTATGTAAGTTTGTGTTGTAACTAAATGGGGAACTCAGTTTTTTTAACTGCTACAGCAGCAAAGTATAAAAGACAAAAAAAGGCTCTTTGGATAATGTGGTTTTGAAGCTTTGTAACCTTAACTAAAGGAAGCAACTAGAAAGATTTAGAGATGAACTTTTCACATTATTTCTTAAATCCAATAAGTTTCCAATTTACTCCCTAAATGAGCCCATAAAACAACTTATAAACAACATATTTATGAAACCTACTTTGTTGTCTGTCTTTTAAAGTAGCACATTTTCCAGTATGCATTATTTAATGTAGTGTGAATATTTTACCATATTTTCAAACACATCACTAAAAATTGACTGCTATCTCTCTAAGTAACAGAACTACTTGTAATTTCAATTCTTAAATGACAAAATGCCCTTTCATCTTGGTTAAGAGAATTATGTATTTGAAAATACAACTCTACAGTCCAACTGTTCATTTGTATCACCTCCAAGAAATCTGGTTCTCTAACTCTACCAGTCTACTTGGTTTTAATTCTCAGTCTGTGTCAGGGTTTAAAGCTGGGCCGGCTATTAAACCTGTGGCAGATGCTCTCTGTTAACCCTCCCTCCCCCTCAAAGGGAAAGGGAAAGGGAAAAGGGAGAGAGACTTCTGGGTTGGAAAGTTAAAACAGTTTTAATAAACTATAATAATGAAAAAGAGTATAATAATAATAATAGAAATAATCAAATATATACAAATATATATACAAAACCAAGATTGAGCTCCACCCGAAGTCAGCCACGTCACCACCGGCACTGCAGGGCAGGCTCCGGGAAGGCCCAGGCTGGGCCTAGCGACGGTCGAGAGCTGGATTCAAGAATGCACGGATCGGGATCGGGGGCAGCAGGAAAACAGACGGAGTCCTCCTTGGACACCGGCCATAGCAGAAAGAGAGCGAGACCCTCGTGATCCCCCCGCTTTATACTGAGAATGACGTGTATGGGATGGAATACCTTCATTGGTCAATTTTGGGTCACCTGCCCTGTCTGCTCCCCGCTGCAGCTGCAACCCCCCTTCGGCTCTTCACTCGTAAGCAGTGAGGAATTCAGCAGTGACCTTGGTTTCTCTAAGACTAAGTACAGCAGGAGCCTTTCTGCACAACATCGCTACCGGTGCCTCAGCGATAACTACAAACTTCGAGCGTTATCAGTCCTGGAAGCAGACACTGTCTGCAAAACATGCAGTTAGTTTCAGAAAGTGCAGTTACTTAGAGGAGACTTAGCTGAAAGTAAAAATCACTGAAAGGAAAATCGGCCTGGTTTAGGCCAAACCAGGACAGTCTGCAAAAAGAGACATGACTCAGAGAGATAAAAGATGGATATATCTTTTTCCTAATGAGCTAATTATTAAATTTCTGTGGCCTAGGAAAGATTTTGAGCCAAATGTTTAAAAGGAAATCCCCTTAGGCTTTGGAAGGAAAAAAAAACCCTTTGAGTGTGTAGCAAATGAGACTATTTTTAGTGATAAATTTTTATATATCATTCCACTAACTAAAGAGTGAAATGAAGAGGCTTACTTAAAGATGTTTCAAAGCAAAATGTATAACCAATACGCACAGGAGAATAATATGATAAAACAATCACTAATACAAACTTTAAGAAAAGTAAGAATGGGTTCAAAAAGGTGAGGTAGTGAAGAAATATTCATTGAAATATTGATGTCTTATAGGACAAACAACTTGATATCTGAAATAATTTCATGTTTTACACACTTCTGTAGTATATATTGGTGAATGTCTTATCAGTGGAAATTGTTGTGTTAATAGGGACCAACAGAATGAAATTAAGATGGGAAAGAAAAGAAAACAAAAGAGAGTTAAAATCAGTATATGTATAGTGGAAGTCAACAGCAAGCGGACAGTAACACACTCATAAAATTAGCACTGGGCAAAACCTAATAGATGCGACATCTTGTAGAAATTAAAATTTCTGCTGGATATATCCATTAAACAGGCAAAGAAAACGTTGAAATGTGAAAAAATACTCAAAACCAGGTGTTAGTTTTCTGTGGGGTTTTTAAGTCAAGAAATACATCCTAAATTCCAAAAGACTTTGGGACTTTTAGGATGTATGAAGAAACTTGATAAAAATAACAAACAGGTACTACCTGTGGGTTGTCTCTTTTTCTGTTCCTAACAGGAGGTACTGAAGAGACAACCAATGAAACTGAATATCAACAAAGTGAAAATGTCTGTATGAGAAAGAACATAAGCTTATGGCAAGAATTTCATGACATGGCTGAGTGTTTATATGTGTTAAGACACTTTGGATTCTAAGAGGTCTCTTTCAGTTGAGTTTTCTTGCACTGTTAATTAAATACACATCTGGAGGACAGTTCTTGCCGTAAACAGATTAGAAAAGCAACATTGACAGTATCAAACCATACAATTTTTTTTTAAAGTTTCCATCATCCCCTAGATATAAGTCAGGCTCCTACAGTCAAATAGAATTAGCATTGTTGCATAAGTGGCTATAGTAGTTTAAATGAAATAACTGCAGATATGAAAAACCAGAAGGAAAAGTGGTGAGGGATGGGCAAGGTGGGCAAGGTGGTACTAAAAGGAGAAAGAAATAGGAAGGAGACCAGAATAAATTATAAAAAGCAAAGAGAAATCAGATAAAGGATGGAAGAAGAAAGACAAGATCAAAACAGCCAAGAAAAGTGAAATTTTGTCTCTCCATAGAGAGAGTGGTATAGCAAAACCCAATGTCTGTTAACAAAGCTATTAACCAATCAGAAATCAGGGTATTTTGTTTGCTTTTCTTTTGGGGAGGGACGGGTATGATACATTCCAATATGTAAGAAAAGAACAGATTTCACTTATTGAGGGTTACTCAATTGAGAAGTCAGAAGCAGTATTCAAATTGCCTTACAAAGGAAGCCAGCTACATAAATTGTTCATGGGTATATGCACTGGATGAGATTAAGACTTTTAAATGTTATCTATTGAAATCTTTAGATACAGCATTTAACTCTTTCAGCAGCATTATTAATTGAATTGTGGTGTTCTTGAACTGATTTTATTCTGTAGAATAAATTTTGTCAACCCGTTAGGGCAATCACAGTATTATTTGTTCATGTCACTGAACAAGAACAAAACAAGAACAAGAGAAAAAGTGACAGGCACCCTTTTTGAGGTTTTATCATCCCTGGTAGAGCAAAGAACTGTGAAAGGAAATAAACTGCAACTTCAAAGATGTACACATTACTGAGAAAAAGCTGCACGTGATTATTCCATTAAAAAGTGTTCAACCAGATGAGTGTAGAACTATCAGTGAGTAACACCCAAAATAACACATCATGGTGATAAAAAGGAAGCTATTTATCGACAGAACTACTATGAGAAGGATGTTACTGAGTCCTGCCAAGGATATGAAAAACACCAGTGACATTTTCATTAACCAGTTGTTCTGGTTTGGACTAGGACAGGCTTTTCAGTTAAGCTTCTTTTAAGTTTCTTTACTTCCTGAAGTTGACCACACACACCTGTTGCTGTGGGAACTAGGGTCTCTGTTGGGTCTCTTTGTCCCACAGAGGAAGGGACCGTAGCGTGCCGCATGTGCGGGGAGGATCAGACAAGACAGGTGACCCAAACATGACCAACAGGGTATTCCATCCAACCCACATGATATACTCAGTTAAAAGCTGAGGGACCATGAGGGTCGCGCTCTCTTCCCCTATGGCTGACATCCTGGGAGGACTCTGCCTGCACTCCTGCCTTTGATCCTGAACCCAGTTCCCGCCTGCTACTGCATGTGCTCTGGGACTGCCCAGTGCCTGCCCTGCAGCATCAGCAGTGAGGTGGTCGTCATCGGGAGGAGCTCAGTAGTGGTTTTGTATACAGTTCATTATTTATTATACTCCTTCTTTTCATTATTATTGTTATTGTTTATTAAAACTGTTTTAACTTTCCAACCCAAAAGTTTCTCTCCCTTTTCTCTTTTCCTTTCCCCTCTGGGGAAGGAGAAGTTTAACAGAGAGCATCTGCTGTTCATTTAACCACCCGCTCAGCCTTAAACGGTGACACCAGTTTAAAAGGTGACTAAAATCATAGCTAGTGCTGGTTGTATTTATAAGAAATACACAGTCCAATGCCTCTGAGAGATGTTTTGAAGGACAAGTGATTAAATATTATGTTTGGGAATGTAACTGTCTGCCTTTTTGCCTTAAATCAACGCCTTGACAGAGTTATCATATCACAGAATTATAGAATGGTTTGGGTTGGAAGGGACCTTAAAGATCATCTAGTTCCAAGCCCCCTGCCACAGGCAGGGACACCTTTCCACTAGACCAGGTTGCCCAAAACCTTGTCCAATCTGACCTTAAACACTGACAGAGAGGGGACATCCACAACTTCTCTGGGCAACCTGTTTCGGTGTCTCACTACTCCCACAGTAAAGAATTTCTTCCTAATAGCTAATCTAAATCTACCCTCTTTCAGTTTAAAACTGTTCCCCCTCATCCTGTCACTACTTCCCCTTGTAAAAAGCCCCTCTCCTACTTTCCTGTAGGCTCTAGAGTCATTGCTCTATGTCCTGGTTTGGCCTAAACCAGGCCAATTTTTCCTTTCAGTGATTTTTACTTTCAGCTAAGTCTCCTCTAAGTAACTGCACTTTCTGAAACTAACTGCATGTTTTGCAGACAGTGTCTGCTTCCAGGACTGATAACGCTCGAAGTTTGTAGTTATCGCTGAGGCACCGGTAGCGATGTTGTGCAGAAAGGCTCCTGCTGTACTTAGTCTTAGAGAAACCAAGGTCACTGCTGAATTCCTCACTGCTTACGAGTGAAGAGCCGAAGGGGGGTTGCAGCTGCAGCGGGGAGCAGACAGGGCAGGTGACCCAAAATTGACCAACGAGGGTATTCCATCCCACACACGTCATTCTCGGTATAAAGCAGGGGGATCACGAGGGTCTCGCTCTCTTTCTGCTATGGCCGGTGCCCAAAGAGGACTCCGTCTGTTTTCCTGCTGCCCCCAATCCCTATCTGTGCATTCCCGAATCCAGCTCTCAACGGCCGCTAGGCCCAGCCTGGGCCTTCCCGGAGCCTGCCCTGCAGTGCCGGTGGTGACGTGGCTGACTTCGGGTGGAGCTCAATCTTGGTTTTGTATATATATTTGTATATATTTGATTATTTCTATTATTATTATTATACTCTTTTCATTATTATAGTTTATTAAAACTGTTTTAACTTTCCAGCCCGGAAGTCTCTCTCCCTTTTCCCTTTCCCTTTCCCTTTGAGGGGGGGGAGGGTTAACAGAGAGCATCTGCCACAGGTTTAATAGCTGGCCCATCTTTAAACCGTGAACTTTATTACTTTGTAAAGTTCATAGCTGTTCACTTCTCTAAATGAATAATCTCAAACAACAAACTACTAACAAGTTTAGTGAGACAAAAGCCACGGGACATATGTTCTATGAGAGACTTAAATATGAAAATCAAATTTGTTCTATAGTTAGAACTGTAGTGTAGCTTGGTATCAGGGCTGTGCCTGTATGCAAGTCATTAATTGCCTAGGTGGCCCAGGAATGTCCTAATGAGTCTGTGCACAGATGTGACAATGGACTGGTTTGAAAAAGCAGACAGATCTGAAATCAGGTGATTGACTGAACTGCAGGCCACATATCAAATGAAGTATGGCTGGTTGACTGATTGTTTCAAGGAGCCCTCCAGATGGGAATTTTGAAGAACTCTAGAGAATCTCCCAAGACAGCTTCCTGCTGTTCATGGGTCAGTTTGTATGCTTACATGCACTGATTAGCACCCTGGGTGGAGAATCTGGCCATTCCTTCTGGATACTCTGCTAGTTATTTCCTCCTGTAAAATTGATCAAATTGTACATAAATAAGACCCATGTAATTAACCAATGAAAACTCTTCCTGAAGATGCAGTAAAATACACAAGTTTTTGAGATAGTTAAGGAATATTTAAGAGGTGTTTTGTATTTAGTTCAGATAATTAATAGCAAGGAATCATGCATGTTCTGGAGCAGTCATGAAGGACCATGAGGCAGATGCATTATAAGAGCTGAGCAGAAGAGCAGCCTGGGGAGTCTCACCCAAACCAGATGAAGATACCACTGCAAGAACCCTTGTAATGCAGACTCCTATCATAGTCTGGACACTAATCAACCATCCTGTTCAAGAAAAGTGATTTCACACAGGACCATTAACCAATGACAAGATCTTAAGAATTTTTCTTTTCATTTTAACAACCACTGTTTGTGAATGTCTGTGCAACATCAGTGTGAAATACATAGAATTGTGAAGAGTATGATATTATCACAGCTTACTCAATTGTTTCAGTTTCACAAGTCCTTGAAGAGTCATCCTTTTCATCATCATATTGGAGGTTCAAGAATCACAGATAATGAACATCTCCCTGGGGCTTATTGTTCTAGGGCTTTACTACCCCAGCAGCTCTGGTTTATCACTGCTGCACAAGAAGGATCTAGGACTAACATACTATTACTTCCAGACATCCCTACTCAGATGAAGAAGCGTTACAGCAGTTTCAGGAGGATTACATCAGCACAGGACAAGAACAAACTGTATCTTAACAACTTTTTATACCAAACCTAGACCCTAGACCTACACCTAAATATTAGACATGGAACATACCTGATGATCAGTCTCAGCTGTCTTTTTCACTGATTCAGATTTAACTTCAATATTTAGTTTTATTTGCATCCAACCCTTTAGCAGCTGTCTCATAATCATTCTTGAGCAGATTTATAAATTAGATGTTTTTCTGTATAGCTTAATAGGAACATCTGGTCAGGACAAAAACCCCACAGTCAGAAATAGAAAAGTCAGAGAACATCCTTTATGTTATTTAGAGCAGGGTTTAATTCCAAGTGACCAAGAGAATATTTTAACCACTTAATTATTGTTCTTCTGAGGTATGGCTCCCTTTCTGTCTGCAGTTTCATGACAGAGTTAATGATGAAGTTGGACCCTCCACCTTTTCTGTTTGAGCAATTTACATCTAGCACAAAGTAATCACATATCATCATGGTAAGCACTGAAGACTCTCTCTACTCTATTACAAGTAAGTGCCCTAAACACCAGAGAGTAGAATTCCTTTCCCCCCTCAAACACACCTCTTTTTTTTCCTTCCTCTGTCCTACTGGATGTTAGTTATATGTCTAAATTAAAACATTCTCACTGGAGGGTCTGAGAAAAACACAAAGCAAACTTTACAACCCAGTGGGATCAGGCTACTGAAGGTAAAAAAACGAGTTAAAATCCTGTCTCTAAAGCTGATAGGAGGTCCATGAACCTAGATATTTCCTTTAAGAAGTCAGTGTTGTAATTAGAAGGCAAAGTGAAAGGCACATTTCTCCGTGTGAAAAGGTAAAAAGGTTCTTAAGTTCAGCTTTTGAAAAGCTTTGCAAAGATTTTCAGTGTCCTTCACATTCTTTTGTATAAAAATTATTTCAAAGATCAGCAAAATTAAAAATGGACAATTAGCAACTTCTTCAATATTGCCTAAGAGCTATCTTAAAAATACTTTAAGACTGTGAATAGTAAAGATGAAGTGAGACAGGAAATCAAAGAGGCCAAGAAAACTAATGAGAAAACAAACTCTGTCGTCATACTTGTCTGAATGGTTTATTTGATATTAATCACAGAATCAATCATGTTGGAAGAGACCTCTGGGATCATCGAGTCCAACCATTGCCCTGACACCACCATGTCAACTAGATCATGGCACTAAGTGCCATGTCCAGTCTTTTCTTAAACACATCCAGAGATGGTGACTCCACCACCTCCCTGGGCAGCCTGTTCCAATGTCTAATAACTCTTTCTGAGAAGAAATTCTTCCTAATGTCTAACCTGAACCTCCCCTGGTGAAGCTTGAGGCTGTGTCCTCTTGTCCTATCGCTAGTTGCCTGGGAGAAGAGGCTGACTCCCACTCCACTACAACCTCTCTTCAGGTAGTTGTAGACTGCAATAAGGTCACCTCGGAGCCTCCTCTTCTCCAGGCTAAACAACCCCAGCTCCCTCAGCCGTTCCTCATAGGTCATACCTTCCCGACCCTTCACCAACTTGGTCACCCTCCTCTGGACTCACTCCAACACCTCAACATCTTTCTTGAAGTGAGGGGCCCAGAACTGGACACAGTATTCAAGGCGGAACCTCACCAGTGCCGAGTACAGAGGGAGGATCACTTCCCTAGACAGGCTGGTTACACTATTCTTAATAGAGGCCAGGATGTCATTGGCCTTCTTGGCCACCTGGGCACACTGCTAGGCAAATGGGCATCCTGAAAGGGTGAAGTTATATCCTTCCTTTTTGCTCTAGGAGCTGCCACCCCCTGGGACTCCAACTTCAGCCATGTCACCACTGTTATTTGATTTCCCTTCTCATTGGAGGAAAATTGATATCAGGTCCTTCCTTGAAGCTAAAGCACTGCATAGACCTCCACTGGTCATGGTTTTAGGAGAGGTTAACTGGGTTAATTCAGTGAAAGCTAGGTTGCCCATTCACCTACAATGTGGTTTTATATACACAGAAGCATTGTGTGCAGAAATTTATGTAATTTATCACAAAACTTAAGTAAGATGTAGTGACTTACAGTGCCAAGGGCAGAACAGTAATAGATACTGATACTTAAAATGGAATCTTTATCTACTGTTTAAGGAACTCATATAGGGGAAGTAGAGCATGAATGTCAGTACTTCAGGGAGAGACAGGCAAACTCAGGAAGCTATTATTTCAGTTATGACAATCAGGCATATTTAATAATTAAATGGGGTCAGGATACATCAACACTGGGAACAGAGAATGTGAAGAATGAAGAGACAAGTCAATAAAGAAACATCAGGAAATCTGGGATCTTTTATTATTAACTTAATTTTATTTTAGTTCCTGCAGGGCCTAACGTGAATTCAGAAGTCGTTTCAGAGAAACAATGGAATGTGTCACGGTTTAAAGCTGGGCCAACTATTAAACCTGTGGCAGATGCCCTCTGTTATCCCCCCCTCCCCCCAAAGGGAAAGGGAAAGGGAAAAGGGAGAGAGACTTCTGGGTTGGAAAGTTAAAACAGTTTTAATAAACTATAATAATGAAAAAGAGTATAATAATAATAATAGAGATAATCAAATATATACAAATATATATACAAAACCAAGATTGAGCTCCCCTGAAGTCAGCCACGTCACCACCGGCACTGCAGGGCAGGCTCCAGGAAGGCCCAGGCTGGGCCTAGTGACGGTTGAGAGCTGGATTCAGGGATGCACGGATCGGGATAGGGGGCAGCAGGAAAACAGACGGAGTCCTCCTTGGACACCGGCCATAGCAGAAAGAGAGCGAGACCCTCGTGATCCCCCCGCTTTATACCGAGAATGACGTGTGTGGGATGGAATACCCTCGTTGGTCAATTTTGGGTCACCTACCCTGTCTGCTCCCCGCTGCAGCTGCAACCCCCCTTCGGCTCTTCACTCGTAAGCAGTGAGGAATTCAGCAGTGACCTTGGTTTCTCTAAGACTAAGTACAGCAAGAGCCTTACTGCACAACATCCCTACCGGTGCCTCAGCGATAACTACAAACTTCGGGCGTTATCAGTCCTGGAAGCAGACACTGTCTGCAAACATGCAGTTAGTTTCAGAAAGTGCAGTTACTTAGAGGAGACTTAGCTGAAAGCAAAAATAACTGAAAGGAAAATCGGCCTGGTTTAGGCCAAACCAGGACAAGTGCTACTAAGCCATGCATTATGTTTGTGAGGAAACAGAAGGTCAGGGTTCCTAAACTGCAAACTTACCAGGCCACTAAGATGAATGCTGGAAGCTTACACCTCTCTTGGCTTTACTAATATCAGTCCAGTCTAGCTATACTCATCCAGTAACAATTTACATTGTTAAAGCTACAGTCCATCTGGAAAATAAAAGCCAAAACAAACAAAACCCCAAATCTCTTTGTAACAACACAGAAATAGGGGTAACAAGTGACTCAGGTTGAAAGATGCCTGATGCTCAGGCAGTGAATATACAACATATTTCACAAAGCAGGCATGCAACACTTTTGCTGCAAATAATTAGTAACTTTTTCTGATTCCTATTCTGTATGCATTTTTACTTACTGTTATTTGCTTTTCCAGACAGTTGTATACTTCGCAATTAGAATTTATAGACACTGTTATTAAGGTGTTCTGTGAGAGGAAATGAAATGAACACTTATAGGATTTTCTGCAACATTTCAAAAAGTCTGGCACAGCTAATATGGTTATATTGCTTCTAACTACAGATCAGCCATGAGTAAGCAACATCTCATGGTCCTCTGAATCATCCTGCATGCTCTGGAGTGCACAGGCCAAATGGAAACACCTTGCTCCAAAAACATTCCTGTGCTATATGACCAGCTCTTATGCAAGTCCCTCAGGGCAAAGAGAGACAGTGAACTTTGTGTAACCTCCAGACCAGGGCTGTATCTACTGAGAAAGACTATAAAAAAAATGCCACAGCCCTTCCTACATTAACGTTTCAAATTCACAATATGTTTGTAATGAGACTATTTTTTTAATGAATCTTCTAATAGCTGGAAAAAAATCAGCTTAACTTCCACTGTGAAAACATTTTGCTGTAAGAGTTGAAAATATGTGAACAGTGAAAAAGAAGTTAAACTTAATGGCTAAATAAATAACACATGAGCTATTGCACTCTCTGCATTCTTGATTTTCCACTGAAATAATTTAAAAGACATCATTTAAAAATTAATAATTTGATGACACCACCACAAGAATTTGGATACTGAACTTGATTTTTTCAAATCCAAGAACAAGGCGAAGAATTAGGGTCTAAAATGACTGTGAAAAGTGGTAGTTAATTTCATATATGTTATTGATTTTTTTATCTTGCAAAATATATGCAATATAACCATGACGAAGTCAGAGAATCTCTCAAGACATTACAGTCCTGCAAACTGCACTTCTGGAGTCCAATGACAAATGAACCACTAGGAGACAAAGTCATTGAAGTGTCTGTGGAGTACTGTTCTGAATATATGGCATGAAAATAGATATGCTGTTGGCTACTCTTTGTCTTTCCTGAGCTCTCCTTCATTAAAACCACATTTTACAGCAGCAAACAAGCAGAGTGGTGGTTATTGAGTAGTTAAAAATTGTAGTACGGGGAAAACCGGGGGAGGCGCGCTCGCAGGTGCTGGGGAACGGTCTGGAGTAAGCTACGCGATCTCAATGTGAGTATGGAAGCTTCTCGTTTATTAACAAAGAAAGCAGTGGTTATATAGACTATGCATATGTTAATCACGCGCCCCGATCGCACTTGTGATTGGTCCATAGGTTTACATATTCAGAGCCGTGACCGCCCCCTCCCCTCCCGGACGTAGTTTTGCTTCCCGCGAAGCAGGCACCACGAGGTTCTTTGTTCTGCTCCGTGCAAGGGGAGTGCAAGGTCGCTAGCTCTGGGCTTAACCCTTGCTCAAAGCCTGGGTTGCTCAGACTGCTCAGTGACTGACACAGGATCGTGCCCCTTCTCACTCAACCAAACCTCTACAAAAAATAAAGCCCCATACCAATCCCCCCAATTGTTGGAAGAAGTACATATGCATCTTCTAGAATTCTGATGTGTCCTGGAGCTTATTTTCTTCGCATAGTATTTGTTTATGCACAGTCTAGATAAAAAGCAAAGACAATGTTTTTGCCATCATGGCAGGCACAGAATCTTTCTGAGGCCTTGGACAAGTTACTGAAGTAGTTTGGCTCTATTTCTCTTCTGACAAATAGATTCCACATATAGCAATGATAGTATTAATTAAATAATGGCTTCAATATTAAATTTCTGGGAGAAAATCCTCTTTTATGAACATACAGGCGTATAGTAAAGTGGTTTAGGGAATGAATATGATAGAGATATGTTTCAAACAAGGACTCAAGTTTTTTTCAAAAAACCTGAACATTATTTAAAATAGATCTAATATAATCAAATGGTGTTTGCAAAATGCCCTGAATACTATGGCATTCATTATCAATAATTTCCTGGACTTCTGGTTCCATGCATATGAAAACCTTCTTCATGTTTAAACTTTTTGATAGACACGCTGCCCAAAATCTAGAAGAAATCATTCCTGAAAAAGCCAAGAGAGGTTATTTTGTCTGGCTTAGGGGGAGAGGTGTTTATTTTCTCTAACAGGAGCTTTTGACCACAATTCTTGAACTGACAAGAAAAAATGGTGTCTGGTTTTAGTAGCCAGTGGAAGAGTGACTGCTTATCTTCCAGGCACAAAGGGACCCTGTGACCTGGCAGACACATTCCCATCACACCTGGGACCATGCCTTCACCTCAGAGCAGATGAGCCCCATCCTCAAGAGCTCCACCCTTCCTTTCTCTGCACAACTGTTTTTAGTTGACTTTGGGTTAGACAAATGCATTCCTGTACTTTGATTTACTGCAGTTGACTTCTCTGAACTATATGAAGCAGACTGCTCCTGCACCATGTGTGGATAAAAACAGTAATTAAGGAGCAAAGTTGTCTATAACTGGCATTCATCTTCTTAAGTGTTCTTCTCTAATATTTTCTTTTTTCTCACACTGGCTGAGTGGCAAAGACTACTCTCACTGTGAAATGAATGTTTTTCTGGCAAAGATAGTGTCACACTTAAATAAGGTTTCTAAGCCCCTTTTACAGTTTTGGAGATTTTGAAAACCTGGAAAGTCTTTTAAAGAAATGGATTGAAAGACTGTCTTAATTATTCAGGATTCATAAAATATCACAGTTAAAGTAATATTCCAAGAAATTTTGACATATAATCTTAAATCACATGACAGAATAATACTCTGATAATCTTAGATTTACATGTAATTCGTGAGATAATTACAATGTACTGCTTTGGGTTTGGTGGGTTTTTTGGTTTTGTGGGTTTTTTTGCCTGGCAGCTATTTCTGTCAGCCTCAGCCTAGAACTTTTAGTGGGTGTGGGTATCTCTGTTGTTACGGAAACTAAGGAATATTATTTATGTCTTCCTAGCTGCAGAATCCCTCATATGGATGACAGCTGGGGTGGAATATGAGTAGATTACAACATCTTTTGAGAGCCTGATGAATTTACTGAAAGCTGAAAAATGCACAGGTTTAAAAATATGACTTTTGCCTCCATACATTAATATATTCAGTATATTTTTCACAATACAGATGAGATAGACACAGTGACAGAACTTAAGAATTGTTTATTACAATTTATTTTTTATCAATCAAATGCTATTTTCATAGTCTCATAAAAATTCTGTCAATGAACATTCATTTTTTTCACTGTTTTCTTCAACATATACCTTATGGAGGTATATTATTAAATGTAAACATTCTTTTCAAAACTCAAATATCTGCTGAAAATTTTTTAAAACCCCTTATTTTAACATATGAGAAAATGATCCTTCATTCTCAAAAATGGCTGAACTACTTTTTCTCCAACATCCACGAGGCAATTTCCTTTCAAATAGAGCAGAAGCTTGGTATATTTTAAAAGAAAAGGTAGAAGTTGCATAAGATTAGAAGCCACTGAAAAGTGGTTACTAGAATGAGAACATGTATGCAACTTTATGTCATGGAACCTCACAAAACCGAGACAGACTAACAAACTAGAAACAGGATTTATTTTGCAAAATGATAATAAAATCAAACTAAGTTTTACTCCAACCAAAATCACTTTGAGACTCCGACAAACGTTAATAATCCACAAGTTCAGAATATCATTTGGGACTTAATACTACACAACTGACTTAAAAATTCTTAAGGTTTTATGGCCGATGATCCAAAATGCACAATCACTTACCTAATAAAGGGAGGGCTCTCAACCTCGCTGAGTTCCCTTAAGTGGCATCCTGACCCAAGGGGAGAGTCCCTGACTGCAGACCAGCTGCTTGGAGGAGGACCGACTCAAAATGGCTCTCCAGCAGGGACCAAATCTGATCTGTGGTCAAATATGGTCACGTAGACCCCCCATTGACTGAGGACCCCAGCTTCCTAGCCTTTTGACCAAAATGTGTAGGTGCTGACCACCGCTGTGTGGTCCTGACAAGAGCTGTGGCAGGAAGTTTTCGCGGGCTTTTTCCAGGTCTTTGCTAGGTCTTCGTTAAGTCTTTATCAGGCCTTTGTCAGGTCTATGTCAGGGAGGGTGCATCTGCCACAACTTAACTACAGATGTTGCTGTTGATCCTGCACAGGAAAATCAGATGGAACTGATGAATCAGGAAAAAAAAAAAAAAGTATCTCGCTCCTTATCAATGAAAACAGATTACAAAATATGCAACTGCATTTCTCTTTAGTTTTGTTTGTATTTTGCAGTAGAAAAGTTCTTGGAGTAGAGAAAGTAACAGCACTGAACATTCTTCAATGAGCATGATCATATATAACATGTGAAATTCTAAATCTGTACCTGAATTCTACCTGGCATGCACACACACAGTGTATGTAAAAGTAAAAAGGAAGAAATTTTCTGGGCACATTTCCTTTTTCAATAACAGCAAACAGTATTGAATGCTTTGGGCCACCTCTTTATGTATCTATCTATAAGAGAGAACTGTATAAGGCTTGTGAATCTCTATACTCTTCTTTCTATTCCAAGACTGATCTGGTCACTGCTAAAGAGTTGAGCTTGGCAGGCACAAGACACAGATGATATGCTTTGAATTTTTTTCTAGCAGTGGCATCTGGGTCTTGTGTTGCATTTCTGGCTGATTCTGCTTCCAGCCATTATGATAGATACAAACAGTTATGGGTTGCTGAGCGATTTTATCATCTGAAGAACATATTTTCAGATCTCGCTTTATATGTTTTACTATAGCATGTTCAAATAAGGGGTTTTCTGTAGATGCTCTACCACATCAGACAGCTGGTTTCCATTCCCTCCCTTACCTATGACTATATTACATTTTTCTCAAGAGTATTCATGCTTGTTGCTCTCAGATGTTTCTCTAGTAACATTTTTCACTTCCTCTAAATTTATTCTTGAATTAACAAGTCTGGTCACTACTATAATTTGGCTTGTACTTACTTGTAGGTGGGGTTTTTTTTGGTTTTGTATTTTCGTTTGAGTTTATTTTTCCTGTGTATGTATAACCATAGTTTAGAAAATTATTTGAAAAAAAATATAAATGAAAATTACTTCTATTTTAAAATGTCCTTCTTAAAATGTGTATATCTTTCTTCTACTAGATCAAAATAATTTTGATAGACAACTGACAATGAATTCCACTAATGCATAAAGGATGTGGTTTTCCCCCATATACTTGACACAGTTATTAATTCCCATTACTAGTGGTGTTGTTATGCAGATCCTACTATTAGTAGTGCATGCATGAAAAATATTAGGGCCATCTGATACAACAAATGACCATTGGCAAGGCCCCTATACGTATTTTATTCATTTTCACAGTTACTGCTACAAAAATTTATACTTCCAAAGTGTGATTTTTGATACGCCTCTGTCCAGGTGCTGAAAATCACAGTTTGGGAGTCCAAAGTGTACATAAAAGACTGAGTTAAAATTAACAACTGGAATCAAAGTTATTGAAGCCAAAATAGGCTGCTAGATCATCAATAGTTAATTACAGAAGAGACCTAAGTACTAAGGGCTATATCATTTTTAAGGAAAAGGGTTGTCTATAATGAAAGCTTGCATCACGGACACTGTGCAGTGTGCCAAAAATTATGACAGCTATGAAATCCCTTATCAAGAATTACAGGAAGATGTCATTTTTCCATACATTTGTGGATGTCTCTGGAGTTGCCATAGCTCAGGCTTTGCACCAGCTTGCCTTCTCCTCTGTGACGAGTTGGCCCCAACTGGCAGCCAAGCTCCCACCTAGCCAGTCACTCACTGGCTGCCCTCTGAAGGTTTGAGGAAGAAAACAGAAAAAGCAGGAGCTCAGGGATCAAGATAAAAAATAGGAGATCAATCACCTGATTTTTGGAAATTAATCAAATTTATTGATAATTAATATATATATTTAATTACTTATTTGGGTATTGGGGAAAAAAGATGCAAACATTAAAACACAGGAAAATACCTTTCCTCCCCCTTTCCCAGGCTCACTTCACTCTTTCACTCCAAACTCCTCTCCTTTCCTCTTGTTATCATGGCAGGTTATGCTCAGTCCCTTCAGCAAGGCAATGAACAGTGCAGGACAGGAGGCTGTTATGGTCAGTACGTAGTGGTTTCTCTCTTCCACTCCTCACACTTTTCCTCTGCTCTGGCAAGGGCTTTCCATGGGTGGCAGTTCCTTCAGGAACATCCATCTGCTCTGGCACAACTCCTCCACAGGCTGCAAGGAATACCTCCTCCACCATGGAGCACCTCCTTCTCCTCCTCTGACCTTTGTTTTCTCTCTGCTGTTTTTCATCCCTTTTTGTTCTGTTCTCTCCCAGTGGTACTTTCTGACCTTAAATATGTTTTCACAGAGATGGCACCTGTCTCAGAGACTCAGCTCTGTCCTGTGGTGGGTCCATTTTGAAGCCAGCTGGAACAATCTGTGCCCAGCAAAGGGCAGCCCATGACCTCTTCTCACAGAGGCCACCTCTGCAGCCCCTGTTACCAACACCTTGACACCTGCACCCAACACACCCTGTAAACCTCTTTTTTTTCCCCTATGCTCACATCATGAAGAAGAAGACAGGCACAGTGATCTTGCTACCATTGACTTTTATCTGCATATCAATATCATTTTTATAATCATTCTGTTTATTCTTCAATGGAAATTACTGTGTATCTTTTTTCCTCTCTGAATGGAGAATCCAATTTTTTTAATTCAAATACCCTAACAAGAAGCAGTATGATTGGTGGTACTGAAGGTACAGTTCTAGTTGAAGTAGTGAAATATACATACATCTTTGAAAAACAGACCCCTTATTGAACTGTTTAAATCAGATACTCATAACCTAATTTTGAAAACCTTGGGAATCTGATAGTATTAAAGGCAACAGTCGAACAGTATGTCTCAAATATAATTGTGTGACTATAGAAGTATTTGTGAATATCGTCTTGGATAAATACCTCATCAATATTAGTTCTGCCTTTGTTTAGCTAATTAGGAAAATTTATAGATGAATTAGATTTATTTTTAGTAATATTTAATTCGTTAATATTATTACCTCTTATAATAATTTTAACATTTTGTGGAAATATTAGGTAATTATATATATAAGATATTGCTTTATACGTAGATATATATATCTATATAAATTGTATCTATATAAACTGTTCCTTCTAGGCAGCTTATTTAATTGTTGTTCCCTTCATCGAGTTTAATTTTTGCCAATAAATATGTAGAAATTGACTATATGTAATGAAGGAATGATCACGTTATATACTGTGCTGCATCTACTGCCCTAGTTACTGCAAAACCCCCAGTTCTTTGCTAGCTGTGACAGGGCTTATGGCGAGTAACTCAGGAAACCTGTTTCTCTTGCATTTTTAAATGTTGCACCCATTGTCTCTAAATAAAAGACAATATATGTCAACGTATGTAATGTGTGGTAATACAGTAAATTATACTGCTATGCCACCTACAGCCACATGTAAGCATTTCTGTCAGAAAACCTATTTCCTTAAGTAAAAATAATTACAGAAAAAACAATCTAATCCAAACATGCAATGTCCTCTCCTATGCATGTTCCCTGTTTTCCATGCAAACGTAACACTGCTCAAATCATACTGAGCTCTCAATGGTTTATAAAGGAAAATGCATTGATAGGTTTGATTAGATTTTCAACCACAAAGACCTGAAAGAAAAAAGCTAAATATACTACAGATCGGTTGTACATTGCTTCTGTGCAGTGAATAAAGTTTTAAGACTTTCATGTTGCTGTCTTAAAATTGGTTAGCTTTTCAGTCCTCATTTACCCTGCATATAAGGTTGATAGAAATAACATTTTTAAAACTACAAACACGTATATCCTGTGTGCCATGCACAGTTTAAATGAAACTGTGATGCCTAACTGAACATTAGGAGTAGTCAATATATCAGTGGTTTTTATGTTCACCATTCTTTCCCTGTTGGATACAATGTTGTATCCAATGTTGAATGTTATGTAAATGATTTACTATAGCAATTTTGTAGCTAACTACTTTTAAGACATTTTATCCTCTTAAAATATAATTGCCTGAAGGAAAATACAGTCCAGAATAATATAAACTAAAAGCAGTGTTACTTATAATTTCACAAAGCTGGTCAGTCTTTACCTAGCAACAAGACAGAGCTCTAACCATCCTAGCATTACTGCCTGTTGTGATTCTCATGAGCTGCTGCTAGTGCTGCAATTTCTCTTCCTCAAATGCCCTGCAAATCACTTTCAGTCTTCAAAGCACAGTTCCTTAAAAATACGTTGGTTTCCCTTTACAGAAAATGTGTTTCTGAATATGAAATATTCAAAATTTTACAGGTAATCAGATTTACAAAAGAACAATTTTTTAGCTGGGATAGACTCAATTTACAGCACTGGGAGGATGCAACCCTGAACCAAAGCGAGGCTTGGTGTTTCTGATTTTCATTTTGTTAAGATTGCCAGGTTGTATTTTCATAGCATGCCATAAAAATATAAAATTATTTATTTCTCTCCTTCCCTCCTTCCCCCACCATTCTCTCTCTTTCTCCTTCTCCCTACCACTTTTCATTGCTTGTATTATACTTCAGAGTACAGGGAAGCAGATAATAATCAAGGTGATAAAGGACTACTTTTTTAATTCAATGGCATGGAGCGTGAGAGCATTTTTAATACTCTGCTTACAATACAGAATTAGAATTGCTGTGTAAGGAAATCTTGAATCTGGACATCAAAGAGGGAAAGCTGATAGCTTTAGGGAAATGTCAGTGTATCAGTGATGTACTTAAAAGAAGATCAAGTACCAGACACGTGTCTAAGGTCTGATCTGGAATCCAAACCAGACTGGTCCCAGCAGGTCCAGTAAATGGCTGGAAAGTGTCACTCGAGCTGGGAGCTGCAGCCAGACAAGAGTCAGCGCTGTTAGTATTGTGCTGGAGCAGAGCAGACAGGAGAGCAGTGTTCAAGCATTGCTTAAGACCATTTTGTACTACGTGTGGAAACTGTGTGGAGAGCTACTTTCATATCGCTGTAGTTCTCCCTGTTGAATAAAAATTTTCTGTGAACTTCTACAAACTTAAAGACATTCATAGAGTTTGATTGGAGCTGAAACAGAAAAGGCTTTGCATCAAATATGGTTCAAGAGTAGGGAAACAGTGAGGTAGTCATGTGCCTATAAGACCCAGTTATTTTTTCAGCCACAGATACTTGAAAGCCTGTTGCTGGCACTGCATATTTGGGAAGTTGTTCAAGGGACATAGAAACTTGTAGTGTTCCAAGAGTGAAAAAGACATGCTATGGAAATAGAAGGGAAGACAAAGAATTGCAAAGAAAATAGTTAGGTTCATTGGTGCATCTCTAAGGAAAAGGAAATTGAGAAAAACACAGGTGAGGACAGAAGTGCCAACAAGTGTAATGCAGATAAAACCACTCTTGAACCATTGTACTTAAATCAGAAAAAAAGGCATAAATGCTCCTCAATGGAGGAAACCATTTGAATGATCAGGCTTAGAGGTAGAGGTTACTGGGCCGTACCTGTCTGGAGGTGAGTAGCAAGTGGAATATCATCATGCTCTGTCATGGGGCTCATCCTGTTTCAAATATTTTTAACAAGGCCATGGAAGCAATGAGTCTTTGTTCATCAGTTTTACAGACAACACCAAATGGAAGGACCAATTGATATGCTTGGAAGGTAGGGCTGACATTAAGGGAGACCTAGAAGGCCATGGGAATGGGCCAAAAGGAACCTTATGCAATTCAGCAAGGACAATGCAGAGACTGCCTGACAGTCCTGCAGACTGGGCACTGAGGAGCTGAGAAGCCACTCTGCAGAAAAGGCTCTGGACCAGCAGGGCCTGGGAAGATGACAACCAACAGCAATAACAGCATTGCAGCCAGCAGATCAAACAAAGTGATTGTAACTCACTACTCAGCACTTCTGAGACCATATCTGGGTACTGCATCTGGTTTTAGGTCCCCCAGTACAAGACAGACGTTGATAAACCAGAGTGAATTGCTCAAGAAGTGTGGCTTAGATGAGTGCACAGTGAGGTGGATCGAGAACTGGCTGAACGACAGAGCCCAGAGGGTTATGATCAGCAGTGCTCACTCTAGTTGGAGGCCTGTGGCTAGTGGTGTTCCCCAGGGGTCAGTATTGGGCCCGGTCCTGTTTAACTTATTCGTCAACGACCTGGAGGAAGTAAGAGAGTGTACACCCAGCAAATTTGCTGTTGACACAAAACTGGGAGGGGTGGCCAATACACCACAAGGCTGTGCTGCCATTCAGCGAGGCCTGGACAGGCTGGAGAGCTGGGCAGAGGGGAACCTCATGAAGTTCAACAAAAGCAAGTGTAGAGTCCTGCACCTTGGGAGGGATAACCCCACACACTGGTACAGGTTGGGGGCTGATCTACTGGAGAGCAGCTCTGCAGAGAAGGACCTGGGAGTTCTGGTGGACAACAAGTTCACCATGAGCCAGCAGTGTGCCCTTGTGTCCAGGAAGGCCAATAGTATCCTGGGGTGCATTAAGAAGAGTGTGGCCAACAGGTCAAGGGAGATTATCCTGCCCCTCTACACGGCCCTGGTGAGGCCACATCTGGAGTACTGTGTGCAGTTCTGGGCCCCTCAGTTCAAGAAAGATAAGGAATTACTGGAGAGAGTACAGCGAAGGGCTACAAAGATGATCAAAGGACTGGAGCACCTCTCTTATGAGGAGAGGCTGAGAGATCTGGGTCTATTCAGCTTGGAGAAGACTGAGAGGGGATCTTATCAACACTTACAAATACCTTAAGGGTGGGTGTCAAGAGGAGGGGACCAGACTCTTCTCAGTGGTGCCCAGTGAGAGGACAAGAGGCAAAGGGCCCAAGGTGAAACTTGGAAAGTTCCATCTGAATATGAGGAGGAACTTCTTTACTTTGAGGGTGACAGAGCACTGGAACAGGCTGCCCAGGGAGGTTGTGGAGTCTCCTTCTCTGGAGATATTCAAAATCTACCTGGACGCAACGCTGTGCAACGTGCTCTAGGTGAACCTGCTTTGGCAGGGTGTTGGACTAGATGATCTCCAGAGGTCCCTTCCAACCCTTAACCATTCTGTGATTCTGTGGAGACCACAAAGGTTGACAGGGCTGCAGCACTTGCAGGTCGTTTACAGCTTGCTAACTAAACAAAAATAGTCAGGGAACAGAGATATTTTGCTCAAGAACAGAAATAATACATAACGAGATATTCAGTGGTCATAATCATGATACGAGCTTCGAAAGCAAGTCATTCAGAAGCACCAATAAATCTATTTCACATCGCCCTGATTTTAAGATAATGAAAAACCTGAAAGATTAAGTCATCCGGATATACTACCTTGTTTTACAAACAAAAGCTCACAGCTTCCTCTTTGAAGGTGAATAAAAGTTCAGCTTTCAAGAGCATTTTTGGACATGAAATCTTAATGTTAGAATTCAGACTAACTGAAATAAGATGTCTTTTACTCCAAAATATAAAATTTTTGAGATTCAGAATTTATAAATTGGTCTAGTTGCTTTATAAAAAGAATCTCCTGCAGAAGACATGAAAATCTTCGGCAAATGATAGAGCATAGAGTGTGTCTATGGAATGCCATTTATAGAAAGTCAAGGTTAGGAACAGGAGGGACAATGGGTAGAAATTTTATTCCAGTGGAATTAAATTATATATAATGGTATTATTTTTTTTCATCATGTTTCCTTCTTTCTTTGACTTAAATCATACTTTCTGTCTGCCTGTGGGTAAATTTGAAAACTCTTAAGCTCTGATTTTTTCTCTCTCATGTCAGGGAAAAAAAATCTCATAGACTAACCTATCCTATTACAAATCCTTTGTCTACCTTCAATGCCTTCAATGTCTTTCTCTTGGGCGAAGTTCAGAATCAATATTCTACCCTTGATTTTGTTAGTCTATTAGATGACCTTGAGCCCACAAGCTAACATTTTATTGTTAATTTTGTCTTTCTCTTAGCTTCCATGTTTCTGTTCTATCCTAATTCTGCTACCATTTCAAGTGTCTCTTCAAATTTTGCTCAAGGTATCCCAAAAATTTCTGCAGTAGGTCACAAAGATTCCTTTCTGGAATCCTGGATTCCTTTCCAGCTTCATTTTCACTTGTACAAATTCATACAATTCCTGTCTTTCTCTGGGTCTGACTCCCTGTGTCTGAGCTAAAATTTCTATGCAGAGTCAAGTAAAAATTCCTGAACTTCATTCTACCACACGTCTTCTCCCTCATTTCACAGATACTGTGAACACCACTACCATCATGTCAATCCAAGATTACTGCTTAGATGTTACACATGATTTCTTAAATCTTTAGAGACTGCTATTTTTCTGCATATTGTTAATAAAATGTGTCTTTTTGTTGCCATCTCTTGCGTTTTCAGGCCTTCATTATCTCACATTTCAATTTCTACTCTCTCTACTGTGGCCTGAAAAAAATTAATTGTATCTAGGGCAGTAGGCCAATTACCAGCCAGTCAGTCAATGCCCCAACTTTGTTTCTTGCCTTTCAGATGTTCAAACAAGTATATCAGTGTGTTCTCTGTGTCTCCCTACAAGTGAGATTTTCCTTTTAGATACTTGGAGAATTACTTCACTGACTTCTTTTATATTGTCTCTCAATTGTCCCTCTTGCTATGGCATCTGCATAGACTGTTCAATGCTTACAATCACAGACACAGTATATGATAAGACCCTTCTCTGACAATTTCACTTACCATACCTTGCCATAATTTTGTTTGTTTGCTATAGCCAATTGTTGCCTTTCCCTTCATACTGGAATTTTAAGTTATCCCTTCCACTCCTGAGGTTTTGGCAAATATCTGCACTATGCCTCATATAGTCAACATTTTTGTAGGGTAAATAATAAGTAACAGTACTATTGCTATTACTATTAATGACACTAATAGGGTCTATGGAAAAGCTTTCCAGAACTGGAGACAATTTTCAGAACAGATTACTACATCATGGCTTTGTTTTAGAAGAGCTTAGAGCATGTTCTTTTCTTACCCTGTCATACAGTAGAAAAGTGTTAGGTACATTTATCATATGCTCCTACCCACAAACAACAGAAGGTGTAGAAAAATAATATAAAGACATAGATGGGGAAAAGGGAAAAGGAAGAGTGGGGAGAGAAAAGGAGAAAGAGAATCAGAGATAATCTATTTTGACAAGATTTTCTGAAGTGTTCCAGTCATTGACAACTGCAGATGGCATTTGATCCCTTACCTTTGATTACGTTATTAAATCTGAGAAGGCATATTTGAACTCAAAAGCAGAAAAAAAAGAAGTGCCATCCTGAGTATTTTTTCCCCTGAAGTTCACTTTCATTCTAGCAAACATATTTTTTTTTCAATTTATGTTCTGCTTCTCCAACTCTTAACAAAAAAAAACAATCTCTACTGAGAATGAATAACTCATTATCTTGAATTAAAAAGACAGATTTCTACCCTCTGAATGCAGCTTTACAATTCTAGATGAGTCATGATATGGATTCATAGACCATCCACAGCAGGATTTCCAATGGTAACTACGAAAAAGGATTTCTTTCTTTCATCAATTTGGGGATGATCCTCACTTTCTTATCCATCTTCCATCATTCCAGCATGAATGTCATATGTCAAAATGGCAATTCTGAAAACATTTGCTGATTGACTTAGCCCAAAGTGTATTTTAATAAGGGTAGAATCATGCATTATAACATTCTTCTTTGTGTTCACTATAATTTGACGTGTAGATTCTCTGATGGTCATGCTTTTTTTCCTGTGATGAAGTATTTTGATATGCATTAAAACTTCCTTGTTTAACTGTGGCATGTAAGCAACGTCAAGGGAATTAAATTGAAAAAGAAGTATTCAGTTACAAAGAAAGCTCTGAAAACAAAATGTCCTTCTGTCAGGGGACATATTAGTAAATCAGTATATCTACTGGATGTCCTTCAGGGACAGAACAAGACATTTATTGTCTCCTAGGGATTACATGAATTCACTAAATAGTCTGCCGCTATGTACTTAGATACGACTAAAACGAGGGGCCAAAAAATAACTTTAAATGCGGAAAAAATCACTGCAACCTTAGCAATGTTATGAGATTTGCCGTAACAGATAATATTACAAATATATGCCAAGAAAAATCTGATGCTAATGTGAAAAACAGACTTGAAAAGTGAGATTAAAGAAAAAAAGAATATAAAACCACCCTTTCCATCTGCTTGCCCTAAGATGCTGATCTGTTGGTTTTGGTCCGTGAACACCAGTTTCTCTGTCTGTTAAAACACGAGGCTGAGGTCCAGAGAGGAAGTCAATGACTCTTCTCCTCAGCCTGCCACTAGCAGTTACAGAGTGATAATATCAAACCATGGAGAAAACTGAATGCCACCTTATTTCCAAAGGAAGCACAACAGCTGCACGGAGAGAGCCTCAGGTGTTCTCGGGTGAAACAGGCAAAGCGAGGACATGACCAGGATTACATAAAAGCCTCAGAGGGGTAATGTTAATTCCAGTGAAGCAGAGGGGTAGGGGATTCTCTTGGGAAGTCCTGGCGTATTATTGAACCCTTTGCACAGGGCTCTCCAAGTGACAAATGCGGATAGATATCATTGCTTGTCTGATTGTACAGTGGAAATTTCAAAACAGTACAGCAAGAGAATGAGGACAAGCAGGACTTTATTACTGGTGTTGACACACTTCTGGCCAGGTGGCAGAAAGCTTAGAGCAAGGTGTGAATCAGGGCTGATGGCTTTTACTACACACCTACAGGACATTAAGCTTTTTTGTAGAGAAATTGTGTCATGCTGTCATTAGGGGGAAAGCAGACCTCTATATAAGAGCATGAAACAACTATTCCAGTGGCTCCATTTCTTGAACTCAGGGGCTATTTTTATTTTTAAAGTCAGGATGTTTGCATGTGTTTCCATGCAGTTATACCATACTTCCAGGAGCAGTTACGTGTTTGTATTTTGGAGAAATTTCAGGGTTTTTTTAAAAAAACAGCAATAGAGCCTTCAATATATGTACAGGACTTGATGTGTCACAAGGGTGGTTTAGGCTTTTGTGAAAATGGGGAAATTAAATCCTCTTACCTTTTGCAAAGGGAAGCTACTATGGGAGATATTTACGGTGACTTAAATCATCTAGCTTTTTCAGTGTCTGTCAACAACAAAGGCATTAAGACTTCATTTGCAAGCTTCATCTTTAATGTAAAATGGCAGCAACTGACATTTAAAACTATCTAGTACAATACCCTGTATGATACAGACAGAAGCCACAAGAATCTTACATTGAATGAAAACTTATTTCTTTCAGCTGTCCAAGAGTAAAAAGGACAGTATGCTTTTTATATGGGTATAAGGTATAGGTAAAAAATATAAGAAATGAGTGCATTCTCTTAGCTTGAATTTCAAGAGAGGAGTTGCTCAGGGGTTGGGTGTTTTATATTTTTTATTGTGTCTTGTGAGATAAAAGGGATTAATTCTCCCTCTCTAGATTATGGTTTCAGAGTTCCCTATGTCCCAGTTTATTATTCAATACAGGATTTTCTTACAGTGTAGAGAGCTTGTAACAAAAAGTTTCTAAATTACTCACAGATTAATGATTTCATTTTCTTTTATATCCTTAGATTTGAATCAGTACTGTTTCCAGTATGAGCTGTGAGTTGAGGCAAAGAATATCTAGGCAAATGAGATTTATTATTTTTTAATTTTACAATCATAATGTTCATGTTTTTTTGGTTAATACTTAACAAGTAGAGGTAAAAAAATATTCATCATCAATCACACTTCTGTTTGAATAAGGTAGAGATAGAGAAGATGTTCTAGTGCAATTTTTTCTCCTCATAATAAAGATAGAAATGTAGCTGTAAATACTAATTTTTCCTTTTCTATTTGTCTTGTGAATTTTCCTCAATTCACTGCTTCATCTTGTGGCTTCATGAGTGTGTGTGTGTACGCACGTGTGTCGTTGTGTGAGCTACATTTATTTACCTATTTGGAACATATAAATGGTAACAGCAGCTGCTCAAAAGAGCATTCCGCTGCATCAATTAAGTTCCATACTAAATAAGAAATTTCCATCCTCCACATCAGTTTTGTTACAAAATAATTAATTTGATTCAAATGCTAAATTAAGTATGGCAAGGAGGTTTTTGGATTAAAGTTAAGGAGGAAATAGACTGCAGCCTTGGAAAGCCTAGAGCATGTTTTGCACTGCACCTTGAAACAAACAGCTTTGACTAAAGAGTGAATTAGTCTCTCTCTTTGATGGCTGCATTACCAAGTCAAAGTCTTCAGGGCCTTGTGAGGGTTCAATGACAGAGAATATTGTAGTAGTTAGATGTAGGACACATAGAATTTAGACTTTTTGATCAAGTTGTAATAAACAGCTTTAATTAATTGGGCTTCCCAGAGGGGAATAAAGAGAAGTGAAGAACAACTGTTTTATTATTTAAGATTCAAACTATTGCCTCCATTAGGCATATTCAGAGTTTATAGTTAGGATCCATTATGGGTTCATTTCAGTGGAGATTGCACATGCAGTATACCTGATGTATTTTCTTTTTTTGGCTTGGTAAAAATAAAACCCTTCAGGTCCCATCTGTGTTTCAGAACAGTTATTACGTAGTCATGCTCTTACTTACCTTCAGCCACACATCTCTTGACTCACAAATAAAGGGAAGAGAGATAGAAAGAGAAAATAAGAAATTCATCCTGGTGATGTACTGTATTCCCATTTTGACATCTATTTTAATTTCAATCTCTGTTCTATTGGGTAACCAACCATAAATGACGTGGGTTTTGAATATGAGAGATCACCTTTGGATGAGTTCTGATAATTATTGAAATTCTTAGTGGCATTGTATTTCTCCACATAATTCTTTACCAGGAATGGTTTGTATCGTACACTCCAGTTCAACATCCTGTGTTACTAGGTTACATTGCACTGGATAAGGACACCACAGGAGTCTGATTAGAAATCGCCCCATGAGCTATTAGAGCAAACAAAATCCATCACTCTCCCAATGAACCTGTAAATATAAATGCAGTGCTGTTTCCTCAGTTAATCAGGATTTTGAAACAGCTTTACTTAAATCACTCCTAGGGGCTTAGCTCCTTGACTTATGACCTCACTTTGCAAGTACACAGGTACTTAATTTTACATGCATACTGAAAATTAAATAAATCGAACTATGGCCGTAACAGCAATAGCTTTTTAGAACTAACAGCTGACCTGTGTACTGAAAAGCAAAAAAAAAAAAAAACAAAAGCCTTTGACTTGTTTTCATAAAGAAATAATTAATAGTGGAGCTGTTTAAAAAGTGTTTTCTTCTCATTGTATGCTGAAACTTGAAATTTACTGGTAAGTGTGACCATATACAGCCTAGCACAGAAGACTCAAAGGTAGCTTGTCAGCTGTCAATTGGCCAGTGTTGCTAGACACCCTTAAAGCCTCCTTCAACTTATTTTCAGTCATATGAAATATGCTGCGGTATCTACTAGCTACCTACTTCAAGAGAAATTTTTGAAGCTTTAGCAGAGTGTTAAAGTCCTCAGAGGTAAAAGAAATAAATAAAACAAAAGGAGTAAACCTATACCAGGTCACCTTTCTTTAAAGACATAAATTCAGTGTGAAACATCAAAATAACGGAGCTTTATTAATCTTACAGGAAAGGTTCAAAAAGTTAATGAGGAATACTCTCCCAGCAGACTTAGATTGTTCAAACACAACAATCAAAAGATGAGGTAGGAAGGGGAGAGAAAAATTTTAAGCTAAGGAGAAAAAAAATAGAAAATTTTATTTTACAGTGAATCAGATAACTTGACAAAAAAAACCCAATATTCATCCCGTGACATACCATAGCATAGTTTGCTTTATGAACAAATTTCTTGCAGTAAAAAAAATTGATTTTTCAACATGTATAGGTTTGTTTCCCTTTTAATTACAAAACAATAAACTTCATGGGACTAAGCCTATTTAACATATAAATGACAAGAAAACAGGTCACGGGAAAATATGCATATAAAAAAAAAGCAAAGTTAAGGTCAAATTTTCCTTCTTAATATTGTACTTTTGCTTTTGAACTGTGATTAACAGGGACTGGTACTCATTTAAACCCTGGTCCTGCTCTACCTGTAGTAAACGGTAAATCTTTTCCTGGCTTCAGGAGCAGAAAGCAAAGTTATAAACACCCAGAGACTCTCTCACTAAAGGAATGGGACACTTTGGTGTTTCATTCTGAATGATGTTTTTGGGGTTTTTTTTGATACTGGAACTACAGCATCAAACAACCCACTTATATCATAGACTAAGAGGCAAAAATCTTTCCCAGGGAAAATATAGCTGAGAAATCAGAGCAAAGTGGGACTGGGAAACAGAGATAAAGTGACTTGCTCAAAGTCTTGGAGGAAGGCAGTGCTGCTGAGAGCAAGATTCTCCTGAGCAAGGATACCTGCTGGACAACACCTTGTACCAGCAGTCACAGAGAGTACACTTGCCCACATGTTGGAAAATGAGGGTACCAAAAACACAGAATGAGCTGAATAGTGATCCTGAAAGAGGAAGTTGGCATGAGGAAATATCAGTGATAAAAAAATAATGCTTAAAGTACACAGACAAAAAAATCTGTAGCAGTGATATTAGATAAGCTTGCAAAAGAGAAGCAATGAAAAGTCTTAGTCTTTTGAGCCTGAATTATTTCATGTTAAGCAGAGTATTCAAAAGTTTTTTCAGTGAAACTCTCCTGAATTTACTGGGCCTGAACAAGATCACTTCATAGAATTTCTCTATTTTATTATCTATTATTATTTTTAAGGTTACAAAAGATATATATACTTGTTGACAGAGTTCTCCTAGAAAATAATGAACATAGAAAGAAACCAGTATATAATACATTAAGAACTGCAATATTTTTAAAAGATACTCCTGTTCCAATTTGAATACAGAGAAGAAATTTATTAAATGGATTGTATTTTATAACAGAAAATGTAGATACAGAAGAAATCTGTATAATACTTCAAGGTAAATAGAGCAATTACTATCTTAAGAGCAGTCATTACATCACAATAATAAATATCTTAAATTAATGCTAAACAAAAAAGAGTGGGCATATTGATCAAGAGGGAGGAGTACATTATTGGAATAGTAGAAAAGGGGAAAGGCATCTAATTGTTCTAACAAGTGAGAACAAGATGGAAAATCAAAAACTGAAAAGATAAGGTAGTGAATAAAAAAAACCACTCAAAAACCCCCAAACTTTTCTCCAAAATAACTTCTTCCCTTTGAGACTGCATCAGAAAGAAAGGATCATTTTGTACTTTAAAGATGGGAATGAACTACTGATAATAAATATTCACTTTGCCAAAGATGTTCTTTGTGTTCTTGGAAAAGTTATTTAGCTTCTTTTTGGTTTAGCTGCCTGGGTTATTAAATAAGGATGTGATATTTTCCTATCTCACAAAAATTTGAGACAAAACATAATATAAAGTAGTGGAAGATATTCTTAGAAAAAAGAAACAAGTTGTTTCTATAGAAGTAGTTTAAGGATCCAGCGCTCTTATGATGTATTGTTTCTATCTATTAATAGTGCTTCTGTCCACTCCTGTGTCTCAGAAGTACTTATCTTCTTAGGAAGAATAATTGACTTGGAGACATATATTTTTTTTTGCTTTTGTAGAAGGCTGATATGAGAACAAAACTAGGAGTCCTTATGAATATGAGGAAATAACTCCATATTATGGAAAAACATTGCTTCAAAGATATAATCCTTCTAAGGATAATTTTAAAAGCATAGCCTATATATATTCATCAATAGCATCATATACTAGATCTCTGTTAAAATGTTAATTTGCAGCCAGCCAGAATAAGACAGAATTAAAGATCATAAACCATTTTTACACTCTGTTTAGTTTTGATGTGTCAATGATAGGTTAAAGGATACAAACAAAACAAGGTCTGTGGTTGGCAATATCTTTTCTATGAGAAAATGATCTTTCTGGAGAGATAAACAACAAGCAATCTTTTTGATGTGGAAGAGAACTTGTGTGACTGTTTTCTTCTCCTATCACTTCAGATGGTCTCATAAAAATAATTATTTCTTCCTACAAATCTTTTCTTGCTTATAAACCGTGGTCAAACATAATTCCTGAAAAGTTGTTTTCAGGAACAATTTGACTGAGTAACATAGAAACTCCTAAACAGTTAAGCTTGTGGATCAACCTATTCAGAAACAAGCAGAAAAGAGCAATAAACTCACAAGGTTATTATTCAGGAACTTGCATTATTGAGGGCTTAAATAAATCAGACATCACAACAGGAGGACCAGAAGCTTCAGTTCTGTGTTTATGTCATTTTGATTTTACTGAACAGCCTCTAAGCCCTCTGAGCATTTGACTAGAACTAATGTCCCTTCACTTGTATAAGATCTGATGAAGCAGCTAACTCTTTCCTAGTTGCAAATCTGATTGCCACAATGCCTGGTTTTAAAATTAGTATTTTTATTTTGATAAAGGCTTTGTTGCATGCCTATTTTTTGAAAACTCAGGTAAAAGACTACAGGGTTTGGCATAACAAACAGAGAAAGAGGAAAATCTTCAGTCTAAAAGGAGAAGTTAGAACAACAACGTCCTTTTTCTCTAGTGCTGGGGATTGGCTGCTGCCAATGCTCTTGCCTGTCTCCACTCAATGCGTGGAGAACACTGTTTAAGAAAAATTGAGGAAAATACAGCTTGTTGCACTTGCACATTTTTCTGTGTTCCTCTAGGAAAAGAAAAAAAAACACCAAATAGCAATTAGTGGTTCCTGATTTCATTTTGAAAAAGGCCCAAGGTTTGCCTGACCCTGCAGTCCCATAATATATCTGTGATTAATTCTGTCACTTTCTTTGTCCAAGACAACTTTCTGTCAGACATTTTTTAGTATCCAGTCTGGCTCAAAAAGTACAGGTTTGCAATCTTGCTGATCAGTGGGAGAAAAGGAGGAGAGGAAAGGTTCCTGCAAGCTGCAAGCCCTGTGAGAGAAGTTCCTCAGGGACATGGCAGATGCTCCCCAGCCATAAACTGCCACGTCCCTTTCCCTGTTCCCCTCATCCCAGGAGTCTGGCTCTCTGAGCCTAACGCCTGGTTTCCATGCAGCATGCCTGTGCAGCCAGGGCTTAAACTTCTGAGAAAGCTGGTAAGTTTTGAAAAAGAGCTGCAAGAAAGTCTGCAGAGTGGAGCAAGACAAGGTCAAGAAAAAGACAGTGAGAGTGGCTGACAGAGGTCAGGCTGTTGAAAAATGGGCAGTTATCAGGCCAAAGATTCAAAAGGAAAAACGTTAACAGACAAAATTTGTAGCACTAAAGAAATAAAACAGCGATCAGAAAGACTGCAACTCAGCTACACTGAGGATGCGTTGATGATGATCTATCCCAGCTGAGTGACAACTACCTGGAGAGAAGACACGTTTTGTGTGCTATAGTACGTTTAGGGAGCCGTGTTAGCGTTTAGCCTAGTAGCTCATTCTTCTTTAACATCTGTCACATGTATCAGCCAACAAGCAATTAGTTCATACGTTGAAGCTGGATGTCTCCTTCTTGCAAAATATCTGTGCACGTTAAAAGGTGCCTGAATTAACTGACCCAAACAGAAAGGGTTATGCCGCCTTCTCATCTCTTCTATAGACCAGGGAGGAGACCTTACTGCTATTATTATAATTTGGCTGTTATCCCCTGCTGCTGCCCTGGTAGCAAATTGTTCCTATTGCAGAGCAGCTGTAGTACTGCACTGGGAATGGAAATCACATTCACAACAGAGCAAGAGGCCAACAGGAATGGTTAAATTTCTCTTTCTTCTTCACCCTCCTCCTTCCACTCTCCATGCATAGGGAGGCTTTCAGCACAAAACTGGAAAGAGATTTGTGTTCATGCTTCTGGTTATACAGCCCTGTCTTAATTGCTCTGCCTCCAGGATCCTTGGTTCTCAAATATCTTAGTGTAAATCCAGAAGAATACCATTAATTTTCATGAAGTAGTTACACCAACATAAAAGTAGCAAAGAAATGTTCAGCTTGTTTTATTTAATTATAAGAGTAATAAGTTTCTTCTCCTTTCAGTCCACGCATGTGTTTTGCACCAGGAGGTGCTGGTCCATGATCCCAGTAAGAAAGGCACTCTGACTTGGTCATGTATCATTTAGAGTGCTATTTATTAGAGCTAACACTGTAAAGAAAGAGAAAATAGTATAGATAAACTCCTGTCCCAGGGTGGGAGCCCTGAATGGTGCTGCACCAAATGTCCCTCCAGTCCATGCACAGCACGCTCCACAGACCCATCCACAGAAAAGGTTAACCCATCTGGGTCTTTCCAGCTATTACAGGATTTTCTCACAAGGAAACAACTCTATTCATCATTTGTACTGTCAAACAGAAAGGATGCTCACATAAGAACTTTTTCCCACACTTTTAGATACAGACAAGGCCATGCAGGAGATGTAATCACCAGTATCAAGTGGGAGCTGCCTCCAGGCTACTCCATTACAATGAGCTGGCTGACTTTGTCTCGAAGCTGAAGAATTTGCACAGGTACAACACAGCCTAAAAACCAAGCTGTACACACAAGACATGTGTTTAACAAGCAGTCAGGTAACAGTGAAATTTGTCTTAAGTGCAGTATTGTCGTACTCAGTGCATGGGGACTGCTACGCTGATCAGTGTAGATGTGTAGTACTGGCTTCACCTGTAAATACCAAGTCACAGTCTGGAAAGGGAGATGTATCGCACATGAATCATCTCTGTAGGGGTCTGCACAAAATGGGCAGATGCCAATGACGAACTTTTAATGGGATTTTCAACTTACTTGTCAGTTATATAAAGGGCTAGGAGAAGTTAAGAAAAATCCTGATGTTAAACATTGTTTAACATACTATTTAACATATGGTTAGATCAAAACCAACATATACTAACAAAACCACTTCCTTCTCCAAAAACACATCTAGTAATGGAATGTTTTATTCTTTTAAAATATTTTTTCTTCTGCTTTGTCATGTTTACCTAATGATCAGTCTAATATGAATTGCATTTATAACTTGTAGCATAGAATTGTATCAAAATACCTTGTTAAGTCATTGTTTCTGTATGTCTTTAGTATGTAATTAGATGCATTCACCTATTGGAAAAGGATTAGATTTTGTATCTGTGTGCTATTTATACATGTACCTTACTCTTTGACCCTCCCCCTCCTACCAAATTGCCTATGTTGGCAATTCTTTGCACATAAACATTTACTTCTGGTATGACAGTGGCAAACTATCTGTAATAGCTTTGCATATTTTTTCTTTATTGTGTGATTATTGTTATTGAAAAAAATGTTATAGTTAGGGAAAAATGGCACAATAAAAAGAAGGAGGACTGAAGAAGAGTTAAGTTTTTTTAATCTTTTTGTAGTACATCAGGTTTTCTGAAAGCCTGATAGTGATTTATGGCTAGTACATTTAAGGCAAGATAAATTACTTGTAATTCAAGTCCTTTGTGCTATCACAGTGTGAAATATACTATCACAGATTAATTTTCCTTGTTTTGTTTTTGTTTTTCTTTTCCTGTTATAGGATGATGCATGTGGATTTACCTCTTAAAAGAGAAATAACAACCAGTATCTGAGTAAAATTCAACATCAAACATAACATGGCATTACTAAGCCCTTCAAAAAAGATTTCAAAATATTTGTGATCAATATAAAGAGGAGAGGAATGATTCCCACCCCCTCTCCCTGATAGTTAGACTTTTGCCTGAGGCTGTGCCAGACAGATTATACCCACTCTTGTCTGATGGTGAAAGATGACATATTGTAAATACTTGGGTGGCTGACCAGCTGAGAATACTGAATACCACAGATGCTAAAGACACAGTCAGATACATTATGCTGCCTGTACCTGCTCTGGATTAAGTGTTGCTCCTTCAAATTTTATGCCTTCCTTATGCCAGTATTAAGAAGAGCGACACAGCATTTAATGATGACAGGAAAAGGAATGAGTAAGGGCAAAAAGGAAAATAAATCATATTTTGCTAGAGGTTAAGGGATTTAAATATAATCCAGAAACATTTATTTAAAACTGCACACTGTGTTACAAAAAATCATTAAAAATACTTTCTTAGATCTATTTGGAATCATAACTATAATTGTTCTCTTTAACTTAACACTAAAAGGAATATGAAATTATTCCATTTTAAATTCAGGTAGTTGATGCTTAAAACTAAAGTAGAGCTAATTTCAAATGCTAAACTTCCTGTATTGAAGAGAAAGTAAGAGGGGCACAGAGAATATCTGAGCTATAATCAGAGTCTTCTTTACATATTTCCTCTATCCTTTTACAAAACCATTCATCAATAACAGAGGATAAAAGAAGTAAGAGAGCATGCTGTACAATTTTTATTTCCTATCAGAAATTTTTCATTACTTTTGGCACTGCAGAAGTCCACACAAAGCAATGGACTCTCCTTCTTCACTCAACCTAGGTATGCAACAAGAAAAATACTGAGATGCAAAAGCTTTTTAACCAAGGCTCCTGAACTCTCTCATATAATTTCCATGAAGTGTCAATAGCAGTATTTCTGACCGCCTTCAAGGGGTATGACTCATACTTCATCAAGCCCGAAATTCATCCTGTGAAACTACTGAAGCTACTTATTAGATTTTAAATTAGTCTACCTCTGATTTGAAGTACAATGGGTGGATAAAGACATCCTATTCCAGCTGCAGCTGTACTGACTGAAGTGGAGAGGAGCAATGCCACCTCACTCCCAGATGATCTTTCCCACCTCCCTGGTGGAAGTAACCACCCCTTTCCTTCCCATCTGCCAGATGAGCTGTTCCTGTGAATAACCCCTTCTCCATTCCCACTAAAATTAGCTGGGGGGTGTTTGAACACTTCTAACAGTAGATCTTTAAGCACCTTCATCTGGGCTGAGGCAGGGTAGGAAATGCAGAAAGAGCACTGACCTCAGAGGAGGGTGCCAGACAAAGGGGGTGCCAGACAGCAACCCTTCAGCCCCCAAGCTGCAGATGGAGGGGGATATGTCCCTGATGCAGGAATGTGACTGCAGTAGGATGTCTTCCTAGGGTATATGGGAAGTGGCAGAAGTAAGAGGTGGTGACATGTACCCTTCCTTTATGACACACTTGGCTTAGGTAGTCCCCCATCCTGAGCACAGACTCCTCACCTCGCAGTGCCCTACATCACCCCGCTGCTGTGCAGGTGCAACGGTTTCTGGACTGAGCAGGAAACTATCTTTTGTGGATGGTGTGAGTATAGTTTTCTCTGGCTTACATTGCTCTTGAATTTGCTGCAAGCCCTGACCAAAAGCAGTGGATCTTCCCTCTTTAGCCACTGACTCTGCAGTACCAGTATGAGTACTCAGCCAGTGATCAGATGAGTCCATTAACTTGATGGACTGCAAATCTAAAACCAAATATTTTTCTTTTTTTTTCCCCCAGCAATTTGATGGATCTGATCCTACATCTTGAACCCTGCTTTAGAGAACACTCAGAGACTAAAAACCTGTGGCAGGGATAAAAGGATGAAAGTGCCCCTTTCAGTCACAGGCTGGTCTTAGATCTCCTTATTCTAACTGTGTTCCTGCACCCAAGCTTAGCATTTGAAGGGTTATGATTAGCACACCTCATTTAATGTGGGAATAAACGTTTGATAGCCCTGTTCTCTGAGTCACTCAGGCAAAAGTAGTTGCCATTAGGATCTAAAAAGGATTGCTGGAAGCTTTCTTGCCTGTAATAATAAAAAGGGTTTGATTAATACCAGGCACAGAAACACAAATTCAGTATAGACCTAATGTGTGAATTAATCAGAAGTGTGAAGTGAAACATCCTCAGACCTTTAACAGATATGATACGTCATTAAGGCAGAGAACTCTAATATGAAAGTCAGAGGAAGTTTCCATAACAAAGGATGGGCTCTAAAAAGTAAGTAACAGCATCTGTTTTCAGTAATAAAGTGCTTATAATGGCAGTGATTAACCATGCTCCAAATGTCTGACTGCATGTAAGATAAGTGACAGTAAAAATAATTCTCATTTATATCAAAATCAATGGTAATTCTTGTTCAGAGACATCTTACTCAACTGACTGCAAATGTAAGTGAGCTGTCATAGCATACTGATTGGTAGTACTGATTAGTAGTACCACAGGTCTTTAAGTAATCCAGCCAGCAGGTCTTACTATTAATCAGCTTCTGATCATCCAGTTCTTAGTTTCATTAAATTATGCTTTTAAATTTCTAGTGAAAATCTAGATTACTGGTCAGATGACGTATTTCCAGAACACCTTTTTATATACTGCAGTGTATAAAGGCATCAGGGATACTGAAATGTTGACAGTAGAAGGAAAGGTGTTCCTTTCAGGGATTTTTGTGTCCTGAGTCTGGATCAGGGTTTCTTCATGTATCTAAAAATGAAAGTTTCCAGAATGTCCATGGTAAAAAGCAGACCAGTAAACTTTCAGATGAATGAGACTTTTAGTTTCCAGTATTTTCCCTCAATGATTCAAATAACTGTGCAAGTCTGAAATTAATTGTGGTGTATTACTGAGGGGTGACTGGTTTAAAAACATTTAAATAATGGGAATATCTTGGAGAAAAATACACTAAGACACCTTCAGTGTGTCTTATCCCTTACATTGTATGTAATCTGATTATTTTTAGTTGCTAATCTAATATTCATACTCATGCTTTACAGAAGGCAATTTATGACCTATCCTGTACGTGCTTTTTTCAGAAGTCCTGCAAAAATGTTAGGCAATAATTTTCTGTATTTGCTTGACTCATATAATCTATACAAATTAGTTTTTTACATATTAATGCAACTTAACAGTGTATACATTTGTACAATATTTTATTACTAAGAAAATTCAAAACCTAATGTAACTTTATATTTTACAGGGAAAAATGATGGGAAAGACATGGATATCTAATACTGTTGTAGCAGAGAATTATTTTTAAATTGTATCCTTGGTAGTCATGTTGTACAAAGTAATTATAATGGAATTTCATCTTTTTTGTTTTTATCTGTCTCTCTGTTCATTCTTCTACTTGCTGCCAGAACTGAGCAAGAAGATGCAGTACTATCAGTCCAAGCCTGACCTACAAATCAGGTCACATGGGTTATAGAGTAAACCAAGAGTGAGCACTTCAGGTTAAGTACAAGGGATCTTCTAGTTAATTTGTCACAGTCTGTCTAAATTATCTCCCCTCACCTTGCTTCCCTGCCACTCAACCCTGTTTTCAAGATGATTGTTTAAGATCCTGGATGTTAAACTTGAGTACTGCCACAACTGATTCATAGCTCAGCACAAGTAACTCCATGGAATAGATTTACTTGCTCAGAATAATTCACTATCTTGCTTTTTTGTAGAAACTTCAAGTGAAGAACAAAGCGCGATACTTGCTGAAAGTAATGGAGCTCACCACAGCTTGATGGAAAAAGAAAAATTGGTAATGATGAACAAGGTACTAAGTGAGCTTCTGGAGAAGACTAAGTTGCGGTTAAAACCAGCAACATTTATATATTATACATCTGTTCAGATTTCAGCCTTGCTTTCATTCATTTTACCTTTAGCAGAATAAAAAATACATCAGAGGATGGGGACCCCACTCCCAGACAAACCAATAGGTCTGGTCAGTGACGTCCTTCAGGAGCAAGGATGGCAACAGGAATCTGAAACACAGAAATCACCCTTTTAAGTCATCATAGGTGAAGGAAGTCTTATAGCCTACAAGTCAGTTTTCTAAGCTAGCCCAGTATAGTCACCAGATCACAGAGATAAACAGAGTGGTTTTATAAAACTAAAGTAAACGAAAACAGTCTAATAATAAATTCTGCATTGATCAGCAACAATAGTTAACTTTTAAAATTCATGTATTATATGAATTTAAGAAACAAATTATCTTTAAATTAGCCCATGTAATATATCTGAGTCCAAGACGTGTAAGATAATTTGAGCATATATAGCAAAAAAAATGAATGTTTTACTGGACTGCCCTGTTTCAAAAAATGGATGAGAAAATGGATACCCAAAGTATTAGTATCTCCTCTCTGCACTTCTTTTTTCCATATACCAACCCTTACAAGTATGTAAACTGTGCATTTTATTACAAATTTAGATATTTATCTGATTTTGTATGATTTCAAAGGGTTAACATTAACTTACTTAAGTTGAGCATCAGACATTTAAAAATAAATTAATAAAGCAATAAAGGCTTGCACACACTTCAGAATAATTTCGATAGCTTCAAAAATTGGCAATACCTTCAGAAATTGGCAATACCTTCAGAAATTGGCAATACCTTATGGTTTCATGAAATCCACAGTAGTTACCAATATCAAGTACTTTTTCCTTTCAGCACTGTATCCATGTACCTTTAGCTGCACAGCTGTGTTGTACACATTTGTGGTACATGAAAGGAAATTGACAGAATGACAGCTCCACCTGCCTCACTTTCTATTCTGTCTATGCAACTGATCTGAAAAAAGTCCACATCTTTTTTTTTATTATTATTTTAAAAGCCTGAAATACCAGCTTCATTTAAATCAACATATATTTTGATTTCAATGAGTCAGAATTTCACAAATGACAACATACATTCAAATATGTTAAAATTATATATTTAAGTTAAATCCTTCATTTAAAGTTGGACAAAATAGAACTGAGATTCCTTGTGCAACCCTGTGCCACTAGTTATAAAGATGTATGACAAAGACTTATAATAGCACTGTGAGGCAAATTCACTGGTACTGAACTCTGCCTAAAAGAATGATTTATAGATAAATAAACCATTCTATCTTTGTACTAAATAATTTAATCTTAAAATGTGTGGGAAAGTCTTGTCTTTCTATTGTTGATTACACTGGGGAAATTAAGTATACATTAAATGAGGTTATCATAATGATTAATCTACTGATGAGGTAATATTCAGTGAATTGCCTTAATAAGCATTTGGAAATGCTGTGAACAACGTGTACTTCAAATCAGATTTCTAAAAGAAAGAATTGCATTTTTTTTTCCCATTTACTTGGAAAATAAAAGAGTTATTTTATTGTAAACAAGGAATTTAAAAGCAAAATAAATTTCTCTTAGATCATAAGGTAGATGTCAATGTGAGACTGATGATAGATCTGGAATTTGACTTCCTTGTTTACAATAAAATAACTGTATTAGAGTTACATTGAATATATATCATAGAAAAAAATAACAGGTGTAAATGGGCAGATTTTCATTAACTTCGAATGGAAATCTTGTCAAAACATTGCTTCTAGATCTTCTGTACCCCTCCTGCACTTGTAAAATTGTTACAAAACCCACTGCAAATGCCATTTTCTATGTATGCACTTTCTCAAATATTTATACAGTAATTTTTTTTTTATACTATCAAATTATACTTTAAAGAAAGTTTACTTTTCAAGTAATTTCATAATCTGAGTTGCAAAGCTTACAGTGAAAAATGCTGTATCAGGTCTTTGATGCTTGAAACCCTTCTTTGTAAATAGAACTGTCAGCTTTCAGGTGATATATTCTTGAAGTTTAATGTCACCATTGAATTAAAAAAAAATGGAATGCAGATAAGCCTAGACAATTTGGAACCATTAAGTGATCAGCAAGTTTGCATCAACCACAGAATAACGGGTATCATAAAACCAAAGCTGATATCGCCTTTGTAATGAGACCTTGTATTTGACCTGAGTTCCACCTGTCACAAAAAGCTGTGCACAGAATGTTAGTAAAGGGACTATGAGACTAATTTTTGTACTAAATTTACGCCTCCACGAGGTGGGGTTTTGCTTAGTTTCACTGTAAATATCTGATCTGTACTCACAACTAGTAAACCTTTTATAACTTAAGCAAGCAAACAAAACTTGATGTAACTTTAATTTCCATGTCACTGTTCCTATCATCAGTACAGAAGAAGGCTGAGCAAGTGAATCCACTGAAAGCAAAGTGAATGCTTTCATTTTAAAATTTCCTCAGATTTTTATTGAGCCTTGGGATACTTCAGTTTCCTAAAGCCTCAGCTGCTGCTATCATAATTGTCTCTGTTTACATTAAAACTGAAACAGATAATTAAAGTTTCTCAAGTTTTGGCCTTTATATTTAGAGTAGATTTGAGGGTAAGACATGTAAAAGCTGGAAAAAAAAGACAGAAATGAGAAGAACAGAACATTGTTTTTCATGTTAAAGGGTCCCACTATTGAAGAGAAAATATACACAAGAACTGAGAAAGAAAATAGGGAAAGCATAATTTATGTTTCCATTCATTTTACTTTGATATTTGAAAATGATTGACCATATATAGGAATACATAGGCTTTTTCTCTTTAAAGAAACAAGTAATGTATCCTTTATGAATTCTGCCTTGCTAAAACATCATCCTATCCCATGGTGTGAAGTTTGGTGTTTTAAACATTTGAGTCTATTCACAACAGGATATATCTTCTCCCTGAGAATATCTCAGGTCTGTCTGTTTTTTCCCCTCTCTGATGAACGTCAGATCTTTTCCTTCTATCCTTCTTAATATAACAGGTTGAATTTGAAGAACCAGCACACAAGGAGCTTCTTACCATAGTACGCAGGATAACTCACTGTGAACTACATATTTGCTGACTGATCAACAGCTTAGTCTGGGTGTAGATGTGCATAGGATCGTGACCACATGGTTATGGATTTGAAAATGCCAGCAATTGCAAAAGAGCTTCATCCAACAGACCCCTCTCAAGTGAGGAGGAGTTAGCCATGCAGAAATTGATGCCTTTACCCCTGGAACTGGCATAATTCAGTATATCCCAAAGGAGAATATAAACTCCTATTTGGCTGTAATGTTGCTTGCACAATAAGGGTAAGAGCTGAGCCTCTGTTGCTACAAACGTATTCCAAGTTCTGCTGGCCGATTTAATTGGAGCACTCCAATTAAGGAGCACTGCTCAACTACTTCTCCTGAGTAATAGCTAAGCATTTGTAAGGTTATTTTTCTACATTCAACCATCAAAACTTAAATTAGTGTTATTAATAAAAGTATTAATTGGAATGGCATAACTCAGTGGAAGCTTATTTTTTGAACAAGATTTTCAAAGATATTGCTATTTATAAATCTATCCAAATCCAAAATTATTTTTTCATGAGCAATATCCATGCTGTTTTTCAGACTATCACAGAAAAACACCTTATCTGTCTCCCTCCCTCCCTCCCTTCCCTCCTTCCTTCCTTTTTTCCCTTCTTCCTGCCCTCCTTTCCTCCTTCCCCCTGTCCCTTGCCTTCATTCCTCTCTTCTTCCTTTCCTCTCTCTCTCTCCCTCTCTCCATACACCTGTGCCATAAAAAACAGGAGAAACACCATAAAATATTCTTCTGTATTCCTTTGTTCTCCATTCCAGGAACATAAATACAACCAGGCTATTGACCAGTTGCCTTGGAGATAGCAATTGGATTGCAGTCTAAGAGTGCCACACACAAAATGTTCTGAAAGTATACTAACTAAATATGCAGAACCAAAATGAAAATTACCCACTTACTCTCGTCAGAGGATTAGGGAAGCAGGGGACAGTGGAGAGAATAAAGGACAGCAATAGAATGGTTGTTATGGTATAGACATGAATCTTGGAAAACTAAAATGTTGGAGATCGATGTCTACCTCGCAGGTAGCAGTGGCTGGTACAACTAATTAATCTGTTAAATAATTAATCTAAAATTATCTTTTAAGTGTTAAAACCAAAATGTAAGAACAACTTACCTCTCTAGTCTTGAACAAAATAATGGCAAATCAGTTACAACTCAGCAATGTTCTTAGTTCAATCTATATGTAATTCTACAAATTTTCCTGGAAAATGCATTCAAGCCTCGACAGGCAAGGTTTTAAAAAGAGGAAACCTTGTTGCTTCAATCTATGTGATTTAATCTAGGGAAAAAAAAAGCTCTATGTGAAATTCTATTCTCACTACAGCCAGTATACTCACTAAGTTTGTATGGAAAAACTCCATTTTAATTTTTTTTTAGTATGATTGCATGGCCAGAAAAAAGATCACTTGTTTTTACAGAAACAGACTACAGGGAGCAAAACACTAGCAGCATATTTTCATTATGGATTTATAATTACTGGCGATTCTAGCTGTTTTTTTCTGACTGTGTAGTTGTAGCTACAAACATCACTTTTGCTTATGTAATAAAATTTAATGTAACTAATACAAGACTGGGCTTGGTGGGGTATTTTTTCCTGGGTGGGTGCTTGGAGCAAAGAGAAGGCAGGGTACAGGATATTCTGTGTCCTGTGCAGGACATGGGAATATATATTTTACAGCACCTTTGGTGAAAAAACATAATGTTTCTGCTTGAATCTATGCCAACACTAAATAAATAAATAAATAAATTATCAGTTTAAAGAAATAAAATAGTAGGATGTAGAGTTATTTTAATGTGAGACTCTAGTAAAAATAAAACTTTATGGTTATGGATATCCAAGCAGAAGTCTGTCTTTGATGATAAGGAAATGGTTGTTCATGTTAGTGGAATACCAATCTGGAACTGAATACTCATCTAGTCATTCTCACCTCCTACCTTCTGTCATCCTCCTTTAATGGCACATTCAAGGAAAGGATTATACAAAGAAGTTTATTATAAAATAGGATACAATGAGTCACCAAAGGATACTTAAAATCACCCTGTCCAAGAGAGTGGTGATGTTGTCCTACTTAACTTGCTTGCTTATGAATTGTATGTCTACTGTGCCAAAAGGACAAGTATAATGCAGTTCCAGCTTCATGTTGGTGAGTCAATCTATATTTACTCCACACCCAAATGTGCAGGTAACAATGAATGCTCATTGTGCCTTAAAGAATTATGATCTTAAAAATAATGGTTCTGAATCAACACTGCACTTTAGCAAATCTGAAATTTGTCAGTGGAAATGACTCACATATTTCAAGTTAGGAACAGACCGTGTTATCCTTAGATCGAGGTCTCTGTCAAAGAGTAGCTCTCTCCTTCAACTAATTAATGAAATTAATTTTCCTTTTCTGTGTGTGGATTATTTTCTCTTTTATAAATGAGAACTCTGTACAATAAAAATAAAAATGAAATATGACACTTGCTTCATTCAGTGAGCAAAATTAACTTCATACAAGTGAGGTGTAAGGAATGTCAGCTAGGAATAAAATTATGACATTTGTTTAAGAGATCAGGTTTTCTGGAATAAAAGTATAATGTGCTGCCTACAATCAAGGCAAACACTCTTCTTTGGAAAAGAGAACTGAAACACAGTTAACATGCAATTAAAATTTTATAAGCACTACAATATACTTGCAATAAGTCAGAGGAACAGTGGATTTGACTTTCAGTTACTCTACTAGTTCTCTAAGTTGTGATACTTTGTTCTTGCTAAACATGATTTTGTTAGGAAAAATTCACTCTGTCACTATGATAGCTTAGATACTAATTTTAGAAAGGTTAAATTGTTATTCCATTGTGATTGATAGTTATAAATAGACTAAGGTTATATATACCTTGCAATGTAAAGTTATATATACCTTGTTAAAGGTATAGCTTATTATTTTTATAGGCCTGGACATTCTTTAGAGGCCTTGCTTTTGCTATGCAGTCCTGTGTCTAGTCAAGTAAGAAGACATTATAAAGAAAGTCATAAATATCATACTTTCATAAGACTTGTCTTTGCTACAATGAACAGCTTATGTAGGTATTCAGAGTGGATGGAGAACATTTAAGTATAGATGCATGTGGTTAGCTGAAGGGATTGTGCTATTTTGGAAAGGTCTACATCTCAAATATCACAGAATCACAGAATGGCTAGGGTTGGAAGGGACATCTGGAGATCATCTAGTCCAACCCCCTGCCAAAGCAGGTTCACCTAGAGCATGCTGCACAGGGTTGTGTCCAGGTAGGTTTTGAATATCTCCAGAGAAGGAGACTCCATAACCTCCCTGGGCAGCCTGTTCCAGTGCTCTGTCACCCTCGAAGTAAAGAATCACAGAATCACAGAATCAACTAGGCTGGAAGAGACCTCTGGGATCATCAAGTCCAACCTTTGACCTAAGAAGTTTCTTCTCATATTGAGATGGAACTTCCCATGTTTCAGTTTGTGTTCGTTCCCCCTTATCCTATCACTGGGTACCACTGAGAAGAGTCTGGCCCTATCCTCTTGACACCCACCCCTAAGATATTTGCAAGCATTGATAAGATCCCTCCTCAGTCTTCTCTTCTCCAGACTAAACAGACCCAGCTCCCTCAGCTTCTCCTCATAGGTGAGATGCTCCAGTCCTCTGATTATCTTTGTAGCCCTTCGCTGGACTCTCTCCAGTAGTTCCTTGTCTTTCTTAAACTGGGGGGCCCAGAACTGTACACAGTACTCCAGATGTGGCCTCATTAGGGCAGTGTAGGGGGGGAGGATAACTTCCCTTGACCTGCTGGCCATGGTCTTCCTAATGCACCCCAGGATACCTTTGGCCTTCTTGGCCACAAGGGCACATTGCTGGCTCATGGTGAACTTGTTGTCCACCAGAACACCCAGGTCGTTCTCTGCAGAGCTGCTCTCCAGTAGATCAGCCCCCAAACTGTACCGGTGAGTGGAGTTATCCCTCCCCAGGTGCAGGACTCTACACTTGCTTTTGTTGAACTTCATGAGGTTCCTCTCCACCCAGCTCTCTAGCCTGTCTGTGTCTCACTGAATGGCAGCACAGCCTTCTGGTGTATCAGCCACTCCTCCCCATTTTGTGTCATCAGCAAACTTGCTGAGTGTACACTCAGTCCCTTCGTCCACATCATTGATGAATAAGTTAAACAGGACTGGACCCAGTACTAACCCCTGGGGAACATCGCTAGCTACAGGCCTCCAACTAGACTCAGCACCACTGATCACAACCCTCTGAGCTTTGCCATTCAGCCAGTTCTCCATCTCACTGTCCACTCATCTAACCCACACTTCCTGAGCTTTCGTATAAGGATGTTATGGGAGACAGTGTCAAAAGCCTTGCTGAATTCAAGGTAGACAACATCCACTGCTCTCCGCTCATCTACCCAGCCAGTCATGTCACCATAGAAGGCCATCAGAATGGTCAAGCATGATTTCCCTTTGGTGAATCCATGTTGACTACTCCTGATAACCTTCTTTTCCTCCACATGCTTAGAGATGGCATCCAGAATGAGCTGTGTCATCACCTTTCCAGGGATGGAGGTGAGGCTGACTGGCCTGTAGTTGCCTGGGTCCTTATTCTTGCTCTTTTTGAAGACTGGAGTGACGTTGGCCTTCCTCCAGTCCTCAGACAGAGAGTCCTCTCCTGTTCTCCACAACCTTTCAGAGATGATGGAGTTACCAAATATGCCAGTTACCAGAACTTGTACAGAAATCATTCAGCTGTAGAAAACTGATATAATGCAATGCCATTTATATAGGCTGGCATTTGTGAAAAAGAACATGCATCTGCATGAATAGTAGTCATGCATATTTTGAACTGTGATTCAATGTATATTATCATTCTAAGCTCTTTTCTTTCTCTACAGCAGTTCTTAAAAAGATTTTTTGTTCTCAGATGCCATGAGAGAAAACAGGCTCCCAGATATCAAAGGCCAAGTCTGAGCTGGGGAGCTGTGCTTTTTTTTTTTTTTTCCTTTGGATAACTTGCAGATACAAGAATAAAGCTACTTCAGACTAACATTCTTTGATCTGAATTTCAGGCTGAAAATCTGACAGGAACAGAAATACTTCTATGTTTTCTTTTCTTCTTTGTTTTATTTTGATCAAACACAGTAACAGAATCCAAATGTGCACATTCTATGAAAGCAGACCACTGCTAAATCCATAACAGGATTTATGCCTCCTCATTTGGCCTAGCTTCCCCCATATTTAGATGATAAAAAACCATGATCAAGTGCCATGCGGTGTTTCCGGAAACTGCAGTATGTAGGTAATTGACTTTTTATTCATAAAGGTTTCCTAGACACCTGAAGATTTGTACTTTGGCATGATTACAGCTGCCTATGGGCTGAGTATTTAGCGCATGATTTCCTTAAGATCTACAAGCTAGGCATCTCCCAGCTCACATCCGATCCCAGTCTGGCAGACATTTTTACTATATAAATAACAAAATTAGGCTTGGGGGTTAAAAAAAGAAGAAAAAAAAAACAACCAAGGAAAAATCAAACAATGCAGTAGCTATTGTTCTCAGGAAGGATTTTAGTGGCCCAACTGGCATGTGGGAGATAATGTTACATTCTCTTCTGTGATGGAGGGAATTTGAACTCTTATTGCATAATAGGCAAATGCTCTACATTATATTTTCTGTGATGGGACTCAGTTTTCACCACTGTAATTGTCTCATTTTACATAACAAAATGAACACTGTTTCGCAGAGAAAGAAGAAGAAATCCCACATAAAAGTTATTAGGTTTCATCCATCTCTGGTTTAATTGATGGAAAATGCTGACAGAAGTACTTTGACGCAGGAGGAAGCATGAAATAATTAATAGCTCTTAAAAGCACTCCTAAAAAGGCCAGAGTAGCACTATTTAACTTTCAAGAAAGAAAGGCCTTGCAGATTGGAAGAAGTCAAAAACACTTTGCAAAATACTGTTCAAAGATGGTTTCAATGCAATGAATCTAAATGAAGTAAACAATAGTCTTTTTGGGGAACTCAGGATTTGAGTATGGCAAAAAATTTTCATTGACCAGAATAACTCTCCTAAATTCTAGGGAGAAAAAAGCAGCTTTCTACAGCTCTCTTCATGATATTTATGCTATTTTAGTAGCACAGTATGTCTTTGGGAGAATCCAGGATATAACTTCTACTCATTCATGCATTGCATAGCTTGGTTTGAAGACTAAAATTGTGATTTGGTAATTTGTTAGATGGAAAAATATCTACAAGTTGGTGTTGCAATATTCAGTATTCACTGAAGTGCTTACATCAGTCTACTGTTTACTCACAAAGACTAGATAAAAGAAGAGGAAAACTTATATTTTAAATAAAGGCATAATAAGTATTATATGTTAAAGAAAAATACCAAAACCATTCTAAGCTATAAACCCTCAGAGAAGTAAAATAATTTTATTCAGATTTTAGATGATGGTTTATTTGACTATGAAAATATTTATGAAACAGAATATTCACAAAAGCAATCCTTCTTCTCATGACTCATAAGCGTGCTTAAGTTATTCCTTCCACATTATTATTGTCTCAGTAAAAAACAAAGTTGGACTAAGACCAATTGGTATATCTAGCCAATCAGATACTTCAAGTAGCAGGTAATACCAATGGTACAGTAGAAGAGAATTAGTAGAAAATATTCCATTCTTTAAATTTTATTTACATTTTAAAAAAAACAAAACCTTGAAGGAATTGGAAGTAATGAATAATTTTGCTTAAACCAAGCTGCATTTGTAAACAATTTGTTTAGGGAGTTAGAAGATTTTAATATTGGGACAATCTAGTTACAATGAACAATTTGGACAGTTGAGTGTTAAGGTATGAAAAACGGATAGGACAAGTTCAGGAATTTTTATTTTCTTCAGAGTCAGTAAAACTATGTGATGCATCTTTAATCTGTAAATCAGTGTTTTGCAGTTCTACTTGCTGCTTTCTAAGTAAACTCTCACTGTCTTATTTTCTCTTTACGTTTTTGCTTACCTAATCCTGCAAGTCAGATGGGTTTGATTGATAGACCTGGTGCTTCAAGGCTGCCACTGAGTTGATGAAAGACAAAGAAAATAGTGATGTTTGATGCTGAACATGCCAACTTTTCTCTAAGGATTCATTCCATTTTTGTGATAATTTAGTGAAAATCTGAACAGTCGAAACATTAAACAGACCTGTTCATAAATGATAGCTGTATTGCTGTAACGTATAATCTTCTCAAGTTTCTAATTGTCAAGACGCTCCCCGATACAACTCTACCAACAATTTTTCAATTATTGCCTTTAAAATATGTTTCTGCCAGACCTTCTCTCAAGTTTTCTGCTGGCAGGTTTAGGCGATCTCTTTTTATTCAGACAGGGCACATAAGGATGCAGACAGAGATGGAAAGAACAGTTTCTGAGCTGTATGCTGACAAACGGTGGAGGATTTTAGTGGTCTGAAGAAACAGCAGAACATGATCTGGGAAATACCAGTAAGGAAAAGCCAAAGTAAAGGATAATATGGAGCTATATCTTTTCTAAAAATATTAATGGTAAACAGAAGGCTAAGTCCATTTTGCATTCCAGATAAATTCCTTTTGTTTTCCTCTTTTTTCTTTTCCTTTTCCTTTTTTTCTTTTTCTTTTTCTTTTTCTTTTTCTTTTTCTTTTTCTTTTTCTTTTTCTTTTTCTTTTTCTTTTTCTTTTTCTTTTTCTTTTTCTTTTTCTTTTTCTTTTTCTTTTTCTTTTTCTCTCTGACAATCTTTTTCTTTTTCTATTTCTTTATCTTTTTTCTATTTCTTTTTCTTAATTTTTTTTAACATGTAATTTTCTTTTTTCTTTTTCTCTTTATTTTTCCCTTTCTCTCTTCCTCCTTCTCTTCTTCTTCCCCTTCACTGTCTTTCTTCTTCTTCTTGAATAGCAAACTTTACTATTATAAACAGGTGATTATATATTATATAGTATATATTATATACTATATATTGTATAGTATATATATGATGAATATAATGATGATATATATGATAGCTATAATATATTCATCACATATAACAATATGTGACGAATCTTCTACATACTAGGAAATTTTGCAACAGTTTTTTATAGCTCACTCTTCATAAACCAAGACTTTCCAAATTTAAAATTGTCAGACCAGTACTGAGATATGAGACATTATGGTAACAATGTTTGTCAAATTCTAAACATGGGTCACTTGTGGTAATTAACCAGATCACATAGGCTGCAATGAGATAGAAACTTACTGGAACGCTAATTAAAACAGGAGACTGTAAAATATACACAGAAAAAATTTAAATTAACTTTCTGTCACAAATCAAAGTTCAAATCAGCTCTGCTAGAGTAATTACTTTAACGAAATGTAGTGACAAATATTTATACACAGAAAAATCAAAGAGGTTCTGGAAGTTGTGCATTACTTTGGGTAATTCTAGAAACAATTGTGGTGTAGGTAAGGACCCTAAGACTGTGATTAAAGATAAATACTGAGAGAAAAAAACAATAAGGAGGAAAGAAGATAATAGAATTAGCGTGAACTCTCCCTCAAAATTCCTGTAGATTATTTTCCCACAGACATATCTGTAATATGAGCATGCATAATGGAAAAGTAATTTGAAACAAGGAATTAGAGCTGTAGCAGGTTCAAATTCAACTCAGTCATGAAATTCATGAGGACTAGAAATCAGAACCATAAAAGATTTTTGTACATGTTCAAGATAAAGAGACGGAAGACTTGATCTATATACTTCATCTGTCCACTCTGGTTTGAAAACCTGAGATGACAAGTGTATCTAAGAATAGAAGATTAAAAAAGGCAAAAATGAGGAATACGCTAATCATCTATAGTGTTGGACAATTTACTGAAGTCATAGTTACAAAATATTAATTTATTTAGTGTACTTCTATAATTCAGTATAAAAACAAAGAATCCACCCCAAAACCCAAGCATACCTATTACCCGCACCTCTGAATGAAGGCCATGATTATAAGGCTTTGTTATACCATTTTCATTTCAGAATAACTTAGAAGATTTTGTCCTGAAGATCTTTCTTAGAAACAAGCAAACAAACAAACAAATCCTACCATGCTAAAACCAAACATAAGTTACTACTGATGATGGTTTAAAAAAAATAATCAAAAAATCAGACAAACCCACAAAGTTTCCATAGCTTATCTCAGTGAATGTATCACAAAGATGCAAAAACATTTTTGTAAGAAAACCTTTGAAGTTTATGTTTTCATTATCTCTCTTCTGGGGAATTATAGATGTGTCATCAGTACAGCAGCTGTGTTCAGAATGATAATGTGGATGTGATAGGCTGAATTGCTGTTCTGTTCTTCTGTATCAGCTTCACTAAAAGAGATGCTACCACCATTTTGACAGTCTTGAAAGCTGCTAATAAACATCCTATAACATAAACTCATGAAATAGGATATGTTCTTTGGAAACTGCATTTAGGCAGAGGTAATATGGAGAATCATAGTCCATTTTCAATTATTAACATATGAAACAACCATCTTTCTTTTTTAATTAAATTTTCTGTGTGTGTGTGTGGCTATAGTAATAATAGGCTTATTACTGGGGTTATTACAGTATCCCATGAAGGAACAACATCCTAGGCATCGAACACAAAGAAATGTCCTGCAGCCTTGTGATGAAGAACCAACTAATGCTCACTGATTGAAGTAATGATGACATCACTGCAACTTGCTTTGTTGTCGTAAGAAAAACAAGATGCTGAAGGAATAAAATGGTGCAAAAGCATAGAGTATTAAAAAAAATGAAGAAAATATGCAAGAAAGACTAATAGGACCTAATTAATTCAATATTGTTACACAAGAAATGAAAAAAGGAAATTGCCACATCAGACTAAAATATTCCCTAAGCTAAAAAGCAGATATTTCTGGATATGGTCAGCTTCATTTTCCAGGCTTTGTTCAATACTTCATCCAAAACATCATTAATTGTTGTTTTAAAGTAATATAAGTATGAACTGTGTCTGCAAGCTCCTGGCACAACAGTAGTTTTATAGTGAAACTCAATCCTTCCCTCTGCACCTAGAATATAATATATCATGTGTTGAATTGCTTCCACCTGTGTTTAACATATTGGTAGTCCCATGGGGTGGAAGTTTCAAAGAACTTAGTGTTAGTCTGTCTCCTTTTGCCATCAGTGAGATACACACTATGTCAAATGGAGAGCGCACTTCTTAAAAAAAAATGCTAACAAAACCACGTTGCTTCTAGCAACATCACTATCACCTTTGATGAACTACATACAATTTTCTGCTTAAAAACATAGCTGGTTTTGGTTTTTTTTTTCTCATGTTCTAACAGTTTCCTTCTTCTTCCCATTGCAAGATGAACATAATTCTAGAAATAATTTTCTGGTTTTAACCATAGATATGGCAACATCAACATTCAGCATTCATGAATCATGAGTATGTCTTATTAAACATTTTAGTAGCACAATTTACTTCAATTTAATTTTTCTTGCCAACGTCCTTCCAGAGGATTCCCCTCCGGCTTTCCAGAAAAGAAGTTGTGATTGCTACATTGACTTGAAAAGATTTAATTCACCCAGTATATGTTCTCAGGTTTTTCATTAAGCCCTGCCAACCTGGCATGATGATCAGTAGGCAGGTGATAGACTTGTTCCATCACCTGAGTCTTCACTCCGGTGACAGACAGAAACATATTTTGTTGAGATTTTTATATGAATTATTTTGTGTTGTCTCGAAGCTGGAGGTCAGCACTGGAGTACTATGGTAATGCCGCTGACTGTGCTGAAGTCCCTGGAAAGGAAGAAATCATTGTGGTTGCTATCCCTTCTCTCTTTTTCTAACAGCTGCAAAGTTATAGCAGTTTTTTTAAACTTCAATACTCTTCTAAATATGCAGAGGGTTGCCTAATGACACAGAAAAACGAAACAGCAAAACAGAGCAAAACCAAACTTGGACTGCAGAGAAGGAAACATGGTTGCTTGATCTTTTTTTTCCTTGCTATCCTTGTACCAATGAAGCATCATAGGAAAATCTGGTGGACTGTAGCTGGCAAAAGAAGGGCTTGCTCTGGGATCTGCTCGTGTACTTACTCATAAGAGAAAAATAGCAACAAACATTAACACAGATACAACATATACATATTTTTGTATGTAGTAGAATTGAATCATGTTGAAGAAAGGACTAAAGCAAGAGGTTTGGTGTGGGTAACATCTGAAAACCCAATCTTACAGATTTTAGTCAAAGGGGCTGAAGAGAAAAAATGGACAAATCTAAGCCTGGGTCAATGTTTGCAAGAATAGTGTTTGAAGAGAGTCATGTACTCATTATGAAATTGGGAAGATCTATGGATTAAATGATTCAAATGAAGGCTGCTATCACAGGGAGAAAAGCCAGTCAACTGAATGGGAGAGTGTGAAGACAAGTTCTGGAGTATCTCTTGATCTCCACAGGTTTGAGATTTTTTAAGTCTTGTCTTCAAAGGTAGTGGTGCTGGGAGACAACTAGAAATATATAAATCAGACTATATTTGAATAGAGAATAAATTACAGAGTTAGAACAGATATGTCCTTAGACATCTGCTTTTTTCTTCAGGAAGCTTTCTCTGCCTTAGCATGCACCACAAGCATATATGTGCAGAGGGTGTACAAAGCACTTTGTGCATTGTAAGTTCATATCCTTCGTGTACTCTTAGAGTCTTTTGTAGACAAACCCTAATGCAGGGGAAACTAATTTTTCCTCATGCTCTCTTGACTTGATTCATTTAATAAGACTCCTTACAGGTTTTCCTTGTTTCAACAGTTTGCATTTAAAACTATAGAGATAAAATAAGAACAGCCAATGGAAAGTTTATTGTGTTAAGGATTTCAATAATTGTAAGACCAACAAACAGAGTCATGGGTTCCTGTTATTAGATATGTCAAGTTCAATAAATTTCACCTGTTTGCACAGGCACTGAAGTTACTATCTGTATTCATTTGCTACCACAGACTTTTGTCACTAAAGGCTGAATCTCTCCCACCAGAAATATTCTATACACCCTTCACCTAGAGATCTGAGGAAGTCAAATAATACATTACCAGTAGAACTGAACAGATGTTTTTTAAGATGTCATTTACAATAATTAATGAAACAATTGTTTTACTTGCTGTGTTCAGGAGTATATTATATTACACTGTTCTGGATAATGGATGTTCTTTCCACTCTTGCATAAGGGTACAGAAGGATACTTAACCTTTGATTGTCTTATTATTAGGTTTACAGTGGAACAGTGAAAGGAGTTTTAGTAGTTATGGATGGCTTGTGAAATTTGTAAGTGCATCTACTTAATGGGCTGATGCAAGCCTGAGAAATTTACTGTCGAATCTTATTTTTGCTGTGGAAAAAAATGTGACTACCAAATTTCATTGGAGAGATGCATTGAAGAAATTGGGTTACAGGACCTCAGCAAAATGAAACAGGTGTATTCATTGCCCAATAGTACCTTGCAGGAGGTGAGGACAGACTTTCATGTGACTTTAGAAATCTATTCACAGATCTGGAGGACTAGCACTTATTTGCATTTTTTAAAGTTTCTTGGGTTTATTCCTTCCCAGGTGCAGGACTTGGTATTTGCCTTTGTTGAACTTCACGAGGTTCTTCCTGGCCCATTTCTCCAGACTGTCAAGGTTCTTCTGAATGGTAACACAACCATCTGGTGCGTCAACTGATCCTAATTGTGTATCATCTGCAAACTTGCTCTGTATCCGATATATACGTAGAAAAGAGTTTGGTTGAAAATTTATCAATATCATTGCAAAAAGTCATACATACTTCTACTGCCTTTGAAAATTTTATTTTTCTCTAAATATTGGTTGTCTGAAATTTATTCATCAAATTTTAAAGGTAGAAGTTGCTAAACCTATGTTTTTGTTATTTATGATACAAATCTTCATCTTGCATTCATTTTGAGTAGTACTATGTATTAAAACAGCTCCATTAATTTAGTTACATTACTTGGTGAGTAAAAGAATTAGATCTTATTCATTATGTGCAAAGGTTTTCCACAGAGATACAAGAGTTCTTGTGAACAGGAAGTATCACAGGTACTTCTACACTAGCAAATTAACGAGCATCAGGAAATGTTTCCAGAAACTAGAACTTCTCAATAGCCTATTACTTCTGAAGATTTTAAAAATGATCTCTGAAATAATTTACTGCAGAGACAGCTATCAGTCCCCCAAATAATTCTGGGGCATGATGTTGGCAGCAGCACAGTCCAGGACCAATTCCCAGTGGGCAGTTTGGATGTGCACATCCTGTTTTGGAGAAGAAAGAACTAAATAATATAAACACGAGACATTTCTTAACACTTAAAAATGCCAGGGAACAGCCCTGGGCATGTTTACTTTTGTAGCATGAATAAAACAGCCATGGACCAGGAATCCCATTATGGTGAACTCCAAAGTAGGCACATGTTCCAGTGTCCTCATTGTCCAAGTCAGAGTAGCTCTTTTTAAGACTGTGGATAACTCTGCTGTTTGTTTGGATAACTCAAGTTTAAACATCGTTGTATGTAAAACCTGGAGTTACATGTTTAAAGGGGATTTATGCCCATAGAGATTTGAGAACTAGGCATTGCATTAAGCAGTAATTCTCTAGTAATTAATATGCAGCAATTAATGAAATCAGACAAATAAATGAATGTTTTTATGGTTCTGTTGCTGTCTGAACTACAATTTTTAACTTTGATTTTTAGGACTTTTTCCCTTTTGCCCATCCTCTGTTGTTCATTCTTGTCATGTGAGCAGTTAATCTCTTCTCTCCCTCAAAATGCCTTTACACTTAACACAAAATCCAATACTTGTAACAGAAGTGATCTGATAGTAATTCAAACTCCAGCTCAGGAACTCCTATTTCAGTTTTGAACTGTGGCAAAACTAAGGACTCCCCAGGCCCCCTTCTTTTAATTTTTCTGTTTTTTCTTTTTTTTTCCCCAGGTTTGAACCCTGTGGTTTTATCCACAATTAGACAAGATGGAAGTCTTTCTTACACACATAAATTTATGCATAAAGTTCCCTTTGTGCATAGATGCACACATAACACACAAAGAGTATTTCAGAGAGGAATTAGAGATATAGGAGTTCTCCCATTAGAAAGCGTTTCAGTCATTGTCCAAGATGATAAAAAGAGAAGTTCCATTCTATAAAACCGTTAAAGGGCTGGGCAGGTTATTACTAAAGAAAACATGTGCTTGATTTTCCATGGACAGTTTAAGAGACTGATAGTAATACAAGTATGATTAAAATATTAGGTAATGAATGAATGAACTTTACCTTTAGCTACGCAAACAGGTCTAATGAATATTAGAATTATTCATCCTAAATATATTGACTCAGTATAATTCTCTTCCAGGGCTCTGATTCACTTAGAGTTATGAATTAAAATCTAATGGCCGAAGATGTTTTTGCTTTTATCCATGCACGCTGCTCCACTGATGGCTGTTGCTTTTCACAGGGTGACATCCCTAAAGAGAGCTTGCAGAAGATCCTAACCATCAGCTTTTCACCTGCTGTATTAAACTAAGCAGAATATCAGGCTTGTTTTGCCTTCATGTGCAGAACTGAATATTACAGTGATTCAGGAATTATTTAATGACTATTCAATCCTTTCTATGTCAAGGGCATCAGTTTCCATTGGAGGAACAGGGTGTATGGCTCAAGGCAGAAGCTTGTTTCAGCTGCCTGATTTCAATCTCTCATCATACATGAGACAGGGTCCAAATGAATATTTATTTTGTTTACCTGTGCCACATATTTTAAAGCTGTTGGAAAGCCTCTGTTGTACTCGTCAGTAGTCCTAAAAAGTATTTGAATCCCCTTCTGTAACTTTCATATTAGGGCAAATTGAAAAAATTAAATTAAACTGCCCTTGTAAACCCAGCTGTTTGGAACCTTTGATTACATATGATTTATCAATTGTTTGACTAAAGAAAACTTCATGAAGTTTTCTTTGTGAGGAAAAAAAAAAAGGAAAGGGAGGGAAGTGAAGTCACAGCAAACTAATTGTCAGGGAGTAACAAGAGCTGCAAGGGCCAGTCCATGAGGACCAGGGAGAAGGAGTCGTGGGTGGCTCCAGTGTCGGCCAGGCAGCACCTGCACCCAGGGGGCCATGTTTGAGCATCAGGCAGCAGCTGGTTCCATGCTCAGTCCAGAGGATCCAAGCAGCATCTCAGGGACACAGCTGGAGACTGAAGAATAATTAGTGAATGAAAACTGTGACACTTATAGGGAATAACAATGTGGGGGAAAGGGTAAGAGAGAGAATTTAGGGACAAATGTTGATTTCCCTAATTTCTATTAGCCCATTCCTAGCCACTGATACCTAACGTTAGGGGAAAAATAAAGAGAGAAGCAGAATATTACAAAGGCAGTTTGCCCATTGCTGTTAAAGAAACATCTGAAACGGCAGCTCAAACCATGTACAGTATACAAGCTAAATGTTAAATTGCCTAAAAGTGAGTTTGTTGCAAGCAGAATTAATCAAAGAATAGTTGATGAAATGTATTTACCTCAGAAAAAAACCTTATTTTTCTCAGATCTAAACTTTTAATTTGAATGTTTTGAGTTCAGCTACATTTTCCATGGGAAAATGCTCTAAGAATTCGTTTCAGTTACACTTATATTTATCCTGGTTTTCAAGCTTATACGTGAATATAAAGTTGAAATTACTCAACATCAACAGATAACATTTAGATAATTTCTAGTAGCCTTTACAGAAGAGTTTGGCTTTGTGAGAAGTGGTGATATTCTGACTTTTGACCCAAACCGGAACAAAAACATATTTTGAAATGAAAAGGTTTATTCTAGGAAAAAAACATTGTCCAACACCCCAAACTTTCGTATGTTTTATTCTGAAAATTTTAAAGGCCCTTTGTGGAATTTCAGAGCAAGTGGGTAGGGCTAAGAATAATGAATATTAGGGTAAGAAAGTGCCAGACAGAAAGTAAGAACTGTCTTGCATGTTTTTAGACAAATTCAATTCAAACATTTTTCAGACCTCCACCCAAGAAGCCTTCCTATTAGAGGTAAATAGTTACAGAAAGCCTAAGACAATCATCATATCTTAACATGAGCAGAAGTATGAATTTTGCACATAAAACACGCAAACACTCCTTTGGAAGACAAAGTATCAGTGCTAGTGAGAGAAAGGGTGACGCTGTATAAGGAAAAACAGATTAAAGAATGTGCAAGTTAAACTTTTCTGTGTGCAAAATTTGAAAGATAGGTAGTTAATATTTCTGTACTAGCAGAAAGTATATTTATGGATTTACTTATTATTATTTTATTTTACTATAGTTGTAGTCATTTGAGCTTCAATGCACTTTATCAGCAGTAACTTAAATAGCTCAGTGACAACACTTTCAGAGAATAGAAAAAAATATTATCCTTTCTTTTCCAGAGGATTTCTTTAACTCAAGTGATTTGTCCAAAATGCCTATGGATTCACTGTCAAAAATGGGTTTAGACATTTAGGAATTAATGGTTTTCAGTACATTCTGATGAACCTTTTTATTTCCTTCTTTATAAGATTTCATTTAGAGTCTTAGCTTTTCTACTCACTGAAGAACGTTAATTTTGACTACTAATTTTAAAATCGGTTTGTGTGATCACTTGAGAAGTAGCCTTGTATTCCTTTCTTCCTTGCTGCAGGCAAGTTCAATCAGTTAGGTAAACGAACACTGAAGAATAATTGCATTTGATGAAAGCATACTGGGCCCAATGGGTGTAGTAAGCTAATTTCAGCTCTGTAGCTCCTCTCTGAACTCCATTTTGAATATTAACATCATACAAAAATTAATGAAAATGCTGAAACATCTGGGTTTTTCACACAGTCTTTTGTCAGAAAATGTCACCAGTATTTCCACTTTGTGTACAACTTTTTCACAGAAACATAACTGTTAATGAATTTAAGTCTATGATGCTTTTTATTTGATATTTTGTGCAACTACACAGTCCTTAAATAATTAGTATTCCTTAAGGCTGAGGTGTTTGCAATTCATCAAAAAGAAAAAGTATTTATTTATTGAATACCCATTAGATTGACAGATATATAAATTCCTTTAATTGACTCATCTGCATGTCTCTGAGGCATGGTTGCTTTCCTGTGATAGGTTAATCACCATCATGATAATGTTGCCAGTATATTTTCTGTCCAAAATGATATTTTTCTTTACACATATCAGGGTCCCATCGTATGGATGAAAATCTAGTCGATCAAGAGTTGATGAATTAGGAAGAGTGAATAATTTTGAACACTTGGTAAGGCTAAGTCTTCAAGGTTAAAAGATTAATTAATCACAAGCGATTAGTTTGTTTTATTTTTTATTATGCAGTGAATGACTATGTAAGAGCAACCATTACTGTCTAAAGCAGATGACATTATTCAGTGTTTATCAAGAGAAATATTTCAGAATAAGTTTAGGTTAAAAAGGGCTGATACTTTCATGTAGTTACAGCACTACAGTCGAGCAGGTGCTGTCTATACCAGCCTTGCTTCAGTGAGATAAATCAAGGACAGTGACTGACTCAGATCCATCATTTTCTAGTTACCCTCTGGAAAATTTGGCACGAGTATGTTCAGCTTCCTACTGATGCAAGGTCAGGATGGCTTCCTTTCTATGTGATGCTGTGCCCAGTGTGGGTTTTCAACAAATTTCAAGATACAAAAGACAGTAAAAAAAAATAATAACCTCCAACAATTCTGGTCTATGTACCCTTCTAGAAGTGCTAATAGCGTATGTGGGTAATTGGGGTTTCTTCTATTGGCAAATATGTACTTTTCTGCTTTAATGTACTAATTAAAGACCTATTTTGAGCAAAATAAAATCTATATTATTTGTAACTCTTTTGTTTGCTTTACCATCTCTAGATAATGTTTACTGCCAGGAGCCAACTTATTTAGGTCAGTCACTTAAACGTTCAGTCACTTTACACTGGCTAATAATTTTGAAAATTGCATATGCATATTATTATATATAATTCCTACATATGCAATGCATATGATGTAATACTTCTATATTAATATAAACTACATTATTTTTATGTATTATGTATGTTTTATATTTCAGACACACACTATATGTGTGTGTGTATGTGCAGTGCATACTGTAAGAAACCTGAACTGAAAAATCATTTGAAACTATTCATTCCTTTAAGTAGAAGTATTATTCTAAAGAAGAATGTTAGATAGTGAATCACCTGCTCTACTGCTCATGGAAGTGTGGTAGTCTTAATTTTTCTCCTGATACATGGCATAATCTTAGGATCAAAATAAAATGCATGCTTTATCTTTGTGTTTAAGTAAATGAGCTGCTGATTTCTGCCAATTCATTTTGTCTAAAAAAAAAACAAGCAAAAAGCTCATTAACATCTTTGCTTCTGCTACCTCTTAGAAGAGAACTGTTCATTACAATGCAAATGGAAACATCCTTTGGCAAAGCTTGTTGTGCCTCTTACGGATCCATGCAATAAATTACTACAGAAGGAATGTTATAGCTCTTCATATCATATTATCTGTAATTTTTTCCAGGTATGAAAGAAAATTCTGTAACAGAACTGGGTGTAGTAATCTTCTACATTTGAATCTGACTGCAGCAATTCTTTTAGATTTCAGAGCCAGCTTAAGACTAAAAAATTGAATGGCTCTCAAAACTGTAAGAATACCATCAGATGGAGGCTTTATTATTTTTAATAATAATATTAACATTAATAATAGTAACAACAATATTAATAACAATAATTTTCTAAATATAGCTTATTTTAATGAAGATTTTACAGAGTGAAATCATGTCCTGGTTTGGACTAGGACAGACTTTTCAGTTAAGTTTCCTTTTGAGTGACTTTACTTCCTGAAGTTGAACACACACGCCTGTTGCTGTGGGAACTAGGGTCCCTGTTGGGTCTCTTTGTCCCACAGAGGAAGGGACTGTAAAGTGTCTCACCTGCAGGGAGGACCAGACAGGACAGGTGACCCAAACCTGACCAACCTATCCCACCCACTTAATATACTCAGTTAGAAGCTGAGGGCCCACAAGGGTTGCGCTCTCTTCCCCTGTGGCCGACATCCTGGGAAGACCCTGCCCGTGCTCCTATCTTCACTCCTGAACTTCCTGTCTGCTGCAACTTCTGGTTCAGGACTGCCTGGCGCCTGCCCTGCAGCGTCAGCAGTGACGTGGTCATCATCAGGGGGAGCTCAGTAGCAGTTTTGTAGACAGTGCATTATTTATTATACTCTTTCTTTTCATCGTTACTGTTAATTAAAACTGTTTTAACTTTCCAACCCAAAAGTCTCTCTCCCTTTTCTCTTTTCCTTTCCCCTCTGGGGAAGGAGAAGGTTAATAGAGAGTGTGCTGTCCATTTAACTGCCCGCCCAGCCTTAAATGGTGACAAATTGTAATAGAAATCACACTAACACTGGAAAGAGAGTAGAAGGAATAAACTTAGAAAATCTGCTCTAAATAGAATTTATACTGCATGAATAACTTTAAACATCTGCTTTGCCCTACTGAAACCAGTCAAACTTAAGAATTAATATAATTTTAAGCATGTGTTTAAGTGATATACTGAATAAAAATATGTGCACAATTAAGTATTTTGTGTAATTAGAACTGCAATATGGTGATCTAGTTAGATTTTGATTTATAGAAATTTTGTGAAGAGAGTGGTCGTTTGCTTTTGAATATCTTCCTCACTAACATAAAACAATGGCCATACCTCAAAAAATATTACTTTTACATGAGCAGCTGGTGAAGTGTTTAGTAACCCTAATTGCTCATCTTACAGTCACATTGCTAGAAGAAATTAATGAAATCAAGAAATGGATCTTCTGACTGAATTCTGAAGTGAAAACTTCATCAGTAAATAGTAAAAATTACACTACATGATAGTGAAAAATAGCATGGAAGCTCCACCACTTCATAGCTTCAAAATGTGTATCTTTCATAATGTGTTTACAAAGCAGTGTACCCTCATTTTCTTTCCGTCTTTTATTTTCCTATTAAAATTCCACTCTTTGTCTCCTCGTTTAAGTTTAGGTGTTTTATTAGAGACACTATAAAGGCCTCCTGGTTCTAAGTGGCAAAGACATCAGTTCTCATATAATCCCCTCTTAATTTTGGTTGGAAATGAGTATTGTGTCTTTAAAAATACCCTTATCTGCTGAAACATGGAGCTATATTTCCTCATTAAATAGATGGGAATGTAAGTAACTTACTCTATAATTTTTTTGCAAGCAAGTATATTAAATATGTAATGAAAATATACTTACAAATGTCCTCTCAGATTTATTAAACCTGAAGTGGCAAATAGTTGTCAGATATATATACTAACAAATATACCAGGAATAGAAAATGAACTTCTTGTCGTTTCTGAAAATATCCAATATGTTTCCTAGAAAATGATGTCCTGTATGGTGCCCGTATGGTGCTAAGTTTTGGATTTGTGACCAAAACAATGTTGATAACACAGGGATGTTTTAGTTATTGCTGAGCAGTGCTTGCACAACGTCAAGGCTCCCTCTGTTTCTCAGACTGACCCACCAGCAAGTAGGCTGGAGGTGCACAAGAAGCTGAGAGGGGTCTCAGCTGGGACAGCTGACCCCAACTGACCAAAGAGGTATCCCGTACCATATGATGTCATGCTCAGCAATAGAGCTGGGGGAAGAAGGAGGGAGGGAGGACATTCAGAGTTATGACATTTGTCTTCCCAAGTAACCATTACATGTGATGGAGCCCTTATTTCCTGGAGATGCCTGAACATCTTCCTGCTGGTGGGAAGTAGTGGATGATTTCCTTGTTTTGCTTTGCTGGTGTGGTCACCTTCTGCTCTACCTATTAAACTGTCTTTATCTCAACCCACAAGTTTTCTTACTTATTACCCTTCTAGTTCTCTCCCCATCTCACGGTAGGGGAGTGAGTGAGTGAGCGGCTGTGTGGGTCTGAGCTGCCCACCGAGGTTAAACCACAACATCTCAGAACTAATTTCAACAGCATTTCTTAAGTAAGGAGAAGTGGGAAGGAGGCAATCATTGTTCAAGCAATTGGTGCTTGTAGGACGAGCATCCAATCAGTTTACAAACATAAAATCAAAATATAGCGAGAAAATGTTAAAAAATATTGGCTCCAATTTTAGAAATGTCACTCCACTTTTAGAGCTATTCTTTGTTCTACTGGAACTCATTTTATATAAAGTGGAAAAGGAAATAACTTTAGTAAAGCAAGCAATTTCTCTAGAAACAGGATAAACCTGCGTGGATTGATCTTCAGCAGGAATCAGACCTTGCAATGTTCCTCCTTCCATGAGAGCTGTGTTCATTTATAGTAGTTAAAATTATCAAATTATTGATCATGGTGGTGTATCTAAGCTACCTTCAATTTTTTTTCACCATGAGTGTTACATATGACAGGAAAATTTCAGACACCTAATAGGAGGTTTATTCTTAATGAGGAAAGAAAGAATGTTTCGTAGAATCAAAATTATTCATAAATAGTTCATATAAGCTATTAATTATTTTCCCTGGGAAACTTTGGAATTAGAAAGTTTTAAAACTAAAAAAATAATCAAAGATATATCTTCCATTACTAGATCTACAAGCACTGCAGTCCCTAGGAGTACAGCACCTCCTTTTCTCTTCCCTGCAATTCCACAGGCTTATTTTCCAACATTCATTAAATTGCTAGTTAACTTAATTTCCATTCTGTGGAAGTCACATATCTTATATAACTTTTTAAATTTTTTTCAGTGTTCTGAAGTTTGCATATATACATACTTCTCACTGTTTATGTGATGGCTAGTGTAAGTTCACGTAAAACCTGATCTATAAATGATAAGAGTCTTCTCATTGACATTGGGTTAGACCCATGATTAATACTTCTTTGCAAAGGAAACATTTTTTAATCATTATTATTTTAGCTTAATAAAGCATTTGCTAGATATCCTTTATTTAGAAAATGAGAAAGAATTATCTTATAGTTTGTAACTCCTCCTGATATTACATTCAGTAGTATATGAGGATTCATCTTGTAGCAATATGTTATCAAAAACAGAGAATAAGCATTTAGCTGTGTGGGGTGAGTCGGAAGGGCTCTAATAGAAGCATTCTTTAAAAACAATGACCATATTTTATTTATTTAAGCAATCAAACAAACAAAGAAACCCCTAAACTCTTAGTAAATTATTCTCATAAAGTTAATAGTTCCTTTTGAATGCTTGCATCATTTGTGACACATTCAAAGCTTTTCACTGTTTGTTACACTCTGAATATTTTTATTAATATTCTAGATTTGGTAAAGACAACACCAGTGTAGAATGGATGAGACTAGACTCACCCAGAAGTCAAAAGAAAGCCTTTTATACTATATCAATATTTTGGACAACCTACTTCATTTTAGGACTTTGCTTTTCAAAATAATGTGTTTGCAGTCGGGCTTATTCTGCGGCACACATGGAAATGCACTGTGTTCTGATAGTTTACTAATTGTACTCCATGTATTCTCAAGGTTATTTTTCACTTGCAGGAAATTTGCTCTTTTATGTTCAGCCACCCTCAAATATCCTGGCTACTGTCTTCCACAACTCCCATCAGCAAAATGACGTTTTCTCAATCATTATGTAGTGAACTGAATTTAAATTCCAGGACTCGGGATACCATTTACGCCTAACATATGTCTTCCAGAAAGGTTTAAACCAACTGCATTGTCATTAAATTCAAATGAACAGACAAATGCCAGGGACTTAATAGACTTTGCCTCAGAAAAATAGAAGAGTTCTCTCTACTGTGAATATTAATTGTCCCACTCTTAAAATTAATTTATTTGCATTTCTCATTACCTATCTACATTTTCTGTCACAGCACTAAAAGCCCTGTTACTCTTCTTGCTATCTTTTGTGGTTACAAAATTCTGTTTGAAAGAGTTTGAGAGGGAAGTTTACGGTCAAATTAACGTCATAAGTTCAGAAGAGATAAAATACTGTTGTTTTTGCAAAGGGTGCTGTTTGACAAACAACCTGCCCTTGAGTGTCTCTTTTATGCACTCTATAATATCTATGCTGGGATCTATAAAGCATGTTCTCTTTCTATTTTTTTTCACTATGCAGAAAAAATAAGAAAGAAATGAAGCAGAAAGAAAACCTTGAAGTTTTTCACTTCTTCAATTAAATGTGTGGCAAGGAGATTTTTTAAAAGTTTGTACTTTGTGTGGTATCATTTACAATAAATAATTTTTACAAATTAACCTTTCAGGAGGACAGTGTACTAAAAGTGAGAGGTTTATGTTCATCTGGCAGGAATATCACCCTCAACTAACATCGTACGAGACCCATAACTGTACAGCAGACTTTATGCATTTAAAAGCAGAGGTGTGTTAATCATATTTGAAAATCTTTTCTGTTAGGCTTTCTGTAAATACCATGAATGATTCTGACTATCTATGTGGACTTGAATTTCAATGAATCAGGATGAATCAACCACACTCTGGATTGTGTTCAAATTAATTGAGGCACAGTCCTGGTGAACCAACATGGCAGATTTAAGAAAATTATGCATTTTAAATGAACACTGATGAAGCACATTTAATCTCTAAACTGAATATAGTGCTTTACACGTATTCTACATGAAGTAATGATAGATTAACAGGAGGAACCTTTTATTTTAAAGATGGATCCAATATTTTCTGAATCTTCTAACAGACCTAAACCACTGTGCTCAAGTCTTCAGGACAGTAAAGAATCATTTCTTGCATTTTTGGCAAATTCAGTTTCCTTTGAACTGTTCTTATAGCTGAACTGGGACACCCATAGGAAAAAGTTCTCTTATCTATCTCCTACAGAGAGTAGCATCCACTTTCAAGAGAACTTGAAGTATCCATCTGAATCATTAAATCAGCATGCTACTCTTGTAAGTAACGCTAAAGTAATTTTCTCCATTAATACATCCAGATCTTACTTCAAAGCGGTTAGGTCTTTTCCTTACCTCTGTGACTGATTCTTCAACTTTCCATTAGTAGTAATTAGGAACCATCTTCTAATTCCATGTATGTTTGTCCGTGACCAGTTTATAATCCTTTGTTCTTTGGCCAGCTTTTTTAAATTTTAAATATTTCTCCCTTGTTGATGTTTATGTGTCATACACTTTGGATGTGGTACATCTCAGACAGCAGCATATCTAAGCTTTCATTTTGTTAGATTCCAAGAGTAAAGTGTATGTGGTTTCTTCTTTCTCCTCACCACTACAGTAGCCCTTCTCTGAAAGCATATGTGATTTGAATTTACTGTTTCTGAATTCAACTGTTTCTCCATCTGCAGATCAAGTTAAATAACTTTGCTTAGTTGCAACGATTGAATTTCTCCCTCTGTAGCTCATAACTCAGTATTGGAATTCATTATTTACATGAAAGTTATAAACAGCCATCTTCGTTGACTGAGTATATTGCTTGTTTATCTGGTAGATAAGAGGAATGTTGTGAAAATATCCAAGACAGTGAACATCCAGATGTGTTTTGGAGGAAGTTATTATACATTTGAAGCAATTATACATTGACATTTCCCACTCTATCAGTGAGGTTTTAAAAAATGTAAACATGCAGATTTATCTGAAATAAGTTTCTATTTTCTGTGCATTTCTGTTACTAGGAATGAATGTTAGTTATTCTATCTTGAATTATGGCTGTACCTTTCTTAAAAAGAGTAAGTATTGTGTTATCTTTGAAGTAGAAGTATACTTAATGTTTTATGTCTGACTCCATAGTAAAATATTACACCAGGCTGTGCAAGGTACATCTCAAAACATCATTAGAAATACATGAACTCTGAGACAACTGTTGCTTATACTTTCTATTAAGATACAGGTATTCCCAAACTTGTGCTATATGTTTCAAAGTCAAAGGGCACAGCTGGCCATCCCTAGAGCCATGGGCTCAATCCCTGCCCCAAGTCCACAGGATGAGGTTCCCTTGCAGATGGTAACAGCAGGAGGCCTGGTGCTCAGCTGGCTCCAAGGCAGCGCATGGGCAGTACTCACATCCTGCGAAAGTAGTGGCCATGACCAGACTATGAATCACAAGTACTTCTGAGATCCTGGGTCTGGGGATGTTCCAGCATTGTTCTGATTTGTTACGGGGGAGGTACCTGCGTACAAATACAATATACAGGGAAAAGAAACATTGTATGTCTGAGATCAAAAGGGGGCATCTGACTGTAGGTCTATATTTTTTAAAGCCTTCCAGGTATTTGACAGAGGGGGTGACCTTTTTCATGTAGTATATATTAAAAGAATCAAATAAATATGAAGTATCCAATATATAGTACAGCTGCAATGAATACTAGGTAAAAAGTGAGTTTTGTGTATGTAAGTGAGAGAGAATAATGGGCTGTCCAGAGTAAGACACAAATTTTGTGCACAAGGAAGAGACCTAAATATACAGATACTCCCATAGGAGAAGCTGGCAAACTGTGTTTTTACTGGATTCAGTAATAGAAATCAGTGACAATTCAATAGCTATAACCTTCCCTAGCAGAAAGGGTAGATCCATACATGCTCATCCTTTGCAACAGACAATCTTTATCACTCCTCAAGAAAGAGTTCAGAACTTTCACCTTGCTGCTGTTGTATGTTTTGCAGGATTTCCAATGTACTCAAAACTACTAAAAAGAAACAAAGGAGAAGGACTGCAGTGCAGCAAATGTCTATGTATAATGGTACCCAGCCATTCACTGTGTTAGAAGACCCAAAGTCATGCTCCAAACACCAACAGCTAGCCAGGTGGAGAAAAGCTAGGATTCAACACGAAACAACAGCTTCACTAAAAATGTCTGGTATTAGCTTAAGCTTATCTAATATGAACTTTCTTCATTGCTTGGTAATGCTTCAGTGTTCTAACTGTTGTCTTAGATTTAAGGCATTGCACCTGGCTGAGATGAGCTTGAGACAGATCATGTCTCTGCTCTGGGAATATTTAGATCCTTTTTATATTACCATTTGTGTAGAAGACATAAAGTTGTCGTTTACAGGTAGTGCTCTACATGTAAAGTAAAAAAATCCTCAAACACATCACAATGCCTACCATGTTTCCTTTTTGCTAGACTCCTAATTTCCACACCACACAGCAATCTTTAATTTTGCTCTACAGCGACACAGCTGCTTTCCCACATTAAGTAGAGTCTAGCCTGTTTTGCAAGCTAAGCCAAGTCAGTAGCTGGACTTGCTTATTTGCCAGGTAGGACTTACTGCCTCAGACACCCTGAACAGGGATTTGAGTTAAAATCCACCATTAGTACCTTTTTTTTTTCCTATGGAATTCATTGCTAGAGCTCTTACAGGGATGCTACATCGTCCTAGGGAGTTGTGGAAGATCTGTTCACTCTATCAGAGCTAAAAGCAAGCGATAGAATAAAAATAAACTGTGCTTACTTTTCTGTAGGTATCTTACAAAGTAATTCAACAACAATCTATCTTATTAATACATTTGAAACAGTGTACCCTATAACAGTGAAATACTCCTTGTGATGATTCCTAGTATTCAGATACAAGAGAGAGGTATAAAGCATTATCTATTTCGTTCCTACTAGGTGAGTGTATGCCACTCAGCCAGATCATGACAAGTTATGACTCCAGCACTGCCTTTTATATATATGCCACATAAAAGTACAGAAGTGATGATAATGGTTTTCTCATAGCTTGAAATCTTTCCAATTACTATAATAAGGTAAACATTTATTATGTGACTATCAAAAACTGGTCATAGACATAAAATTTGAAAGAGCTCCTATGGGTACTATTCAGATCAATAAATTTATTTTTAAACAATAAATAAATGGAACTGGTTTCCACAAAGTACTCGTGATTTTGCAGGTCATCTTGAATAGCATATTATTCAAGTTAAACAAATAGTGAAGACTTATGACTCATTTTTTCCTGTAATTGAAATGTTTTATTCATAAATAGAGCACTATGTGCTTTCTGATATAAAGGGAGATTCAATATAAAATTGTCAATATAAAATTGACACAGCATGGGAATTTTTAATGTAAATACATTGTATTGCCTCCCAGCTTCTCATTCCTTCTATGATGGTTTAGGTAAGGAATTCCAACAAACCCACACATTTATAAGAAGTCCAATTAAGCTTTATATTTTATTGTTGGGGCAGTAGGGTTGTTTTCACACAAAGTAGTCTGGATTTCTGCTTTAATAACTTTATTCACAAAAGTCATTGCATTTTTAAAATTAATTAATCTCCTTGTAACTTTTGTATATATTAAATCAACCCTTTGGCACTGGATTCAGTGGTCCAAGAAACCAAAGTAGTTCGAATTTATACTCCTTCATATTCTGTGTAAGTGATGGCCATTTTAATTAATTCAAACACATGGTCATTTTGCTAGTAGTATCACAGAATCACAGAATCACAGAATGTTAGGGATTGGAAGGGACCTCGAAAGATCATCTAGTCCAATAACTAGATCCATCTAGTACCATAATATTTCTTGCCAAGAGAAAAATCTTCAATGTCCAAACTTTAATACTCTGAGCTGCCAATATCTCCTGAATTGACAGTAGTGTTTATGTAAGCTGAATAGTCTGAATCAGCATTGACTTACAGTCATATTTGTCCTTGTTCTTTATTTCCCTAGAAGTCTTGAAAACCGAAACAAACACTGTTCAGTTGTTACCAGCATTCAATGAAGTCCATGTAGAACCATATCTTTTGGAAAACAAAAGCAAGTATTAAATGCTAATTAAGGTCCCTTTGATGAGCATAGTGGTAGGAAAACCTGAAACTCAATATATGTTTCCTTTACAGGACAGATTGAAGACGATGTAAGTCAGAGGCTCTAAGAATAGAATATCATTGTTTGCGACAGGTACATTTCTCTTGATGACCCTTTGAGACCTTGGTCTAGATGCTGCTATAACCTTTTGATATACTTGATCTGATACAGCTTTGCAATTCTTTCAGATAAATTAAGCACGATACATTTATTTTCAATATCTTTGAATCTGTGATTTTGAAGATTAAGAGATAATGGAAGTACTTGTTTCTTTGTCAATGAGAGTGCTTGATACAGAAGAATTTTGTGAAAAAAGGAGATAAACCTTATCATTCCCAATCAAAGATAGGTTGAGAGGATATCAGGACTTGTACAAAGCCAGGCTATGGAGTAGGGAGGTGAGCAAGGATCTGAACCGAGGCCATGGCTAGAATATATATCCTAACTCTGGCACTCTGAAATGCCAGATGCTTCCACTGTTTCTTAAAATCTATCACACATGCAGAAGTTGTGGTATTTTTAATCTCCTTATACCCCTTTAAGTGTGAGCCCATTTTTTTTCCTTATTCCAATCCACTAACTCAGTCTCAGCAGCAAAAAAGACCAAAATACATCCATCCTTCCTATTTTGGTGGTATGGTAATCACCATTTGTTTGGCTATGATTCCTTGGTTTGTGTGTATAGTACCCAAAAATTCCTTAATAGTCTCCCCTTATTTTTTGGTCATACCCGTAGCTTCTTAACTGCACAGGATCAGTTGGATATAACATAGTTTGGCAGTACAGAAAGCAGTTCTTCCTTTGTGTTGCCGTTCTTGAAAACAAAGATTATGTCTTTGGTAAGGAAATGGAGCAGTGCCTGGAGCAGTTAGCTTTGCAATGACAGGCGTGAACTTAAGTGAGAACAAAGGTAAACGTCTTTGTATCTTCCTGACATACAATATGGACTACTGACTCACCTAACTGTTTTTCATTTACCTCACTAGATTCTCATGCTTTCATTTTTACTTTCTCCTGCAATTATCGCTATGTTCTGAGCAGATTAACAAACTATTTTTTAAAGAAAAAGAATAAAAAAGATATGCTTTTCAGAGGAAGAAAAGCACATTTATTCAGAGTCATAGACTATTATTGTGGTGCATCTTTCAGGTTCTTAGACATTGTTATGTTCCAGTCTTCTATTTATGTGTATATACTTTGTTGTAAACCAGAAGCATTTTCAATATGTTGTTGTAGAAGGAGGGATTGTTGAGGGGGAGGGGGGTATTTATTTATTTATTTATTTATCATTTGAAAGCAAGGTTTGCCTATTCGTAAAACATGAGCCATGGCACTTGAAAATGCCTCACAGAAAATCATCACCTTGAGGAAAGAAACTGTCTAACTACTGCTTTGGTGAGATTAAATACCGTGACTGATGCCAGCAATTATCTTCTTTTATTAATAGCTATAAAGGGCCTATTTGTTTCCATATTGGTGCTTACCAAATTGATCTCTGTTTTAGTGAGTGCTGAAGTGCAGATTTATTAGTGTTTCTCTCAGTGTTGGAGCAGGAGAAAGCAGCAGAGCCAGATCTGCTCACAGATAAGTTAAATGTATTTATTTTGTAAGTACAAATTTATGACACAGAACTGACATCCAGGAGGGGCTGCAATGAGGGCTGCTGAGAGCCTGGTCACTGCAAAAATAAGATCAGAGCACAACATCATCAGTACAAGACCATCTCTGTAATGCCTGATTCAGCTGAAACTACTTAAGGATTAAACCAAAGGGCACCACACATGAAGCCTCATAATGTAACTTTTTAATGTTTTATGGAGTGAGAGTTGCATAAATTGAATAAGAGCCATGTAAAAGAGAGAGACCAACAGTGTCAGTGCAGATACAACCATGTCTCTCATTTAGCTCTAATGTCACACACCAGGCAATGAAAGGCAAATTCTGCCTTTCATTTAAAATGCAGATTTCAGCAGAGGCATTCGGAAGGCACTGTTTTAATACCAAAATAATGAAGATGTAAGTTCTTTTTTTATTTTTTGGCTTATGTTAGAGCTAAGTACTACTACAGTCACATTTTACTTTGAGAAGATTTAATTACCATAATTATCTTTAATTTTGCATTGATTAATGTGCCTTAAAGGAATACATTAAGGTAGCATGCTTAAGGTCCAGACTATATATGCAAATAAAACAGATACCATTAAATGCTGTGTGATTTGTACTTCTTATCATAATAGCTAGGATGAAATCTTGAAAGGCAAATCTAACCAGTCATAGATTTCAATCTGACATGACAGCACACTTACAGATGTTCTTTGGGTACTTTTTCTTTTTGGAAGAAAATAATGCATTCAGTTAAAAATGAAAGTTTGAACTGAAGCAAAGTCTTTTATATATGTCAGACATCTAAGCATTTTTTCAACATAAGTATTTATTTTGTTATGAATATTTATCGTATTTTATATTACAGCTCTACTTAAAGGCCTAACTGGAACCACTCTATTGTTGCATAAGGTACAGCCCTGTCCATGACAAAGCACATAAAGAATACAAGAAATGCCAATTTATATCTAGCACACAGAGGTACAGAGATTTCCCCTAGGTCTTGTGGGGAACTCAGAAAAATTCCAGTCAAGTCCATGACTTCAGAGTCCTGTAAGGTCATCCTTGAACTCAAATTCTTGCATAAGGCAGGGTTGTTGTCCAAAATATCCATGCTCTTCAAACATATATCTATTTCTAGTATTCACAGTATGTGATTCACAACATTTGACTACCTTCTGTCACAAGTTTATGTATTCTTTTGGGAAGTGGAGTTAGGGACTTCTCACAGTTGAGCAACCTGTTGTCACCAGTATATGAGAATAAATCAATCATTTCAAAAAATCATTCAAGTATATGAGAATAAATCAAACAAGCATTTCAGGTTTGCAAAGGTATTTGGACTCCTAAAGAAGAAGAAAAAGACCTGCTGTGGTTAGCAAGAGTGCTTAGGTGCCTAACCTAAATTTTCATAAGATAAATGATATAAATACCTTTAAAAGACTTTCCTTGACTGCTACTTTTAAATGTTCAGCCAATGGCCTTGATTCTACTGACTCTAAAATCACTAATAAAAGTTCCATTGCTTGCACCAGTGGAAAATCAAGCCCTTACTGTATCTGTGTCATGAAAGAGGGTAACCGATATCTCATACGAGCAAAGCAACAGCTTCAATTAGAAGTAACAATGATCTACAAAGTATGCAACGTGTCTAGAAAGGACACACAAAGTGTGTTCTGTTTTTGAGAACCAAAGAAAAAAGCTGGGTGTGCTGAGTAAGACATTAAGGAATCTGTAAGTCAATTCTAAATCGATGCACATATCTCATCGTTGTTCAGCCTAACAAAGAAGTTTCTGGTTTAAAGTAGAAAAGATTTTCTCTGTGGCTTCCCTGAGGTAAGGACCCACTAATAAAATATGGATGGGTAGGTTCTGATTATTTTATTGCTGCTCTTTAAAACATGGTAACATAGTAATATGCAACTTCATTTAAATTTTACTGTACTTTCATTTCTTTCTGTCTCCTTTTCATAAAGGAGAACTGAAACAGAGATGAAGTTTTGTCAACGCATATCAACTCTAAGATATTTTGAAAGCATTCTGAAAATATTTGTAAAACTGCACATAAAGGTCATTCTGACCTTCTGCACACCTCAATCTAATCAGTCATATTCGGGAAACAGCTGCTGGCTCAGAGTTTGCACAAACAAATTTGAGGCTAGTTACAGCTTAAAAAGAAAACAAAAAGAAAAATAGAAGTTACTACTACAAATGCTGATAATAGTAGTCAGTACTTGAAATGCCTGTTATTATTAATCCCCCAGGTTTGAGCTATAGAGTTGTTATCGAGATGAACAGACATAGTTAATAAAATTGAAACTTACAGTTCCATCATCTAGGGAATCATTCATATAATAGAAAGATTGACTTTAATCTAATCAGTGAACACATGCTAAAAATATAAACTGCTTCATAACACTGAGTTATTTGAATGTTTTACTCCCAGATGGTATTCATATATTCAGGTTCTCCAATCCTTCCAAGGTGAAAAACAGAAGTAAACACAGGAAAAAAATCACAGAATCACACAGAATTAGAGAATGGTTGGGGTTGGAAGGGACCTCTGGAGATCATCTAGACCAACTCCTTGCCAAAGCAGGTTCCCCTAGAGGATGTTGCACAGGATTGCGTCCAGGCTTGAACATGTCTAGAGAAGGAGACTCCACAACAGAATCACAGAATCACAGAATCACAGAATCAATCAGGTTGGAAGAGACCTCTGGGATTATCGAGTCCAACCATTGCCCTGACACCTCCCTGTCAACTAGACCATGGCACTAAGTGCCAAGTCCAGCCTCTTCTTAAACTCCTCCAGAGATGGTGACTCCACCACCTCCCTGGGCAGCCCATTCCAATGCCTAATAACCCTTTCTGTAAAGAAATTCTTCCTGAAGTCCAACCTGAACCTCCCCTGGTGAAGCTTGAGGCTATGTCCTCTTGTCCTATCTCTAGTTGCCCGGGAGAAGAGGCCGACTCCCACTTCACTACAACCTCCCTTCAGGTAGTTGTAGACTGCAATAAGGTCACCTCGGAGCCTCCTCTTCTCCAGGCTAAACAACCCCAGCTCCCTCAGCCATTCCTCGTAGGTCAGACCCTCCTGACCCTTCACCAGCTTGGTCGCCCTCCTCTGGACTCGCTCCAACACCTCAACGTCTTTCTTGAAGTGAGGGGCCCAGAACTCGACACAGTATTCAAGGTGCGGCCTCACCAGTGCCGAGTACAGAGGGACGATCACTTCCCTAGACCGGCTGGCTACACTATTCCTAACAGAGGCCAGGATGCCATTGGCCTTCTTGGCCACCTGGGCACACTGCTGGCTCATGTTTAGCCGGCTGTCGAACAGCACCCCCAGGTCTCTTTCCACCGGGCCGCTCTCTAACCACTCTTCCCTCAGCCTGTAGCGCTGCATGGGGTTGTTGTGGCCGAAGTGTAAGACCCGGCACTTGTTCTTGTTGAACCTCATGCCGTTGGTCTCGGCCCATCTATCTAACCTGTCCAGATCCCTCTGAGGGGCCTTCCTACCCTCCAGCAGATCGACACTCCCACCCAGCTTGGTGTCGTCTGCAAATTTGCTGAGGGTGCATTCAATCCCTACATCTAGATCATCTATAAAGATATTGAACAGCACCGGCCCCAGAACTGAGCCCTGGGGAACACCGCTAGTGACCGGCCACCAGTTGGACTTTGCCCCATTCACCATCACTCTCTGGGCTCAGCCATCCAGCCAGTTTTTAACCCATCGAAGAGTCCACCCATCCAAGCCCCGGGCAGCCAGTTTGTCTAGGAGGATGCTGTGGGAGACAGTGTCGAATGCCTTACTGAAGTCTAGATAGACTACATCCACAACCTCCCTGGCCAGCCTGTTCCAGTGCTTTGCTATCCTCAAAGCAAAGAAGTTTTTCTTCCTATTCAGATGGAACTTCCAGTGTTTCAGTTTGTGCCCATTACCCCTTGTCCTGTCACTGGGCACCACTGAGAAGAGTCTGGCCTCATCTTCCTCACATCTGCCCTTAAGGTATTTGTAAGCATTGATAAAATCCCCTCTCAGTTGTCTTTTCTCCAGGCTAAACAGACCTAACACTCTCAGCCTCTCCTTGTAAGAGAAATGCTTCAGTCCCCTAATTATCTTTGTAGCCCTCTGCTGGACTCTTTCCAGTAGTTCCTTGTGTTTCTTGAACTGCGGGGCCCAGAACAGGACACAGTACTCCAGATGTGGCCTCACCAGAGCAGTGTAGAGGAAGAGGATAACCTCCCCTGACCTGCTGGTCACACTCTTCCTAATGCACCCCAGGCTACCATTGGCCTTCTTGGTCACAAGGGCACATTGTTGGCTCATGGTGATCTTGTTGTCCACCAGAACACCCAGGTTGTTCTCTGCAGAGCTGCTTTCCAGCAGGTCAACCCATAACCTGTACCGGTGCATGGGGTTATTTCTCCCCAGGTGCAGGACTCTACACTTGCCTGTGTTCCTCTCTGCCGAACTCTCTAGCCTATCCAGGTCTCACTGAATGGCAGCACAGTCTTCTGGTGCATCGGCCACTCCTCTCAGTTTTGTCTCATCAGCAAACTTGCTGAGTGTACACTCAGTCCCTTCATCCAGGTCATTGATGAAGTTGAACAAGACTGGACCCAGTACTGACCCCTGGGGAAAATCGCTAGCTACAGGCCTCCAACTAGTCTGTGCTGCTGATCACAACCCTCTGAGCTTTGCCATTCAGCCAGTTCTCAGTCCATCTCACTGTCCACTCATCTAACCCACACTTCCTGAGCTTTCGTATAAGGATGTTATGGGAGACAGTGTCAAAAGCCTTGCTGAAGTCAAGGTAGACAACATCTACTGCTCTCCCCTCATCTACCCAGCCAGTCATGCCATCATAGAAGGCCATCAGATTGGTCAAGCATGATATCCCCTTGGTGAATACATGCTGACTACTCCTGATAACCTTCTTTTCTTCCACATGCTTAGAGATGGCATCCAGAATGAGCAGTGCCTTCACCTTTCCAGGGATGGAGGTGAGGCTGACTGGCCTGTAATTGCCTAGGTCCTCCAGGAAACTTCAATGTCACTTTCTTCCTAGAGTCATATTGGCTTTTCCTCCAGTCCTCAGACAACTCTCCTGTTCTCGATGACCTTTCAAAGATGACGAAGAGTGGCTTAGCAATAATATCTGCCAGCTCCCTTAGCCTTTGTTGGCGCATCTCATTGGGGCCCATGGATTTGTGGGTATCCAGTTTGCCTAAATGATCTCTAACCCAATACTCCTCAACCAAGGGAAAATCTTCTTTTCTCCATACTTTCTCTCTTACCTCCAGGGCCTGGGATTCCTGTGGACCAGCCTTAGCAGTAAAGACTGAAGCAAAGAAGGCATTCAGTAACTCCACCTTCTTTGTGTCCTCTATCACCAGGGCACCCACCTCCTTCAGCAGTGGGCCCACATTTTCCTTAGTCTTCCTTTTGCTACTGATGTACTTGAAGAAACCCTTCCTGTTGTCCTTGACATCCCTTGCCAGATTTAATTCCAAGTGTGCCTTAGCCTTCCTCATCGCATCCCTGCATAATCTGACAACATTCCTATACTCCTCCCAAGTGGCCTGTCCCTATTTCCAGCTTCTGTAAACTTCCTTCTTCCATTTGAGTTTTGCCAGAAGCTCCTTGCTCATCCATGCAGGTCTCCTGCCCCCTTTGCTTGATTTCTTACTCATAGGGATGCACCGATCCTGAGCTTGGAGGAAGTGATGCTTGAATACTGATCACCTCTCTTGGACCCTCCTACTTCTAGAGCTCTAACCCATGGTATTCCCCCAAGTAGGTCCTTGAAGAGGCCAAAGTTAGCTCTCCTGAAGTCCAGGGTTGTAATACTATTTATTGCCCTGCTTCCTCCATGCAGGATCCTGAACTCCACCACCTCATGTCATGGTCACTGCAGCCAAGGTTGCCCCTCACCTTCACATCCCCAACCAGTCCTTCTTTGTTTGTTAGTATGAAGTCCAGCACCACAGCTCTCCTTGTTGGCTCCTCCACCATCTGTGTCAAGAAGTTATCGTCAGTGCTCTGCAGGAACCTCCTGGACTGTGGGTGCCTAGCTGTGTTGTCTTTCCAGCAGGTATCAGGGTGGTTGAAGTCCCCCATGAGAACCAGGGCCTGTGATCTTGAGGCTACTTTCATCTGTCTGGAGAAGGCCTCATTGACTTCCTCTTCCTAATCAGGTGGCCTGTAGCAAATACCCTCAACAGTGTCACCCATATTAACCTGCCCCTTAAATCTTACACATAAGCTCTCAACTCGTTCTTCATCCACCGCTAGGCAGAGTTCGATACATTCCAGTTGCTCTCTCACATAAATAGCAACTTCACCACCTCGAATCATTTTTTTCCTCTTATTCAGAACATGTTGAATACTTTAAATAGAATATCTCAAACCATGAACCCTCCATCTTACTAAAAATAATTCTGTAATCTCAAGAAATCTCTTTTTTTTCAGGAAAATTAGGCTGTTTTCCCTAGTTTATTCAAGAGAGTAAATCAAGTCAGTGATGTTGCAGTTTCAACAATACTGAAAGTAAATAGGAAAATATTTCATAAGAAATATTCATTAACTTATGCATGAGGAAACTTGGAAGTGAATGGCTTTGCTGACTCAAAGACATTTTACTACCTGTTCAGATGCTTGAATTGGCACCAAACAAAGACTAATTTTACTGCATGTGCATGCTCAGTAATCAATATAAAACTGAAGCCTGTGCTGAATCTAAATCTATTATTTTCTGCTGAAGAAAAGTGCAGGGCAGGGCAGGGCAAGGCAGGAGAGGGAGGGGAGGGGAGGGGAGGGGAGGGGAGGGGAGGGAAGGGGAGGGGAGGGGAGGGGAGGGGAGGGGAGGAGGGGAGAGGAGAGGAGAGGAGAGGAGAGGAGAGGAGAGGAGAGGAGAGGAGAGGAGAGGAGAGGAGAGGAGAGGAGAGGAGAGGAGAGGAGAGGAGAGGAGAGGAGAGGAGAGGAAAGAGTGATTCCAACAGTTTTGCCTGTTTGGCTACCAGAAGTCTGGTACGTTAATAGTATGTTTGAAGATTTCATAGTCACATCAGAGAAGCTGCTATAACTTTGTTATATTTGCGTTATTAGTGGCTTCCTTCTCTGCACACACTATCATATCTATTTTTGGAGGAACAAGTAATCCCTACAGTAGTATTACACTTTTCAAGAATATTAAGGAAAGTTCAAACACCAGGAAAATCCCAGAAATTGTGAAATTGAGTAGTCATGGGGAAAGACAACTTCTTGATAATATTACAATGACATGATTTGCAGGCAATCACTAATTTTATAAGATTCATCAACAGTAGTGAGTCTGATGTATACTTGACTCTTATTTTTAGATAGCTGTGTCACAGCTCAGCCTCTCACCATTCTACAAAGATATCACATCTTCCCCCTAAAGGCCTTACATGTGCCACTCTTTCATGTCATGTCCCCAAGACCTCTCGTTCTCAGCATATCATTGCATAAAGCCTGAGCAGGCAGGCTGCAATGTCTGCGTCAGCCTCACTGCTCTGTCAAACATGTGGAGCATTCAGAGCATATTGCTGAAGAACTCCATCTACTAGGGAACATATGTGAACTTTTAAAATTCTTAGGGAGAGGAAAAAGATGAGCAATTTCAGGATGTTACTATGGGCATGCTGTGGATAACTTTAGGCAATGGGTTCTTTTAAACAATTATTTTGGCAGAAATTCTGCAGGTTCACTGCTCTGCATGACATGACCATGGCAAAGTATAAATTGCAACCCTTCTTAGCCGAACTAAAACACAAAACCAAAATGCATAGGTAGTGGAGGCAAGGTTACACTGCATGGGGAGATTATAGGGATATGGGCTGGGAGTGCTGGGAGGGGATCCAGAAAGCCAAGGCACAGCTGGAGCTGAACTTGGCTAGGGATGTAAAAAATAACAAGGGTTCCTTCAGGTACATGGGATGACAAAGGAAGATGAAAGAAACTGTACTCCCATGGCGAGCAAAATGGGAGACTTGGCTACAACTAACATAGAGAAGGCTGAGGTACTCAGCCACTTTTCTGCCTTGATCTTCACCGGTAATGCTCTAGCCATGCCACCCAATTCACAGACTCCAAAGTCACGGACTGGGAGAATAAATTACCACCCACTGTAGGAGAAGATCAAATTCAAGATCATCTAAGGAACCTGAAGGTGCACAAGTCCATAGAACCTGATGAGATGAATCTGAGGGTCCTGAGGTAGCTGGCAGATACACTTGCAAAGCTACTCTCCATCATTTTTGAGAATTCGTGGCAGCCTGGTGAAGTTCCCACTGACTGGAAAAGGGGACATGTAACCCTAATTTTTAAGAAGAGAAAAAAAAGAAGACCTAGAGGACTACAGGCCGGCCAGTTTCAGCTCTGTGCCCAGCAAGATCATGGAGCAGATCCTTCTGGAATCTATGCTAAGGCACATGGAAAACAGAGAAGTGATTGGTGACAGCTAACATGGCTTCTCTAAGGGCAAATCATGCCTGACAAATTTTGTGGCCTTTTATGATGGAGTTACAGCACTGGTGGATGAAAGAAGAGAGACTGGTATAATGTATCTGGACTTGTGCAAAGCATTTAATAGTGTCCCACACAACATCCTTGTCTCTAAAATGGCAAGACATGGATTGGATGGGTGGACCACTTGGTGGATAAGGAATTGGCTGGATGGTCACATACAAAGTGTTGTGGTCAACAGCTTGATATCTGAGTGGAGATCATTGATGAGTGGTGTTCCTCAGGGGTCCATAATGGGACCAGTATTATTCAACACCTTTGCTGGGGACATGCACAGAGGGGTTGAATGCACCCTCAGCAAGTTTGCAGATGACACCAAGCTGTGTGTTGTGGTTGATACCCTAGAGAGAAGGGATGCCATCCAGAGGGACCTTAACAGGCTAGAGAGGTGGGCTTGTGCAAACTTCATTGAGTTCAATGAGGCCAAGTGTAAGGTCCTGCATCTGAGTTGGGGCAATCCCAAACATGGATACAACCTGGAGATATATGGATTGACAGCAGTCCAGCAGAGAAGGACTTAGGGGTATTGGTGGATGAAAATCTGAATATGAGCTGACAATGTGGGCTCACAGCCCAGAAAGCCAATGGCATCCCGGACTGCATCAAAAGAAGCGTGGCCAACAGGTCAAGAGAGGTGATTCTCCTCGTCTGCTTGGCACTTGTGAGATCCCACCTGGAGTACTATGTTGAGCTCTGCAGCCCCCAGCATAAGAATGACATGGACCTGCTCGAGCAGCTCCAGAGGAGGGCCACAAAGATGATCATGGGCCTGGAGCACCTCCCATAAGAGGACAGGCTGAGATAGTTGGTGTTGTTTAGCCTAGAGAAGAAAAGGCTCCAGGGAGAACTTATAGCAGCCTTCCAGTACTTAAAGGGAGCCTACAAGAAAGATAGACAGGGACTCTTTATCAGGGAGTGTAGTGACAGGGTGAGGGGTAACAGTCTTAAACAGAGAGAGGGTAGATTTAGATTCAATATTAGGAAGAAATTCTTTACTGTGAAGGTGGTGAGACGCTGGAACAGGTTGGCCAGAGAAGTTGCGGATGCCCCTTCTGGAAGTGTTCAAGGCCAGGTTGGATGGGGTTTTGAGCAACCTTATCTAGTGGAAGGTATCCCTGCCCATGATGCCGGATTTGGAGCTAGATGATCTTTAAGGTCCCTTCCAAGCCAAACCATTTTATGATTCTTTGATTCTATGGAAATGCTTGTAATATATATTTTCTTCAGAATTAAATTATTTTTATTTGAGAGGAAATAAGGAGAATTTTGAACTGTGAATATATGTGTGTTTGTCCACATAACATTTTGAATTCATGAACAGGTTATATAAATGCTTAACTTTTTCACTTTTTCCTCATAAAATAGCATTTCTTGCAATCTGCTAAATTTTTTGCTCTTTTTATGGAAAAGTCAAACCAAGCATCCAAATTTAAATAATTTGTGACTGCGAACCTCTCTGAAATGCGCTTCTTTTGACTGATACTACATAAAGCATCAAAAGGAAAATATCTCTTACAATGTTGTTCAGGACTGATTAGATTTGAACTGGTCTTGGGATTCTTATTAAGTACCAAATTTTTTTCTGAAACTTCCATTTTGTGATATGCAAGTCAATCAGCACAGCATGATTGACAGTCATGAAGCAGGGAAAAGTAGAAGTGTGCAGAAATCACGTAGCTACAGAGATGGATTTTAATAGACATCGTTATGAAGTAGATGGGGGGTATGTGCATGTTGGGGAAGAACTGCAATTATTTTTAATTCGGAATGAAAAGACAAGAATTTTCAAAAAGAGGAAAAAATAGACAAGCAAGATATAAAAAGAACTCAAAATCAGAGTAGCAGATGAAATAAAACTCATTTGTCCTTTCTGTCCTATGCATATAGTTAACACAGATTTCTTCTCTCCTGTAGATTTAATGAAGTGCTAATGGTTTCAGGATCTTCTTCTTAGATAGTCATACCTTTCATATTGCAGATTGATAAAGAAGCTGTAAGTTTTAGTAAACACCTAGACAATAAAAAGGCTTGTTTGGGGATCTCTCTGTACTTGAAAACAAACTGATGAACACAGTTATTCAGATGTGCAGTCACTGGGACTGGGAAATAACATAACTTCAATATACCTTTGGATATTCTGTTTGAGGATGCCAGTGCAGAGATTGAGCCTGTGGACTGAACCCTCTGCACCTTCAACAAGGGTGGAAAACTCAAGCTCTATTGTCTTAATAACATGCATGATGCTGATTAGCATTTGATTTATGTGTCTCCTGTGTTTATTTGTTTATAAAAATGCCCTGCCTCTTCACAGTAATCCAAATTCTATGTTGTAGCAGTTTCCATGGCAACTATGCAATTTTTATTGAATAAAAAAAGAATTATGTAAACCAAAACCATACATAAATTATCAATGCATAAATTGCTGCTATCCTGGTTTCTCAGTCTACTTCTCTATAGTTTGTATATCAGCAAATAAGCAAGATAGATAGTAAATCGACCCTTTCTATACCTAGGCATACTACAACAATGTAACAAAATGAAAAGTAGAGGGTTTCTCTCAAACTTTCATTTAATAACATTATTGAGCCAAGTCTCTGTCTAGAAATTCTGATATCTAACTCAAAGCACTGAGAAATCATAAGTTATTCCTTTAAAGTCATGAGTCTGGTTTTTTTTTTTAAATCTTGAGATTAAAAAAACCCACCAAAACAGAAAATCCCCACACTTTTTATTTGGTTTGTACTATGGAAGTATGTTATCAATTTTGAAGGAGTTTTTTGTAACCTAGTTGAGCTACAAAGTGTATGTTTTAAGGATGGAAACGTAGATTCTGAATTATTTTTTTTAGTCCAATAACATGTCCCACCTGCTTATATGCAACAGTTCCAATCTCAGTCCTCTTAAAAACTGAAAGGTGTATTCAAATGTGCAGACTTATACCTCTTGTTTAGCTCTCTTTGTTACTTCCATTATTTGACTCTATCAGTGTAAAACAACACCCAAAATCTCATTTGCAGCTAGATGTAGTTAAAAATAAGGATCTCTAGCTAAGACTTCAGCCTTTAATTTCTAGATGCCAACTGAAGAGTCAAAATCTTGGAGTCTTTCACGACATTAAAAAAAAAAAAAAAGAAAAATTCCTCCACATTCTACTGCAATATTTCAATTTTGAGAGTGAAAATATTAAAATAAAACATATTGACATTTGCTGGAATTTAATGCTTTGAGACTTCCATTTGAAAATATTTGAAATGTTGCTCCTGTGAATCAGAACAAAATTGTTCTGTTAGGGAAATTTTTGGCCAAAAGTGCAAATCCATTCATAACAGCTGCCAGACTTTCTGAGGCAAACAGCAAGATCTGAGCTCAGAAATTCTCATACATGTAGCTATGCTGAGTATAACTTGTCAATAAAACCCACAACTTATTGCTCACCATTCCCGATTTCCCATATTCTTGCCATGTGGAATAGCTCATTCTCACAATGTTCTTACAATACTCAAGTAATTTGAAAGTTGTTGGAAAACTAGACTCCCTCCAGTTCCCTGGGAATACTGAGGGGAGGGGCATCTCCGAGGCAGACTTATCCTTGATTACTTCCCTATTAACCTATGCATAGGATTGTGGCAATATCTTAGTGCATGTCTGAAACCCAGTTTGTGGATCTGATGAAAAAGATATGCAGACATAGATGATAACACTTACATTTAGAAGAATGAAAATTTACCAGCCATTTTGCTTTATTCATACTTACATATATTTGTGTTTTCTTATACTTGCATGCCAGGATGTGGTAGGAGGGCAAATTATGATGGGGAAAAAGAAGAGAAAAATATAATAAGCACTTTGTTTAAGTCAGCAATAGCATCATTGCAATGAGTAAAGCAGTAATGCTTGTCATAAGGCTGTCATTTACAATGTAAAGGATACCAAATTCCTTTTCTGAAAATTTTTTTAGTGTTCATCTTTCTAGTAGGAAAAATTGTACAAGGCCAAAAGGCTACTGCAAACACACTGAAAATTTTGATAGATTTACAGTCAAGTCATGTTAAATAAGAGCATTTTTCCAGAATGATTTTCAAATGAAAGAAGGCTAGGAGCTTTATGTAATTGCGAAGTATGGTAGTTTTTGTAAAAAAAATCCTTAAAAGAACTCCAGCCCTGCTTTGGGATCACTATTACAGTTGTTCCTATGGTAACTGGTTATTTGTGCTGTATGCATCATCATATATATTTCAGGAACTGGAGTGCTGGAAAAAGAGGAGGGAAAAAGAACACGTGTAACACTAAATTAATTCCAAAGACAAGCCCATATTCAAATACTTGACCCTCTGAGTAAAAAGCAAAACACCTTTATGTGATTTCACCCACTTGACCCTTGAAAGTGAGGTTCTCAGAAAAGGGGCTATGAAATATTAGCAAACACTTCTCATCTGCTTCTCGTTTTGTTCTGAATCATATCTCTAATTCATTGCCAAATAGCAGTTTCAGTCATGTCTGAGGTGCACAACTGAGGAGCTGAAGAAAGCAAGTGTTCAGTTGCTTTCAGGACCACGTACCTCTGCAGGACTGCAGGCAGTGGCAAAATGCTGATATCCGTTTGAAGTAGCTCGTTATTACAAAAGAAGCAGAGGCATAGGGAGGAATAACCCCATGCACCAGTACAGGTTATGGGTTGACCTGCTGGAAAGCAGCTCTGCAGAGAAGGACCTGAGAGTCCTGGTGGACCATGAGTCAGCAATGTGCCCTTGTGGCAAAGAAGGCCAATGGTATCCTGGGGTGCATTAGGAAAAGTGTGACCAGCAGGTCAGGGGAGGTTATCCTCCTCCTTTACACGGCCTTGGTGATGCCACATCTGGAGTACTGTGTCCAGTTCTGGGCTCCGCAGTTCAAGAAACACAAGGAACTACTGGAGAGAGCCCAGTGGAAGGCTACAAAGATGATCAGAGGACTGGAGCATTTCTCTTATGAGGAGAGGCTAAGGGAGCTGGGTCTGTTTAGCCTGGAGAAAAGACAACTGAGAGGGGATTTTATCAATGGTTACAAACACCTTAGGGGCGGGTGACAAGAGGATGGGGCCAGACTCTTCTCAGTGGTACCCAGCAAGAGGACAAAGGGCAACAGGCACAAACTGAAACATGGGAAATTCCACCTCAATATGAAGAAAAACTTCTTTACTTTGAGGGTGGCAGAGCACTGGAAGAGGCTGCCCAGGGAGATTGTGGAGTCTTCTTCTCTGGAGATATTCAAAACCTTCCTGGACATGACCCTGTACAACATGCTCTAGGTGAACCTGCTATGGCAGGGGATTGGACTAGATGATCTCCAGAGGTCCCTTCCAACCCTAATCATTCTGTGATTCTGTGATTCTGTGAATGTGTGATTCCGTATGCCCAGAGAGGAGAGTGAGTTACAATACATAAATTAATTTGGAAGACAAGATCTGCCAGCTTCAATAGTGTTCAGTCTTTTGAGATAGGTAAAATATGTTCCTCTCCAGGCTTTCTTTTGTTAATGCACTATCAGGCTTTGGTGTGAGGTCTTCAAATGCTGAACTTCCTAGTAATGAGCAGAAAAATTCAGCTGCTTCTCAGAGCCAGGACTGAAAAAACAAAGCTGGCAGCTATTAAAACATCTTTTCCACTGTAATCTGAAAACATCAGATCCTGTATAAGTGATGGAATTTAAACATGAAACTTTTCAAAGTTCAGTAGTTTATTGCAAAGAAACGTTATTATTTATACTTTTAAAATTATGCTACAAAGGACAAAAGGAGCAAACACACAAAGACTTTTGAGTGCCCTACCCTTATTTATACATATTCCACAATTCCAATTGAAATCAAAGGGAAATCAAACTCCCGAAGAGATACTAGGCCCATCCATTTTTCACTTATGTAAACCAGGAATTAAATGGAATTTACATACCTGTTCAAAAGTATGTAAGATGAAACTTTGAATTTCTCTTAATGTCTTGAGTTCTACCTCTGTCCCTGAGCATAAATACTGAAAAAGCCAGTCTTTATTTCCTATATAGGCCTGGTGTGAGTTTGAAAATTTGGGATTCTTCTGCTGAAGCATCTTGAGAAGCCCAGCCTGGTGAGCTGTGAGACTGTTGAATGTATTCAGGCCTCCTATAAAATGCAGCTGTGGTTGCTAATTTTTTCTAAAAAGGTATCATAGTGCCACTGTCTATCTTTTATATAATACTTAGAGAATTTGTCTAGGAGTAGGAGTTTATTTCAATAAAAAACTTAACAGGGATCCAGCCCACATATCTCCCAAAAGCACCCTGACATCAGTATATAGACTGTACTGAAGTTCTCCAAGCTGTGCTGCGCAAGGATAAATCTGATGTTACAGAGTATACAGAGACAGAGGTAAAGCGTGACTTTTTCACTGCCTTCTCTGTGAGAAGGAAGTTCTGGTCCTTGTTTCTAAAGCTCTATCTATATTTAAGTTATTCAGTCTCTGAGTAAAATGCAACCTTGTGAAGAGAAACTACAGTTACAATTGTCCCCTCATGGCTGAGTGCCTTCAGTGCTAGATGAAGAAATCACACTCTTTTCTGACTTTCCTTTTTCAACAAATCTTGAGTGATTTTCAGCACAATGTTATGGCATCAGATCAATGGAGAACACACGCCCCTCCGCATTCCACCAGGTTATTGTTGTAGCTGAAATTCTTTTGGCATTTGGTAAGAAGCGAAGCATTATCTTGAACAAGGAAAGAAAATAGGTGTCACGTCTTGAAGAAGTTCTCTGAAGTGTAGTGAATTGAATTCTTTATTCCCTACCATGCCTATGCATCCCATCAAAACCAGTATGTCTGGAGACATGAAACGTGAAGCTGAGGAACTGGGAGAGGGTTTGCATTTAGAAGGGTAAGCTGATGTGATGGTACAGTACAAAGGTGAGGACAGGCAAAAAGCACAAGTTTAGGATCCTTGTTTGGGGGACTGAGATGTGTAGTTTGAGGAAGATACAAAGAAGAGCCTCTTCTGTGCCTGTGTGTGACTTGGCATGGAGTTAAAGCTCCTGCTGCTTATCACCTTATCAGTTTTCTCATTGATTACCACTGCCCTTGGACGTACCTGTAATTCCTACTACATTGCAGCTGTTACTAAGGGTTACATCTGACTGTCCTGAATTTGAAAACCTTAACCGGGAGGTTTCCGTACTCTGGGCCCCCCCCCAAAACCCTCCCAAGCATCAGCCCCGAGCTGCTTCCACCCCAGACCTGGAGGTTCCCAGCAACGAATCAGGAGAGGAGGGGGGATAGCCAGAGGCACCGCGGGCAATTTAAACGCACCACCCCCTGTTGACTGGGTGATAAAGAGCCTCCTGGAGGACAGGGACTAGTGCCTGCCCAGAGGGGAGAGGGAGACTCAGTAGTGACTGGGTGTGTCCCAGGGCGGGAGAGGCCGCAGCAGTTTGCAGCTCGTTGGGGAGGGCGCTGACTCCCTCCCAGTGCACAAGGCGAGGAAAGTGCCAAGGAGCTGTGAACCAGGGGGGTCACCAACAGGTATTTCCCAGCTCAGTGAAAGAACAATGGTATCTACCCGGTGGAAGAAGACCAAAATGGATGTGGGAACCCAGACAGAGCTCCCACGGAAGGAGGCGATGGTGCAGGTCGCAGGCTGCAGGGAATGCTACAGCGTCTCTGTGGTGTCAGGAGGCTGTGTGCGCTGTGAGCAGGTAGATGATCTGCTCGGCCGAGCGGCACAGCTGCAAAGCCAGGTTGAAAGGCTTCAAGCCGAAGTAGAAAGCCTTAGGAGCATTCGGGAGGCTGAAATGGAGATAGACTGGTGGAGCCAGGCTCTGCCTTCCCTGCAACAAAAATGGGAGCACCTGCCAGAGAGCTCCCAGGATAGAGGGACCCCTGTACTCTGCCCCTCTCAGGTGGAAAACAATAAACTAGAGGAGAGGAGTGAGTGGAGGCAAGTCTATGGCCGTGGCAAAAGGCGAGTGCCCTCCTTGCCTTCCTTGCCTCCACAGGTGCCTCTGAGCAATAGATATGAAGTCCTAGTGGAATACAGCCAGTCCAATAGGGATGTGGTGGAGAGGCAACCTATATCAGAGGTCCCACCACAGTCAGAAAAACCTGACAGGTGTATAGCTACCTCCTCCACAAGGAAGAAGTGAAGAGTTTTAGTGGTTGGAGACTCCTTCTTAAAGGGAACTGAGGGCCCAATATGCAGAGCTGACCCACATCACAGGGAGGTCTGCAGCCTGCCTGGAGCCCGAATCAGGGATATCACCAGGCAACTCCCCAACCTGATGAAGGCCACAGACTACTACCCCCTGCTGATCTTCCAGACAGGTGGGGAAGAAGCTGCATCCCGTAGTCTGAGGGGGATGAAGAAAGACTGCAAGGCCCTAGGACGGTTGGTGAAAGAGTCTGGGGCACAAGTTGTTTTCTCCTCCCTCCTTCCATTTTCAGGTGATGACGTGGGATGGAATAGTAGGATTCTCTCTATTAATGCCTGGCTACGAGACTGGTGCTACAGGCAGGGCTTTGGGTTCTTTGATAATGGCTGGTTTTATAAGACACCAGGCGTGACCGTAATACATGGGAAAGGTTTATGTCGTAGGGGCAAAAGGGTTCTGGGACAGGAATTAGCAGGGCTCATTCGGAGAGCTTTAAACTAGATTCGAAGGGGGATGGGGTAGTAGCTGGGCTAGCACTACTGGGGCAACGCTCTAGTGTTGAGGTAGACCAGGAGGCCTCCCATCCCCCTAGGGTGAAATCGGTGTGCTCAGCTCGCTCCCTGAAATGCCTGTACACCAATGCGCGCAGCATGGGGAATAAGCAGGAAGAGTTAGAAATCCGTGCTCGGTCAGGGGGCTATGATTTAGTGGCAATTACAGAGACTTGGTGGGATGCCTCGCATGACTGGAATGTGGTCATGGATGGCTATGTCCTGTTCAGGAAAGACAGGCCTCTAAGGAGAGGTGGTAGAGTTGCTTTTATGTGAGTGAGCAACTAGAATGTATTGAGTTCTGTCCAGGGGCGGATCAGGAGCGAGTTGAGAGTTTGTGGGTGCGAATTAAGGGGCAGGCTGGCAGGGGTGATACTGTTGTGGGTGTCTATTACAGGCCACCGGATCAGGATGAGGAGGGTGATGAGGCCTTCTACAGGCAGCTGAGAGCAGTCTCGCAATTACAGGGCCTGGTTGTCATGGGGGATTTCAACTACCCTGATATTTGCTGGGAGGCCTACTCAGCCAGCCATCCTCAGTCCAGGAGGTTCCTCCAGTGCGTTGATGATAACTTTCTGATGCAAATGGTGGATGAGCCAACTAGGAGAGGAGCGCTGCTGGATCTTATCCTCACTAACAAGAAGGGTCTGGTTGAAGAGGTGAAGGTTGAGGGCAGCCTTGGTTGTAGTGACCATGAGATGGTAGAGTTCAGGATCTCATGTGGCAGGAATAGAATAGCTAGCAGAATCACAACCCTGGACTTCAGGAGGGCCAACTTTGGCCCTTTCAAGCAATTGCTAGGGGAAATCCCATGGGACAGGGTATTAGAAGGTAAGGGGGCTCAAGATAGTTGGTTCGCATTCAAGGACTGCTTCTTCCGAGCTCAAGATCAGAGCACCCCAGCGGGTAGGAAGTCAAAGAAAGGTACCAGGAGACCTGCATGGTTAAACAGGGAACTGCTGGGCAAACTCAAGTGGAAGAAGAGGGTGTACAGATCATGGAAGGAGGGGCTGGCCACTTGGGAGGAATATAAGTCTGTTGTCAGAGGATGTAGGGAGGCAACTAGGAAAGCTAAGGCCTCCTTGGAATTAAACCTTGCAAGAGAGGTCAAGGACAACAGAAAGGGCTTCTTCAAATACATTGCAGGTAAAGCCAACACTAGAGGCAATGTAGGCCCAGTGATGAATGAGGTGGGGGTCTTGGAGACAGAGGATAAAAAGAAGGCGGAGTTACTGAATGCCTTCTTTGCCTCTGTCTATACTGCTGGAGGCTGCCCTGAGGAGCCCTGGACCCCTGAGGCCCCAGAAGAAGTCAGGATAGAGGAGGAATCTGTCTTGGTAGATGAGGGCTGGGTCAGGGACCAATTAAACAATCTGGACGTCTATAAATCCATGGGCCCTGATGGGATGCACCCGCAGGTGCTGAGGGAGCTGGCGGAAGTCATTGCTAGGCCACTCTCCATCATCTTTGCTAAGTCGTGGGCAATGGGAGAGGTTCCTGAGGACTGGAGGAAAGTGAATGTCACTCCAGTCTTCAAAAAGGGCAAGAAGGAGGACCAGGGTAACTATAGACCGGTCAGCCTCACCTCCATCCCCGGAAAGGTGATGGAACAACTTGTTCTTGGTGCTGTCTCTAGGCACATCAAGGATAGGGGGATCATTAGGGGCACTCAGCATGGCTTCACCAAGGGGAAGTCATGCTTAACCAACTTGATAGCCTTTTATGAGGACATAACCCGGTGGATAGATGGTGGTAAAGCTGTGGATGTGGTCTATCTCGATTTCAGTAAAGCGTTTGACACGGTCTCCCACAGCATCCTCGCAGCTAAACTGAGGAAGTGTGGTCTGGATGATCGGGTAGTGAGGTGGATTGTGAACTGGCTGAAGAAAAGAAGCCAGAGAGTGGTGGTCAATGGGACAGAGTCCAGTTGGAGGCCTGTGTCTAGCGGAGTCCCTCAAGGGTCGGTACTGGGACCAGTACTATTCAATATATTCATTAATGAGTTGGATGAGGGAATAGAGTGCGCTGTCAGCAAGTTCGCTGATGACACAAAACTGGGAGGAGTGGCTGACACAACGGAAGGCTGCGCAGCCATTCAGAGAGACCTGGACAGGCTGGAGAGTTGGGCGGGGAGAAATTTAATGAAATATAACAAGGGCAAGTGTAGAGTCCTGCATCTGGGCAAGAACAACCCCATGTACCAGTACAAGTTGGGGGCAGACCTGTTGGAGAGCAGTGTAGGGGAAAGGGACCTGGGGGTCCTAGTGGACAGCAGGATGACCATGAGCCAGCAGTGTGCCCTTGGGGCCAAGAAGGCCAATGGCATCCTGGGGTGTATGAGAAGGGGTGTGGTCAGCAGGTCGAGAGAGGTTCTCCTCCCCCTCTACTCTGCCCTGGTGAGGCCGCATCTGGAATATTGTGTCCAGTTCTGGGCCCCTCAGTTCAAGAAGGACAGGGAACTGCTAGAGAGAGTCCAGCGCAGAGCCACGAAGATGATTAAGGGAGTGGAACATCTCCCTTATGAGGAGAGGCTGAGGGAGCTGGGTCTCTTTAGCTTAGAGAAGAGGAGACTGAGGGGTGACCTCATTAATGTTTATAAATATGTAAAGGGCAAGTGTCATGAGGATGGAGCCAGGCTCTTCTCAGTGACATCCCTTGACAGGACAAGGGGGAATGGGTGCAAGCTGGAACACAGGAGGTTCCACATAAATATGAGGAAAAACTTCTTTACGGTAAGGGTGACTGTACACTGGAACAGGCTGTCCAGAGAGGCTGTGGAGTCTCCTTCTCTGGAGACATTCAAAACCCTCCTGGACAAGTTCCTGTGTGATATGGTCTAGGCAATCCTGCTCCGGCAGGGGGATTGGACTAGATGATCTTTCGAGGTCCCTTCCAATCCCTAACATTCTGTGACTCTGTGATTCTGTGAACCTGGCCCTTGTTGTGCCTGATGGGCGGGAGCACCGTCACTACTGCTCTGTTTGACACAGTTTAAAAGAAAAGAGTTGTTGACGATCTTTTACAACTTTTTTGTTCTTGCCCTTCTTCTGTGAAAACTGTGACATCTTCTCTGAGCTGGACTTACACGAATTATCAGCAGACAAACTTCAGTCTTATTCAGATCCTTGCACTCTAGAAGAAAAAAAACAAGAAAAAAATATTCTTCCTAATTCAACTGTTCATTTAATGTGTAACTAACTGTTCTGCAAAATCATAATGTCTCTAAGTTCCTAGGGCTGTAGACTGAGTGCAGTAAACATATTTTCGAATTACTTTGCCTTGATGGTGTTAGTGTACCTCATTCCGCATGTCCTGGGCAGAGATTTATACACCAATGTATCTTATTCTCCAAAGCAACCTTAAGATTCCATCTGTTATTCTGTATATTCAATATATGAAAGAGAAAGAAAAATTGGCAATAACTGAAAAATATTTAACATATCTTGTGAAGCTAAAATACTCAGGGAATGTGAATAATATCACATTATTATTATTAATTTTGAGTAAGGTTCAGAACTGTGAAGTATTAACTCCGGGCTTTACAATCTTTTATATATATTTTCCTCCCATGGATGTTCTAAAATTCTTTCCTAAATTCTAGTGTATTAAAAATCAGACATGGAAATGAATGGGGTTTCTCATACACTATTTTCAGTCTTGTGTGTAGAATTTCTGACTTTTTTTTTTGTCTATCTTATGCTATATTTATTTTTTTTAGATATTCATATTTAATTGCCTAAATACAGTTTAAAACCAGTATTCTGGCAATAGTTTCTGATATTCCCATTTTGAACGTGTGATATCTTTACAGAAGTAGGCACACTCTTCAAGTTCTGAGGGTAAAAAAAAAGGGAAAAAGAAAAAATATATAGTGGTTTTCAGCTAAAGAATGAGAAGAAGATTGTCAAAGAGGAATCTGAATATTTTTAAAAAGTTGTTTCTGATGTTTCTGGAGCTGGGAGACATTTTAAAAATTATGTCACACATAACAGACAAGTGCCTAGGCTTTTGTTGGAAAAAGAGGAGTAATATGATTCTGAAACAGGTAGCTGTACAAAAGTCACTCCATTTGAACAAAAATTGCCTGTTTTTCGTGTCTAAATGAGATTGTCCATTGAGCTACAGTTTTTTGTATCTGTATGAACCTTTTCAAATGTTGGAATACTGAATCTTTTGAATGTTAGCGTGTTGAAATACCACTTCACAAAGGTGACAGTTCCATAGTTTCTGCTCTTCACAGAAATAGCAGGTATACCATTCCAGAAGAGGGTTCCCTCTCACTGGTACAAATGCATGTTATTGTTCCAGATTTTCAAGTAAAACTGTCCTGGTTTCATTGGGATTTTATTTCAGTATGTGGCCAGCCATGGTGATCAAGGCCATTAGCAGTTAAATCCAAGGCAGCTGACCCAGGCAGGCCCACAGGTGTATTCTATATCATTAACAACAAGTTCACCATAAAGGGAAGGCTTGCTGGGTAGGTGGGGCTCTTTTTGCTCTCATCTCTTCTTTTATTACCTTACTCTTTCTAATTTCTAATGATTGCTCTTCCTGGGGCAACTTGCTGCAACTTTGGAGCTAAGTATAATTTTGTATGTTCTGCATTATCATTGATATTGGTTTATTTTATTAAATCTGTTTAATTTTAACCCATGAGTATCCCTTGTTTTTCCAATTCGCTTCCTTGGTTGGGGAAGGACATTGGGTGAGAGGAAAAACTTATTGTTTAGCCCTGAGTGTGGGCTAAATACAGACAAAAACATACAAAGAAACCCAAAACAACCATGTTTCAAAGACATCCTTAAACCTACAGAATTACTTTTCTCTCTAGTGGGAAATCATCCTAATATCAGCATGGGCTGAATCTGTAGTTCCTTTGAAAACCAACTGCCTTTGTGTCAAGACTTGCAAATATCACTTCACTTCTCCAGCTGCATAAGTTACACATAAGAGTACCCATAAATATAAGCATGTTTGTATGCTGTACTTTTTTAATAAATATGAATATAATAACATATAATGATGGCAGCCATTTTGTAGTAAAGAGAAAAGAGAGTAAGTTATAGGATGGTGTATTTTTCTAGACTTAGACTTGGAAATGAAATTTTCTTATACAGCAGTAGAAAATACTTTTCATCTTTAAAAGTACTTACACTTTTCTGTGTCAGTCTAGCCAAACCTGAATTTTGTTTTCCTTTGGCAGTCCTAATGAATAGCACACCTACCTATACCAAGGGAAATCATCTACTGAAACTACTACAATTGACGTTCCATCAAAAAATAATAGAATTTACAACATGCTAAAAGCACATCAAGCAATTTGTTTCCAATCGTGTTTTAATAACTCAAAACCTAGATGGAGCCACTTAAAATGTACAAGCTCAATTTTTACACCTTTCAAAAAAAACGTACTGTAGAATCTTTGGCATGATGTTAGAGTTAACCCTGAAACAATGTGAGGGTCATGTGAGGAAGCAACTGTAACGTGCTTTAAGTTTGAAGCATTTTTGTTTGTTGTCTTCACTTAAATACCATTTTAGCTTATTGCTTAAATAAGCTTTAAAAATGTACTGTTATTTGATGCTTAACTGTTTTTAAGCTAATTTTGCAAATTGTTCTTTTTCTCCCTACCATGGTGCAATTTACAGTTCACTCTCCAGCTTAATCTGCTTCTTTGTTTACACCTTGTCAAATTTTCTTTAATTCTCTTCATCTCCTTCTCTGCTGATAAAGTCATCTGTCTTTTTCCCCACTGACTTGAAAACAACTCAATGGAAAGCAGTACATCTCTTGCAAAAGTTAATAATGAGAGCAAATTTATTTCGTAGTTTGATGTTTGGCATCATGGCAAATAAAAGAACTTCCAGCAGAGTTCCATCTAACCTTGTTTCCTCTTTAGAAAGAGATTTGCCTCAAACACTGATGTTGTTAGAAATCTTGTAATTACTGCTCTCCTAATAGTGATATGGCAGAGCAGGAGTCTCATTACAGCTATTATATGAAAAGAAATTTTTAGTTTATTCACAGAGAAAAACCTTAATCACTCAGTAAATTTCATTAGGCAAAGATATAAAAATACCTTTCTGGATAAGCTGGCTTGTGAAAGAAAACAATAGTTCTGTCAAATGAAAGGCTAACCTAACTCTGCTGTAGGTAATGGAAATAATCCAAATGAGAACAAAGTGAAGTGAATCAGTTTATGAATATGTTTTAAAGTCTGAACAGCAAGAGTGCAAGCCTTTTGAAATGCTCAGTGGATTTATCTTTGGTTTGAAGACATTTCTTCTGCTTATACAGGGAAGCTCTGTTTACAACACATGAAATCCCTGGCTCCTTTTAACTGGAATACCACTAATGTCTGGACAGGTAGCAATGCAAACTCTGATGGGTGACGTTCTCGTTTTCTCATAGTATGCTCTTTTGAGAGTATGTGGCTGGGCAGCAATGGATCAGGCTGCTGATTGCCCTACGCTGGTTGCTCCTCTGGAGGTGGTGGCACCTTCTAGCAGCATGAACCTTCCCTAAGGGGAACCCGAGCATATGCTGGACCTGAAAGCTTTGAGAGGGCAGAGATGGAACAGGCAGAGAGATGAACACGAGCCTGAACTTGCAAGGGGCAGCTATCAGTGAACCTGGAGCCAAATGAGGAGAGAAGACTTCAGAGAGCAGAGAGATCTTCCAACCACCTCGACCAGGCATCTGGGCAACTTCTTCCCTCCAAGAACTCAGAACAGACTGCATGGTGTTAGCATTTCTCTTGTATCTTATCTACTAATTTGTCTTTTTGTTTCTCCTTGTCTTCTTAAAAAAAATCCTTTAAAAAGTCCCTCTTGTATCTATTCAAATAAAAACATTTTTGACCTTAAAGCCTTGACGGTGGTTTTGTTGTGCTCGATATAAGAAATCTACAGACATTGACCTCAAAGCTCACAACAGCTTCAGGGTCCCATCACACAGTGGATGAAATGAATATAAATGCACTAGAATGAAGTTAATTTTTACAGGTGTTGAGAGGACAGTTTCACTTATTGCTGCTGATTTTTAATTCAGCTGTACAGGCCACAGAGACAAAATTTACTACTTTTTTGTTCTCTAAGGTGGCTCATAAAACAACTTATTGGCTCAGTCATATGAGTCATCAGTAAAACTCAAGATATGTTGGGTAGCAATTGGCTAGCTTTAAGAACCTTTATTGCTATTGCGTGCCTCTAAATCTAGGAAAAAACCTACATAAAAAAATAATAACACTGAGCTGTGAGCACTAGTTCTGTTTTCTGAAAGGAACTGGAACAAGGTCTGCAATGTTTTTTTCCTTATCCGTAAGGCAATCTACAAGTGAAATATAATATGAAATTCCAAGTGTATACTATGCAGTTGAATCCTAATACCAAAAGCATAACAGGTCACTGCAAGGTCAAACATAGAGTTTCAACAGTTCTTATTAGGATCTGTTCTTTTACTTCTAATGAATTTACCAGAAACAAGAAGGTCCAAAGATAAAAGTAACTGGAGACACAGAATAAACAAAAAGGTCTAGCAAGATTCAGAATAAGAATAGACAGTTACATGGATATTAACTGTATCTATACTTACATTAGGTAGGATTTAATATTTATAAGGCACTTAAAATCCCATCCTTTGGGGCACGAGCCAGCTATTAACTGCCTATGCTTCAGTAAGGTATTTTGCCATACGAATAGATGTTCTATGACTGCGTATTGTGGATAAGCAGAAGATAAAAGATTCTTTGTGGAGGAAGGATATTTTTGTCCTCTCATGCACCCATTGTCCTGACAAACTGCAATCCTGATGCAGAAGATACAGATACTTCTAAGTGTTTGCATTTACACAACTGCCTTTTACGCTTCAGTATTTCTCAATAATATTGTATGTCATTTGGCTGTACATGAATTAAAACATCATCTAGTCAGAGGACTTGTTTCACTGTTTGGAAAAGTCACTCCTCCCTTGATCCTTCTCTAATTTGTCTCAGTTTTAAAAGCTCATTTCTAAGATCCTCACTAATCTGATAGGGCTAAATGGAAAAAAATCTAAAGCTTCAGCCCCTCTTAAAGCTAGTTCATCTGAAAGACTTCCAATTTGCTAGTGAACAAATCTTTTCCTCGTACTAATATATATACAAATGCATGTTCACACAGCCTTAAAGAACATTTCTAAACTCTGTTCAGAAATGAGCAGTGAATTTGTCTTATTTCTGATGCACTTACAGAACTTATTCCTAGGTGCTTTTTATGTGTCTTGCTAGTTTTAAGTAATTTTACTTCCTACTTTTTCTAATTTTATCTCTAGAAATTTGTTTTATTCTTTTGCAGAATTATTCTTAGACATGTGTCAGTTTTCAGTATTCCTGCAATTCCTTTCTGGTGTAGGAGTCTCTCTCAGTGTTGCTACTTTTCTCTGATATCAGGCTAGTTTATTGGTGTGCTTTGAACAGTCGGGTTTAGATATTAATTGATATTAATTATACTGCAATATGTTCCTTAAATTACATTCTATGCCTGAATGTGCTGAAGTCTGTTTTTTGAGAGCACAGTTTCCTCACAATGTTTCTCTCACACTTTTCACTTCTTAGAACAGTGTTCTCTGATATTTTGTCATGACTTTCACTCAAACTACCTTGCATGCTCAAGTCTCAGCCAGTGCTTTCCTATTAGTTGGATTCAGATCTAAAATTAGCTGCTTCACTAGTTTCCCTTCTCTGAAACAAAGCATTGTCCCAACATTAACTATAGAAATCCTTCCCTCTGCTCCATTTATTTTTTTAAAAGCATTTGTTATGGTAAAACTGTCAAAAGCATGAAAGCCATGAAAAGAACATGGGCAATTTTAAATTTAAAAGCTGTTTTTCTGTTGTTAGAAAGAAAATCTGTAACTCCTATACTCTCAAATGAGACAGTCTGCAATACACATAAATTCAACTAAAAAGTTCAACCTCCTTATGTTTTCAAAAGTTATTATAGCTAACATTCATAGATATTTTTTTCTTGTGGAATATACATACCTGTTTCAATCCTTATTCTTTTCTGAGTCTCTTAGGTTTACAACAACATGTTTAACATTACAGTATAAATTATCTACAACATGATGATGTATCTTGGATGGTATCATTTGTCTTCATTTATGACTTAATTTTATACCTGAGTGATACATTCAAAATACATGAAAATATCATATAAGTTGGAAGGGAGGGTGTATATCTCCACTAAAAACGACAAAGTCTTGTTATTAGGATGTGAATCTTCGGTCTCCCAAAAGAACCACAACCTGTTGCATACTGCTATAAAGTCAAATAAAGAATTAAAACTTGTCAGTAATCAGGAGAACAATGCAGCTGTCTTGCACATTTCTGGTACAGTATAATAGTCACATTGAGAAAAGATGATATGTACCTGACATATCACATCGTGAACTAAAAATAATTGTGCTTCTCTGAAAAGTATAATGCATCCTTTATTACTACTGTATTAAACATCCCAACCTTTTCTTGGGAGTAAAATATTTTCCCTTTTGTTTTATTCCCAAATTTGCTACACAGCTTGTCTAAACAGCTCATCTAAGCGAGACTGATATTCCCCAGGGACTGCAAATGATGAGAAGATCTTGCCCTTTGTTCTACAGTTATTCCTTCGCAGTTATTGAAATACTCACCCTCACTTCTGTGAAAAACAGTTCTATTTTGTTAGATCAAAACCACATATTTCTCTTATTCAGAACACTGATTTACCTGAAGACATACTGGGGAAAAAAATCTGGTTCTTCTACAGTAATGTAGCTTGATTCAGAAAGAAATGAAAATGCAAAGCATACTTTTAAGTAAACCATTATCTAGACCTGACTTTTTTTTAAGATTAATTATTTTGTCACCACATATGAAGTCATAATGAGAATTTGGAGAAAAAAAAACAAAACAGAAATTGGGAGAGGAAGGTACTAGAACATGTTTGAAGAATTCTAGCAATATGTAGACAATGATTACACAGTTTTCCACTAAAAAAGGAAGGATGCTCAACATAAACTTTTAAAGCCCATCATATGGTTCTGTTTTCTACCAGTTACATATTACAATATCAGTCCCAAATGAAGATCAGAATTCAAGCATATTTAATGTATTTAGTCTTTTGTTTGGTAGAAAGGATCTTACAGAAAACACATTTCAGAACCAGTATTTTTCAGCTTACTAGTTGCTTTCTGCTAGATTGATTACCTGATAAAATTATTTTCCTCAAGAAAAATTTAAAATTTAAAAGATATCTTCTGCTGACAGATCCTTGCAGAAGAAAATTCTGAACTCTTTCTACTTATGGGCCAATTATATATTGTTACATAGTTGCACATGACCTTTCAATTAGTGCTAGAATTATTGTCAGGACTCTGAGTGCCATTGTTTGTTTTAAATTATCTGTGAGACTAAATTTGTAATGATCATTCAGAATTTATTATAGGCACTTAGATTGTGAGCCAAGTAATTTCTTTTTTTTTATACAGACAGCTCTTTATAAAGAAATTTTATACATGTAACTGTTTATTTTTTATTTTAATTTGTAGGCTTTAAGAGAAAGTAAAACAGAAAAAATCCTAGAATTTCTATTTCTGTCTACAAGATAAAAAGCACTGCTCTCTAATTCCAGCATATCAATATAATTGTTTCAAATCAGTGCCTATGCATATTAAGATACTCAAGTTCTTGATCTTCTCAGAGGAAACTGGGCCCTTGCAACAAATCGTGTCAACACAAGTACTCCCATTGGGGGTTGTACTCATCAAGTTCAAAGAATAGGACTGGGAAACTCCACAAAAAACACACAAAATAACCGATGATATTACTACAGAAGAGACGAGAGGAGAAGGAGAAGAAGGAGAAGGAGAAGCAGAAGGAAAAGGAAAAGGAAAAGGAAAAGGAAAAGGAAAAGGAAAAGGAAAAGGAAAAGGAAAAGGAAAAGGAAAAGGAAAAGGAAAAGGAAAAACATCGCTAATATTGCAATTGGAGATAATGCCAATCGCTAACATTACAGTTGGAGATAATGCCAATAAGGGACCTGCCATATGAATAAATAAAAGTTCCAGAGGCTTCAATAGGAAAGATTTGTCTGTTATTGAATTACAAACTCTATAGTTTGTATTACATGTTGAACATATGTCTCTTTTTTTTTTTTTTTTTTTTTTTCCTGCTGGAAGCCTATTCTACTGCATTTAAGACATCTGCCTTGCCCAGAAGGGCTGTTCATGGTCTCATTGAAGGATTATTACCATGAGGCCAACAAAATGCAGTCTAAAGCTGCTGACTTTGTCTCTCAGTTTTCTGCTGGAACAGGGAGTTAGAAAAAAAGCCAAGACCCTGCAGGTGACACAGGCATGTGATGGAGTATGGGGAAAAGAGTGGAAAAGAAAAAAGGCAGAATGCAGGAAAAGGGCAGAACACAGAAAAGAGGTCTTACTTAATAAAAGGGTTCTGCTGTATACTGTCTCTGTGCTTGTATGGGCCCCCAATCAGTGTGAGGAATTTAGTGATGGAATCACAAGCTGAGATAGCCACAGAGGAAATCCAGTGCAGAGTACCTAGAGTATCCAGTTCGCATATGTGTATATATTTTTATTTATTTTTTTTTTTATTTTTAATATATATCCACAGCTACTGAAAAGGAGGGTGTAGAGAGGCTGGAACCACACTGTTTGGAGATACATAATGAAAGGACAAGAAGCAACGGACACAAGTTGAAAGCTGGGAAATTATGCCCTGATATGGGGAAGAATGTTTTCCACCCTGGAAAAGGTGTTTGGAGAGGCTGGGTACGTTCCACGGCTGAAGATATTCAAAACTTGACTGGACATTATCCTGAGCACCTTGCTCTAAAGACCTACTTTGAACAGGAGGTTGGGCCTGTCACATGATCCTGTGACTCTCTACATGTTTTGAGTGATTTGAAAGAAACATTTCTGGGGTTGAGAATTCATTTACTAAATCTGGCTTCTATGATTGATTACCTTCTTCATTGCTTTTGGTGGTTTATGGAGTGTTTGGATTTTTCCAAATGCAGAGTTTGAAATTAGTGATGGCTTAGCACAAGTGCCTCACATCCCACTTTAGTGCTAAATACCTTCACATAATATATTTATAATTTTGGACATCTGTGGTGTACAAGCAGGGAGATGCCAGAGGTTAAGTCTACTAACGAAGTGATGGCACAGACTCCCCACTCACCTTGTTCAAATACTAATATCCAGTACCTTTAGGACCATCATACTTCTAGTGGTCAGATTTCTATCTCAAACTGGAATATCTTTCTTAGTAATTTGCACTACTGCCCACTTCAAATAAAAAGTCATAAAAATATGCCAGGCGATCCTTGACAACATTACCTTACGGGCCCAACACAATGGCTTTTAGTATGGTTTACACAACCTTTTGGATTTCTAATACTATTGACATCTGATTTTGAGCATAGTCAGTTAGGTTTCATACAATTTATGGGTGCTTTGCTGTCTCTGTTTAATATCCAGAAAGCTACATTCACTTGATACAATAACTAACTTGAATGTGATGAAAGCGGGTCTTTTTCTTCCCATCTATACAGTATATAAAGATCAGTTTTCCCTTCCACCTCCTTTCTTGTATTAATATCAGAAGTTTTACTTCCTTTTGAGTAAACCAGCTTAATTACTTAGGCTTTCCCCTAAAGTTCAAAGAAGTCACACATGCTACTGACACAAGAATGTAGCACTCAGATTGATGTGATTTTGCCAATATCCTTCATAGCTAAGCATAAAAAAGACTGTATTAATACCTTCCATTACCAATACACAGATTAATGTAACATCAGAATTTTTGGTTTTGGGTAGGGTAGAAAACACAAGAATGTTAAATGACTTTTTTCAAGAGTTTGCAAGTTTTGATAGCACAACTCTTTCACCTTGGTTTATTACTTTAAATAATCAACCACTCATGCCTGAACAGACAAGAAAGGGAATTAACTGCCAATTCAGCTGGAAGTATAGACTTTGTCTGGTCTGCAGAACTGTGACATAATATATATTGGTAAGCGGACTCAAACCCATAAAGTCTTTTCTGAGGCCTTTAAAGCCATACTGGGTTCAAAAGAGTGTCAAAAGGTTTTGATTTATGTGAGACTGAGTGCACTTTCAGAGCAGGCTGATACAAATGCTGCTGAGACATTATCCTGGGATCCCCAATAGCTCATGCAGATTGTCACCCACAGGCTCAAAAGCGCCTCTAACAGTACATGCTGCACGCGATATTTCCGCTACTTCTCAGCTTCTCAGCCTCTATGGTGGGTACCAAATACTCATACTCCTGTTTGTCAGCCGTGTAACTGTCCGCTGGCCACGTGTATTATCTTTGAATGTGTAACACTCTGTGTCGTCATTAACAGGTGGTTTTCAGTGCTGATTTTGAATTTGAATATTTTTAGCACAAATATGTATTTCATATGAAATGGCCACAGCAAGGGCCATCTGTTGTAAATTCTGCTTTTTCTATTCCTGAGCAAGGTGTGGAGTAAAAGCACGCATTTTATCTCTGATATTTTTTATTCTGAAGAAGCTATTAGACACTTGACATGTCTAACACTCAGTTCCCCAGTGGACTCCCCAGTGGAAGTCTGGGGTCCTAAAGTAATTAAAAAAGTTAGTAATTGAAAGCTAGAAAATATCTTTTGAGACAACGTACACTGCCTTTTTCTTCCCTACACTTTTGAGTTTCTGTGGTTTTATTATTTTTTTAATCATAAAGTAAAAGATTCCTTTCTACTTTTCTTCCTACTTAAGTTAAAGTCCATTAACCTTACTGAATTTACTAGATCTTTCTGTTTTTAACAGAGTAAAATACAGCATCATTGTATTTGTTCTGGTATCCTTCAGGTGTTGTGTATTTTCCTGAAATTTGGATTAAGTGTCTAAATATGAAAAACAATTTTCAAACAGTTTTTTTAATCTTGACAGTTAAGTATTATTGGGTCAGTAATATTTCAAGAAACCATTAGATTCAGCTCAACCAGTTTATTAATCAAGACACTAATCAACCAGCAGATAAATTTGTTACTTGGTCCCTGTGCTCTCTAGTCCCCTACAGTATGACAGCAAAAAAACAGTAAGCCCATAATGCACAATTAGCTATTCAAGTTTATACCCCCTCTGAAGTCTACAGTTCACTAATTTCCATGGAATTACATAATTCTCATCTGCTTGTCTTTGAAAAGAGAAATAACAATGACTGGATATATCAATCACATAGGTCTTTGCTGATAACTGCTTTGCCAGTAACTTCTGGTACTTCAAAAGAAGAATATGGAAAACAACAAGGTGTGACAATCCTCAGCCACATTTGCCATAAAAGGCATTTCTAGATACACAGACTAATGAGTTCCCAAAAGAATCAGCTAGGCTAGAGGTCATAAGTCTAGCCAGAACTAAATCTGAACAGCAAAGTATCATGGGAATTTGGTTCATCGATTTACATAACCATCTAAAACCTTACTGTAAAAAATATGCAAGCTAAAATCAACTTCAAAATAACACATAAGACTGCTATTCGTAGTTCCTGCTGGGAATCAGTGAGATACTACTTACAGGTCCAACATCTTATCTTCCAAAATTTCTAAGACATTAACTTATTGAAGTCAATCAAAGTTAACTGAGTGGAAAAAACCCTAGAACATACTCCCAGTTTGATAGCCCCATAGTTTGGTAGTCATCCAAGATGAAGTTTCCTTCGCTGAAATTATGCTTAGGTACACAGTCACACATTAAACTAACAATGAAAAGGTAAAGTCTCTTATGAAATTAAAAAGCTCTTTACTAGCGTAGACAAAGAAATTCTAAGATACAACAAACAACCAAACCAAGTAGAAACCTAACGAACGTTTTAACTAGAGTAAAAAAAGCTATGACTGTCTGTCTTTTTCTGCCCCAGCATTTTCCCCTTTATTTACATACTCTCCTGTTTTCCCACCTGGACTATACTAAATATAAAACTTGAAATCTATTCCTATTCTCTAAGTAGTATTTCTTGACATGTTTAACCTGAAATGCTGAAGGCATGGTTAATTGTTTTTTAACAACTCAGTTACATCTTCTTTCATTTTCTCTTTTGAAATTGTGTACGGTTTTTAAATTGGAAAGAAAACTTTTATTTTACCTATTCTCCACTAACTGTAGCATGCTCTGATTTTAATATATAAGTTATCATCTTCTGCTTCCATCCTTCGTTATAGAAGTTGAGTCAGAACATCCAAGGTGTAGCCATTAGATTGCAATGCTTTTGAATACCTAATGCACTATTTCATTATTCTGACGAGGTGATGAAGTACAAAGCTTGTACTGTGTAATTTCTCCATATGCTTCTAGGATCAAGAGCTTAAAAAAAGCAATCCAACAATTCTATTTTTTTTGTAAGGTAACTTTAGGAAGCTCATTAATTACATTTTCTAAAATACACTTTAAAAAAATGCCTAAAACTATCAGAAATAAATCCAGGCATACTGATTCCAGTGGCAAACTAGTATTAATAATTAGAAGAAGTACTACATAAGGCATTCATTGAATTAGAACAAAAAGTAATAAAAAATTTTAAAAAATGTTTTTACTCTGGGAGAGTTTTTAAGAACATAAAAAAGTTGTATAAGTTACACACTTCAGCAAAACCAGACTCAGAACAGAGTACAGCTTTTGGTTTCAATAATACATCTGTGAGCAATTACTATTGAAAACATAAGGAATATCAGTAGTATAATGACATGAAAGTGTAAGGGTTTAATTTTAAGATAACTGTTTCTATCAAATAAACCAGTTCACCCACAAGTTATTGCAGTCATATTAAAATGTGGCCCCAAATGCTTTTAAACAAATGTATCTCTTCCTTCATCAAAACTGGCCTTTAAAAAACTCGCGATTCAGATGACTGTATAATTTGAAAAGGGACCCTCATTCACATATTCTTGATGGACTGAATTCTGTACAGGCTTACCAAAAAAAAAAAAAGAACAGTAGATTAATTCAAATATTACCCTGTGACATGTGAGAAAGCTGCATGAGGATCGTTTATCTGTTAAAATGGTGAGGGTGGTATTGCTCCAGTTCACGGCTAATTTTAATCTAATATTAAGTATGTAAATAGAACTAAATAATTGCGTTTTTGAAGGACCTGAACCAAATTTCCTTTAAGTCTGGTTCAGGATCAGACTAAAACAAATGAACCAAGAAAGAGCTTGGATGTCTAGGTGTGAGCTGGATATTTATGTAGATGATAATGGAAATCTAACACTCATAGTCTTCAAGCTAAGTACAGGTTTTATTTTCCATTCAATCACTGTCTAATAAAAATGCAAAAAACACTTCCAGAAGTACAAGAGAAAACATCTTCAGCTGCTGAACAACTGTTTAATACAGTAGCCAAACAGTTGTCAGTACACATTAATTACTGTGAATTATTTGTATCTTAGTAGCTTAGTTAGTGATCAGTTCTTTATGCTTAAAACAACTTTTTCAGAACAATGGGAAACTATTGTTTGAAGAATGCTGTAGCAGTTTTTAGTCAAATCCCAAGCTTTTGCAAATCTTGTTTGCTTTTGTTCTGTTTGTATTGAAAATAAAGATCTATTACTAGACAAAATCCTGGAAAGCATATGGATCACAGGCTGGTATGGTTGGGATAGCATCAACAATTCTTTGTCAGAGTCCCAATTAAAGAATATTAAGCCCCCAAAAAATAGCAGGGTGACCTTTAAAAAGTTTTTAGATATGAAAAATACTCATACCATAACATCTAAAAATTTAAAGGAAAGGCAAGATAGTTGAACTAATCCCTTCCAAGGTACATATCCATAGTAAGTAAAGAGATATAGCTTCTTCTGGGCTGGAGTTACTTCTTCTCCCAAATTACTCCAGAAGGGATCTAGATGCTTAGGTTAAACTATGTTATAGTTTTTTAAATGGTTGAATTACTTTATATGAAATCCTGTGCTTGTTATGTGGAACTTTTTTTTTGACATTTTTTTCCCATGAAAGTGCTGTAAAGTTTGGACTACGGATCTATGCTAAAGAAATAATGTATGTCTAGCTCAAAACCTTTGTTAGTCTAAAAATCCCATCACTTCACAGTTGTTAACAGATCATTAAGAGGAACCTTCTTCTGCTATGCATTCCTACCTTCTGTTCAAATAACCAGATTAGGAAATTCCTCTTCTGAAAGTTGCTGCTAGGCCATCAATGGGAGTGTCTATTTATACTCTGACTTTGAGAGCAAACATTAACAAAGAGCTCCAAGATACAGAAAGCAGAGTGTGAAAAAAAATGGCATTTTGTTGTTCTAAATTTACTGTTGCATCATTTCATTACGTCCTAACTTTTTCTTTTTAGAGAGTTAGAAGTTTTCTCTTTTTATTTTTTTAGTAAAATTTGTCATTGTATAGTCTTTTTCATGCCACCATTCATAGAATCATAGAATCATAGAATGTTAGGGGTTGGAAGGGACCTCTGGAGATCATCGAGTCCAACCCCTCTGCCAGAGCAGGACCAATCTAGGGCAGGTTACACAGGAACGCATCCAGACGGGTCTTGAAAGTCTCCAGAGAAAGAGACTCCACAACTTCTCCGGGGAGTTTGTTCCAGTGCTCTGTAACCCTTACGGTAAAGAAGTTCTTCCTCATGTTGAGGTTGAACTTCTGTGCTCTGGCTTGCATCCATTGCTCCTTGTCATATAGTAGGGCACAAGTGAAAAGAGGTTGTGCCTTTCCTCTTGACACCCAGCCCTCATATATATATATACACATTGATCAGATCCCCTCTCAGTCTTCTCCAGACTAAAAAGCCCCAGGTCTCTCAACCTTTCCTCATAAGGCAGGTGTTCCAGTCCCTTAATCATCCTTGTAGCCCTCCGTTGGACTCTCTCCAGTAGTTCTCTGTCCCTCTGGAACTGGGGAGCCCAGAACTGAACGCAATACTCTAGGTGAGGTCTCACTTCTGGAGGAGGACCTCCCTCAATCTGCTGGACACACTCTTCTTAATGCACCCCAGGATACCATTGGCCTTCTTGGCCACAAGGGCACATTGCTGTCCCATAGATAACTTGTTGTCCACCAGGACTCCAAGGTCCTTCTCCACGGAGCTGCTCTCTAGCAGATCGCCTCCTAACCTGTACTGGTGCATTTTATTACTCCTTCCCAGGTGCAGGACTCTGCACTTATTCTTGTTGAACCTCATTAGGTTCCTCTTTGCCCAGCTCTCCAGTCTGTCCAAATCATGCTGAATGGCCGCACAGCCTTCAGGTGTATCAGCCAAACCTCCCAGCTTCGTATTATCAGCAAACTTGCTGAGAAGACACTCTGTCCTTTCATCAAGGTCATTGATTAAGATGTTGAACAGGATTGGACCCAGCACCGATCCTTGGGGGACTCCACTAGTTACAGGTCTCCAGCTGGACTTGGCACCATTGATTACTACTCTTTGGGCTCTATTGTGTAGCCAGTTTTTAATCCATCTCACTGTCTGTTCTTCTACCTCACAATTCCTGAGCTTGCTCACGAGGATGTTATGGGAAGCTGTGTCAAACGCCTTGCTAAGGTCAAGGTAGACTACATCCACTGGTCTCCCCGCATCTACCCACTCAGTCACGACATCATAGAATGCTATCAGGTCAGTCAAGCATGATTTTCCCTTGGTAAATCCATGCTGACTACTCCTGATAACCACCTTCTCTTTTATGTGCTTAGAGATGACCTCCAGAATGAGCCACTCCATCATTTTTCCAGAGATGGAGGTGAGGCTGACTGGTCTGTAGTTTGCTGGATCTTCCTTCTTGCCTTTTTTGAAGACTGGAGTGACATTGGCTTTCCTCCAGTCCTCATGCACCCCTCCTGTTTGCCACGATCTTGCGAAAATGATGGAAAGTGGTAGAGCAACAACATCAGCCAGTTCTTTCAACACTCTTGGGTGCATCTCATTGGGGCCCATGGACTTGTGTGTATTCAATTTCCGTCACTGATCACTAACCCAGTCTTCACTGACTAGTGGAGAGTCTTCCCTCCTCCAGGCCTCCTCTCCTACATCCAGGGTCTGAAGATCACAAGGGCTGGTCTTAGGATTAAAGACCGAAGCAAAGAAGGTATTCAGCAACTCTGCCTTCTCTGTATCCTCGGTTATCAGGGCTGCTGCCTCATTCAGCAGAGGGCCCATACTTTCCCCGTTCTTCCTTTTGCTACTGATATATTTGAAGAAGCCCTTTTTGTTCTCTTTTACTTCCTTTGCCAGTTTTAGTTCTAAGAAAGCTTTGGCCTTTCTTGTTGCCTTCCTACCCATCCTGACAACTTCCCTATAGCTCTCCCAAGTGACAAGACCCTTCTTCCACGAACTGTAAATTTCTTTCTTCCACGAGATTTCCTTCAGAAGCTCCTTGCTCATCCATGCAGGTCTCATAGCACATCTACCTGATTTTTTACTCAAGGGAATACACATATCTTGGGCTTGGAGGAAGTGGTATTTAAAAATTGACCAACTTTCTTGGGCTCCTTTGCCCTCCAGGGTCTTAGCCCTTCAGATTCCTGCAAGTAGATATTTGAAGAGTACAAAGTTGGCCCTGTGGAAGTCCAGGATTGTAATCCTACTTATTGCCCTACTTCTACCTTGTAAAATACTAAACTCCACCATGTCGTGATCACTGTCGCCAAGGCTGTTCCCAACCTTAATGTCCCCAACTAGTCCATCTTTATTCGTTAACACAAGGTCCAGCAGTGCACCTCTTCTCGTTGGTTCCTCCACTACCTGCATTAAGAAGTTATCGTCGATGGACTGCAAGAGCCTTTTTGACTGAACATGTCTAGCTATGTGGACTTCCCAACAAATATCAGGGTGATTAAAGTCACCCATGAGTACCAAGGAGTGTGTTCTAGAGGCTACCTCCAGTTGTCTGTAGAAGGTCTCATCAACATCTTCTTCTTGGTTTGATGGTCTATAGTAGACCCCCACAACAGTTTCACTCCCCTTTGCATGTCCCTTAATTCTTACCCACAAGCTTTCAACCTGTTCTACCTCCCCCCCCGGATAGAACTCAATATGTTTCAGTTGCTCTAGCACATAAAGAGCAACACCACCACCTCACCTTGTTGGTCTGTCTTTCCTAAATAGTACATAGCCATCCATGACAACATTCCAGTCATGGGAGCTGTCCCACCGTGTTTCAGTGATCGCAACTATATCATAGTCATGCAATCTAAGGCAGATCTCCAACTCCTCCTGTTTATTTCCCTTACTCTGTGCATTGGTATATAAGCACTTCAGAACGGGAGTTAAGCCACCAGTTTTCACTCTTGCTATCTCACCATTCCTGGCCACTTCCATGGTTACTAACTTATTAGTGAGCCCTGTGTTATTATTGCACCATGTACCACCATTATCCACCTCGAGTAGGACAGTAGTCTGAAGGCTGTCCTTAGGCTCATCTCTAGTGAGTCTGGTTTTATCCCCTTCCCCCTTTGAGCCTAGTTTAAAGCCCTTTCAAAGAGCCCCTCCAACTCCAATTCAGTTACATCTCTTCTAGGCTGAAGAGTTCTTTTCCTGTAAAGATGATGTTGCAAACATCTGATCATCTTACTTCTTAGTTTGAATCTTAAAATATGGTCTTCTGATGGTATAACTGCATATCATATTCATATTCAAAATACATTCATATATCATATATCATATTCAAAATACATTAATACGTCATACTGATGTTCTTTATTCTTTACTTCTTCCATAATCATTCTCAGAATTCTGTTTTCCATTTTAGTCTCCTAATCAGGTAGATGATGTTTTCAGAAAAAAACACCTACAATTGCATTTTTCTGTCTTTCCTGAGTACATATAACTTCTTTAGAGCCTGTCATTCTTTCTGAATACTTAGCATTTTTCTTACCTAGCAGTCAAAAGTCAAACAGATTGTATTGCTTCTGCATGTATCAACTTTGAATTCTGCCTACCACTTTATCTCAGATACAGTGCATTACCAAATCTTATTCTTCGGATTTAACTTTTCCAGAATAACTTCCTATCATCAGCAACATTTTTATCTCATTCTCCAAACTTCTCTGAATCAATGTGTTATAAAGCTCTCCTCGTACTATAGATTCCTGAAAAACCCTTTCTTTGTGCAAGCTACTTGTTAATTCTTACTTCTTCTCTCTTATTTTTTACTAGATTATTAATCCACAAAGGACTTTAAGAATATAAGAACATTCTTTCAACAACTCCAATTAGTTGTGAAGTGATTTTTTTGATTTGTAAATTCTGTGTTTCTTCCAAAATAGGTACGATTTCTCTTTTATGCTCTTTTAAAAAATAGTTTCTTCTAGTTCTTCCAGTACAAACATCTGTCTTACTAGTTTGTAGTTCCTTGCACCTTCCCTGGACTCTATCTAAAAAATAAAACCAAACAAAACCAAACAAAACAAATGCACAGCAATCACCAGACACTTTCTACTCCCCACTAAGTGAGAGATATTAAGAGAGAGACTAGACACTGTAATTAATGGTACAGTATGTTGCACAGTAAAACACAATTTTTGCCATTACTAGTTGTAGTGGATGACTGCAGAAGATACTGTAATGAGGAGACAGTGATTTCAAGCAGAATCTAAGCAGAGTTTAACCATATGCCATGGTTGTAGAGAGCTCTATGTTAGCATGAGTGACTGCTATATAACCTGAGCACATCCCGTGATTTTTTATTTTTCAACTTATTTTTTCCAACTGAAGTTTGTTAATTTTTCAATTTTTCTCATTTGGATAGAAAGAAGGTTTTCTGAAAGCTTTCTTGCTTCTAATGACCTCCCTTACCCTTGTCATATTCCTTCTGGACTTTTTGAAGTCTCTCATAGGTGGTATGTATTCTTCAGAACATCCAGGACAGTGTCTTTAAGTAGTCTCAATTGTGTCTGCAGAGATTTTACTCTTTTAGCTGTAATTCTTTCAGATTTTGAAAAACAAAATTCCCATGTAGCTCTCCTTTTTATAATTCCCTTTCCTTTATATACCATGACAGTTTAGTTTCTTTAAGAGCCTTCGGAAAAAAGACTTTGTTGAAAGCCTTTTGAAAAAGAACTCTGCATCATCTGAATCCATAATATGATATATTTATCTATACATTTATTAGGTAGAGCCTTTATGTATTTCCTATCAATTTGTCTGGTACAAAGGTCAAATTTACTTGGCTTCAGTTCTTAACATCATCTTAGAAATCTGATAAAGAGCAATTCTGCCCCCTCCAGAACTATATTTTTATGGATTATTTCTGTTTGGGTCAGTATTCAATTTAGCCTTTAAAAGGCAATAAATCCATCTCATCAATTTCTGTTGGATTATACTCTAAGCTGAACTCTAAATCCATATTTATCCTGGTCATAGAGCTTTTCAATAGTTTCATTCAGACCAGAAGTACACCCTTAAAGTACTCTTATGGTCCTTATTTGCATCAATACTCAATTAAGCCAGACTGACAGACCCAAAGCAGACACAGAATTATTACAGCCCCTATGACCTCTGTCTCAAACATATGCTTAGACTGTGAGCTCATAACTCTTTACCTTTCCTTGATGATCTCTACTGAATCAAAAACTAAACATAACTCATTGGCTTCTACTTGTCTGAATCCAATCCCAGACAAAGCTGTCAGCTGCAGAATTAATTCTTGTTATTGGCGTATGCCTGATCCAGTCTACACGCTTACTTCACAATTTCTTTTTAATAATCTCTAGTCACTTAAACCGGATTAACCTCTAGTGTTGCAGTGAAGAATATGTATAAGTTACTGTATTTGTATTCTTTTAGTTTGGACTAAAGAGTTTACACATTTTTCACTGCTTACTTTTGGAACATCAGACTGGTATATTTACATAACTTTACTAAAATATCAATGCCATTTATAACTCTAATTCCTTGTTTCAGCCCAGGCATAAACAGATCCCAAGACCTAAAGCGGTGTTGGTCACCAAAGAGCCTGGAGACTGTATAGTGCCTAACTACTGGTCTATTCGTCTCTCTGGAATAACACTTTAATTTCTATCCTACTGCCGAACAAAACAAATACTGAATACTGAAATGCTTTCAAAACAGACGAAAAATATAGAATCAGAGGTCATCCAAAACACTGAGGTTTTAAGGGTCCTTGGCATTTGTCTAGTCCAATCTCTTGCTCAAAGCAGAGACGTCTCTGAATTCACACGAAAACACTCAGGGTTTTGTCCATTTAGGTCTTGAAAACCTTCAGGGATGAAGATTCCATAACCTCTGTAAGAAACCTGTACCAATGCCTAGCTTTTCTCATAGTGTTGATTTTTATTCCTCCTTATATCTAGTCAGAACCTTCTCTGTTTCAGTTTGTGACTGTTGTCTCTCATTTTCCTGCTCTGTACATCAATACAAAGGCTAACTCAGTCTTCTTGATAGCCCCCTCACAGGCACTAGCAGGTGGCTAGCACTCCTACCCCCTGCCACCAAAAGTCAACTCTTCTCCAGCCTGTGCAAGTCACACTCACTCAGCCTGTCTTCACAGTGCAAGGGCTCCTGTTCCTGACCATCTTGGTTGATGGTTCATCTCTGTTCAACTCACTCAACTTCACTCCTGGAGGATCCAAAACTGGGCACTGTATTCCAGAAACAGGAAGCAACAAGTAAAGGGCAATAACCACTTCCCTGAATCTGCTGGCTACACTTCTGTTGATATAGCCCAATATGCTGGTTGCCTTCGTCACTACAAAAGAAGGTGACTAATGACTTATTTGTAGCCTACTGTCCACCAGGACTGTCAAGTCCTTTTCATCAGAGTTGCTGCCTAGCCAGCCAGTTCCCAGCCTTTACCACGGCAGGGGGTTAGTCTGTTCAAGTGAACCACTTTGCAGTTTTCCTTTCTGTGTTTCATGAGGTTCCTGTTGGCCCTTTCTTCTAGCCTGTTTGGGTCCTTCTGGATGGCAGCCCTGCCCTTGACTGCAACACATCTTGACTAATTCTAATTTTCAGTAAGGAATACTTCTGACTTTGAAAAGTAACATTAACCTGCCATCCATGTTATCAAATTCACTTTTTCTCACAGTAACTTCAATTATTTCTGTAGGTAAGACTTTTGCACAGAGTTTCCATGATCTAGGATGGGAGCAGGTATTAATACTGCTGTTCCATATGATGAGCTTGTGGCCATTTAAAAAAGTACATTAAAAGCTGGTCTTAAGAACAGATATAATTACATCTCAGTTTTTCTTAACAGTGCACTGACACCTACACTAAATCATATGATAGGTTTATAAATCACTTATTTCTAGAAGTATTTTCACTGATTTATAAGTTATGAATATTGATTATAACTGTTATTGATTCATACATTGTTTGATGGTTTCCATAAATCACATAACCCACTTATGAAAAGTATGGGTATGATTAGTAATGGTATTCTTTCAGATATGATACAACTGTCTTTTGGTTTATGTAATAGGTATTATATGACGATATGTTTTATTACTACTTAATGTGTTTACTTTCAGCTAAGTCGTTACACTATTCTGCTTTAACTGAAATTTTATGCTACAAAGTCTAATTTGTTGCTCCATTTGCCAAGCCAGCTGTTCTCACAACTCTAATCTGGTTTGTAACTAACATATTTTGCTTACTCCAAGCCCTAATAATAAGCACAGAAAAAGAATCACAGAAAGAACTTAAGCAAAGATTAATTAAGATTAATTAAAGAATCTTAATATCTTATTAAACTTTTTTCTGTCTGAGATTAGTGTCAAGTTGTATCACATTGTAATATATCAACTACTTTGTTTACATGTGAACCTTACACTGCACATTTTATTTTTCATTCTTTTAATAGCTTCATTCCTTTCTATCTTTCTCTCTTTCCTTTTTTTTTGTAACCTCCAGGCATTTTGAAGGTAACTTGACTTTGTTACTTGCCTGGATATCAGTCAATTACTGGCCAGTCAGCTGAAGCTCGTCTAGATTCCTTCTTCTGTTAAGTAATTTATTAAATAGTAGGTCCCTATCTTGGTGATCAAAATGTATTCTGTTATTTCAGCACTACATTTTAATGGTTTTAACAGTAAGAAAAGTGCTTAAAGTAATGCATTTCCATTCCTTAACAATATTTCATTTTAATTTATCTATAGATATTTGTGTACATGTAAGACTTGTACTTTGTTGAAACTGAAACAATTCTGGCCTTCTTAAAAATGGTATTCAAGTGCATTTAAGTAGAGCTGATAATGTCTTCTCTGACACTGTCCTTGGTTTTGTTTGAACTTAATGCCAACAAATGTGACACTTAGGCAAATGTTTAAAAGGCAAACATCATTTGTAAGTAAATGAACTTGCCTATACAGAATTGTAGTTATTTTCAAAATGTTATGGGAGTATTTTTTGTTATTTTGAAACATAAAGATAATGAAACATACTTCAGTTTAATCCTTAATTTTACTGTACTTATACAAGCCTTTAAGAATGTGTAAGAAGCACAAAAAATTTGCATTAATAAAAAGTTAAAATGTTTTAAAAAAATACTTAGCCTGTAAATCGCCACCAAAATATTCCATGCAATATAAAATAAAGTTTTATGCCAACAACACTGTTCACATTTTCAAAAAGTTTCTGCTTTACATAAAACTATTAACTTTTTGCATCTGTGTAAAGATTTTCCAACTATAAAGTCTGCAATAACTGTTCTCCAGTTTCTAAGAGTATAAATAAGTAAAATCACAGCTATTTTAACAATAAAAAAATATAAAAAATCAGATTTCCCATCCTTCCTTACTTTCTTACATAACCATTAAGAGTGATTGAGATTAAGCAAACAGTGTGTATTTTTCAATTTATTTAAACATCCAACAACAACCTAATGTTTTATAACTGAAAATTCAGAGTTCTATAAAGATAAACATTTGCTACAATAAAAAATAGTACATGCAGCCCAGTAAACACAACTTTGCTATTACTAGTAAAAGGCCACAGGCTTTGCATTGACCTGCCAGCGCAGAGTCTCAGGACCTGTCTGAGCCTGCATACATCTGAGCTGGTTTTAACGTGTTTTAGCAGTTGTCTAGTGGCCAAGTGACCATTGCCCAGCCTGGATTAGTTTAAGTTCTATAACAACAAGATACAATAAATGCTTCAAAACTCTGGTGATCACTACGTGACGAACTGTTGGCAGATACAGGGGAAGACCTTGCAACTTTTCAACTGTAGCTAGAAACCACTGAGAAGTAGGTAGACTGTGAGAAGAAAGCATTTCAAAATAAACCCAAGAGGACTCCAGACTGAGGAAAGGGAGGAACACCTCTCACTATGAACATCTTATGCCACCTGTCAGAGACCTCAGTATGGATGCTGATGACTCCTCAGGAACACCTGTGCCCCTGTCTGTTTGAGGATGAAGGTCTGCCTTTGGACCCTGAGGAGTCAATGAAGGGTGAACACAACACCAGAGAGGAGGGGCAGACAGTAGGATTTTTCCTATGTATCAATTTCAACTGTATGAACAGTTAGTCTATTTTTATATTAAAGGGGTGGTTTGGACTGTCAGACTGCTAAAACATCAATTGAACTAACAATAAATTCTTTGCTCCCATATGTTTATGGTGTGTTTCCTTTTGTCCATAACATGATGTGGCATGTAACACATGCCGTTACACAGTAATCACTCACTATCTTCATACCATACATGCATGTGCCTTTTCCACCAGATGGGACACATAATGTTCTCACAACTACAAGGCTCCAACACACTGAGCTCTACTGGGATCATCTGCTACATATGATGGTGTTCCTGGTGTTTTGATGAGATTCCACAAAAGTAAAGGCACCAGTGGCTCTCTTTATCTGTATGCTTCTAAGAGCAGAAGATTCTACATATCACATAAGCAGTGATTTAAAGTATTAGCTAGCCAAATAATATTTTTTTAAAAATTAGTGTACATACATGTTTACATACATATTTGATTCAAAGGAAAGCGTACTTATTCACTCTGAAAATGTAGATGATACATTCATCCACCACCATTAAACACAAAACTCTACTATTCATACTTGAAATAGCAATATTTTCCACCTGTGAGATATTTCTTACACTGTGGACCCGAGAACTGGCAATATTTTCCACCTGTGAGATATTTCTTACACTGTGGACCCCAGAACTGGATGCAGTACTCCAAGTGGAATCTCATGAGAGCAGAATAGAGGGGAAAAATAACCACCCTTGACCTACATGGCCACTTTTTAAACACTAACTCAAGATTTCAGTGGCCTCACTCAATTGACTTTGATGGCAATCACCTCTCTTTCCTACAACACATCAGTGCGAGAGTGTTCCTGAGAAAATCAGAAGGTTCAGTTCCTCCCTCTGCTTCAGGGCTTGCAGACCCACATTTTCCAACTTCCACAAGCAAGCTTAAGTTCCTTGTGTACTGCTGCTTTCACCAAGAAGCTCATAAAAGACAAAAGTTAGTAATTTGGGGGACTAAAGGCAGGAAAAAGAAAATCAGAATGTGTCCCTTGCCTGGGGCGGGCATTCAGATGTGTGAGTTAGAATCTTAGTCTTCTGTTTTAGTTTTAAGGACCGTTAACAGAAGCTGTCCAATTATTTGATCACTTAAAACTTATAAACAGGCCAGGTATTAGGATTTCTAAGACAATACTCTCTTCTCTTAGCACTGCATGTCACCATTTTACAGTTATTTAGACTGTCAACCCCAGACGGAGTCTACAAAATTCTAGGTACAACTGCCATTGAATTCACTCAAACATCTTTTTGATTTTTTTTGCAAGGAAACATAGATCACAGGAGATCCCCCAAGACCCTTCTTGATGCAATTTCATTCCACTGGTGAATGGCATTCTGCCTAGCAAATTTTAACAACAATTGGATCAACAAGTAAGTTAGTAACAGACATAGAAGTATAGACATCTTGAAAGCCACATCTATTGTCGTAACAGGTATGAAAGTCTTGAACGCATAAGCATTTTCCCAACAGTTTTGAAAATCTGGCACTGACATCATTCACAATAGTTCTATCTGATCAGTGATCAAAGGACACCCTGATCTTGACTGAAAAGTATGGGCACTAAAAAAACATAATTCAGGAATATCTTAGGGCATGAGATGTCTCTTAAGTTTTCTGCTCTAGGGAAAAAAAAAGAAGGTCCAATGATCTTATACATGTATTGCATTGTCAAACCAAAATATTCTCCCCAAAGCAACAGAAGTCAAACAGACATATTAACTATATCTATATTACGTATGGGATGGATATGGTGACTTGTAGAAGATTCTATTACAAAGAAAATATTTCTTTCTCTGGTAACAGACCTGACATTGCAGTCATAATATTGAAAAAAATTATTGATGAACTGAACTACTATTTTCTTTATGTAAGTACTCTGAGGTAATACACCAGACTTTCATGGAGAATAATATTATAGATATATTAGTAATCATCTGTTATCTCAAATGCTTTTTTCATTCCTGGCAATTTGTATTGTTGAAATAAAACACTAGTTTGTTTTCTATTTACATGAGCTGCCCCCATATACACATTAGAATCATAGTCTTAAATAATCCTAATACTTAGCTTGCATGCTGATCCTTTCATTTTCAAAACATGCACTTACTTTTTAATTTTTTGCAAAATGCTAGGTTAAATATTGCTATCTTCTTCTGAACACCAAAGAAAACCAAGAGGAGAGAGAGTTGACTTAAGGCCATTATGAATCAAGGAAAGATTAATTTTAAAAATATATTATTGTTTAAGCCTGCCATTCCAAAATTTTTAAACTATAGCCTGAAGACTATAGCCTGAAGACATATCTACAGGACAGTAGGGAATGATGTACAACTGTTCAAACAGCCAGCAACCTAGCCATACTGGTGCTCAAGGACCACAAGCAGTAAAGCTGCATCAGTACAGTAGGGCAACCAAGGTGAAGTATATTTTCCTTCCAGCACTACCTTAAGCCAACTCAGTGTTTTGCTGCATCTTGCTCAGCAGAACTGTGACCTGAAATGTCAGTGTTGAAGATATCAATGTGGAATCATGCTCTTTTTTTTCTTTTTTTTTTTTTAAGGGAAAGTTCCATATTAGGTATTTTCTGTAGTTTTTTTCCTTAAATTCCTTAAATTTTTAGAATTGCTAGAGTTAAATACTTTTAAGAATTAAAATCTTTTTTTTTTTCCCTGTATGTCTCTCTGTACATTACACTTATGGCTTTATCTAAACTGGGGGATGTTGGAGACTCTTCCAGTTCCTTCACGTGGTTACTGCCCTGGTGACACTAAGGGTATGACTCAAATGCATAGGATTTGTCCCTGCCCCACCAAATGTCCTGATTTTCACTGCTAGGCATCATACTCCAGTAATCTTCCAGCCTGGACAAATGGGGAAGCTGGATTACAAAGCAAATTGTGCACTGCAACTGGTCCACAGCTCTGGACCAGTTTCATACCTACCAAATTAATATTCTTCAGAAATTATTGCAGATTCAGATTCTTCTAAAGCCTTACTGTTTAAAAATTATTTGTGTTTTTTTATACTCATAACAGTTAAAAGGCTAGCATAAGATTTTTTTACACAGCACCAAGGCAGAAAGCTAAATGGATTTTTAATAAAAGAATATCTCCTCTTTGGCTTGCTTAACTTCAGCTGTCATTACATGTAAGATTCAATGCAAATCTGTCATGATTGATTCCAGAGTTTGACATGGCTTGAAGGTACATCTTTATAGAATTATAAAATCATAGAATCATAGAATGGTTTAGGTTGGAAGGGACCTTTAAAGATCATCTAGTCCAACCCCCCTGCCATGGGCAGGAACATCTTTCACTAGATCAGGTTGCTCAAAGCCCCATCCAGCCTGTAACCAATATAGATAGCAAGTGTTTCACTGAATCAGATCAATGCACTGTTGTGCTGTTATGCCTTATGGAGTGTGAAGGTGGGTTTGAAGACTGTACAATAAAACCTTACGATTTAATTTGTCTTTTAATAACTAAAAAAAATAGTTTCTAAAAATATAAAAGAGACAAGACAAGTAACATGGATTAAACAATGAAGTGCTCAAAAAATAAAGACTTTTAGCATGCTAGGTATATTGATTATTTCATATGTTGATCTAGTCTATGAAAATCCCAGGTTAATTTAATAAGATTATTATATAAACTTTAAAAGGTATGAAATTAATAACATTTCATATGCATTATTTTGGCATACACATATAGTTTTACAGAAATTATTGATATGCCTTTTTAACTGTGAAAAATATTTTATGTACTTTAGAGGACTTATTAGTTAGATAATTGTGATCGCTGTGGCATCAAATAACTCCAGTTCTGATTAGGACACTCTTATTTATAGTGCCATGAAGATAGGGAAAATTAAATACCAGCACTGAAATATTTTCTGAACAAAAACACATATAGTTGAGGTTAGGACATAAGGCAATAATCTGCTGGAAAACTGACTTCAGATGATTACATATTTTATTGCCTTCTTGCATTTATTTGCAAGGATTATGATAAAGATAGTTATAGCAATGGAACGAAGAAACTGTTTTCTTTCATATCCCATGGGATGAACAGAAGAACTAAATATTTTTTTTCGAGCTTCTGTTTTTGAGGATTTGTTTATCTATTTCTTAAGGATTAAAAAAAAAAAAATTTGATTAAAATCAGTGACTGTATCTGAAATATTCCTGATCTGCACAAAATTTGCAAACAATCATTTTTACCTTTATAAATGCTATTACTTTCAGCCAATGTGCAAAACAGAATCAAAGCACCCCTTCTACTGGATTACAGCCAAAGTTCTGAGCCTTTTTTCTTCACAGTGAATGCAAGTCACTGGGGATTCCAGAATATTTGAAGTTTGGAATTTTTTAAGAGAGGTGTTTGGGTATCTTTTGCATCTTTTTTACATACTGCTACATCAGTCTTAACCTCACTGGAGTCTGATTGTTTGTTTTTTTTGTTTCTAGACATATAACCTCTTTGTTACGCTTGTAAAGAGAATCACAGAATCACAGAATCAACGAGGTTGGAAGAGACCTCTGGGATCATCGAGTCCAACCGTTGCCCTGGCACCACCATGTCAACTAGATCATGGCACTAAGTGCCATGTCCAGTCTTTTCTTAAACACATCCAGAGATGGTGACTCCACCACCTCCCTGGGCAGCCCATTCCAATGCCTAATAACCCTTTCTGAAAAGAAATTCTTCCTAATGTCCAACCTGAACCTTCCCTGGTGAAGCTTGAGGCTGTGTCCTCTTGTCCTATCACTAGTTGCCTGGAAGAAGAGGCCAACTCCCACTTCACTACAACCTCCCTTCAGGTAGTTGTAGACTGCAATAAGGTCACCTCTGAGCCTCCTCTTCTCCAGGCTAAACAACCCCAACTCCCTCAGCCGTTCCTCGTAGGTCAGACCCTCCAGACCCTTCACCAGCTTGGTCGCCCTCCTCTGGACTCGCTCCAACACCTCAACATCTTTCTTTAAGTGGTGGGCTCAGAACTGGACACAGTGTTCAAGGTGCGGCCTCACCAGTGCCGAGTACAGAGGGACGATTACTTCCCTAGACCGGCTGGCTACACTATTCCTAACAGAGGCCAGGATGCCATTGGCCTTCTTGGCCACCTGGGCACACTGCTGGCTCATGTTTAGCCAGCTGTCGAACAACACCCCCAGGTCTCTTTCCACTGGGCCGCTTTCTAACCACTCTTCCCCTAGCCTGTAGCGCTGCATGGGGTTGTTGTGGCCGAAGTGTAAGACCCAGCACTTGTTCTTGTTGAACCTCATGCCTTTGGTCTCGGCCCATCTATCTAACCTGTCCTGATCCCTCTGAAGGGCCTTCCTACCCTCCAGCAGATCGACACTCCCACCCAGCTTGGTGTCGTCTGCAAATTTACTGAGGGTGCATTCAATCCCTACGTCTAGATCATCTATAAAGATATTGAACAGCACCGGCCCCAGAATTGAGCCCTGGGGAACACCGCTAGTGACCGGCTGCCACTTGGACTTTGCCCCATTCACCACCACTCTCTGGGCTCAGCCATCCAGCCAGTTTTTAACCCATTGAAGAGTCCACCCATCCAAGCCCCGGGCAGCTAGCTTGTCTAGGAGGATGCTGTGGGAGACAGTGTCGAATGCCTTACTGAAGTCTAGATAGACTACATCCACAGCCCTGCCCATCTACTAAGTGGGTCACTTGGTCATAGAAGGAAACCAGGTTGGTCGAGCAGGACCTGCCTTTCATGAATCCATGTTGGCTGTCCCCGATGCCCCCATTGTCCTGCATGTGCCGTGTAATGGCACTCAGGATGATCTGTTCCATCACCTTGCCTGGCACCGAGGTCAGGCTGACAGGCGGTATAGTTCCCTGGATCATCCTTCCGACCCTTCTTGTAGATGGGCGTTACATTTGCTGATTTCCAGTCAGCTGGAACTTCTCCAGTTAACCAGGACTGCCGGTAGATATTAGAGAGTGGTTTGGCAAGTTCATTTGCCAGTTCCTTCATTACTCTGGGGTGAAACAATTAAAACATTCCGGTTATATGAAAACAACAAGTGGAGAAGAGCTTTCAATAGGAAAAAATTAGGCTCTCATTCATACCAACCTGAGAAGCAATCCTATAAAAGCCAAGGTGGGTCCATCATATCTAGGCCACAGCTGCTTATGACTAAGCACAATTATAATACAATTGCTGTGAAAGCTTCGAGGTGAAGTCAATCCTTTGAACTTTTAACCTGATTTTCAGCATAATGAATTTCATCAGTCTTTAAGGCAGAGAGGAAGTTACCAGGACATTGATACGTATTCATTTAAGTCCTTCATTACATTAGAATTTCAGATCAGTGAAGATTCATTCTTAAAGGGAAAATGCGGGTGTACTATATATGTATAAATGTGTTTTATTCTTTCACTGAAGTTAATGGCAAGACTGCCATTGACCTTGGTAACAGAGCATTCATATCTGCAAGTTTGTTAAGAGTATGTCACCATTTAAGGCTGGGCAGATGGTTAAGCTGACAACAGAAAGGAAAAGAGAAAAGGGAGAGAGATTTACAGGTTGGAAAATTTAAACCGTTTTAACAAACAATAACAATGAAAATAAAGAGTATAATAAATAATAAACTATACACAAAACTGCTACTGAGCTCCCCCCAATGACCACCACCTCACCGCTGACGCTGCAGGGCAGGCGCTGGGCAGTCCCGAAGCAGATGCGGCAGCAGGCGGGGACCGGGTTTCAGGAGCAAAGGCAGGAGTGCAGGCAGAGTCCTCCCAGGATGTTGGCCACAGGGGAAGAGAGAGCGACCCTCATGGTCCCTCAGCTTTTAACTGAGTATATCAAGTGGGTGGGGTGGAATACCCCATTGGTCAGATTTGGGTCACCTGTCCTGTCCGCTCCTCCCTGCAGACGAAGGACTTTACGGTCCGTTCCTCTGTGGGACAAAGAGACCCAACCTCCTCCCTGCAGACGAAGGACTTTACGGTCCGTTCCTCTGTGGGACAAAGAGACCCAACAAGGACCCTAGTTCCCACAGCAACAGGTGTGTGTGGTCAACTTCAGAAAGTATAGTCACTTAAAAGAAACTTAACCAAAAAGTCTGTCCTAAACAGAAGAAATTCCTAAAAGAAGGAATTTCTTTAAATGAGAGGTTAAAATCAAAACAGAAAGTTTGAAATCAAGTGTATGAACTAGAAGCAGTGGCATGCAGCTGGCTATATAACATTTTGGACAAGCTGAATGCAAATGAAGACAAAAGGAACCAAGGTAATAAAATAATGCAGGGAAAATAATCCAGACAGAAGAATATTTAATGAGAATCCAAGCTTTTTAGCCAGGCTAGGATATATGCATGTCTTAATTCTAACGAAAAAAAGAATTATGAAATTGTCTATTCATTAAGCATAATACAGGAACTCTGATAAGGCTGAAGAGGTTGACTCCCATCCTGATCCTCTTAAAGAAACACTGTTGTTTGTGAACTATGTATGACCCTAAAATCTTGCAGGAGAAGGACAGAGGTGAAGGTTCAATCTAAATTTGTCTTCTGTTCAATGGATCATTAAATACTGGATTATATTTCACAACATAGAGGTTTTGAACATTGAATTTTCATTTAGTTAGCAGTCCCAAAAAATACAGATGCATACATAATTATATTTGCCAGAAAATTAAAACATTTTTCTTTAATTGTTTCCACTCAGAGAGTAATACATCACAAATATGTATGAGGAAATAATTGGTTTAAATAAATGGCATTGCATTCATGCTTACTAATACTGTTTTTTGTTCTCCAAGAACCAATCCTTTGCGTAATGCATTCTGAAAATAATAGAATAAGTATTCTAGATCAGTGCTATTTTAAGGTGCAGAACAACAAGATATTTTCATGGATTTATATCATGACTGCAATAATGGCGTTTTGGAAATCACCTTTATTCTTGGAGGCTTAAATGAAACCACATTCTTACTCATGTTGTACCTCGGTGATAAAATCCATTTGAGCAGAAAAATAATTAATGTGAAACAAAATAAGAAATAATGAATTCAGAGGAACAATCCGACAACACCTAGTTCTGAGGTGAGAAGATTGCTCAAACCATTTGACCCTGAAGAGAATCGATGAGAAATCTCAAGGAGAGATGGGTGAGACTTGTTGATGAAAACTGCTGATCCAGAGGCACAAAAACTTTTCAAGAATTCTTTGACAGTTTGACTTAAAAAGAGAATAAAAATAAGTTTAAATGGTTATTATATTGTTCTGATCAGATGCATTAATTTTTACAAATTTATAAGCTCTTTCAGTAAGATAAAGAGTTAGCTCTTTAGTCCCAGGATGAGGAGAAAAGAAGTCTCCCTGTGATTACTCTGTTCCAGTGACTGGGGGAAACAGCTTTAGGACAGCCGAGCTATTGTGAAAGTGAAAGCAAGCTTCTGGCTGTGACAGATGAACACTGACAAGTCTTATTGCAGCAGTTTAAGATGTTATGAACTCTGAGTTTCTGTCCTGCCTTTCTGAAAGAGGTCAGTGCCCTTGCAGTGCAGTCAGCAGAAAGGAACAAGAGTTGTCTGGTCCCTGTGTCCAGCGTGTTAGATCACATACACTCTCCATCGGCAGCTGAAGCTAGAAAGTCAGGATCTGCACTGCTTGGACTGCATTCATTTTTATTGACTGCTGCTGGAAAAGTGTAGCAAAGCAGCATCTGAAATGTTTTTAACAGAAATTATAGGGGTTTATCTGTGAAAATCTTCATCATGGAGCAACTAAGAAGTGGAACCACATTGTTAAGTTTCACTGATTTTAAATCTTTGAGAGGTACAGTATACTTTTTATTCAGACAAGCACAATGAGTTCACTTGTATTATGGAGTTATTTCTGATATTTCGCATAACATGAAAGGTTTGTCTCTTCCAGAAATGGTGATTTTAGTCTGTGTGTCAGTATTCTATTCAGGTTAAAAAAACACCACCTCATCAGTCTACTACTAAGAGTTTCAAAATCTTCCTATTTTCTTGCAAGGCACACAAATAGAGGGATTCCCTTTTTGTTAATTGTAAAATATATTTGCAGAATCTTCCAAGAATGTATATTTTCTTTTGTGACAACACAATTATTTTACTTTGAATTGTAGAGGGATAAAAATCAAGGTTGTAATAACAGAGGGATTGTTTGCAGAGGGATGGATCTCAGGGATTCTTCACTACTTCTCTATTATTACATGAAAGCATTTTCTAGTGTGAGTAAACCAATTTAGGTAATTAACAATGAAAGTGATAGATATGGTAAAAAGTTGCAGATTAAAAAAAAACAAGAAACAAAAAAACCCTGCAACTTTAAATCACACTGAATTAGATTCAGATTGTATAGTGCTTTCATCTTGAAAGAGTATTGAAAAAAAACCTGCAGCCAGTTGAAATTTTTTCAAGCAGAAATGAAGTTTCATTGGAAAACACAAAATTCTGAAGCCCTAAATATTTTGCTTAAAGTAAAATATCTGAGATTCATCAGCTTTTGCTGAACAGCAGGCAGCAGATAAAGACCTGGAGTCCTAGTGGGATGTCACCTGCCACTCTGATTATCTGGTTGGCTGGCAAGGTGGCTCCTGGAGGGCCCTAGAAGCACAGGCTGAGCAATCAGGAATGCCCACCGATGGATGTGCTTGTGCTGTTCCCCACATTTGGCCCATTCATTAGCACCAAGTGACAACTTAGACCTCTCTCTTATTCTGTCTTTTCTAGGTTCTCTTTTATTGTTCTGGTGGAGTTATATTAGTATGGTTTCCAGTAAGTACATATCAGGGGAATTTAAACCTTCCAGAGCACAGCTGAGAGGTGTTTTGTTTTGTTTTGTTTTGCTTTAATTTGTGTCTAAGTGTGTGTAGAAAAGGTACATATATAAGCATTCTCCTAGAAGATAGTGAGCCTCTCCTCTCCTCTCCACTCCTCTCCTCTCCTCTCCTCTCCTCTCCTCTCCTCTCCTCTCCTCTCCTCTCCTCTCCTCTCCTCTCCTCTCCTCTCCTCTCCTCTTTTCTTTTATAGAGTACAAACTAAATTTAAACAGCTATCATGCATACTAAAATAATCACTTCTCACCACCAGAGAGAGGAAACACTGTGTTGCTTTTCAGTGGAAACATATTTAGTTCAGAATTTCAGTCAGCTGTTTGTGATATTCAGATACAGTGTTGCATCTTTAGGGCAGATATTTTGGTGCAAAGCCTTTTATTTTTCCCTTTCCAAAGACACAATCATAAACTAATTTTCCTTCTGTCTACTTTCATTGAATTACCTTATTTGAAAACAACACTAACAAAGCACCTAAACATCCTGCCTTCTCTTAGGGAATTAGCATTTTTCCTTTGATGTGGCTCAAAGTGCAAAACCACTTTAATGTGGGACTCAACCAATTTCTGCTATTGCATTGACATCAGCTGCACAAAACTGCTTTGTACTGGCCTCTCCAGCCAAATGTTAGCTTGGCATGTTTCACGAAAGAGGAGGTGGTGCAGGTACAGCTTCAGCAAGATTCTGTCCTGAGGACTGATACCCAAAAATGATTTTTCACGTCATAATTAATTGAGTTTTGTTTGATGTGACCAAAAACAGGACAAGAAGAAAACCTTGACCTATATCTTTGATATTTATTAACAGAAGAATGATTAAAAACAGGGATGGAATCCTAAGGGTTTGAGAGACCCATCGCTCCTGCTAAAGGGTCTTTACACCACCTGGTCTATCCTATGGACAGCCAGGACATTATGTCAGGGAGTAAAGATCAGCTTCAGAAGCAGAAAGCTTTCTCTGTGTATTCCTACATACAACAACCCTATTGAAAGCGTAAGTCAAAATCTGATGCAAAAGCTTTTTTTTAAGCCAAATAATATTTAATAAGTCATATCTAATGCTGTAGAACATAGTCACTTACAGATCACAACACAAATGCTTTTTGACACAATATATTTTGAGTATTTTGTAACGTCATATTCAAAGGCAGTTCTGAACTACAAAATGGAGGCAAGCTTAGCTACACAAAACTGAAGACCTGTGTATACCACTTATAGTACTTTCAACTGTGATCATTCTCTTCCAGAAGCCAATTAAAGTCCTCATAAGCAGAAACACTCAAAGTCTGAGTAAGTATATTAGAAAGGAATAATAAGTGAGTTGTATCACTCTATTAGGAAGCAGTTAGAAACAAAGGGTTTACCTTGGGTGACAACACTCTCAATTCCTTTCTCATTTTCTGGCTTACAGAGGAGAAACTGGCTTTTATGTAAGTCAGTTTTGAACAACTGTGTATTTCACACCCAATGGCTAGGGAAGGTGGTAAGGTTCCAGAACTTTTTCTCACTTGTCCTTTTCCCAAAGCATGCCGGGAAAGACGGTACATGGAGCATGCTTTCCTGCTTTCTGATCAGGGACCATATTTGTCTGAGCAAATAGCCTAGTGATGAAGGCCCCATTCTGACTCCTGGCATGACTTTGCAACACAAGGACAAAGTCCAGCAATTCATACCAAAATCCATCTCTGATTAGGGAGCTTGATTATATTTGCTGGCATTTCTGTGCACATATTCTTTGCTAATATTTGGCTGTTATTTCAAAAGGAAAAAAGAAGAAAAACAACACTGTTAGCTCTAGGGTGCTTGTTGCTATAGAACAAATAACCTTTCTTCAAAGTCTGTAACAGTTCCCACAATAAACAGTAACTAAATATTTCACTGTCCTTGAAGTCCTATTGTTCCATTTATAAGAAGCCTTGGGTGTTATGTCTCTCAAGAGATGTAGGAGTTACATTTTTGTAACTTCTAGCAATCAAACAAACCAGTATGAGAAATATAAAATACATTTCAGCCAACTGTTCTCTAATGTACAATCAGGACTAACAGAATAATACTTTACATTTAAACTAGTATTATGCTTGGCATACAATTCAAAGGTTCAAATTTTATACCTACTCATCAAATGATTAGGATAATAGTATTCCAATTAAAATCTTTTCTTTATTGTATTACCAACACTATTTTTAAACAGAAAGTAGGTGTATATGGGAGTCTTTACAAACATATAAACCAGTATTTGTAATCAAGTACAAGATTGCTTTCAGAGATGCTTGGTTAAGAACGCTTGAATGTGAGCAAGGATGAACAGACATGCAGAAAACTACATTTTCATCTAGTTTAAAATCAGACCACAGAGGTCTGGATGCTAAAGATAAATTATTTATTTTTGTAATCATATTTAAATATGTACCTCGTTTAAACACATATCTGGTCTAAACCAAATGAAACAAATTATGCAAACAAATTTAGAACTAGTTTTAGAACAGAGTAAGCATAGACAAGGCTCAAAGCCTTCTCTAGGTTTTTTCCCCCTAATTAAAGGGTTTTACTGTTGTTAGCTTTCCCCAAATTCTCATATTCCTATCTGTCGCCAGACTGGAGTTTGCTCTGAAAGCAACTGAAAAGCTTCTTTTTTTCAGTAACTAATAATTCACTAGGGGAAGTCTAAGGCCCAATAATAGGAGTAGGTTCTATGAAAACATGCCCGGTGACTTCCCCTGCTGAGAGCTACATTGAAAGGCCTTGCCAAGCCAGGAGATAGATGGGATTCCCAGTGCTGTTGAAAAAACAATCAGTTCCTAGGCTTCAATGTACCAGAACAGCTAAAATACTAAATAGGGATGTGCAAATCCTGATTAATTAAATCTAATGCTCCTGTCAGATGATAGGATTCTCTTTAACATGAAGAATTTGTAATAAATAATCAAAAATGAAAGTTCATGCTGAAGACAATGCTTCACAGTGGCATCTTCCGACATTTTCCTTACATTTTATCTATTGAAAGAGTAATTACAATCCATTTGCAAGCATATCTACTGAACAGCATTTGCTTCCCAGAAATCCTGGAATTACAAAATGAATTATCAGTGTTTGCTGGCAGATACTCAGTTGGCCTCTTTCATCCATATTTTCACTGTCATTTCCTATTACTCCACTTTTGCTATGTGTTCTTTACCTCAAGTTATTTTCATCATACTAACATACTTACTTTTCAATTATGCATGCAGATCCTTTTGTAAAGGATACCTGCCAAAAAGCACTTCCGTACATCTCTCCATATTAAACAGTTCTAGCCTTGTTTTCATAAATTGATTAACATCTTTCTTGGAATGACCATAACTTGAAGTAGATCTGCTGATCTTAAATTACTAAAGCCAAGGACAAGCCATTGCTGGAGCAGCCTGGTCTCACAGCTGGTGTGAACTGGTATAGTTCCATTCAGCTGAAATAATGCAGATTAGCCCAGCTTCATTGATTTTGCTGAAATTATGCCATTTAACATCAGCTGAGACATCAAGCCAAATAAGAATATGATATTACTCAAGTCTTTCTGGTTCTTTCTTATTGAAGCTATTATATTTGCCACTTTGCAACAAAACATTCTTTAAACCCCTCCTATTTCTGTAAGTTATATATATTCATGTATTTTCTTCATGTTTAGCATCATTGCCATTTCCAAATGGCTTATTTTTGTCAACATATGTTCGAATATGCTAGCTATCACACCTCACAAGATATTTTTACTGAAAACTTTCAAAAAACTTAAATGAAAACTCTTCATTTTTAAGAACAGATTAAGGAAACAACAGCAAAAGAAAAATAAACCCCACACAACAATAAAAAAACTACAAGTAAACTAAGGCAAAGTGCAAAAAGTCCTTGCAAGGACAACATGGATGTGCAGATTCAGATTACTGGAGTGACCTCAGCTTCACCCATTTCTGATTCTAATCAGGTCAGACCTATTATAGACACATACTAGGTATCTTTCTAACTCTGGCTTAGCTCTAAGATGGGTCTGTGAAAAGCACATAAACTAGACACAGATAAGCCATGAAGAGACATAACCAGAAGAGAAACTGACTTTTCACAAGAGTAAGGACTATGGAATTTGTCCAGGTCCACTGATTTCTTTCCTACAGCCATGTTCCGTCTCGTGCTTGAGGGCAAAATTACACACATCATGATAGAAGGCATCATGTTAAATTAGGAAATGCCTTTCCACTCCCTTTTTCACCTCTGAACCTTCTTGTGTTGTAATGGTAGATAAAAATATATGAGAAATTTTTATTTCCATAACACCATATAAAGTCTTTTGGTCAGTGTAGCTTATGCAGATTCTTGATGCATTTCTGATGGTGAAACATAACTTTGCAACTTCGTTTTTTGCATTGTAATGTATAATTAGATTCATTTGTTGTTTACATAACTGACCTGAGTTTGATAAAGCCTTTTGATTTTCCATTTGTATCAACTATGATTTGTTTTGTGAAGGACATCTTAAATCTTAAAAGATACATAGGGGGGATATTGGTAATGATTTGTGAGCTACTGCTGGACTTGGATGATGTATACTCTGTCATTGCTTTGAAACCTATATAAAACACTGTCCTGGTTTGGACTAAAACAGAACCAATTTTCCTTTCAGTGATTTTTCATTTCAGCTAAGTCTCTTCTAAGTAACTGCACTTTCTGAAACTAACTGCATGTTTTGCAGACAGTGTCTGCTTCTAGGACTGATAATGCTCGAAGTTTGTAGTTATCACTGAGGCACCGGGATGTTATGCAGAAAGGCTCTTGTTGTACTTATTCTTAGAGAAACCAAGGTCACTGCTAAATTCCTCTCTAATTACAAGTGAAGAGCTGCAGAAGGGTCGCACGTCTAGGGAGGAGTGGACAGGACAGGTGACCCAAAATTGACCAACGATGTATTCCATCCCATACACGTCATTCTCAGTATAAAGGGGGGAATCACAAGGGTCTCGCCCTCTTCTGCTATGGCCAGCATCTGAAGAGGACTCTGTCCGTTTTCCTGCTGCCCCCAATCCCAATCTGTGCATCCCTGAATCCAGTTCCCGTCTGTCGCTGGGCCCAGTCTGGGCCTTCCCGGAGCCTGCCCTGCAGTGCCGGTGGTGACGTGACTGTCATCAGGGGAGCTCAATCTTGGTTTTGTATATATTTGTATATATTTAATTATTTCCATTATTGTTATTATACTCTTTTTCATTATTATAGTTTATTAAAGTAGTTTTAACTTTCCAACCCCTAAGTCTCTCTCCCTTTTCCCTTTCCCTTCCCTTTCTGGGCAGGGAGGAGAGTTAATAGAGAGCCTCTGCCACCGGTTTAATAACCAGCCCAGCCTTAAACCGTGTCAAACACATAAAAATGGTTAGATAATAGCAAGGCAGTCAGTATTAAGCATGAAATATAACAGAAATGAATCCAGATAATATACTCGTACATAACACATCCTTGTTAAATAAGTTGGGATGTGAAGAAGAATACCCAATATGGCATCTTTCTAGCTAATATTTGCAGACTCTGTTCAGTCCACATTTTACTAAGACTGAAAATAATTGGTAAGGATTGAAGTGGATAAAGAAGGTCAAAAGCAGTTAGGCCTTGCAATACGCAGCCAAAAAAAAGACCATACACCTTTGACTGTGCTATGGTTTTAGACTTTCAGTTTGCTTTAATATGAAAAAGCATGAACATACAAAGCAGAAAAGAAAAAGCTTCTCTAATCAGTACAGTGCAGCTCCCCTGCATGTATGTTGCTTTAGTAAGCTTCCTGAGTGAGGTTGTTGAGTGAATAAGTTCCTGTTGCCTGAGACACGGCATAGAGGTAGAAATTAGAGATCAGTCCCAGAATAGCTAAAGGCTAAAAGTGTTTTACTTGACGAATATATACCTAAAAGGTCAGCAAGGGTAATGAGGTCTATGGGTGAACCTGGGTGAATTTCAGAGTGGCTGAAACTAGATGCATACCCTTGCTGTATGCGGAGCCTACATTTAAAGACGACCTCAGCAAGTAATAGTTACTAGAGGGTAACTGTTCCCTCTGTTTCTGGTTTGCATGAAAGGAAACACAGGTTTGTGAACTGTTAGGAGCTGAATTAAATCAAAATGGAGCCAGAGACTCGAAGGTAAAGTGGACCTGATCTGTAAGAGTAACGGTTAAGGAAAAGATGGAAGACTCCTACAAATACACCGGTGTGCAACATGTTTACAACACACTTATAGCACAGGTGTCCTTTGGTAGCGCTGTTCACCAGGTATAACCCAACAGGAAAAAATATTTACAACTGATTCCTTGAATTCATAGATATAGTGAACTAGGCCAAGGGTTGCAACCAGGGAAGGTGTGTTGTGCTCTTCATTCAGTGTCAGTTTGTGACAACTGATTAACCCCACCTGTCTCAGACATACTTCTGTTATTTGGAAAACAGAAAAAAATACTTCATATTTAGCTATTGGAAGCATACTCACCTGCATCATATAAGTGCTGAACATGACCACTGTGATCTAAACCAAGCACACGTGAAAAGCATGCTGCTTGCAAGGTATAAATGAAATGCAATTCAACTATGGCATATTGTTCACAGATGCAATTTTAAAAAGACTAGAAGAGGAAGAAAGTGATGAAAGTCTACACAAGGAGTAAAAATAAGCCTGGTACCGTCCTGGAGGTGACTTTATGGTGATAGGTAACAGAATCCCCCCTCTCCCCTCTCAGAAAAATATAACACATCTGACGTTTATGACAGTTGCCTCAAGAGCTTTGAAAGAGATTGTGCTACTGTCAATATTAGCCACATACTATGTTGTAAATCTGACACAGTCTCCAACTGAGTTTCTAACAGTATTAAACCCAAGATAACATATTACTCACTTTCCATAATAGCCAGAGATGATCTCTACTTAAGTATTCCTTTAAGGCACACAATAAAAAATCATGTAAATTTCAGCTGCTGCATGTTGTTCTTGTCAAGAATGTATATGAATAAGACTGTATGATACAGAAGATTAAGGAAGGCTTTGCAATAATGAGTACATATTTTGTCTGTTAACATATTTACATTTTCTACTTTTTTATTTAAGTCCTTGGTGAATCTTTAGTCAGTTTTTAAAAATAAGCAGCTATCTGTAGTGTAACTTGTGTTTGAATGAATAGCTTGCATTTTTATTTTTCCAGAAAAATATGTAATTCTGTCTTTCAGCAGATCAGAATTTACACCTTCTCTCTGCTCTGATGGGGTGCACTGCTTTAGTCTATCCCAATAATGATAAGTATTACTGAAACAGTCACAGCAGGTCAACTCTTCTTTCTCTTGATAAATGGCTTCTGAGAACAAAAATTTATCTTTCCTTAATTAATAATTACTATATGTGTTCTTATTTGTAGTTCAAACTTCTCTTTCTATTTTTAAATGGCACTGTCTTTGTACTTGTAATTCATTCTGTGAGGCAGGTGAGGAAGTATTGGTATATGGGGTCTTCTACAGACCGGGAAGGAAAAGGCACCTTTCTGAGTGTTCATGGTTATCCTTGCAGATGTGAATTGGATCACTCTACAATTACATTATTTATTTTCCTTTGACAACAACACACTTCACTGTTTATAATTCACAAAGATTGCTTGGTATGAATTCACAGGGAAAGATGTGAAAGGAAGGGTATAGAGAAGGAAATAAACACAGTTATAAAGACATCCATACTTCAACACAAGTGTGTTTTTTTGCAATGTTGACTTACAAAAATATCATCTAGAAATATGTATTTTAATAACATGAAAAAAACACAACTACAGCAACAGTAATTATTCTTTTTGTTCTTCACAATTGCGCTTGTGGCAATTATACTTAAAACAGATGTTATCATGTATAAATAGCAAGTACATTTATTGTTCTCTTTATAACAAAAATAAGTCATCCTCTTCATGCTCTGAAATTTTCCTGTTATTTTTTTTTTAAAAAGAATGTCTGGAAATTAGCCAGCAAAGGCCAAAAAATTGTCAGGCTAGGGTTCTACACTTCCATTTTTATTCAAAAGAATGGAGAGGATAGAGAGACGAGGTAAAAAAATAAATCTACTTTCTACACACAGGATTCTCTACAGAGGACTGTGCTTTTACCACAGAGAGCAAGCCTCCAACATTCAAAACACATTTATCCACGTTTAAAAACCATCTTTCATTCAGAAGATTTTCTGTCAGAGATGAAGGGAAAGAGTTTTGATTAACCTAAGCCAAGATATATTCTTCTTACTTTCTTTTCCATCCTCTCAGAAGCAGCTTGTCTTGTGTGCTACATCACAAAACAAAGGGTTTTGGCTGACTAGTGCCTGCAGAACAAAGTTTCTCTGAAGATCAATTGGCGCCTGCAGTCTGAGTTTATGCACCTGAGGCATATGTGTAAAATGAGCTCTCCAGCATGAGTTGCTTACAACTTGCATCAGAGAAAGACATTAACTTAAAATGAATGGGATAACCAAATTCCACTTTTTAAATAAGAGGTATGGCCATATATAGTCAACAGTTTCTCTGAATATGTTTTGTACTCTATTAATAAAGAAATGTGTTCGCTCCAAGAATACCACTGGGAATACAGTGGAAGAAGCCACTGACATACCCACACCAAAGAGAGGAAAATTACTGGGAAAATAATCAAGTTTGTTGAATTAGCCACATAAAAGGTTAGTTGCTATCACTACTCTCAAAGACAGAAACTGGTGTAAGGATGTAGGGGTTACTACATTTGATTTCTATGTGAATCTAACTTTCTGGATTGTAAAGAGTACATGTCACATCTCATACGAAATTCTTCACAATAATCAGGATTTTAGAAGTTTTTCTGAGTAGTTTTACACTGCAGAGTTTGCCATTAAGAAAGATATTCTCTGTGATACAGAATTTTCAGAATAGTGCTGTATTTTTTGAGAAAATAGGTGGGATTTTTTTGCTTTTAACTATGCTGATGTTTATATGCTTCTTTAAATCATAATTTTCTTAAAGGTTTTAGAGTTAGTGGTTTGTTTTTTTTTTCAGGAAAAAAATTACTATGCGTATGCGATCAAATAACTTCAGAAAAAGAGATGTGACCTTATAAAAAAATGTATCAAAACTGTGATTGGTCTTCAATTACTTCAGTAACTCATGCACAACATAGATTATGTTATTCTCCTGGATTTTCATTTGACAACCACAATTTGGTTTAAGTGCTTAAAATTTTTTTTTCTACAGTGACGAGAAGTTAAATTCTTTATTGAAACACAGATGCTTGTTTAATGTCATTTAGCTCCACGTAAATATTGATTGAAATAACGTTGTACAAAGATATGCAATGCTGATAGAGAGGAACTGTGGCCAAATTCTTATTCCGAAGTTCAGACATGAAGCTTGTAAGTCAAAGATATTCCTCTACAGAGAAGAATCACTTTGCAAATATTTTAATTCATCATTGTCTTTGTGTCTTGAAATTTTTACCTTCTTCTTTTAATTTATTTCTGTGGGTGGTGGGTTTTTTTGTTTTCAGTCGGATTCCCAGAGTTTCTATAATGAGCTCTTCCCACTTCTGATAGAATTGTGAATGAATGAGGATGCTCACAGGCTCACAAGACTGGGTCCAGGTATGCTAGTGTCCAAAGTCATGATGCAGTTTTTGGTTACCTGCTAATATGAGGTAACAGCAATTTTTCCTTTGACTCTTTATTGTATGATTTTTTCCTTATGTGATTTTTCTTCAAAGAGGAAAACAATACAGCAATTGTTAACTTTTTTTTACAGTATTACATGTGTAATACATATAAATAGAAATGTTCCGTGTGAGAAACCACTGACTTTTGTCGGAAGAGCTGTATAATTATTGGGGCTTAGAATCCAATTGTCTAGAAAAAACCCTGATGGTTTAAAAAAATTCTTTTCAAAGGAAGAGGGACCTAAGTGTCAAAAGATTCAAAACCAAAATCATTTATAAACAGCAAAATAAGAATTTTAAACCACAGTAAGATAAACAAGTGCACACAAGCAAAGGGGAATAAACAAGCAATAAATTGTCAACTTGATATAAGCCTGGTTTGTTGTCCATGAGAGATGTAGAAGGGTTAGTTCTTTACTTAATTGCAAAGTAGCACAGCCGATTAGTTATTTTAAGTGCAGTGGGCTAGCTGAGAAATAATGACTATAATAATAGAACAAAAAAGGGGCAAATTAGATTGTGTGATCTCAGCAAAGCAAGTTCTGGCAGAGTGGTTGACACTGGTTAACAATGAATACAATGGAGAGCAATACAGTTAAAAAGAAGCAGCATTCAGATAGCCTGCCTGCCTCCTAAATGTGAGTGTATCAGCTGGCAATTAATGCATATGGGTCTGAAAGAAAGTGAGAGACTGAAAAAAAAATATTGTGAAATGGTAGTGAACTAAAAAAATATTAAGAAAATTCATAGGTCCTTCGTTAAGGGAATAATCTTTCTGTGTGTGGAAATAAAGTTTCTGAGACTGCCTACACTGTCCTGGTCCTGTCCAAAGTATACGCATTAAACACTTGAGTACTGCAGTGCATCTAACAGCACTCTCTCCCTTGCCTACCCTGTGAGGAAAATAAAAAGGTCCTCCATTGGCTCCTCTGATCTCAACAAGTCAGGGTGCTCTATGAAGCAGACCTATCCCATACTTTTCTTTCTGAAATTCTGGTGGGAAATAAAAAACTATGTATTTCACAGTTCCAAAATTGCACTCACACTTTTTACAAAGTATTTCTTGGGTGGCCTCTGTTAAGGAGATACGTAAGTATAGCCTCACTCATTTCAGTGAATACAGGCTAAATATTGAGAGTTTGCAACCCAGTGTTTGCAGATAAATGTTTCTTAATTAATGCATTTGCTTTTGTTTTTCAGCAGATCTAAAACTTCCTATTTTCTCTTTTCCTCCTTCTTTTTCTTTCACTAATTCTCAGAAGTTAACATCTTAGGGCTAAATTCTGTGAGGTATGGCCCACCCTTGGCAAATGGTTGACCTGGATAACCTGGTAAAATGAGAATTTGAGTAGAAATAGTATGTATGTCTGGATCAAATATGCAAAACTACCTGAATCCATTTGCCTAAAACCAATCATCTTAAAGAGGAAGATGATCATCATCAAGATTAGAAAGCAATCAGACAATTACAAGGCTTTTGATACAAAGGAAGAATTAGCCTGATAAGAAGTATAAAAAAACCATGAAAATTCATAACAGGAGGAAGAGACCTTGGAGTGGAAAGGACAGGAGTGAGACCTGATTCTGCACTGCCAGAAGTCACCCTGCAGCATCACAGCCCCAGCCCAGGCCAGAGGGAGCAGCCTCCCTGCCCGATGCCGTGAGGGTCCTGCCCCCCTGCGTGACTGCTCCTTGTGGAGTAGGGACAGCAAGTGGACACACGGAGCTGCGGCTCCCACATCTCCACAGGAGGGGAATACAAGCAGGGCAGGCCCACTTCCAGGAGTCTGGGGGTTTATTGGCAATCCACATGTTCTGCTAGAGAGGAGGTATGCTTGTAACTGTGTGTGTGTCTGTATATGTGCGTGTGTGTGTTTTGGTGTGATTAGAACTTTTGAGGATAAATTTGGGATAAGATAAAGGTGTTTATAAAGTTGTACGTGTTTATCATCTTGCCTCTAGTACTGCAGCTATTCTGTTTTATTATCAGTATTGAATCTGCATGTATAGTTCACTGACTGCTGGATAACTGCATGCTGTTAATACATCAAGAAACTGTTTCAATCCCAACCTGGTTTAAATTATGTGAACTGAGAATTTTTTTCCTTTGACAAATTCCAACCTGAGGCAAACTGAGAAAACTCATTTAGTGATATCACAAAGGTGCATTGTTGAGAGAAAATAGGAATTGTGAACTAAAATATTATAATCTATATTAAAAATGGTGGTTTGTTTTATGAACCGTTTTGCTAAAAATATCAAAGAATAACATGAGAGCAAACTGGTTAAGAAAACAAAGGAGAATATCATCAGCATATCTTATCACTGGTCACTGTAGTCTTTCCTAATGAGTGTAGTGTTTCCTATTGTAGTGCAACTGATGAAAACTATACAGCATAAACTCATGATTCAGCACATTGTTCACAAATATAAGAGTTTCTCTGCATGCTGATAACCTGAAATACCTGAGCCTGTCTCTAACTCTCTTACTGATGCTGACTCTAGGGAATCTCATTTACATCAAGGTCTATTTTTCCCTCATAACATCTTGGGAGAAATTCTTAAAACTTCAGTATTTTTAATGAGTTGCTGAAAAGAGAAACTGCATTTTTACTTCACTTTTCAGCATATCTTTAGAGTCTACTTGTTCATTTTGCTTTATAGCAGCAAGGGATACACCTTGTGCTAAAAATCTTTAAAGCTAAGAATAATTGCCAGATGTTCCTGATAGCTCATTATCACCACCTTCAGCATTTCTTTCTTTGCCTCATTTTAATTACACTGTGATAAATTTTACCATGAGACTTTCACTAAATAGAACCTAGGTTACACTTGAATAAGCCAAGGTGACAATATTATTAATCACTTAAGTTGGTCATTATAATATATACTTGTCTTGCAAAGTGATCTGCACTTCACTACCTATATTGATTAATACGCCATAAATGTTTGACCCATTATAGAAAGATAGTCCCTAAACAAAAAAGAAACAAGATAAAATACATTTCTTAAAGTAATACTTTTGATTGAGTTTTCCTGGGAGCCTTAACACTTCTAAGTTATTTGAGCACATGTGAAAGTTTAGCTGTTCAAAACAGTTTATTTAATCTTTCTTTCAGATTTCCTATCTTATTTTAAGGTGCTAGCTACCACAGATAATAAAGATAATTACAACTGAATGCCAACACAGAAACATTTGTAGGTGTGCAGGGACTGACTAGAAGCCTCAGCTCTGGATGCTGACAAAAGATAAATAATTGTGAGTGAAACGACAGCTTAAGATGCCAAAGAGAATGCCCAGTCTTCTTGTCCTCTGACGTCTTTTGGCTATACAGGCTACTGAAAGACCAATAAGATATATTTACAGTATTAAGTCTGTGCTTAAACTGGTTCTTGAGCCTCCTCCCAGTGCACAAATACAGCCATATATCCTGTCCCTCAATGGCTCAAAACTCAAAAGCTTAATGTTTTTTTTTATTAAAGGTACTGTTAAAATTTAAAAGCAATATCATCACTTTATTACAGTAATCTTAGTAAGTGAACACAGTCTGAAAATTAAAGCCACAGCATTCAAAGCTTTAGTTCATGGCAGTGACTCCTTAGGAAAGCAAATGTCACTTACATACCAATCAATTTTACAGGAAGGAGTCAAAGGACCATCATGACTTTAAGGCTGCAAAAATAGAGCAGAGATGCCATTCAGTGGAGGCAACTGTGGAGCCAGCGCAGGTACCATTGCTCCCCTCTCATTATCACTTCAAAGTGAATGACTAAAATACTCCTCTATACACTGGCTCTGTCGAATGCTTACAAAACTGTATATCTATCAGAAATGGGCAAGGATTGTTTGTCTCCTGAAGATTCATACTGAGGCTGGACAGAACAGAAAAAGGCTCTTTGGTAAGTGAAACAGTGAACAGCTTCCTGTCTGGTCCATCAAATACTTGACTCGACTTTGCTTCCTTGATTTAGATACATAAATGGAGATGTATCAGAGGAGAGTTTATTTTCTTTAAGTCACCTGAATAATGCTACTTGAGGTAGTCAAAGCACTTTATGTATCAGTGTCCCCAAGTATTTCCACTTTCTCTTTTCAAGCATATTATTTTGTCTCCATACACTAGTCCTGCACACAGAATCACAGAATTGAACAGAATCACAGAATCAGCTAGGTTGGAAGAGACCTCTGGGATCATCGAGTCCAACCTTTGACCTAACACCACTATGTCAACTAGACCATGGCACTAAGTGCCACATCTAGTCTTCTCTTAAACACCTCCAGGGATGATGATTCCACCACCTCCCTGGGTGGCCCATTCCCATGCCTAATAACCCTTTCTGAGAAGAAATTTTTCCTAATGTCTAACCTGAACCTCCCCTGGAGCAGCTTGAGGCTATGTCCTCTAGTCCTGTTGCTAGTTGCCTGGGAGAAGAGTCCAACTCCCACCCTGTTACAACCTCCTTTCAGGTAGTTGTAGAGAGCAATAAGGTCACCCCTGAGCCTTCTTTTCTCCAGGCTAAACAATCCCAGTTCCCTTAGCCACTCCTCATAGGAAATACCCTTTAGACCCTTCACCAGCTTTGTTGCCCTTCTCTGGACTCGTTCCAGCACCTCAATGTCTTTCTTGAAGTGAGGGGCCCAGAACTCGACACAGTATTCAAGGGGTGGCCTCACCAGTGCCGAGTACAGGGGGACAATTACTTCCCTAGTCCTGCTGGCCACACTATTCCTGATACACGCCAGGATGCCATTGGCCTTCTTGGCCACCTGGGCACACTGCTGGCTCATGTTTAGCCGGCTCTCCACCAATACGCCCAGGTCCTTTTCCACCGGGCCACTTTCCAACCACTCTTCCCCCAGCCTGTAACACTGTATGGGGTTGTTGTGGCCAAAGTGTAGGACCCGGCACTTAGCCTTGTTGAACTTCATGCCATTGGTCTCGGCCCATCTATCTAACCTGTCCAGATCCCTCTGCAGAGCCTTCCTACCCTCAGGCAGATCAACACTCCCACCCAGCTTAGTGTTGTCCACAAATATGCTGAGGGTGCACTCGATACCCTCATCCAGATCATCAATAAAGACATTAAACAGGACTGGGCCCAGTACTGAGCTCTGGGGGACACCACTAGTGACCGGACGCCAGCTGGATCTGGTACCATTCACCACCACTCTCTGGGCCCAGCCATCCAGCCAGCTCTTAACCCAGCAAAGAGTGCACCTGTCCAAGCCATGGGCTGCCAGCTAATCCAGGAGAATGCCATGGGAGACAGTCTCAAAGACTTTGCTGAAGTCCAAGTATACTACATCCACAGCCTTTCCCTCATCCACTAGGAGGGTCACTTGGTCATAAAAAAAGATCAGGTGGTTCAGGCAGGACCTGCCTTTCATAAACCCATGCTGACTAGGCCTCATTCCCTGGTTGTCCTCTAGGTGCTGTGTAATCGCACTCAAGATGATCGGTTCCATGACCTGGCCAGGCACCGAGGGCAGGCTGACAAGCCTGTAGTTCCCCGGATCCTCCTTCCAGCCCTTCTTGTGGATGGGCGTTACATTGGCCAGCCTCCAGTCATCTGGGACCTCCCCGGTTAACCAGAACTGATAATAAATAATGGAGAGCGGCTTAGCAAGCTCTTTTGCCAACTCCCTCAATACCCTTTTGTGGATACCGTCAGGTCCCATGGACTTGTGAGCATCCAAGTGGCATAGCAAGTAGCTAACTACTTCCTTTTGAATTATAGGGGGGTCTATTCTGCTCCCCATCCCTGTCTACTGTCTCAGGGGGGCAGTTGCCCTAAGGATAACTGGTCTTACTGCGAAAAACTGAGGCAAAGGAGGTCTTAAGCACCTCAGCTTTTTCCTCATCCCTGGTCAAAATGTCCCACCCCCATACAATAAAGAATGGAGATATTCCCTTGATCTCCCTTTGTAGTTTAAGTATTTATAAAAACAGTTTTTATTATCTTTTACGGACACCATCAGTCTTTCTCCCAGGACCCCAAAACAAAACCCTTCCCCATCATATTACCATTTATTTATTATCCACAACCAAGAATACCATCTCAGGCCAAAGAAAAAAGGCGTAAACAGCTGCACAATTCCTTCATCCTCTAATTATTTTTGGTGAAGTTTTGAATTAACAGACAGGCCAAAGTGACAAAAGAGGTGTTAACGGACTTTCAAAATATTCATTGAGCTGATTTTTCAAGTCTTGCCATGAATTGTCATAATCTAATCCAGTAGTCATCTAAATATTAATGCTGTAATGGGGCATCCTGAAAACATCAGGAATGTTAATCTCCTCAAATAATTCACTACCAAATGCGCTATTACAAACACAAGCAAATAACAGATGAACAAAGAAATACTAGCATGTAAGTGATTTCTTTGTTTCTGTTGAAATAAAAAATGTTAACTGTAATCAGAAATTTAGCAAAATTAATTTTTATCAAAAGATGAGTATAGGATAAAGCAGGAAGTGAACAGTCAGAAGAAAGTTAGAGATATTCAAGTTGGCGGGGTCTGATGAAATTCTGCCTGGGGCACTGAAGGAACAAGCTGATGCAGTGTGTGAACTGTTAGCGATCAGCACTGAGACTTCTTGGAATAGCAGGAAGGTCCCAGAGGACTAGAGAAAGGCAAATATAGTACTTACATTAAAAAGGGCAGAAAAGCAGGGTCAGTAGAATTATAGACCACTGAGTCTGATTTTGTTTCCAGAAAGAAAATACCTGAATAAATTATGAAATAAATGATAAGCTTATAGAGAATAAAGAATGGTGGCAGTGGGGGAAAGAACTCAAATTGTTGTATTTAGACCAAATAGTAGAAAACCATATAATTTATTTCTTTGACAGGATAACTATGTTATTGGATAAAGAATAATCAGTAGAGGGGTTATATCTGCACTTCAGAAAGGCTGTCGACGTGTAATGTATGGCGATCTCTTGAATAAAAAGGGGCAAAATGACCAAAATTGCCAGAGTAGGTACGTAATTAGATGAACAGTCACACTCGAAGACTATCTATGTGTAGTTTGCAATCAAGCTGGAGAAACTACATTTTGAAAGGTTTACTGAGAATCAGTCTCTACATATTTTTGTTACTGACCAAGCTGACTGAATAGACAATACATATATTGCATTTGCTGTTGTTAACTCTCTGGAGGGCAGCATCCAAGTCCAAAATCATCTTAAATAATTGGAGAAAATGTCCAAAATCAACAATATGAAATTTCGTAAGCACTAGTACAAAGAACTAAACTGTAGAAGATTATAGTTAAAATGACAAAAAGAAATGTAGCTCTGACCAGACTGTGGAAATTAAGATTATGTTAGACTTAGAATAGATTGCAAAGTGCATGTGAAACAAGAAGCGTGCAAAACAAGATGATGCAAAAAGGCTAATCTTAATCTGGAGTGTAATGAGTAGGAGTGTTGAATGAGCAGCACAGAAAGAGCATGTTTTTCTGTTCTATTTTTTCCAAAAAAGACTTCTAGTGGCTTATTGCATCTGCTTTAAATCACAGCATCTTTAGAAAATCAACTGGTGGAAGTCCACAGAAGAGGAATAACCCAAACAAAAATGTTCAGAAAATAAGATCTCTTGGAAAGATTAAAGGAATGTAATATACCTTGAAAAAAAAAAAATAAAAAGAATAGAGGTTGTGCTAATGGTCTTCTAGCATGTAAAATGTGATTAAAAAGAGGAGGATGATAAGTTATTTAACATACCTGTTCAAGGAAGGACAAGAAGGAAATGGTTTCTCTTGCAGAAAAGGGGATTGGTTTAGTTTAGATACTAGGAAAAAGTAAGGGTTTTAATGCAACGGATGGCAAAACAATGGGAAAGGAAGCCTAGAGAATATTTAGGTTTAGAGGTTTTTGGTAAGTTCAGCAAACATCTATTAGTCATTGCCCAAAGGCTACCAAATACATTATGTTCTGAAAAAAGAAGGCTCTGAAATATCTTTTGATGTCTTGGCTTTCTTTTCTACTCCTGATGTTGACGTTTTGATGTTGGCGTTTTGGAAAATCCCAAGTTGTGTCCTGTAACCTCAAGATTTATTTTATTTATTCTTCAAATCTTGTACATTCTAGTCGTCAAAAGTCCGTGTGAGATAATAGTACTTTATTTCAGCATCACTGATAGCACTCCAAATATGTTTTTATCCTCTGAAGAAACTCTCAGACAGGCATGAACCTTGAGATCAGCTTCAGTACTAGAATATAGAAAAAAATGTTGATGAAATTATCTAGGCTGCAGAACTTAATACATTAGCAATGTCTGATTTATTGGGTTTGTTTGTCAGTCTACATTTTTTTATCAGTATCACCTATTTTGCTAGAAAAATAAAATAAAATTTTAATTGCTGTGGATCATTCGTTCACTTGTACAAGCAAGGAATTGATGTTTCCTTCTAGAAAAATGTCTACAAAATAACAAATCTTGAACTCTCAAGATAATTCTCCATCTAAAAGTTCTACCTCAACCCTTCGCAGAACTTTTAATATCTTAGGCCTTATTGGACTTGACCACAAACAGAAACTAACTTTCCTTGTCTACTGGAATTTCACATAAGAAATAACACCCAGGAGAGTATATAAGCATACACCATTTGATTCCCATGAATGTTGCTCAGTTCTTTGTGTAATATGTATATATATACTCATTTGTAGTGTTTAAAGGTAAAGATTCACTGTTGAAGATTCATTAATCAAAGTGGATTTATAAGGCAGTGGAAAATCAATTCTGTATGTCAGTGGAAAATTAATTATATATGCTTCTATAATATGCACTTTTCTTAGCAGTGCGTTAATACTGTAGTTCTTCCATGAAAATATATTTGATGGAATAGAGCACTGTGTGTCAGAAAAATGCAGATTTGACTCTGTGAATGTGAAATGGTAAAAAGAAAATTTATTTATCAAGATATGCAAATCTGTAAGTTCATTAATTTCTAAAACTGTTTCTCAGAGAGTTAAAATTAAGCAGAGCACTGCAGAGTTTGCATCCAATTTGTTAAGGTACATAGGCATATGACTAAGTCCTGGCCTGAGGTTTAGGTAAGTGAACTGATCATGAGAAACTGCTGGACATAGGAGTAAGAATCACAGAATCACAGAATCAATCAGGTTGGAAGAGACCTCTGGGATCATCAAGTCCAACCATTGCCCTGACACCACCATGTCAACAAGACCATGGCACTAAGTGCCATGTCCAGTCTTTTCTTAAACACATCCAGAGATGGTGACTCCACCACCTCCCTGGGCAGCCTGTTCCAATGTCTAATAACTCTTTCTGAGAAGAAATTCTTCCTAATGTCTAACCTGAACCTCCCCTGACGAAGCTTGAAGCTATGTCCTCTTGTCCTATCGCTAGTTGCCTGGGAGAAGAGGCCAGCTCCCACTCCACTACAACCTCCCTTCAGGTAGTTGTAGACTGCAATAAGGTCACCTCTGAGCCTCCTCTTCTCCAGGCTAAACAACCCCAGCTCCCTCAGCCGTTCCTCATAGGTCATACCCTCCAGACCCTTCACCAGCTTGGTCGCCCTCCATAGAAGCTGCTATGCATCTCGCTATGAGAAACATTTGGATTTTACAGATGGTTAAGAGGGAGTGAGGTGAGAGACAGCCAAACCCCACAGGTAATTGAGAGAACTGGAGACCTCTTGGCAAGTGAAATCCTTCAACACCAGTGTGGCCTTGGTAATCATACCCTGCAAGGCTGGCTTGATTGGCTCGGTTACTGTATCACTCATACTGTGTAAGGTTGGAATGCCCTTGGTAACTATATCAGAAGTAGCAATTTTGGGTATGGGTACAGCAAAATCGTGACTATTTAATTAGGGATGGACTTTTTGCCTGGGAGGAGACAAGGATGAAGGAAAGGAAGGATCAATGTGGATGGAGGAAGATCAAGAATGGGAAGTGGAGAGGAAGGAGGATAAAAGGGACCAGCTGAGTAAGAGCAAGATGCAGATCGATTCACTTGCTTGGTTGAGCCCTGCACCTGACCACTGCAGGCTGTCTTGTTTACTTGTTAAAAACCATTCCTAACAATTTTATATGTGAACTGCTGTGACTTCTCTCTGTTCTGAATGTGTGCTTGCATGTATGCATGTGTATTTTTTGCTATCAAACTTTGAGCTGGACTAGCCAGGAAGTCAGAGGAGGCACTCGGAAAGACCCCAGGTCTAAGCCCTCTACCCTGGTTGGATAAAGGGATGGGGATCTGTGCAGGGGTATGAAAAGACTTGGAGTATATGGTAATATTCCAGATGTCTGCGAATGTGGCTGTGTCTGTGAAGCAAAAGATTTAGGGTGTGTATATTCTTTACTAAGTGAACTTAAACCCTGATCAGCTAGAGAGGAGGAACAGGTCTGTGCTGTCTATGTTGGCCATGTTTGCGTGGTGCCAGTAAAGGCATTGCTCTCTGTTTATATTGATTTCTATGGCTGGCCATGTTTCCACCGTGTGTGGGTGAGTGGATGGGCACCCACCAGGAGAGCATGTCACTGTTAGCTGGACTTGGGAGCCACAGCAGCCTGGCTATCTCACATTGGGTCTGGATGAATCTTGGGGTTCAAAATGAAGTTGACTTTAGAGGACCAGGAAGGGGAGTTTTCCTTGGTCCCAAAGCCCACAAAATCAGCTTCACTTTAACAGAGTTAGTATGAGGATGTTCAGGAAATATGCTGTCCAATAGCTTTCCTGATCTCCTGTGCACTCAGATTGCACAGACTCACCATATATGCCTCACCTTTATCATGCAGAGCACAAGGGAATAAATAAAGCCTTTGCCAGTTTTATTATGCACAAAATACTTTTATTGGAAACTCTTGCATGTGCATGTATGTTTGTTTTGCACTGGGAGGAGGAGGGATTGAGATGAGAGAGAGAGGGAGACGGTATAGGGTTATTTCTCAATATCAGTAAGAAAGGCTCAACAGCAAATGGCTTAGAGGCAAGAGAGCAGTTTTAGGAAGACAGAATAAGAAGAGCTACATGGATAACAAGTAAGTCTTCTGTCCCTTCAGACACTGGGAACCCTACATTTGTGCAGCATCGCACAAGGCCTAGATGGATTTTCCCACAGCACACTGGACAGATATGATCTGTGGAAGGAAGCTCCTCCTTTTTTTGCTTATTTGAGCTATTCTATAAATTTCTTACAAGAAAACAACTCTCTTAGAATCACAGAATCATAGAATCATAGAATCATAGAATTGTTTTGGTTGGAAAGAATCTTTAAGATCATCAAGTCCAACCATTAACCTAGCACTGCCAAGTCCTCAACTAAACCATGTCCCTAAGCACCACATCTACTTGTCTTTTAAATTCCTCCAGGCATGGTGACTCCACCACTTCCCTGGGCAGCCTGTTACAATGCTTGACAACCCTTTTGGTGAAGAAATTTTTCCTAATATCCAATGTAAACCTGGTGCAACTTGAGGCCATTTTCTCTCATTCTATCACTTGTTACTTGGGAGAAGATATTGACACGTACCTCACTACAACCTCCTTTCAGGTAGTCGTAGAGAGCAATAAGGTCTCCCCTCAGCCTCCTTTTCTCCAGACTAAACAACCCCAGTTCCCTCAGATGCTCCTCAGAAGACTGGTTCTCTAGACCCTTCATCAGCTCTGTTACCCTTCTTTGAACTTGCCCCAGCACCTCAATGTCTTTCTTGTAGTGAGGGGCCCAAAACTGAACACAGTATTTGAGGTGCAGCCTCACCAGCGCTGAGTACAGGGAGACAATCACTTCCCTAATCCTGCTGGCCACACTATTCCTGATGCAAGCCAGGATGCTGTAGGCCTTCTTGGCCACCTGGGCATATTGCTGGCTCATATTCAGACTGTTATAGATCAACACTGCCAGGTCCTTTTCTACCAGGCAGTTTTCCAGCTACTCTTCCCCAAGCCTGTAGCATTGCATGGGGTTGTTGTGCCCCAAGTGCAGGACCCAGCACTTAACCTTGTTGAACCTCATACAGTTGGCCTTGGCTCATTGATCCAACCTGTTGAGATCCCTCTGTAGAGCCTTCCTACCCTCAACCAGATCAACACTCCCACCCAACTTGGTGTTGTCTGCAAACTTACTGAGGGTGCACTTGATCCTCTTGTCCAGATCATTGATAAAAATATTAAAGAGAACTGGCCCCAATACTAAGCCCTGGGGAACCCCACTTGTGACTGGCTGCCAACTGGATTTAATTCCATTCACTACAACTCTTTGGGCCCAGCCATCCAGCCAGTTTTTTACCCAGAGAAGTGTACACCTGTCCAAGCTATGAGCAGCCAGTTTCTCCAGAAGAATGCTGTGGGAAATGGTGTCAAAGGCTTTACTAAAGTCCAGGTAGACAACATGCACAGCCTTTCCCTCATCCACCAAGCGGGTCATCTTGTCATAGGAGGAGATTAGGTTAGTCAAGCAGGATGTGCCTTTCATAAACCCATGTTGACTGCGCCTGGTTGCCTGGTTGTCCTGTACATGCTGTGTGATGTTATTCAAGATGATCTGCTCCATAACCTTTTCCTGCACTGAGGTCAGTCTGACAGGCCTGTAGTTCCCCGGATCCTCCTTCCAGCCCTTGTAAATGGGTGTCACATTTGTTAACCTCCAGTCAACTGACCTCTGTGTTTAGCCAGGACTGCTGATAAGTGATGGGAAATGGCTTGGTGAGTGCTTCTGCCAGCTGCCTCAATACCCTTGGGTGGAACCCATCTGGCCCCATAGACTTGCGTGTATCTAAGTGGTGTAGCAGGTAACCAACCATTTCCCCCTTGATTATGGGGGCTTCATTCTGCTCCTCATCCCTGCCTTCCAGCTCAGGGGGCTGTATATCTAGAGAACAACTGGTCTTACTACTAAAGACTGAGGTAAAGGAGGTATTAAGCACCTCAGCCTTTTCCTCATCCTTTGTCACTGTTTCTCCCCGCATCCAGTAAAGGATGGAGATTCTCCTTAGCCCTCCTCTTCATAAAGGATGCTTACGAGAGCTTTTTCCCACACTTTTAGATAAAGGCAAGGCCACAAAACAGGCACAATCTCTGGTATGAAGTGGGCACTGCCTACAGGCTCCCCTGTTACAATGAGCTGCTGAGCTTCTCCTGTGGCCACGGGGTTTGTGCCACACAGCACAGCCTGAAGGCCAGACTGGATGTGCAGCACAGCCTGGCACAGTACAGGCCTGGACTGTTATGTGGGTCACTGACTCCTCAGCGTGCAGTGGTCTCCCAGTCAGGGTCATCACATCCCACCCTTTGATCCACATACAGTTTACCTTTCCCAAAGATCTTACAAATTACAGATTACTCCCTTTTCAAGCCCTGAGTACAAGGCACAATAGAGCAGAGGTAGCCTGTTCATGATCACGAACTCCTTGAATACAATATCTTCTGCACAGCTCCCAACACAATGTTCAACATGTGTTTTAATGTGTTTAATGTCACCTACAACTTCTCATACATTTCATAGAACAGAATCATAAAATCATTTAGTTTGGAAGAGTCCTTTAAGATAATTTTAAATCCTTCAGGGATGGTGACTCCACCGCTTTCCTGGGCAGCTTGTTCAAATGCTTGACAACCCTTTCGGTGAAGAAATTTTTTCTAATATCCAGTCTAAATCTCCCCTGGTGCAACTTGAGGATATTTCCTCTAGGCCTATCGCTTGTTACTTGGGAAAAGAGACCAATACCCATCTCGCTACAACCTCCTTTCAGGTAGTTGCCCACCTGATGGAAAAATACCTTCTGTGTAGCTTAAGCAAATATTGATGGGTTGTATAAGAATACTTCACTTGAGAGGGCTTTTCAGAATATATTCGTATTCAGGCTACACCGTACTGCTTTCACACACTTTGCAATAGGTGTACTTATTGACACTTTGGTATAACTTATATTGACTTTACAGTTACTCAGAATTCTTTTCTTTCAGTTGTCAGGTACAGAAAAGACAATGCCACAAGGAACGTCTTCAAAATAGTTGTCAAAATAAAAGTCTGTTTACTCCTGTGGCAGTTCTAAATAACCTTTTTAGTTCTATAAATGACAAATGTAAGGGATTAAGGAACTTGTGAGTATTTCCATCAGTTAAACAGTAACACATTTTTTGCCAGCTTCCTGGAATAGGCTGGAGGATGCAGCCATAAGAAAAAGACAATCCAATAATTCTCTTCAGGGCTGTTTTGGGTGCTCTGGCAAATGATACTGATTAAAAAGCATGCATGAATAACTCTGGACATCCAGATGAACAATTTCAGAGTAGAATTTCAAATAAGTTTAATCAGTTTTATTACCAAACTCTGATTAGATTATGCTTTGGGTAAATAATTAAATACAAGAAAATTTTACTTTCTTTGGTACTGAAAGTAGAAGCTGCTCTATCAAATGGAACTAATAGGCATTTCATATATCAAGTAAAAATAGATAAAAGATTTACTGTGTGCAAAACAGTAAAAAATGTATGACATGATTGTTAAGGTGCTGAGCATATTTGCTACATGTCTAATTCTAAAAAGCCCAGGGTAAAATGATAATTTCTATGGAAAGCTCTAGTTACTTAGGTGAAGAGTAAGAGTACGCATGCAATGCCCATAGAAGAGTCTGCTGATGTTCAGAAGAATATGAGTAAAATAATTTATTTGTAGTAATGTAATTCTTTTTCTGAGTTGGGGGATGAAGAAACCAGTGAACAACAAAAAAGGAAAGCTATATGACAAAGGTACAAATGAAAGGAATCAGAACATTTATCCCTTACAGCAAATTTCCACCAGAAAATGTAGCTTGAGAAAGGAATGTATTTATAGGGTTCATATAATCTAATTATGTCAGAAGTTACATCAATAAAGACAATAATGTCAGGAACAAAGTCACTATTTCTGTTCACCCTAAGAGAGAATTTTTTCTGTTAATAATTTTCTTACTAACTGCAACATATGGTACTGTAGCTATAAAACTATTTAAATTTGCTCACACTGTCAGCTGAGAGAGATTGACAGTGATTTAACTTAAAGGGCTGCCATCATATTCCAGCAAACTTTAAAAAAATTAACTTTATCAACAGAAAAAAAGCCCTTGAATACCACTACATAAATCTACTACATAGACAATATTATGTATTTCTCACTATAATTTACTAAATTGTTTTATATAAGTTTGTTTTCTATTTACAAACTTTCCTTCTCCTGGTTGATTCACTTAGCGATGTCACAACTCACTGTTTGTAGTATCATAATTGTTTCCATGGAAATGGCCTGTGATACCACCAGCACAGACATTTAAGGAAAATGACTCAGGAGGAAAATACCTATGGATCTTTGATATATATACTCATAAGAGAGATTAGATCAGAGCTATAGCAGATGCAAATCTAAAATAGTGGGTGCAAAAGTTATTACTTACTACAGGAAAAGTATCACTTATTATATCTCTCTATCTACTGCTGTCAGTTTACCCTGATCTCAACACTGAAGACTTAAGAAACACACCCAAGAGTCATCATTGTCATAGCTTTCTGAAGATCTTTAATCTGTTTATAAGTTATTAATCCAATGTCACAACACTTCCCAGTCCAGTACAAAGGTTGCATAGCACGACCTATTCAGTTCAGAGCTAATGCAAAAAAAGAGTAGCAGATGAAATAAAGGATAGATTCCTAAATAACTGTGAGGATGGGAGTCTAAAGGGTATCTGCAGTTGAACAAAGGTCAAATAGTTTTTTGGAAGGAGCAGCCATAACCACTGAATTTATTTTTTTTCCAATGTAATAGTATTTAAGCCCCATTGGAAATTCATATTCTAAATTACAATCTTGTGTCAGAGCATTTGCCCTCTTAGTTGATCCTGCTTTTGCTAAAACCCTAACAGTATACACAAGAAGAGTAGACATCCTTATCCTATGCCACAGTTGTAAGTTGTTTTTGATGCTGCTTTTACTTCCAATTAAACTACAAGCTTAGTATTTTTAAACATCTAATAGAAAACATATTCACTGCAAGTCAAAAACCTTTCTCTTCATCATCTCTTTACTGAAGTGAAGAGGTGCCAGCCAAACCATATTTAGATTAAAAACAATCTGAAGCCCTAAACAGTCCTAAATGTGATTGGTAAGTGATCTCCCTGTCCTTATCTCCTTATTGTCCTTACTGTATCTGACGAACTGTCCTGTTGGTGGAAAGGGAGGGAAAGAGCAGCTTGGTGGGCACCTGGCAGGCAGCCACAGTCAGCCCAACACAGGGGTTTCACAGTATCGCAGACCAGACTCTGTCTCCTCTACAATTGTCCAGAATTATTCAGGAAAATCTCAGTCCTCAGAAGGACTGTTTGTCCTTCATTGTCAGTTTTCCTAGTCAAATGGTGAAAACTTCATTCAGATATGAAAAATAAAACTTTTTTTTTTTTTTTATTGTGAAGAGAAGGCTCCTGGAAGACCTTGTTACAGAATCACAGAATCACAGAATGGTTAGGGTTGGAAGGGACCTCTGGAGATCATCTAGTCCAGATGAAGCCGTTCAATATATAAAGAGGTCTTATAAGAAATATATAGAGAGATTTTTTACCAGAGCCTGTAGTAACAGGCAGGACAAGAGGCAACTGTTTTAAACTGAAAGAGGGTAGATTTAGATTGGATGTAAGGAAGAGGGTTTTTATGATGATAGTAATGAGACAATGGAACAGGTTGTCCAGCAGTTGTGGATGCCCCATCATTGGAAGTGTTCAAGGTCAGGTTGGACAGGATTTTGAAAGATGTCCCTAACCATGGCAGGGAGGTTGGACTAGATGATCTTTAAAGGTGCCTTCCAACTCAAATCATTCTGTGATTTTATGATTCTATGATTAAGGATCATACCTTGATAATGAAAAAAATAAGGAGAAGACTGTCCAAATTTGCTAAATAAATAGACGAATGTCAGCACATCTGTAATTCCAGTATTGTCTGACTTTTTTTTTCTTTTAAATTCAGTGCATTGTACAGAATTTTTTCTTAAAAAATAGAAAACACGTGCATAAAAGTTTTTCTTTAAGCAGATGGTAACTTAAATTATATAGCATAAGACTGCTTATGCATGTTACTACAGACTACCCACAGCAAACATCCCCCTGAGCCCAGAGGAACAAAGCATTCGGAAGAATGTAAAATAAGGTTGACTTAAATATGTGTCACATTGTGTTCAACAGAAAAACCAAATGCAGGAGTCCATCAGGAACAGCATACCAAAATTACAAAATCTCTTTTTAAATAATCAGAAGCTCCCATTATAAAAAATAAAGAGCATTTCTAAAATTATATTGTCTTAAAAATCTATAAAGTCAAGTAAGTCTGTCCAAATGATTCCTATCATATTTAATTATTCTTCTTAAAAGCCTTTTAATCTTACAGGAACTCACTATTCCGATTCTGAATGTAGAAAAGTCTGTTCAATGAATGCTTATTAATAAATTAAAGTTAACGGACGGCTTAATGTTTTGCCTAGTCTCATTCTCTTACCAATCAGCAGCCTAGTTTTACATAGCCAGAAAAACAACAGAAAGTAGATTATATTTTGCTGCTTTATCTAATAAAATTTAATCATCCTGTCAATAACAGAAGTGTGGAAAATATGGATATATGTAATGTATTGTTCAATAGCTATAAATTCAAGTAAGGTAAAGCCTACAGAGCCCATGCTGAGAATTACAAAACAAAATGGACATATACATAAAATGAAAGGGCTGCAGTAGACAATATGAAAGTATTTTTTTCATTGAAATGTTATTTTTATACTGTCAGAAAATAAAAGGACTCTGAATATATAATTAAACTCTTTTAGTTGAAACTGTGAATCACCTCCAATCCCCTCCACCCAAAAAATGAACAGTAAAGTTTGCATGTTTATAGATCTTCTCAGTTTTGGCTCTCAGTGTATGTCTGGGTAAAGACAATAGTCTACTGGTAAGTTTGCAGAATTCTTAAGCTCAAATGGTATTTTAAGAGATAGGACCCCTGTTGTATAACTGAACATGTATTTTAATGAAATAGTTGTGCAGAAATCACAGATCAAGCAGTGCAGCTCAATTGGCTTTTGAACGGAGGCAAAGTCTCCAGAGAATAGAACTAAGTTATGTACAATATTTATAGGAGAAGCATGTGACATTCCTTGCTCTCTTGCACTGCACTAACAACTTCAGTACAGACAAAGCACAGAGACCAATAACAATAAGGGTAAGTTGACATTTTGGATATGACAATCATTCAATAGCAAAAGCACTGAAGTGAATAGAGTTCTACACTGCAATAATATGAATTACTTTTATATTGATATTTCACAGATGTTCCATCCTCAGTGGTAGGAAATTGTATTTTGATTCTAACTCATGCCATTTACATTATATTTGAGAGGTAAATACAAGAAAATTTTTAATTTAATGTATGTACTTTACAGCCATTACCAATAGAACATTTCATCCTCTTTTTTTTTTCCAAATCCCATAGTACATGGCACAACATGTGAAATATATACATTTTTAGTAAATTGTTACTAATTTAATGAGGCTTATTCTACGGCACTTTAATCACCTTAAATACACATGTTGTCCTGAAGAAGTTCTAGAGTTCCTAGAGGGAGAGGTACTTGTGCGTGTATGCTGCTACATCTCAAACCAAACTTTGGTTTGATTCTGGTATCTACTGGAATCTAGATACTACTTGTACCTTTGGTCGCTGCCAGTCTCTGCTGAATCAAATCTACTAGCCCTCTCTCAGGAAAAATGCAGGTGTTGTCAGAAGGCAGTTCATTACAGGTATGGTCAAAACAATGTCTTTTTTACAGGGTCTTGTGTTTTCAGAGAGTCCTGTATTCTCATGCCATACCCAGGGCATGCAACAGACATCAGGTGGCCAGGAGGGTTAGCGTTCATTGTCAGTGTGTGTGCCACTATAGGCTGGACACAACCACTGTCTGATTCCCTTGACTCTAGAGAACACAGATATCTCAATTAAAGTTTGTTTCTGATGATTAGATGGAGAGAGTTGAGTGAGATACAACCTTTTAAATATGAAATATACATTCCTGAGAAGCTAAAGCAATGGGCCAAATTCTTCGACTATATTTCCATGTTTCTAGCAAAGTAAACATGTCTAGTTTCCAGATGAGCATTTATCTAAACTGGGGAAAATGATAGAAGGCAAAAGACGTAGAAATACTCCTTAACTTTAGGTCTTCCATTGACAGCTATTTAGTTGGAACTGAGCTCATAGGCAATATTTGCAACACGATATTTCTTTAAAAAGGAGATGCTGTGAATTGCACATACAGGAGAGAGATTGTTTTGTTTCATCCTCTCGACATACAAATTATGCTACTTACACTCACACTGATTTCCCAATGTATAACTTGGTATGACTGCTGCTAACTTCTGTGATAAGAATAGTTTATTATAGAAAATTGGAGAGGAAGGTAGATTGTTGATGAACTTGTGAAATCAGAGGTTGAATATTCTCACTCAAAAATGTTTTAACAGAAATCAAGCAGCCACACCACCACAGCATTTATTGTAGTTAAAGGACATTTTCATTTCCAAAACTTTGATCAAAATGAGTTGAGGGCCTGAACTCCACTTTTTACAAACATATAAAAGAAACTTCTGAATTGTCTTTAACCCTTTTTATTATTTTTTTTTAATTTCATAAGTGACCAAGTGAAATAAACTAAAAAAATATGTTATTGTCCAATTCAGTATATAATTTTTACCTAGTATGTGTCTGTAACTTTTCCATTTTTCAAATAAAATAAATAAGAAAGTAAAAACGCACCAGACGGGTTTTTTTCAGATTATCCAAAAAACTTTGTTTTTTTCATTACAACAGATAATAAAAAAATCCCCAAAACAGTCATGATTATAGGTATTAATACTGACTATGCCTCAGTGTGAAGGTACTGATCTAGTATAGCAGTTAGAGCTATGCATTGTTATGTCTGTACTGTTAAAAGAAGGAAGGTCAGGGAGCAGTCCTGGCCCTGAAGCCAGATGGCCTTTGTTGGCTTACATCTGTTTGCTAAGGGCTACATCCTTCTAGAGTACACTGGCTGCATCCACCCCGGTGACCTTTGGCTACTATTGGCTCTTTTGTGTCCCTTATCTCAGGCTCATAAATGTAGAACTACTGAAATAATGTGTATCAGTACAACGACAAAATTTTGGTAGACATGTTTGTTTGGAATAAAAATAGATTAGAGTCCAAAAGAGGAGCTAAGGGAATAAGCAGTATTCCATTTATAAACTTGAATCAAATATATGCAAATGCTTTACAAAGGAGACAAATATCTATATCGCTGTGGAAGAAATGGAGGAAAAGAACGCCTAGAGGAAGGCCTGTGGCAATGGTGGAAATAATTTTTCTGCTATGAGGAATGCTGAAATACTTATATGCCACAGGAGAACTTACTGTTAGGTTAATTTCCTCGAATTAACTTGTTGCAGACAACATATTAAACCTGTTTTAATCTGATCCTATATCCATTACAGAAAAATAAATAATGCTTAGTCTAACATTTCAGTTTTCATAGAATCATAGAACACCAGGTTGGAAGGGACCTCAAGGATCATCTAGTCCAAGGATCACCTGGGTTTTCATCCCAGAACTCAAATAATTCCTAAATAATAATTAATTGTAAGTTGCACCAGCATTTGTGTCAATTCTGCATGTCGCCTTGGGTCTATGCTCCAATCTTCCATTGTATATTTTTATAAGTGATTTTTGTTTCAAGTTGTCATTCCCTGACTATCAAACCTTTGATGATTTTGCCCACAAGTTGTAAGGTAACGAGGATCAGAATTACATGAGTAGTTGCTTTGAAGACTGTTTCCGGCTTCACAAGCTCCATAACTAAAAAGTAGAGATTTGGAGGTCTTGGAGTAGATTCCAAGTCGAGGAAGCCAAGGGTGTTTAAGGTGAGCACTCTTTCATAGCTGTTCAGTGACACTGCTTTCTTGTAGGCAATCCTCACTACAGCTTTCCCAGTCTACTACGGAGAATGCTGGATCATCTGCCATCACCATATGAACCCCATTTCACAAAGAAGCTCTTCAAATAAAGTGGAGGAAATACATAAACTTTCTCTTCTCCAGAATCACTGTTTTTTAGGTGCCATTAATACGATTATGTTCTTTCAGAGCCTGTTTACGTGGCTTCTCATTCCTCAGGGACTTCTTTATCCCAGGTTCACTAGCTAAATGGCTAAAATGTTTGTACTACTATTTCCAAGCTCAGATGAGTAGCAAAGTATATTTCAGGCAGAGGAGTCTTATTTTTGTTTCCTTATGACCTACCATAGTGCATGTAGGAGAAGATCAGGTTCAAGACCACCTAAGGAACCTGAAGGTGCACTAGTCCGTGGGATCTGATGAGGTGTGTTCATGGGTCCTGGGATAACTGGCGGATGAAGTTGCTAAGCCGCTATCCACTATTTTTGAGAAGTCATGGCAGTCTGGTGAAGTTCCCACTGACTGGAAAAGGGGAAACATAACCCCCATCTTCAAGAAGGGGAAAAAGGAAGACCCAGGGAACTACAGGCCAGTCAGTCTCACCTCTGTGCCTGGCAAGATCATGGAGCAGATCCTCCTGGAAACTGTACTGAGGCACACGGAAATCAAGGAGGTGATTTGTGACAGCCAACATGGCTTCACTAAGGGCAAATCATGCCTGACAAATTTGGTGGCCTTCTACGACGGGGTTACTGCTCTGGTGGATAGGGGAAGAGTGACTGATGTCATCTACCTGGACTTGTGCAAAGCATTTGATACTGTCCCACACGACATCCTTGTCTCTAAATTGGAGAGACATGGACTTGACGGATAGACGACTCGGTAGATAAAGAATAGGCTGGATGGTCGCACTCAAAGAGTTGTGGTCAACGGCTCGATGTCCAAGTGGACACCAGGGACGAGTAGTGTTCATCAGGTGTCAGTATTGGGACCAGTCCTGTTTAACACCTTTGTCAGCGACATGGAGAGTGGGATTAAGTGCACTCTCAGCAAGTTTGCCAACGACACCGAGCTGTGTGGTGTGGTCGACACACAGGAGGGAAGGGATGCCATCCAGAAGGACCTTGACAGGCTTGAGAGCTGGGCCTGTGCGAACCGCATGAAGTTCAACAAGGCCAAGTGCAAGGTCCTGCATGTGGGTCAGGGCAATCCCAAGCACAAATACAGGCTGGGCAGAGAATGGATTGAGAGCAGCCCTGAGGAGAAGGACTTGGGGGTGATGGTTGATGAGAAGCTCAAAATGAGCCTGCAACGTGCGCTTGCAGCCCAGAAGGCCAATCGTATCCTGGGCTGCGTCAAAAGAAGCATGACCAGCAGGTCAAAGGAGGTGATTCTGCCCTTTTACTCCACTTTTGTGAGACCCCACCTGGAGTACTGCATTCAGCTCTGTGGTCCCGAACATAAGAAGGACATGAAGCTGTTGGAACGAGTCCAGAGGAGGGCCACAAAGATGATCAGAGGGCTGGAGCACCTCTCATACAAAGACAGGCTGAGACAGTTGGGGCTGTTCAGCTTGGAGAAGAGAAGGCTCCGGGGAGACCTGATAGCAGCCTTCCAGTACCTGAAGAGGGCTTACAGGAAAACGGGAGAGAGACTTTTTACAAGGGCAAGTAGTGACAGGACAAGGGGGAACGGTTTTAAACTGAAAGAGGGTAGATTTAGATTCGATATTAGGAAGAAATTCTTTCCTGTGAGGGTAGTGAGACACTGGAACAGGTTACCCAGAGAAGTTGTGGATGCCCCCTCCCTGGCAGTGTTTAAGGCCAGGTTGGATGAGTCTTTGAGCAACTTGGTCTAGAGAAAAGGTGTCCTTGCCTGTGGCAGGGGGGTTGGAACTAGATGATCTTTAAGGTCCCTTCCAACCCAAACCGTTCTATGATTCTATGATTCTGATTCTATGTCTGCTAATACTTTCCGGTTATTTTTCTTCTTGAGTTTTTACCCACAAGAAAGGGAAAGTACAGAGGAAGATAGCGTGCCTTCTTGTTGTCTCAAGATTTCATTTCCAAGTAAAATCAATCTTTATTGAGGTGTCATGTATTAACTAAACAAACCTCATCTCCTTTGAGAGTCAATCATGCAACCAGAGCTAGTACTATCAGGGGTATTTTTAAGACTGGAAAACAAATAATACCATTTATAAAAATATTAACTGTTAAGCTGTTACATTGAACCCTCACAATATCTTCTTTTAAAATATGCTTTTTAACTCTTTATTAATTGTATAATAATCATGATGGGAGAAGTCGCTGTTTAAGCATTGACATACCATTCAAGGAGTCGCACACACACCACCCAAGACTTTAACTGTTAGGACCGGAGTCCCTTTGCAGCAGGTGACTGTAGTGAGCTGACATGTGCCCCTTTCGACTCCTTGAACACACACACACTCACCCTCAGGAGCACTTCCTCTTCCTTCCGGCTCAACCCTAGGTTTCCCATAGAAGAGTCTCAGGTGTCGGATTTTATAAAAATGAATAACTTAATAGAGTGGTACACAGCAGGGTCAGCTCGAGTTGGGTGCCTCCAGAGAGGGACCCCGAAAAAAGACATCCCCAGGCAATTATACCCTTATGATTTATGCACCCGCCCCTCCTGCGCTCTTCACCTGTTCTTCACACACCTTTTAACTCCAATGGTAAATTTTGGTCTGAGGTCGTCTAACACCTTATTGGAGTGTTTCTCTGTCTCCAGGCAGGCAGGCCATTAACTGTTCTCATCTTGCTGAGTTGCAGCTTCTGCTGACAGTTGTAGCCTCCTTATCTTCTGGTTTGCGCTTCTTGTGTGCCTGCTCACTGGCAGTGCATGAGAAACTAAAAAGTCCTAGACTTAGCAACAAATAAAACATCAGTGTGTTATCAACATTCTTCTCATACTAAAGACAAAGCACAGCACTGTACCAGCTACTAGGAGAATTACTAAGAAAATTAACTCTATTCCAGCCAAAAACATATCTAGGTGAAAGTCCACAACTTGTGGCCTAAGGCTTCAGCAAATCTAGCTACCTATGCTAAGTAAGTAAAGTTAAGCAAACAGCATACTAAATCATATAATATTATAACTCCAAGTGATTCATTTTTTTAAAGCTTACTTATTTAAGCTAAACAACTGATATCTCTCAACAGTCCTCCCCTTGTTTTATTAAGCGTTCCTGCTATTATGCTGAACAAAGTTTGCAAAATCTTTCAAATAGTGCAATTGTATCTCTCATCAATGACAAATATAACTGTATATTATTTATTATTATCATTATTTATTATTATTATTATTATTATTATTATTTAGAAGACAAAACACTTTCTAGTCCCTGACTGAAATGTCACTTTTGTTTACACTCACAATCCTTTTAGTTCATATGGAACAACTTTGAAGCAAAATAAAAATTTTACATTTAGGAAATTGGAATGTTGCATTTCAACTTATCACAGCACCCTTCTATCATTCTTTTAATATGCAGTTGTTTACCAAATCGGTTGCCTTTAGGAATTGTTTAATTATTACACTATTTGTGGAGAATTTACTCTTGACTAAAAAAAAAAAAAAAAAGGCTTAGTTCTAATAAAAACATAGAAAATATGTTGAAGAGTACAGGAGGCATGGGGGCGGCCAGAAAAATGTGGACCAGCAGAGGCTAATACACAGAAAAAAAACAGAAAAGGTGGGCAAAATACTTAGATGAGAAGGAGAATTAATCAGATCCAATATGGATGGAGAGAAAGGCAAGCAAAAATAGAAAACTTAATATTAAGTCTACAAGTTAGTGACTATTGCTCATAATCACAGTAAATTGCCAAAATAGCCTGAAAGAACAAAAACGTAGTGCATTAGTGAAGCACAAAGATCACTAAGTAAGTAGACAAATAGCTTATGCATTATCTATATTTTTTAAAATAATAGGTGTCTGACATTAGGTACACATAATAAAGTCCGACTACCTTAATTTATGAGATACAAAAAGAATAGCGTGGTTATAGAGAAACAGAAGAAGCTCTGAGAAAATGGCGTGGTTTAACTTTTACATTTTTGGGGGAATTGGTCCTTTCATTTAACAAGAAGTTATTTGCTACAGACTTATCAGAGATTTGAAAGTCCCAGTTGTATCCTTTGTTGTTTAAACTGCTTGTCTCTTTGATCCCTCTCATAGACAGGTGTGAGGCAATGAAGCATAGAAAGTTGACACCTTCTTCACCGTCTGGGCCTTCTGTTTTGTGTTTGCAAGGATTTAAAAGGGATTTCTATTCCTTCTAGTCACAAGGTTTATTTCCCTAACTATTTAGTTCATTTAAAAGGAGAATATATAAATCACCAAAAAGATTTTTGTGGGAAATGCAATTCCATATCAAAGTGCGCTGGTGATGCCAGCTGGCTATCCAAGTCTAGTGTTCTGCATAACATTTGCAGGATTTCTGGGCAACTCATGTTTGCTGAAGAGCGTATTGCCAGAGGTTTTCTTCAGCTACACATTCCATATTGCTATCATATAAGTTTTGAAAATCAAAGGTTGGTGTTTTGGGGTGAAAATTAGGTTTTGAAATAAATGCATGTTAAATATGAATTGGACAGATAGTGAGAAATATTATCTTGTTTTATCTTACTTTCACAGTCTCATAGTGGCACAAATGGAAACACTGATGGCAGTTCTTGCTCTAGATTTATTCTCTGAGGTTTTTTCTTTACTCTGAAATATGCATTTATTTTTTCCTTTGACTGTCACAGACCCTTAGTTCTGTCTTCAAAAACCTTTTGCATTATGTCCTAGAATGGCACTGGTCTGTGTTTCTGTCACAACTCTGCTTAATACATAGCCATAGCATCCACCTCCTGAACAGTAATGGAAAATGTTCTGAAGATTAGTGGTTGCATCTATCCAAGCTCAAGTCACTGTTAGGAATTTTCAGATGGTTCCTTGGGATTGATTTAAATATGGATTTTCAAAAATATCTAGACAGGGAAATCCCTATGATGTACATGGTAATATTTTTAAAAAGTCCTCAGGCACATTAGGTTTCAAACACTTCATGATAGTTCAGGCTTTGGAAATTTCAATTATCACATGTTTTTATGGGTGCCTAACTATCTGGAGTGCTTCTAGGCATTTTTAGGAGCTATTTGCCTGAAAGTTTAAAAAGGTGGGCCTTGATAGCAAAGTAGCTATTTATAAAATAAAATTACCTTTACATTTAACAGAAATTGAACTAACTCATGATCTGTCCTAGTTTATTTTCTCTTAATGAGATATTTCAAAATATCCCTACTAAAAACGAGGTTAAAAGCATTACCTCCTGGGAATCATTAGCTGGGGGAAAAAAAAAGAAGAGAAAAAAAAAGAAAGAAAAAAAAAGCCCTAATATTACTAGAAGAATACTTTTTCCATAACTAGGAACTTAAATCTCTGGACAAAGATACTGTTCTGAGGAGTAATTTTTTTCCTAATAGAATCTCAGAGATCCTTATTCACATAAAAATCTTATCTTGAGAGCTATAGAGGACTCCTAATATTATACTTAAGAAGATCTTTCACCTTTGTCTGCAAAACATTTTTTCTCAATAGATTCCTTTATGTGTACTATCTCTTTTTATTTCTTTGGGCTAGGACATTAATTTATTCTACGCACAAGATTTGCAGAGAAAAGGATATTTTAAGTGACTTTTTAAAATGACCCTTTCAATACACTTAATACATCAATCTACTGAAAAGCCTGCTAGTTCTGCCCAGTAAAAATGCCATTTGTGTAGCATAACCTCTCCATCTCTTGTGGAACTCAGCCGATAGTGATAGGATAAATAATATAAGATGTACTGATACTCGTAACTACTGGCAAATGAAACAGGCTGGTAGTTTTAATGTAAATATATGCACATACACCTGTTTCTCTGCAGAAACAGGAAATGTGTTACATACATATGATTTGAAACACAAACATGCTTTAGCAAATCACAGTTTATTATAATGTTCATGTTTTGCATTGTATTCCTTGTCTAAAAAGCAGCTGTTGGCCTATGGAATTATTAACTATTCAGGTAAGCTCATACTTTGATTGATTGGTTGATTGATTGATAAACAATAGATAGAGAGACAGACAAACAGACATAGAATAAAGAGATAAAGAGACCCACAGACGAGCTTTAAGCACAAATTTGGTACTTTTTTATACTACTGTATTATTATTGTGGTGTACTGAATTTATCCCATCATGATTATTAGCAGTCCAGTAAAACCCAGAGACCTCCAGCTCTGCAGAACAGTAAACGTACTAACAAATATATTTTGATATACTGTCATTGCCAATTTCATTTACAACTGTTTTGTTTTTATTTTTCTCTCAACAGAACTAAAAAAATGAAAAGTTAAATATTACTATAATATTTTAATACCCAAATAATACTTGGATGTAAAGTGAAAGTCCTTTGGTTTATGTTCTTCTGTCTTAGATAAGGAAACATTAACTTATTTGTTAAGATTTGGTTAACATGGCACAGAATACTAAGGAGTGTCTCACTGAAAGTGTGTTTTTTCCTCCCAGATGACTTGATTCTGTCACTAACAGTGTAGAGGGAAAAATACTGGATGCGAAAGTTCATTGGGTAAGTCTCTGCACTTGAAATAATCATCCCAGTATCCAAGAAGGTGTATGATCTGTTCAGGTGGCTACTGTCCCTTCTTCCTTTTTTTTTTTCCCCCAGCTCTCACAAGTGGATACAGTAAAAGGACAGAGAAACAAGAGTTCCCAGGACACAGTGTGCTAACTCTGCAGCAGAGATGTTTTTCTCAAAGCTCCACATGTTCATGGCACTAGAGAATGAAAGACCCCTCCAGCTGCTTTCATGCCTGTGAAAGACTGCCAGTTCCTACACCTTCTCTGGCCATCATTGATCACCCAACATTGCGCTTGGCCCAGACTCTCTGAAGTTGTGTGTCACTGGTGTCCCCGCTAAGTACTATGATATCAGGCAGCTATTCTTCAATCACTTAATAAACTTTTAAAAATAAGGTCTTAAACTTCTCGTGTAGACATCTCACATGAAGCAGATAATACTGGGATTTATTCTACTGACCCTAAGTGAAGTGCGTGCACCATGTGCCCTGGGCAAACACCCCAATGTGAGAACATGAGTGCAAATAGTGTGTCTGTGTACATCAAATACATGAAACTGTCTCAGTAGGCATTTGCCTTGAACTGATCATGTTTAAGAGGGAGATGATCATCAACCTGATTAAACAGTTAGGGAATTGCAAAAACAGTTTTCAAAGAAAGAAGGAGTCTTCCTGAAAAAAAGATATAAAAGAAACATGAAAATTCCTAATAAGAGGAAAAGACTAGAGTAAAGACTGGGAAAGTGAAGTAAAACTCACAGAATAAAGAAAAAAAAATCCACAAGTCAGTGGGGAAAACACTACAACCAAACAATCAAAAAAACAAAATTTCTGGATGTCTAAAATTATTTTTGACCCACTTAATGAACAAAGCACTGGATGTGAAGGACTTGAATAGGTTTTCTTCTCAAGAAAGAGGACACAGTGCACATGCTTCATACAGAGAAGTACAGTGACTGGATCATTTCTCTACAATGTGCATAAATTTGATTCTAGTCTTTCCCCATCATTTCAATGAATTTAAGGCAACATTTAACATTTCCCATTTCTGTCTTTCACTTTACTAATTATTCATTTTGCTGAGTAACACAGTGTTGCATTTCATAGTTTTGCCATTTCCTCCTGCACATTTTAGATCCTTCTGGTTATGCTGTAAACCTGTGCAAAAAGTTTGTTTCCCACCCAAATACACACATCATGCACACACATGTAAAATTTTGAATAATTTGGAGTATATTTTTTAAAATATTTGACTTTATCTTTAGTCTTTTAAGTTCTTGCAGATATCTCTGACTTCAAAATAAACTCCAGATGTAAAATGGATCTGAGAAGTGATTCCATGCTTTGACCAAGTGTGTGCTTTAAAATACATGCCTGTGATTAAATATTTGAAAATGTTAGCATTCCTTGGGTCCATCTGTTGGTTTATGGATACTGTTTGTATCTATGCATAGATATTAGATAAACGTTCCTGTGCAAAACATGAATGTAACACCTCATTGTCTTTAACCATTGTTTAAATTTATTTAAACTAAGCACATAAATATCACCTTGTATGTCTATGCATGCTTCTGTGCCAGCATGTTTTTCATGCCAAAGTGAAAATATGCAGTGCACTGGAGTGGCTTTATCTTACATATATTTTAAATTAATAAAAAGAAAAAAGAAAAGAAACCCATGAAAGAAAACACTGAAATTGTTGGTACTACAGGAGGCAGTGTTCTTTAACATGAATCAGCGGTCTTCCTCATGCTCGTAATGCTCCTAGCAGATTTTACAGGGTATTTTTGCTACTGATATTATAAATAGTAATGCTTGAAAATTTGTGATTGGTACAAGATCATATGACATAGCATGCAGAGCTGTTATTCCTGAATTCGTATCCTTGTTCATGCTGCATTTTCACATCTGAAAAGTCAGTTTCTGAAAAAAAACATATGATTTGACCAAACTGAGGGCAACATATTGTGTATAGAAGGCAAGTGGAAGCTGACTTCAAATTTTCCGAACTCCTGACACTCATTACTTTGTTTTCTCTTTTCCAATAGCACTCTTCTTCCTGATTCCTCCTCTGCCTCTGGATGAGGAGAAAATTTACTTTGAAATGTAATTGTGTTATGAGAAGTATAAATACAAAAAATACAGTAATTATTTTCTACTTTTTTAGATTAAGCATAAGTTCCGGACAGTCTACTTCATGACTACACATACAGTGGACCTGTAACTCCATGTGAAAATGACCATACTCATGCAAATTATTTCTAGTAAGAACTGCTCAAATTGTGTGCTATGACTGTGTATCCTGACAAAATTTTGTCATATCTAAATTTTAAAAAAGAACTTTCTGGGACAGAATGTATAACACTATACAAAAGATTTTTTTTAAATGCTTTATGATAAATAAAAAATAGTATAAGTAAACCAGCAGTATTTACTAGTAATGAAAAAGGGCTTTGCTATATCATATATTCATAATGTAAGAAGTTACCTAATACTTATATGAACATGTAAATGATTTAGAAACCTGATAATATGTGTGGACGACTACTGTATTACAATAGTTTCTTTTATGGATATGTTGGTTCCCTCCCGCCTCTAAACAAAACAAAACATGCAAATAGTTTGACTTGTATTTAAAATGCCAGGGAATTGTTTGTAGATACTCTTTAAGATTTCAGATCTTTTTATTGTCTTGTGATTTAGTAGTAATTAAAACAGATTATACAGATCGACAGCAACTTGACTTCATCTCTGTTCATTCTTGTACTAATTTTAAATTAGGTTCAAGCTGTCTGATTTCAATTTACTTCAGACAGAACAAGTTCTGGCACTGTGATCTCAGAGTTTAATGATCATTACCTAGTTCAATGTATTGTGCACATTTTACTTTCTGTTGATCTCTTACAGAAATTCATTCTACTTGCTGTATTTCTTCTATTGGATTGCATGGAAACAATTTGCCCTCATTTTGATGAACACTAAAAATTTAGTGAATAATTCTACCAATAATTGACTGGACAGCTCATCCATCAAAATCAATAACTAAGGAGAAGCAGCAAAGTATTCCAGTGAAAAAAGGAACCAAATCAGCTTCCTGTAGCGTTTAATCTTTTTAAATTGTAATGACTAGTGTAGGGGGTTTTAACTAAAAGCCTATATGTCTTCAGAATCTTTATTCTGAGATTAGGCGTAATAATAGCTCAGCTATTATAATACTGAAACAGTGAAAATTCATGAAAACACGCCACAGGGGTGGAACTGAAACTTTAATTATTTTGACAATGAATAGCAGAAGTTAGTCTACATATCTTTAATATTGATGAAGAAGGCAGAAATGAAAAAAAAACAGAGTTAAGTAATAAACCCAGGCCATCTATGCCCTTCTTTAAATGTCCTCTTTTGGTCCTCTGTAAAATGAACCTAAAAATTGCGTAAATAATGCTGTGTAGAAACAGCCATAATAAGTAGAGCATATTGTACTGTTTGCGCCTAGGATTTCTCAATGCGCCTTCTCACTGGATCCTGTATGTAGTTGTTGATATCTTTATTTTCACTGACTCATAACTTAATGGACCAAGCCCATACCGTACTCAGTTTTTAAAGAACTTTATCCCCACATCCACATTTACTGCCTTTGTGTTTCTGTTGCATCAAATATATAGTCACATAACTGTTTCACAGTTAGCTCCTTGGTTATACATGCTGTAATATGTGTTCATCTTTTGCCTTCTGTATATGTTGAAATAGCTAGAATTGTATTTTCATTGATGTCTTGTTGACAGCATCTTCCATATAGTCCTTTTTCTGAGTATTTCGTTTCTGATGATGTCTCATAAGCTGACACTAAAAAGTGATATGAAACAACTCATTCAAAAGGCCAGTTGTTGTTCTACCATAGATTTCTTGACAGCCCATGGAATTGCTGCAGGAGTCAGATAACATGTTACACAGCTTGATGGTCTTTTTATACCTAAAAAGATGTCTTAATCTCTCGTGTTTCTGTCAGGTTATACAGAATCATTTATTCCACTTGAATCTTTCCTGTGAGCTCCATAAGTGATTGGTAACCCAAAATAACAGCCTTCCCAGTTATACAGAACTGTTCACATCAGCTGCTTGTTGCCACTTACTTTAATCTCTGTTTAGTAGAAGATTTTGAAGAACTTTGGATAAGATTATTTAAATGTCATTATTAGTAGTATTATTATTATAACTATTATTATTATGAAAAATAGATACCTATCTGAAACTGAACTGCATTACTTCGGAAATTGCCACTGGTTTGCTTTGATAACTACAAGAGCACAGCTATCAATCATCTATGAGTCTTTTCTCCTTCCACCATTTACAAAAACTCAGCAATCATAAAGGCAGAAGACAGGGAAGTATTTAGTATTTATTTTGGTGAATTAAGCTGAATTAAGTCCAGATTTTTCTATAACAGGAATATTTTAGGGAAAAAAAGAGACAAACCACAAAAAGCCCATAACACTGACGTGTGCATAAACATGTATGGATGTGTATAGAAATTCAAGAAAACATTCTTGAAAGTTGCTGAACTCACAGCCTCAGTCACTCAAATACTCCATTTCTTAATATATTGAGAATTTTTTTTTCTAAAATTACACTGTAACTTGCCCAGTTGTTCATGATGTAGAGGAAATATTTTCAGTTGTGGAAAAGCCACATTTAATTTCCTCTTGTGTAAAAAACACTTATACTTGGAGGTCAGTAAGCGGTCTGACTGTTGTTCTTCTGGCAGAGATGGTAACACTGGTTCGCTTACAAAGACAAGCTCATATTAGGACTTAATGGTTTTTATCGCTGCAGAACATGCAGTCATGCATAAGGTTCATTCTTTGAAGAAAGGATGTTTTTTCTAGTGACTTCAGTAGATCTAGGATCAGATTCCAGAATTCAAACTCATAAACTAGAAAGAACAATACTTTTTTAGATTCATTCTCTTAGACAACATAGATCAAAAACAGCTTTAAATCTTGTAAGTTGTAATAACAGCAGGAACTTCCAAATAGAGTCCTGTCTCCTTTCCGTCTCAGTCAACTGGCTTACATTTGCTATTCTCAACTTATATTGGAATCAATAGGAACACATTTATTGAATATATAATGTTAGCATTCTCACACCTTCAAAGAATGCTATAAAGAAGAATTCTCATGAAGACCTATTTTACCTTACCATAGTTCTCTAGGCTCCCTCTGTCAGCAACAGAGAAAAGCAGGCACTTTCAAAAGGAATTTTTCCCTTTCTATTCATCCAGCCTATTGAGGTGTCAAAGACAAATGGAACAAATTACTCTCTGGAGTACTTCTTTCTATCCATTGGCTATAGAAGGAATCTAGACAAATTAGCCTAGGCTACTTGTAGGTGACTAACTTAAGATTTAAATTTATGTCACCCCTCCATGCAATTTGTTATTCTTTTTCCATTGTCTGCACTCTTATAGAAACTATTTTCTATCCTCTGTTACCTTTTGGTAACACAAATTTTTCTTCCATCTCTTCTACCTACAGCAAGCTTTTAGTGAATCTCCACCTGAGCGACCTTCCAATTAATTTTAAATCTCTCCTGAAGAAAAGAATATTCTTCTTTTTCCTCTTATTTTTTCACTGCTTTTCCTGATAGAGTGGAATCAGGAGTTGAAAGATAAGTATGGCAATGTATTTGTTTGCTTTTGAGACATTTTAGCAATCGGTGCCTTTATTCCTTTCCATGCTTGTGCTGTGAGAAACTGCACAGGAGAAAAAATTTACCTGTGTCCTGGTTTGGCCTAAACCAGGCCAATTTTCCTTTCAGTGATTTTTACTTTCAGCTAAGTCTCTTCTAAGTAACTGCACTTTCTGAAAGTAACTGCATGTTACAGGTTGACTACCCAAAACAAAATCCTTTTTTATTGGTTGAAATATTTGTCATTTTTATTTTTTAAATAACAGGGTGGTAGTCCTGAAGAGTCAGCTGAGGCCCAAATTAAAGGTCATTCAAGTAAACAGCTTTCAGTGACATACAATATTAAAAGAAGTAATACACACTGATGATAGGAAAAACAATAATTACGTTACTGTTAGCAGGGGTGAACTAAAGCTGTAAGGGCTATGATAACATTACAATGCAAAAATCAAGTATGTTTGTCATATATCCTCACCTTCAGCCAAGTAGCTGTACTGAGTAAGTTGCATTAGGGTTTGGCTTTTTTCTTTTTTTCTTTTGTGCTGTGTAAATCGAGTAAAAATGATAGCTTTTACTCTCCACAAGCTTACATCTAAAGCTTCTGTGGAACCTTAATGACCAACTATTCTGTCTGCTTCATATCGACACAGATTATAGGAACACTATGTAAAAAAAGAATAGCTGAATTTTCTCTCTTATAGTCAAAGTAAGTTATTTCCTACTGCCTACATTAAATAACACCTTTCAGTACATCTCCTTCAAATGGTTTGTGTACCATCCTACCACAATGAAGATTTCCATAAAAATGAAAACAGGTTTACAATGTTTGCTCAGAAAAAGTCCTCTCTTATCCAGTGATGATACTGGTAGGAAATGTTCAAAGATGTTGAGTGTGTTCTGCTGACTCCTATCACACCATTGCAAGTGGATTTTTACCCAGATTTACAGGAGGCAGGACATGAGACAGAAAGGAATGTGAGAGTGGGGTACTTAGTATTATCTCTCTTTTAGCCCTTTTAAAACTACAAGTCTTGTCTCAGCTAATTGTATATTCTTCCACTTCACCTAAAGTGATCAGTGGAGAGTCATAGAATCACAGAATCATAGAATCTTTTTGGTTGGAAAGGACCTTTAAGATCATCGAGTCCAACCATTAACCTAGCACTGCCAAGTCCACAACTAAACCATATCCCTAAGCACCACATCTACTTGTCTTTTAAATACCTTCAGGCATGGTGACTTCACCACTTCCCTGGGCAGCCTGTTACAATGCTTGATAACCCTTTCTGTGAAGAAGTTTTTCCTAATACCCAATCTAAACCTCCCCTGGTGCAACTTCAGGCCATTTCCTCTCGTCCTATCGCTTGTTACCTGGGAGAAGAGACCAACACCTACCTCGCTACAACCTCCTTTCAGGTACTTGTAGACAGCAATAAGGTCTCCCATCAGCCTCCTTTTCTCCAGACTAAACAACCCCAGTTCCCTCAGGTGCTCCTCATGAGAATTGTTCTCCAGACCCTTCACAAGCTTCATTGCCCTTCTTTGGACTCCCTCTAGCACCTCAATGTCTTTCTTGTAGTGAGGGGCCCAAAACACAGGATTCGAGGTGCGGCCTCACCAGTGCTGAGTACAGGGAGACAATCACTTCCCTAATCCTGCTGGCCACACTATTCCTGATGCAAGTCAGGATGCTGTAGGCCTTCTTGGCCACCTGGGCATATTGCTGGTTCATATTCAGCCGGCCATCATTAAACACCCCCAGGTCCTTTTCTACCAGGCAGCTTTCCAGCCACTCTTCCCCAAGCTTGTAGCGCTACATGGGGTTGTTGTGACCCACGTGCAGGACCTGACACTTAGCCTTGTTGAACCTCATACAGTTGGCCTTGGCTCATTGATCCAACCTGTTGAGATCCCTCTGTAGAGCCTTCCTACCCTCAACCAGATCAACACTCCCACCCAACTTGGTGCTGACTGCAAACTTACTGAGGGTGCACTTGATCTCCTGGTGCAGATCATTGACAAAGATATTGAACAGAACTGGCCCCAATACTGAGCCCTGGAGAACACCACTTGTGACTGGCCGCCAACTGGATTTAGTTCCATTCACTACAACTCTTTGGGCCCAGCCATCCAGCCAGTTTTTTACCCAGAAAAGCATATGCCCTTCCAAGCCATGAGCAGTCAGTTTCTCCAGAAGAATGCTGTGGGAGATGGTCTCAAAGGCTTTACTAAAGTCCGGGTAGAAGACATCTATAGCCTAGCCCTATATTTCTACTGTTTCTGCCTCCATTAAAAATGTCTTACAATGGGCTGCAGTGAAGAACTTTTTCCATTTACAAGGGAGAACCTAAAGAGGGATATTAATCTCAACTTTAACATCAGAGAAATAGTGTGAATAAGTAACAAAGACATTTATTACTGCTGTGGCTTTACTATGTTTAGCAGGTAATCTACGATTTTTCTTTAACCTAAGCAACTATCACGGCTTGTTTGAATGACTGAAAATTGAGTTAGGTGGTAATGTCAGCTGAGCTCTGTATAGAATTGTAAGTTGAATGTATAGTGGAATGACACTTTTTAACTTTTGTTCCCCTGATCAGATATAGAGAAATCACTTCTGTTTATAGCCTACTTTCTTCTCAAGCTTTATGCTTCATTCCACTAGAATCCCTAAACAGAGGATAGCTCATATGTTTCTGATGATTTTCAAATAAACAGCCACTGAAAAAAACAGCAACTGGAAAACTGAGTTATCAAGTTTTAAACACATTATGGTAGAATATCTTTCAGATATATTTCATGTCAGTTAAAGGTGTTGTTTCTTGTGTAGCATTTATCCTTTTGGAAATGTAAAATTATAATCTGAGATGTAGACAAAATGGTGAGACCAGACCACTTAAGGGAGAAACAAAGACAAAGGGAATAAAAAAACAAACAAATGAAGGTTTGGGAGGATTTACAAAAGAAGAAAAATAAATAAAAACAATGAACAAGAGCAGCACCAGAGCAATATCACCAAGATTTTGTTTGGAACTAGGGGATATTGGACACCCTGATTAAGCCTGGCTCTCTCAGTCAGTTATCTCAGAGTAATTGAGGACAGAGGCAGGTTTTCAGGCAGTTTTTCTCATTGGAAACATGGTAAGTCAGTTTCTCTTGAATTACTGTATTAATGTAAAGGGTTGATGGCCAAAGAGTTCAGCATCAGTTTCAGAAAACTCAAGCTCTACATTCAAAGCATGCTTGTTTCATTCCTGCAAGTAAATGCGTGCTGGGAGTGATTATATTTATAAATTGAACAGGATTTGGCCTTTAACATGGCACTGTGATTAAAAAGCCCAGTTAGTGCAAAGACAATGGAGAATTTGTGGAATCTTAAGGCACAGGATTTTCTATTTAGTTTTCTTCAGATTGGGAAGATATTAAAAATTCTACTTATTAGAAACATTAACTTTCTAACCCTACGTTATACAGCACTGCTGTGAAGAAACAGAGATGCTACCAAGAGCTTCAGGCTAAATTATTTTGGATTCTAACTTGTCAGGAAGCTTCTGTTCTGAAATGCTCCATGCAGCTGGCAGGACAACTCGCATAACCAAGTACAATAAATCAATGAACTCTTAGAGCTGGTTTTAAATGAAAACTATTAACATTTCAGAAAAATATAGGGACATAAGGAATTAAAAAAATGTAGTGGAAAAAAATTAGACAAACAAAGAAATGCAATAAAAAACCCTGAAAGAAAATCAAAACAACTTAGCTTAATTCTGACAAAATATCAAAATGACAAGAAAAAATTTAAAAAGTCCTGACAACTGTGAAGAATGTGAATGCATAAAATATGAGGAAATATGGGACATCGACAAAAATTTATTTCAAAAACCATTAATGTTATCAACATTGTATGAGCACATTTTATGAATATTTCTACAAATGCTTATATTTGCATTATAAATTGAAAGAAAAGCTGGCTGGGTTGTCATGGTTACTGTCCCAGAGGTGCAGCATACCAACAGTGGTGTTAGCTTTTTCTTTTTGCTTTTTTTATCATTATAACTGTTAAGACATAGAGGAAATACTATTTTTAATATTCTGTGTTCTGTCTGACAATATACTTTGTGCTCTTGCTATCCTAGGAAATCAAAGACAGGGAGTTAACATTCTGATCCACTCATATTAGTGCATTCAGATACATAACTCATTCTTGGTGTTAATTCTGAATACACATGGGGGGAAAAAGTATCCTCCTGTTCACCTGAAAATAAAAATATTCACTTTAATGGCATAGAGTAATCTCTCTACAGCATCTCCAAGATATACATTTTAAGGATATTTGCATTTCTGGAAGTATCTTATTTGAAGTTTTCCCTTCTCCTATTCAAAGGATAAGATGCTCCTCAGAAGGATTTTTCCAAATTCAGTTCTATTCTGCTATCTGGAGAGGGGACGAGGATTCTCAGGCAACATCTTTTTCTTTGTCTCACTGACTGCATCTGTAAACATATGAAAGGAATTTATAATGCACGATGGGAAAGTCTTAACGGGCTGTTTTATCATCAAGTAAAGGGGGGCTTCTCAACAGTATAAATAGACAGCTGAATTTAAAACACATTTTAAATAGAAAACAAAATTCTTTGCATTCTAGTTTCTCACTTGTTTTCTAGCAATAAAAACCATTCAGATTTTTAAAATCTAATTTTTCTTATGAGACACAGTTGATCCCAGATAAAGGATGCAATCAGTGTGGTCTCCCAGCATACCCCTGGTGCAGTTCTAACCTCATAACCCAGTTGGGTCCTTGCCTTCTAAATACTGTTTGGCTTACACTTGTTCAGACAAAATGACCACTACATCAGCTTTCATAGTATCTGTACAAACAGAGAAAGAAATTTGCCAGCACCACGCTATCACTAGCAGTGCAAATAATTATTTAAGTATTCTTATTGTCCTAGTGATTGTCATTGCTGTGATGAACACAAAGAATTTATTGGGTTTCTACGCTTTTTTTTTGTGATCATGAGGATTCAAAAATATATTTTACTGCACACTAGAAAAACTTCAGTGCCACCAGCCAGTGAAGGACAATTCTTCACCTCTGGCTCAGATAGCAGGTACTCACTCTGCTACCCTTTAGAACACAACGGAAATTTTTGTAGGTGAGTTGGGTACTTGTTAAGTGGTTACGAGTCTTTACTTTATACATTGAACAGATTCTTAGTCAATTTTTTTAAATCATACTTAGCATGGGTGAGGATAAAATGCAAGCCTTTATTTATAATATCCAGAGCAGTCAATCCAGCTGCAAATGTTTATAAAACTCATAGATGCAAAAAATATGCTTAGATAATCCTGGAGACTGAAGTTACATGAGAAAGGCTTCTTTCACCTCTTACTGCTTTCCTTTGTGAGGAGATGGCAGTCAATGACTGAGGATTTACACACTCCTACTCCTCCTCCGAGAAATCTATTTTGTCTTATGGTCAGTCTTCTGTTCAGTACCTGCGGGGTGTTCTACCTGGCTGCTTTCACTCCAGCATCATTTTCTCTTCTTAATGGGAATGAGAGGGTTTCACTTCCATAGGTGTTACTTTGTTATAGTGGAAGTTCTCCCTTGTGACTGTTGCTAGGCTTTCCTTTTCTCTTTAAGTGAAATACTTTGTATTCTTCATTGAGAAATGCTGAACTTCACAGTATTTATCAATCTGTACATTAAAAACATACTTAATATAAACTCACAGATGCATTAATTACATGCAGATTATTAGTGATACTTGGTTAGTACCAGACTTTGTGGCAATCAACCACTCTGAGGTGAATCATCCCCAGCCAATTCCTCTTTGCATATTATGACAGCAAGCAATTCTATTTCTCCAGACAACACTGTTTTTCTACAACTTTGTCCTGGTTTCATCGGGATTTTGTTTCAGTTTGTGGCCAGCCATGGTGATCAAGGCCCTTAGCAGTTAAATCCAGGGCAGCTGACCCAGGCTGGCCCACAGGTGTATTCTATATCATTAACATCAAGTTCACTACAAAAGGGGAATCTTTGCCTTTCTCTCTTCTAGCCTTCATCTTTCTCATTTCCAATGATTGCTATTCCTGGAGCAACTTGCTGCAACTTTGTAGCTAAGTATAATTTTGCGTGTTATGTATTATCATTGGTACTGGTTTCTTTATTTTATTAAATCTGTTTAATTTTAACCCATGAGTCTCCCTTCTTTTCCCTATTTCCTCCTTCGATTGGGGAAGGGACACTGAGTCAGAGAAAAACTGTTATTATTTAACCTTGGGTGTGGGCTAAGCATAGACAAACTTGCAGAGTATTTGCATCAGTAGCAGTAGCTACACTCCCACTACTTTAAGTATGTCTGGTAGAAGACCCCAGGAATAAGATGCCCGCTGGCTGGCTGCCATATTTAAGTTAAGCATATTTTAATGAAACTGTAGGAAGAAGATACATTCCAGAGCCAGTTGACTGCTGCAATTACGAAACTTGTAGGTTTTAAGCAAGTATTGTTAGGACCAGCAAATAAGTATTTACAACCTCCCATTAGCAGTCCCATTGACTTATGGTGGAAAACACCATGCTTGGCAGAGTCTGCCAAATCAGGTTATAAAACAGACTGCAGCTTGGATTCATGATGTATTTATGGTGTACCTAATTCAAGCTGTTATTTATAATTAAACTTTAATTGTCAGAAATCAGAAACATTTGAAACAATTTCTTTTACCTTATGAAAAATACTCTTTAGAATAAACATCTGAAATTCAAGCTTCCTTATTCTGTCTCTTTCCTTCTCTACCACCCATAAGTTTGAGTTGAGATATAGTTAGAAAATATTTAATAGACTAAATTGCAATTTGATTTCCCAAAGTGAAGTATGCTGTTTAAAATTTAAGTGTTATTTAAGTAATTGAAGTGTATTTTCCTCCTGGTGATTCCAATTCTACTGTTTCATTTATTTTTGTATCTTAGAGGAAAAACAAAATAAAAAACCACACAAACCTATTCTTTGATTTTCCATCTTCCAGACATTTTAAGAACCCTCTAATGCAATAAAAACAATCAGTTACAATTTTATAATTGTAAAACAATTTCTCTTGTGTTGATCTTAAAATACTGGATCCTATATTACAAATAAAGAAGTCAACTCATGTAAGTTCTATTGAAATGAGTTACTTTTATGAAACAGCACAATTTTCTTTTATCATAAAAGCAGTAAAAATTCCCGCTTAAAGAATTTTAGGAGTGCAAATCAGTTTATAAATCTAGAGTACTCTCATACATGGTGAAATAATTTATTATACAGATACATTTCCTTTAAAAAGAGAAAAGCCTCACTTCAAGAACCAATAGAGCAGAAGACAATAAATGCAATGTCCTTATTCCAAGAAATGGAATATTTCACACAATTAGCAGCTGTAGTCAACATTAGTAGCTGCGAATTGTAAGCGCTGCTGCCTGGAAGACTGTAGTAAAGGGTAATAGAGCTGGTCATTTTTCTCCTTTCAGTAATTTTAATAATTTGAAATGTTCTGTGAAAGTCGAATTAAAAAGCAAAAACAAATTCTAAAAATGCTTAAGACGTGAGACATAAAAATATAATGGAAAAATCTGATGTTAATGTTTTGAAAAATGTTACAATATTAAATGTAAGGTAAACATTAAAATATATTACATGTTGAACAGCCTAAATGAGTTTTTGCACCCTTCTACAATTTCACTGGTATTGGGAAAGGATTTTGACTATGACAAGCTGTCTTTTCAGACAAAAAAAAATTCCTCTGAAGGTGGCATATATGAGACATTCCACTTAAAAACATTTAATGCGTTCTTTATTAATAGTCTTAAATAGTGTAATAAAACAAGACTAATAAAACCATCAGTCTTCTAGCATATCAAACCATTTTCCTTTTCTTCTTAAGCATACTATTTGGGAAATAAACTACAAACTGATTATTGCTACATCATAGTAAGTTACATATTCATTAATTTATTTGCCCATATACACCTCTGTGGAGTTCCAGGTCCTCTAGTTACCTAACTCATTGTTACTTTCCTCACTGGGGCAGCTAGATAAGGCCTTACCTTTCCCTACAGTCATCTGAGAGAGGCATTACCATGACTGATTCAGCTGAAATTTATTGTCCAGAGGTAATGAATATATGGGGTTCTGGTATGAGCAGGTTCCTACTTTAGAGGCCTCAGTTACTAAATAAATTTAGGTACTATAAGTAAAGTGTATGGACCTGTGGAGTATTTTTGCAATTTGTCATAAATCTCTAGTATCAGTATTCTACACGTGTTTGTCTAAAATTAGAGAGGTCCTAAAAAGTTTGGCAAATATTTTCCTCCAGACCAACACTTTGATTGCTGCTGAAAGTTTGTGTCCACAGATATTAAATCCACAAATGAAGGCTTCTCCCCTCATCTTTTTTAGCATCAGCAAACAAACAGATGGGTGCCCAGATAATCCTGTACTGTAGTGCCTTTATCCTAGCAGGTATCATTTCTGTATTTCTTTTTATTTCTTTTTCCCCAGTAAATTTCTAGCATATACACATACTAAATAAAACAACACCTGACAATTTTTAAGATTGTAAAGCAGCATATTTTCAATAAAGAGAGATATTTTCTTATGTTTCTTTTTAATACAAGAATTTAAATTTTAATTCCATCTTGATGTGGTAATAGTATTTTTTAAAAAAAGTGATATGCCTTTTCTAAATATCTGGGTGGCTGCCACGTAATAGCTTAGCACTTATATTCTATCCATTTTATTTTTGTTCTGTTTGTTTTCTAAATTTCTACATTAACTTTCAAATGCTGTGTTGTTGGTGTTTTTCCCCCTTCCTAGGACATGGTGAAAAGTTAAAATTCATATGACAGGTTTTTCTTGCATCTATTTTAGGTAGGAATGGTGACACGTTCTCTGAAAGGGAATATGAAGGTGATGGTTTTCGTCCATTGAGGCAAACAGCTGCAGTGGTTTAAAACATTGTTGTCCCCTCACTGGCTGCTCTGCCACTCAGTGCAAAGCCCCGCTGCCTCATTTCAAGCTGTCAGGAGCAAACATCTGCCTGAGCCACAGTGGCTACATTTTGCCGACCAGGGCTCTCAGGAAGTTACCCCCTCAGGTGGCTACAGCAATGGCTGAACTAGGAAAAGTCAGGAGGCAGACAACTAGTTTTGTCACATCTTAACCTATTGCATGCAGATTTTCCAGATCTTGTCTGTCAATGGAGCCTGGTCTGATGTTGGTGTTTGAACAGCACATATGTTTACTCAGTCCGAATATCTAAATAGCAGTCTGTGGAGAAGGAGGTCTGAATTATCTCTCAAATCAAGAGAGCCACTGCATTGAGCTCTGTAAACACTCATTTTCTTTTCACTCCATTCTTCACAGGAAATAAAGTGTTGATTTATTATCCACAGTGATTATTGTATTGTTCCTCTTGATGAAACAGGACTGACAAATTATCCTGAATCAAGCTGATAAAAGGACAGTATAGATATGCTTAGCATGACACTAGAGGAAAAAAGGTCTCCTTCACTCTTATTATAACAACAGTAATAAAGTAGAACCTATATGATTTTGCTTGATTGCAGTAAACACATTCCCCAAGTTATTTTATAACGCAGTTTATGTCCGATGTAAGAGGAAACTTGTACCACTAACTTGAAATGCCATATAATAATATAAAATTTCTGTATTGTGCACATGCTATACTGTAGTATATTGTTTAGATGTTCATGTAAGAACTGCTTAGCATTTTGCAGTCCTTAGCATGGGCAGGTGCTTCATAACTTGGTCTCTAATAAAATAGTTATGCTCTCACATAAAGACTGACCAAAGCTTTCTAGAATGCTGCCATAATCATGAACGTAGATCTGGGGAGCTAACCTCCCAGCTTATTGTACAATGAATGATTTAGATAGAAACAGCAAACATCTTAAACTTGGGATGCGGTCAGAACTCAGAATACCCAGAGAAACTGTCATTAGCTTGAAGTTTTCTTTAGCATACTGCTTTAGTAAATTCAGTTTCTCTGGTTTCAATGGACAGCTGTTTCTCCCTGTATTACTGTAGGCTTTAGAAAAAGAAAGAAATACATGCTATCTACAGTCACATTCTGCTCAGTACTGTCTATTCCATCACTCAACTTTTTAGCAACAAGGGAGTCTTCCAGAGGAAGATGAGCCAGAATGGCAATCCCTAGTCAGTAAGAATTAAATCTAAAATTCAGGAATCCTAACCTGAAATATGACTGACTGCCCAGTTCTTAATACGCAAAATCTGAGAGCCATGATTCTGCTGCCATTGGAATCATGACCATTCCCATGCAACATTTTGACTACATATTGTCTGGCTTGCATGGTTGCAAAAGCCTGATGAACCCCCCCAAAGTTGTTACCATTCTTCTTCTCACAGAAGGATTTTTCCCAAAGGGCATAGCCCATTCAGGTTCACAAAACAAATCACACTGATCTGCTTATGTGTCTATAAATATGCAGACTAAGCACTGAGAGAAAGATCTATTCTTACCTCAGTAAATCATACCATGGGGTAAAAAGGAAAGTTGTATTGCCATATCTTTCTCATGGCTGCTATTCTGTGGTTTTAAGTGAAAATCATTGAAGGTGCTAAAACAATTTGCTGTGTCTCCAATTGCACTCCTTCATATAAGAGCAGGCTACAGGAGAGTGAATTTTAAAGTACACCATCTGCATGTGATCCTCACTGGTGGATAATCCCTGTGCTGACTGTCCTACCCAAATGGTCTCTCTGATTCCACAGAAAAAGCTTATTTCATAGAATCATAGAATCACAGAATACCAGGTTGGAAGGGACCTCGAGGATCATCTTGTCCAACCTTTCTTGGCAAAAGCACAGTCTAGAAAAGATAGCCTGGTGCCCTGTCCAGATGAATCTTAAAAGTGTCCAATGTTGGGGAATCCATCACTTCCCTGGGGAGATTATTCCAGTGGCTGATAGTTCTCATTGCGAAAAATTTTCCTCTTGTGTGCAATCAGAATCTCCCCAGGATTAACTTGTACCCATTACCCCTCATCTTCTTCATGTGACTGCTTGTAAAAAGAGAGTCTCTGTCTTCTTAGTAGCCACCCTTTAAATACCGGAACATGGTGATAAAGTCTCCCCTAAGTCTTCTTTTCTTAAGGCTGAACAAACCCGGTTCTCTCAGCCTTTCCTTGTATGGCAGGCTTCCCAGTCCTTTTATCACCTTTGTGGCCCTTCTCTGCAGGGTGAGTCTCCTCTCCGAAGTGTCCACTTCACCACTCAATTTGTTATCATCAGCCAACTTCATCAGGGTACGCTTGATCCCATCATCCAGATCACTTATGAAGATATTAAACAGCATTGGGACCAATATCAATCCCTGGGGGACCCCACTTGTGACACATTGCCAGTTTGAATAGGAGATATTTCACTGAATCTGAACAGGGAAAAAAAACCCCAAAAAAACAACAACAACAAAAACCCACTCTTTTGCTTTCTTAAACATCCTAATGGGCCTTCCAGCATAGGGAAGGAGATAGAGGATATGGAGGCTGGAAGTGGAATCTCTTTCTTTTAACTACTTACTGTGCTTTTTGTTTCATCATCTTTGAATGTCACTGTCCAGAGAAGCAGTATGGTTTCAGAGTATTGGTTTCTAGCACAAGAAAATACACTGATTTTCAGTCTTAACATTTGCTCAGGACTTCATTCCTCTGAGCATTCTGAAGGAGTGTGAGACTGAGACACCAGCGTCATTTGAAAAGGACACCAGCTACGTACCACAAGAATAGAGGGTACAGGAATTTTTGGAGGAAAGCTTATATATCAAACACTGACCCTCTTTAGTATACATAAATTATCCTGAATTAAAACTATAGGTAAAAACTTTCAGTGTGATCAGCATAGCTGTGCTGGTTTCCAAACTACATGAATCAACTTAAACTTTAAAGCTTCTTCAATATGAGTTAACCATAAATATACCTATATAATTTACCATCACTCCTTTGCTAAATGTCCTCAGGAACTTGCTGAAGCCGTGAAACTAAACAGAAAACCAATACTTTGTTTGTATCTCATGATTTAGAAGGTCTGTTTTAAAAGCAGACCTTTCAATTTGATGTACAAATAGTAAATGCACTCTGGGGATAGTTTCCAATGGATTTCTCAAGCTTGCCCATCTATTTGGAACATTTAAAGGCAAATCACTTGACAAACATTTCCTCTCAAATACTACTAGGAAAACATTTAAAAAGGATATTGCATCTTTTACTGTCAAAGAACAAATTGTTAAGCGTGAAGTCAACCTTAAAACAACTATCTCAAAAGCCCTAAAACAGCTCAAAAAAAAGAACCCAAAACCTTTAAAACCAGGTCAAACAAATCACAATTCTGGCTTGAAGAGTCAAGATATCACGAAATTAATAACTGTCAGATACCAAGTTGTAATAAGCACCCTTAAAAAATTCCAGTAGTGAGTCGCTACTGCTCAACTTCTCTACTGTACAGTGACAGTCGTAGTAGACTACAGGAAAAAATTTTGAGAGGTCTTCAGAAGTCAGTTAATGGAAAGCTTTGACATATGTAAAGGGGTTAGTACAAAAGAATGGCAAATTCTACTCAAATTAAATAAATTAAAAATAATAATACAAATACAAAAAAAAATGTCTGTGTTCCAGATACTTTTCATTTTCATCTGGTTACTTAGATTGAGAAAATTATTTTAACTTCCTAATCTAATTCTGTAAAATAGATACCTGGAGTATGCCATAAATAATACACTACTTAGAGCTGCTAAACTGTGAAAGATATTCTTATACTATCAGGCAAAAAATGTACCTTTCAGATTAAGAACTTTTAGACGGTGCATATGGAAAAGGAGACACTGCTTCAGCTGTTCTCATTCATCCACATGTACAATTGAATCTACAAGAGATACTGTAAAGTACATGCTGTAACGAAAATATATTTCTACTTTGCTGTACCCTGAATAGACATGTGAATTTGTATTTCTGTTTAACCAAAACATTTGTATGTCCTTTCCCAATTAAACATTATGCAGTGTCTAAAGACATAGGAGATGGATTTAAGAGAGGTAAGAAAGGCAAAGTACCTTGAAAAATAAATGCATAAATTTGGAGAACTGGAGAGATCTCTTCCAATAAATGACTCGTGTTTTAACACAGCTGAAGAAATAATCTTAAAACACATTGGAAAAGTTGCAGAAACCAAATAGTCATAGTAACATGAGGAACAAGGCAAAACCAACCTAACCATGATGACATGGGATGGAATAGTAGGATTCTCTCTATAAATGCCTGGCTACGAGACTGGTGCTACAGGCAGGGCTTTGGGTTCTTTGATAATGGCTGGTTTCATAAGACACCAGGCGTGACAGTAATACATGGGAAAGGTTTATGTCGTAAGGGCAAAAGGGTTCTGGGACAGGAATTAGCAGGGCTCATTCGGAGAGCTTTAAACTAGATTCAAAGGGGGATGGGGAAGTAGCTGGGCTTGCACCACTGGGGCAATGCTCTAGTGTTGAGGCAGACCAGGAGGCCTCCCATCCCCCTGGGTTGAAATCGGTGTGCTCAGCTTGCTCCCTGAAATGCCTGTACACCAATGCGCGCAGCATGGGGAATAAACAGGAGGAGTTAGAAATCCGTGTTCAGTCGGGGGGCTATGATCTAGTGGCAATTACTGAGACTTGGTGGGACACCTTGCATGACTGGAATGTGGTCATGGATGGCTATGTCCTGTTCAGAAAAGACAGGCCACTAAGGAGAGGTGGTGGAGTTGCTCTTTATGTGAGTGAGCAGCTAGAATGTATTGAGTTCTGTCCAGGGGCGGATCAGGAGCGAGTTGAGAGTTTGTGGGTGCGAATTAAGGGGCAGGCTGGCAGGGGTGATACTGTTGTGGGTGTCTATTACAGGCCACCGGATCAGGATGAGGAGGGTGATGAGGCCTTCTACAGGCAGCTGAGAGCAGTCTCGCAATTACAGGGCCTGGTTGTCATGGGGGATTTCAACTACCCTGATATTTGCTGGGAGGCCTACTCAGCCAGCCATCCTCAGTCCAGGAGGTTCCTCCAGTGCATTGATGATAACTTTCTGATGCAAATGGTGGATGAGCCTACTAGGAGAGGAGCACTGCTGGATCTTATCCTCACTAAAAAGGAGGGTCTGGTTGAAGTGGTGAAGGTTGAGGGCAGCCTTGGTTGTAGTGACCATGAGATGGTAGAGCTCAGGATCTCATGTGGCAGGAACAGAATAGCTAGTAGAATCACAACCCTGGACTTCAGGAGGGCCAACTTTGGCCTTTTCAAGCAATTGCTAGGGGAAATCCCATGGGACAGGGTACTAGAAGGTAAGGGGGCTCAAGATAGTTGGTTAGCATTCAAGGACTGCTTCTTCCGAGCTCAAGATCAGAGCATCCCAACAGGTAGGAAGTCAAGGAAGGGTACCAGGAGACCTGCATGGTTAAACAGGGAACTGCTGGGCAAACTCAAGTGGAAGAAGAGGGTGTACAGATCATGGAAGGAGGGGCTGGCCACTTGAGAGGAATATAAGTCTGTTGTCAGAGGATGTAGGGAGGCAACTAGGAAAGCTAAGGCCTCCTTGGAATTAAACCTTGCAAGAGAGGTCAAGGACAATAGAAAGGGCTTCTTCAAATACATTGCAGGTAAAACCAACACTAGAGGCAATGTAGGCTCACTGATGAATGAGGTGGGTGCCCTGGAGACAGAGGATAAAAAGAAGGCGGAGTTACTGAATGCCTTCTTTGCCTCTGTCTATACTGCTGGAGGCTGTCCTGAGGAGCCCCGGACCCCTGAGGCCCCAGAAGAAGTCAGGATAGAGGAGGAATCTGTCTTGGTAGATGAGGGCTGGGTCAGGGTCCAATTAAACAATCTGGACGTCTATAAATCCATGGGCCCTGATGGGATGCACCCGCAGGTGCTGAGGGAGCTGGCGGAAGTCATTGCTAGGCCACTCTCCATCATCTTTGCTAAGTCGTGGGCAACGGGAGAAGTGCCTGAGGACTGGAGGAAAGCGAATGTCACTCCAGTCTTCAAAAAGGGCAAGAAGGAGGACCCGGGTAACTATAGACCGGTCAGCCTCACCTCCATCCCTGGAAAGGTGATGGAACAATTTGTTCTTGGTGCTGTCTCTAGGCACATCAAGGATAGGGGGATCATTAGGGGCACTCAACATGGCTTCACCAAGGGAAGTCATGCTTAACCAACTTGATAGCCTTTTATGAGGACATAACCCGGTGGATAGATGATGGTAAAGCTGTGGATGTGGTCTATCTCGATTTCAGTAAAGCGATTTCTTTCTCGATTTTTTGACACGGTCTCCCACAGCATCCTCGCAGCTAAACTGAGGAAGTGTGGTCTGGATGATTGGGTAGTGAGGTGGATTGTGAACTGGCTGAAGGAAAGAAGCCAGAGAGTGGTGGTCAATGGGACAGAGTCCAGTTGGAGGCCTGTGTCTAGCGGAGTCCCTCAAGGGTCAGTACTGGGACCAGTTCTATTCAATATATTCATTAATGAGTTGGATGAGGGAATAGAGTGTACTGTCAGCAAGTTCGCTGATGACACAAAACTGGGAGGAGTGGCTGACACACCGGAAGGCTGCGCAGCCATTCAGAGGGACCTAGACAGGCTGGAGAGTTGGGCGGGGAGAAACTTAATGAAATATAACAAGGGCAAGTGTAGAGTCCTGCATTTGGGCAAGAACAACCCCATGTACCAGTACAAGTTGGGGACAGACCTGTTGGAGAGCAGCGTAGGGGAAAGGGACCTGGGGGTCCTAGTGGACAACAGGATGACCATGAGCCAGCAATGTGCCCTTGTGGTCAAGAAGGCCAATGGCATCCTGGGGTGTATTAGAAGGGGTGTGGTTAGCAGGTCGAGAGAGGTTCTCCTCCCCCTCTACTCTGCCCTGGTGAGGCCGCATCTGGAATATTGTGTCCAGTTCTGGGCCCCTCAGGTCAAGAAGGACAGGGAACTGCTAGAGAGAGTCCAGTGCAGAGCCGCGAAGATGATTAAGGGAGTGGAACATCTCCCTTATGAGGAGAGGCTGAGGGAGCTGGGTCTCTTTAGCTTAGAGAAGAGGAGACTGAGGGGTGACCTCATTAATGTTTATAAATATGTAAAGGGCAAGTGTCATGAGGATGGAGCCAGGCTCTTCTCAGTGACATCCCTTGACAGGACAAGGGGGAATGGGTGCAAGCTGGAACACAGGAGGTTCCACATAAATATGAGCAAAAACTTCTTTACGGTGAGGGTGACTGAACACTGGAACAGGCTGCCCAGAGAGGTTGTGGAGTCTCCTTCTCTGGAGACATTCAAAACCCGCCTGGACGCGTTCCTGTGTGATATGGTCTAGGTAATCCTGCTCCGGCAGGGGGATTGGACTAGATGATCTTTCGAGGTCCCTTCCAATCCCTAACATTCTGTGATTCTGTGATTCTGTGAACTCTTTAGATTTGTGGGCATGGAAAGACTTGAAACTGGAACATTATCATGTTAGGATTCAACAACTATAACTGTTTACTGTGCTGCTATGTTCAGTTAGCATTCCATTAGCTCGGTGTATGTGTTGCGATTAAAAAAACAAAGAAATAAAAAAAGGAAATCTGGAGAACTGGTGGCATTTCAAGAAAAACTGGATAACAGAAAGCATGCTTGACTAGGCTGACTATGACAGGTGGTTTAAATCCTCTTTAATTCTGCTGATAATCTTAATGCCAATGAATAATAAACGATGACATGTAAAAGTATGACAGCTAGTCATTCTAGGGTATTCAGTCAAAGAAATTATAAGAAAAGAAGTATTAGACTATTTAAGTAATGGCTGTGTAGGAATTCTGAAGCAGAGTGCATCTTTCAAATCAAGATATAAATATCTAGAAAAATGAATAAATATTTCAAGTCAATAGACTAATTTGTAAGAAAAAATATTCTCATACACACACTTTATGTTAAAAATTTGCTTTTTTTCTTTGTTTATGGACTTAAAATTGAATAATTTTTAAATTTAAACCAAAACATCTTTCAAGTCTCCAGATATTTAGCCGTTGCTTGAAAATGAGTATAGAGGCTTTTCACTAACTTCACTAATAAATATTTTCTTAGTTGATTGTACTAAGATAAAACTAACTAGGAAGTTGTATTATATAAATATTAATGGTATTCAGAGACCACACTATGCCAAAACTACATAGACACATAAATGATAGTCATCATCTTATTTGAAGGAAAATATTACCTGTGACTTTTATGATACCAAAGAGAAGAAGAATTAATTTAATCAAAATATTATGAAGTTACAGTGGTTACCTCCACAGCTATACACTTAAAGGCTTGATTTACTTTGTTTTGTTTTTCAGTAAATGATTGTACCTGCTAGCCTTAGCAATTAGGAATGCAAATTGATTTATAGCTATTAATATTACTATGAAAATACAGGTGCAGAATTATGTAAAATTAATATAGACATGTCTAAGTCATAAATATGCTTTCCCTGTACAAATGTATTCAGTTGTGTTTTCAAGTTAAGAAAACTGGCATCTTAAATACTGTATATCTTTCATATTACACACTACATACTTTGCAGAAAAGGAAGAAAAAAGGAAGTTTACTCATCAATGTAGAAAGGGTATATGAATAAAAACCTTCTTTTGAACTCATCTTAGTATAATTTTAATTAAACTAACTCTAAGAACGTTACAGTCAGACTCTCAAAGGCATTTAGGTGTCTAAAAATAGGTGTCTATAGGGTTTTCAAGAGACCTTAAGAAAGTTAAGAACTTCCACCTTTGAGCTTCTGAATGCCTTTGGCAATGCTCATTTGCTGAATGGAGCCCAGCACAAGGCCCTTAAGATGATTAAGACACTGAAGCACCTCATATATGAGGAAAAGCTGAGAGATGAGACTGCTCAGCCTGGAGAAGGCTCAGGGGGATCTCATCAGTGTGTATAAATACCTGAAGGGAGGGTGCAAAGAGGATGGAGCCAGGATCTTCTCAGTGGTGCCCAGTGACAGAACTAGAGGCAATGGGCACAAACTGAAACACAGGAGGGTCTCTCAGGAAACACTTTTTTACTGTGAGAGTGACTGAGCCCTGGCATATGTTGACCAGAGAAGTTGTGGGGTTTCCCTCCTTGGAGATATTAAAAAAATGTCTAGACATGGTCCTGGGCAAGTGGTTCGATGTGGCCCTGCTCGAGCAGGGGGGTCGGACCAGATGACCTCCAGAGAACTCTTCCAAACTCAACGCGCCTGTGATTCTGTTTACACAGTTCAGAAAGGTGAAAAAGGAGCTTAATGAAAAGTGTAACAGACATAATAAACCTTAGAGAAAACTATTTTTAAATTTAAGTACTTTATTATCCACAGCACTATGCTGAGATGCATTTAAGGGGGAATAAATCTACAAGATTATAAGCAGGGTATATCTTTCCCCTCCCATGAAGAATATATCATCATTTCCTGAACACAGTAAATATACAAATAATCTCTGTAAGGAAAAATTTACCAATAAAAGAAAATTAATAACAAGATCAGTTAAATGCAGTAATTTCTAAACCAAGGTGAGATGTTATGTTACTTTCTAAAAACTCAGGAGTAAAAGCAGTGACTGGGAGAAGAATGTAAATTAAATCTCTCCTGTACGCAATGACTAGGATTTTTAATCTCTGCGGATTTATCATCAGGTGACTATAATCAAAGCACAAATACAACACAAGAAAGGTAGTCCATCTGAAGGCCAAATAGCTCACTAATATAACAATCCTTCTAGCTCCACAGCTTTTGGCTGTGGCCAAAAGGTACTCAGGGCAGAATACAAGAACAGGGTAAGCACAGAGCGGGACTTTCTCAATATATGTACTCTTTGACTTCAGGAAATTGAGGTTCAGTAGGGAATTTTTTTATTATTAACTGTTTTGATTAAAATTTTTTTAAAAACTTACATGGATTCTTCCTACATTGCTTGTCTAGTCTCCCTTTGAAATTACATTTAAGAAAACCTGAATTGTAACATCTTGTGGCAGAAGGTTTCACTGTTTAATTTTATATTTTGTTAAAAAATATTGGCTTTTTTGTTTATATTTTCTTTGGGGTTTTGCTCCTTTTCTTTGCTGAAACTAGCAAACTACTTAATCAGATACTTTAAGCACACACATAATCCTTCCATGACATTTTAAATTAATCATATACTTGAATATAATGCTGAATTATGGTGTGAGTGTATAAAAATATTTTCACTGTGCTGATTAACAAAAAGTTACAAAAGTTACAGGCAACTAGAAGTTCTTGAAAATGGAAAAGTGCTGTCTAGTTCTAATCTTGTTTAAATTGTTCTGTGAGATTAGATCACACTTCTTGCTTTGCAGTTATCTTTTTGTATTGCTAAACAGTACAATTATTAATTCCGCAATAATTTAAAATCAATGTCTTTCAGAAATTTAAGTTTAAAAATATTAAACTGAAATGAAGAATCAACAGGCAGGATGTACTGTTTTTCAGAAGTCGCACTTCTCAAACTGAGTGTAACATAATTTCTCATCACACGGAAGTGAACACTGCTGGGCTACTTACTGTTTCACAGAAGTAGTGCCCCTGCTTGTGTCATGTAGTATTCTGGGTGAACTGAAAAAGGGAGAACAAAAAGCTAGTTATAACACAGGATTTCCTCTTGTGGAGGTGTTCTTGCGAGCAGCTCAGATCTAAGGTAAAGATCAGAAAGAGACATCATCATCAGTACCTGAACCCCATTAACTGCAAATCACTTGAATCCAGGAGCAGCCTCATCAGCTGAAGACAAAGGCTTTCTGAGTCATGCCCACTGTCTTCAGATCACAGGAGCATACACAGAGTACAATGGGCTGTAAAGGTGTATTACTGGCTTTAATTCACAGGATAATCGAGTCTTTTTCTCCAAAAACAAAGCTCAAGTTTCAACTGCTTTTTAAAATTATTTTCCTGAGAACCCTGATAGGGATTAATATTTTTTATTTACATTACTTTGTATTTCAGTTCCTTACTTTATACTCAACTAATCAACTACTCTCATTGGTCATTGAATCAAAGCACACAATAATACTCAGAAAACACAGCAAAATCATAGTTAATGCATATACCTTTTTGTTTATGATATTTTGTAAACTTGAACTTTAACCATAGAAATATTTTGCACCAGAGCTTGCACATTTTTTAGGTATTTGGGGTTTAATCATGTTTCTTATTTGTGCTCTTCTATGTCTTTTTTTGTTTTTTTTTTTCCCTGAAAGAATTAAAGAACAAGAAGAAGAAACATGATGGAGAGCAGGGAAGAATTAAATAAGGTGATGGAATAATATTGATCTGAGTAGACATCAGAGTGCATTGAGGCTTGTTGCACAGGTATGGATGAATGAGGTGGAGACTGGAAAAAGAATCTCAAGGAGGAGCATAACAGGATACAGACCACAGAGAAAGACTAGGATTTAAAAGGAGAGGGAATGGCTATATTGAGTGGGAAAAGTGGAAGCAGACATGCTAGCAAAAGATACTGTTATCAGACAATGAGAACGACTAATGATGAGCCATTGTGGTTCTGATTGTGCATAATACACTTCAAAGCAATTCTTCAGCTAATCAGGAAAATTGGAAGCACCTTTTCATCAATTTGTTGAGCATTTGATGAATTCAAGGTCCACATTTTAAAAAGTTATTGAAGAAAAGCTGAAGAGAGAGTTAAGAAGGATGTGTGCAATTTTTTTTATTTGAGCCACTGTGTGGTACTTAACTTCACCATTTGTGCGCATAGTAACAGGTTTGGGGACCAATTAAAGACAATGCTCACTGATGCTAGAGAAGCCTACTGTGTGACTCAAGTGGTGGTAATAAAATTATTAGGAAATTCAAACTGGAAGAAGGCTATAATTGGAGTACTAAAATTCTATGAATTCACTATGCTGTAGCTAAGACAAAAAATCAGGTTTTGCTCTAAACAGGACTGAGCATAATTTTGTCTCTGTTTCAGTAAATATTTATTAATGCAACTTCCGTTACTTTCTCACACTAGCATTTTCACTCTCAAAAAGGACTTAAAAAGACAAAACTGCTGTTTTTTCCTCTTCAGCTGTACTCTAAACTATATTGATTCTGTTTTCTCCCTTCTGCAGCCCTGTGCTTGTCCATGTATGATGCTTTCATATCACAAATCAACAATATATGACAGATGATAGAGATTGAATACACCAGGAAAGGTACAACCAAAAGCACGGTATACTTCTTTGTCTAACTGATGTGTTAGTGAGCAATAACATTTCAGGTTTAGCTCCTGAAGTCCTGGCCTGCACACAGGTGCTACTAATACCCTGTGCAAAGCAGGAGCTAGACCGTTCATTTAATCAGGTCTCTGCTTTTAAAGACTGTTTCTATTCAGCATTGCTCTAAAGATAAAACCTTTGCCATTCTGGATTTGCACATTGCTTTTTCTTTTCTGATTTAACTCCTTTTAAGGACTTCTGTTATTACACTAAGAGCTGAGGCATGGAGGATTCATACAGAAGCAGCCATTTGTGATTCAGTTCTTATTTCTCTTGATGAAGCTATGATTGCACATGTGGGGACCTGGCCTTCTAGAGGGGAAGCAAATATTACAGTGGTGAGAGGGATCTGTGCCAAAGGCAATATTGCTCACTCCTTACTACATTTGTAACCAGGAAAGCCCAAATAACTGTTCATATCTCTCCTTTTGTTGTTAAGCATTGCAGCAGATCACTTGTTTTTCTTGTCCTCAGGCTCCAGCTGCTTTCACAGTTATTTCATTGCTCTGTTTCTACCTTGCTGCATGGTTTCTGCAGATGGGTACTTTTCTTGACTATATTGTCAGTGCATAATAGCTCTTGGCACTTCCACTTTAGTGCCATTATATTTAATGGGAAAATGCTTCAAGCAGCTGCAACTTGGCTACTTATATTTTCTTAGGGCCAAATGTTTACCTGGTACACAAAAATAATGAAAATGGAACAATGTTCTCAGGATCTGTGTGGATTGCCATGTCAAATGAAAGGTAAATATATAGGCACACAAGAAAAAAACATTTATGTGTCCTCAGAACTGTATTTATCAGCTGTAACCACTGCAACCATGAATTATCAAGGAGAGTCTACTAGGTTCAGCATCACCTTTTGAACAACTTTCCAGTCTACGTTCCAGGCTCCATTCTGACTAGAGAGACTAATCCCAAACTTAACTCTCTGTTTTGCACCAGCAGGTGCTGGTCTGTTATGATCCCAGTAAGAAAGGAACTCAAACTCTGCAATTTATTAGAGCTAGCACCACAAAGAGAGAATAGTATGGATAATCTTACACTCCTTTTTATGATGGAAACTCCAGGTGGTCTTGCATCTCATGGGTCTCCAATCCACATGCAGCATGCTGGGCAGACCCCATGCACAGAAGAGATTCACCCATTTCAGTCATTTGAACTATTACAGGATGTTCTTACAAGAAAATGTATTTGCAGCACAGTGCAGCGCAACACAAGCACAGAACAGGCTTGGGCTTACTCGTATTAACTTTTACGTGGATCATTAACTCCTTGGAGTACAGTGGTCTCCTGGTCAGGATCAATATGCTATCTTTCTTACAGATGCATAAATTTATGCGACAACATTTATAATTGAAGTTGAGCTGCCCTGTGGTAGTTGACAAGCATGTTGTCATCTTGGTTATCGGTATAATTTCCCCATGCAAGGAAGAGAGAATCTTCTTTCTGAATTGTTTTCCAGGTGTCAGCCTGGGTACCCAACAGATGGAGGATCTAAGTATCAATGTGTGGTACTAAAAAGTCAGCAAGAGTAGACTGTAAGCATGTGGATTGATACATGCTTTAAGGGCTGAAACCCAGTAACATACAGAAAACACAAGCAAGCTTGAAAATATAATGAAATTAACTGTTCTTGGTGAACACAAAAATCCACCCATGGTCTCTCAAGAAGCTAGTCCTCTCATAAAACAGTAAGTATGACAATACTTTGAGTAAGACAGATGCACTTAATCCTTTTTGTCTGGTGCTTTATGTACCTCCATTCAAATAAGGACCTGTTGTCTTTGTATACGGCTAGTCACAGACTGCTGTACACAGTCTTCCTGTGACTCCCCTAGTCACAGAGGAGAACCTCAGATCTTAAACTTGATCAGTTTCCAGGACAAACAGGGCAAACTGTGCTCCTCAGTTTAGGCTAGGAATTCAACAACTATCAGTGTTCATCCCAGAATATATGGGGCATGTGGTCTCATATTTTAAGGGGTGCACTCAAGAAACAGTAACAAAATTAGCACTGCAATCATGAACAGATTACTTAGTGTATTTTGACAATTCCACTCATTATAAAAAAGCTAGTAAGATCTAAATACAGTTGCTTATTCTCCATGGTAGCTAACTAAACATCTGTATCAATGAAGTTGCCCATATCTGCTTAAAATAGTCGCCCACAAATAGTACCTTAGTTTTAGATATTTTAATAAAATTCAATAGTATCTAATTATACAGACAGACTCAAATTCTTCATTTTATAGAAAGCCTTTCTTTGGGATATCTAACAGCTTGAGGTGGGTTGATCGTGGCTGGTTACCAGATGCCCACCAAGCCTCTCTATCACTCCCCCTCCATCAACAAACCAGGAGGAGAAAATGCGATGAAAAGCTCATGAGTCAAGATAAAGAGAGGGAGATTATCTACCAATTAGCATCACAGTCAAAACAGACTTTACTTGGGGAAAATAATTTAATTTCTTGTTAATTAATAACAGAGTAGGATAGTGAGAAATAAGAACAAAACTAAAAAACACCTTCCCCCTACTCTTCTCTTCTTGCCAGGGTCAACTTCACTCCTAACTCTTCTACCTCCTCCCCACCAGGCAACACAGGACAGGGAATGGGAGTTGCAGTCAGTTCATAACGCTTCATCTTCACGACTCCTTCCTGCTCGCACTGTTCCCCTGCTCCAGCATGGGGTCCCTCCCACAGGGTACGGTTCTTCACAAACTGCTCCAATGTGTGTCCTTCCCACAGGCGGAAGTTCTTCAAGAAGTGATACATTATGGGTCCTTTCCACAGGGTGCAGTCCTTCAGGAATAGACTGCTCCAGCATGGGTCCCCTATGGGGTCATAAGTCCTACCAGAAAACCTATTCCTGAGTGGGCTTCTCTCCACAGGGTCACAGGTCCTGCCAGGAGCCTGCTCTGGTGTGGGCTTTCCATGGGCTCCAGCTTCCTTCAGGGTAAGTCCACCTGCTCTGGTGTGGGGTCTTCCAGGGGCTGCAGTGTGGATATCTGCCCCACCATGGACCTTCATGGGCTGCAGGGGGACAACCTGAATCACCATGGTCTTCACCACGGGCTGCAAGGGAATCTCTGCTCCAGCATCTGGAGCACCTCCTCTCCCTCTTTCTTCACCAACCTTGGTGCCTGCATAGTTTTTTCTCTCACATATTCTCACTCCTCTCTCCCAGCTGCTGTTTTTTACCCTTTCTCAAATATGTTATCACAGAGGTGCTGCCAAAATCACTGATGGGCTCAGCTTTGGCCAGAGGCGGGTCCATCTTGGAGCTGACTGGAACTGGCTCTGTCACACATGTCAGCAGGTCCTGGTTTCTTCTCACAGAAGCCACCCCTGTAGCCCCCCTGCTGTCAAAACCTTGCCTTGTAAACCCAGTACACAGTTCTTTAAAACATTCATAATAAAAACAGATAGAGTTCTCTGAGGGTGATTTCTTTCTGCCTGTCTGTCTGTCTTTCTATCTATCTATCTATCTATCTATCCTCTATGTTCCTTTCTATCATATGTATTTGAATTTATTAATTTAAAACATGTAGTCTCTTTCCTCTGTTAGATAGACTAACATTGTATCTTTTTGACATAAACTTAGTTCCCACATTAAAAGAATTTCATTAAAATCTCACTGAGAAATAAAATTCAAATATAAAGTACAGAAAGACCAGATGTTTGAAACATAAAGGCAAAGAAAATAAACAATCTGGTCTATTTGCATGTTTGAAGACTCTGGTCATAATAGCCAAAATGATGTTGAGCTCTCAGTTGCCTAGCTTAAAACTAGGATTGCAAATCGCTGAAGCATACAAAATCACTGGAAATTCTGGCCTTTACTCTTGCTTTCCCTCATATCCTTTATATTCTACATAATTAGCACTCTGCTCTGGTGATGAATTTGGAGTAGGGACTCACTCTCTCACTATTTAAAAAATAACTTAAAAAATTAAGAGTTGTTTTACTGCATCTAGAGTATTCCTTCAAAAAAGTGAAGATAAACATATAATAGAAGTAGAATAAATACTGACACATTGGCCTCAAAACCAGGAATGAAAATTGGAGGATACTGTGAGACAGATCTGTATAATCCATGTGCAGAAATCATGAAACTGGGGAGAGGAAGGGAAACAACAAACCTGGAGTACTATTTATTACCTGCATACCCATCAGACTGTATTCCTCTTGATGCTAAAGGGGAACCTATTTCCTTTGCTGTACTTTGCAAGGGCTTCTGATATAAATGCAAGATCTGTGCTGATCTTTGCCAGGGGTAGAAGGCAATAGTTTGGGATAAAGCTAAAAGGAATTAATAATGGTGCCCTGCCCTCCTCAAGATAGGGCTGTATTTTCATTGCTCTGCATTTCCCCTCTAGTATTTTTGACATGAGGAGGAAGGATCTGGGTTAACATTATCTGTCTAGCAGAGCATGCAATGACAGGATTTTCTGAGTACTCTAGGATGTGTGGTTAAAGTTCAAAAATGATAAGTGGTAAATTGATTGCCTCTATTAAAAAAAAAAGAAAAAATGACACTTCCTGATCATACTAAGTACCCTTCCGTACACATAAGTCTGATGTGATAGCCCTTGCAAGGTAAGGAGATTGGAAGAGTGTGAAAGACAACAAAATGAAGCAGTGAAATTTTATTGAAGAAGGAAGTTTTCTGACTTGTTGATGATAAATGGCCTGTTACAGACCAATTCTATTCTAATACTACTGGCATGCATTTTGAGGTTGTTCTGTTAGGTCCATTGAACAGACACCTATTTTGGATATTAAGTCATTAAACTTTGTTCCTGAACATGATTTTCACTTTTTCCTTAAATGTACTCACAGAAAATTAACATTATTTAATTACTGTGCCTTGAAAACTATTACTATGACTTCAAATACACAATTCCTTAATTTAAAATAAAAAATGAGAAGGATATACAATGATTGTGGATACCCAAAAGATTCAAACAAAGGAGATATATTTTGGGTTGCTATATTAGACATTATCTATTTACTCCCATTTCCATAAGGCGAAAACACAGATATTTATACTGTTGCAGATGTAAACCTGTAGAAGTTTCATTTAAGAAATCTAGTATGATATTCTGAGACTATATCATCCTGCATGTAATTTTAGAATTGGTATTTTCAATACATAGAGCCATAAAAAGACACAAGTGTCCCCTTCACCTTCTCACCCATTAGGCTTATTCATCTGTTACTGTTTTCTCCTCACTTAAAAAGTCTTTCTTGTTGGCAGAAGTAGTGACAGTCAGCAAAGCTGTAGTGTACTTGTCTCCACTTGACATCTCCTTAGAGAGATCATCCTAGTGAACTCTCTCTCCCATTGTTGTTTCACCACTGTCAACACAGTTTTTAAAGTATAAATAACATACAATTTTAAATGTCTAAATTTTTAGCTACTTTGTTAGTCTTCCTAGCTTTTTATTTATCCATGAGTGTAACATGATGAACCATCACAGGTTTTTTTAGAAAAGATTATCTGTGATTTTAAGACAACGTAATTCCATTTTTAAAAAATGTTTAAAAACATTTTCCACAATTAGATGCCCATTTCTTCTCAGAAAGACTTTTGCCCAAAGGTATAGTTACAGACATGATTTTCTCACTTGTTAACAAAACTTATATTTATTCCCTATCCCATTTCAGCAGAGTATATTAGAAAAACCCTGAGCTGATTAAAATAGATAAGACAGTGTTGAAAGCGACTTATTTATAGCAATAATTTTGTTCCCATTGTAACTTGTGAACAGAAATAAATTTTATACAAAATCTCATATACAAATTGATCTTCCATCTTCTGACTTGTTATCTACGTTCCTATGACAAGAGGAAAGATTAGATTAGATTGGGTTAGATTACAGAATCACAGAATCACAGAATCACAGAATCACACAGAATCACAGAATGTTAGGGATTGGAAGGGACCTCGAAAGATCATCTAGTCCAATCCCCCTGCCGGAGCAGGATTGCCTAGACCATATCACACAGGAATGCGTCCAGGCGGGTTTTGAATGTCTCCAGAGAAGGAGACTCCACAACCTCTCTGGGCAGCCTGTTCCAGTGTTCGGTCACCCTCACCGTAAAGAAGTTTTTCCTCATATTTATGTGGAACCTCCTGTGTTCCAGCTTGCACCCATTCCCCCTTGTCCTGTCAAGGGATGTCACTGAGAAGAGCCTGGCTCCATCCTCTTGACACTTGCCCTTTACATATTTATAAACATTAATGAGGTCACCCCTCAGTCTCCTCTTCTCTAAGCTAAAGAGACCCAGCTCCCTCAGCCTCTCCTCATAAGGGAGATGTTCCACTCCCTTAATCATCTTCGTGGCTCTGCGCTGGACTCTCTCTAGCAGTTCCCTGTCCTTCTTGAACTGAGGGGCCCAGAACTGGACACAATATTCCAGATGCGGCCTCACCAGGGCAGAGTAGAGGGGGAGGAGAACCTCTCTTGACCTGCTAACCACACCCCTTCTAATACACCCCAGGATGCCATTGGCCTTCTTGACCACAAGGGCACATTGCTGGCTCATGGTCATCCTGTTGTCCACTAGGACCCCCAGGTCCCTTTCCCCTACGCTGCTCTCCAACAGGTCTGTCCCCAACTTGTACTGGTACATGGGGTTGTTCTTGCCCAGATGCAGGACTCTACACTTGCCCTTGTTATATTTCATTAAGTTTCTCCCCGCCCAACTCTCCAGCCTGTCTAGGTCCCTCTGAATGGCTGCGCAGCCTTCCGGTGTGTCAGCCACTCCTCCCAGTTTTGTGTCATCAGCGAACTTGCTGACAGTGTACTCTATTCCCTTATCCAAGTCATTGATGAATATATTGATAAGAACTGGTCCCAGTACTGACCCTTGAGGAACTCCGCTAGACACAGGCCTCCAACTGGACTCTGTCCCATTGACCACCTCTCTCTGGCTTCTTTCCTTCAGCCAGTTCACAATCCACCTCACTACCCAATCATCCAGACCACACTTCCTCAGTTTAGCTGCGAGGATGCTGTGGGAGACTGTGTCAAACGCTTTACTGAAATCGAGATAGACCACATCCACAGCTTTACCACCATCTATCCACCGGGTTACATCCTCACAAAAGGCTATCAAGTTCGTTAAGCATGACTTCCCCTTGGTGAAGCCATGCTGAGTGCCCCTAATGATCCCTCTATCCTTGATGTGCCTAGAGACAGCACCAAGGACAAGTTGTTCCATCACCTTTCCGGGGATGGAGGTGAGGCTGACCAGTCTATAGTTACCCGGGTCCTCCTTCTTGCCCTTTTTGAAGACTGGAGTGACATTCGCTTTCCTCCAGTCCTCAGGCACCTCTCCCGTTGCCCACGACTTAGTAAAGATGATGGAGAGTGGCCTAGCAATGACTTCCGCCAGCTCCCTCAGCACCTGCGGGTGCATCCCATCAGGGCCCATGGATTTATAGACGTCCAGATTGCTTAATTGGTCCCTGACCCAGCCCTCATCTACCAAGACAGATTCCTCCTCTATCCTGACTTCTTCTGGGGCCTCAGGGGTCCGGGGCTCCTCAGGACAGCCTCCAGCAGTATAGACAGAGGCAAAGAAGGCATTCAGTAACTCCGCCTTCTTTTTATCCTCTGTCTCCAGGACCCCCACCTCATTCATCAGTGAGCCTACATTGCCTCTAGTGTTGGTTTTACCTGCAATGTATTTGAAGCAGCCCTTTCTGTTGTCCTTGACCTCTCTTGCAAGGTTTAATTCCAAGGAGGCCTTAACTTTCCTAGTTGCCTCCCTACATCCTCTGACAACAGACTTATATTCCTCCCAAGTGGCCAGCCCCTCCTTCCATGATCTGTACACCCTCTTCTTCCACTTGAGTTTGCCCAGCAGTTCCCTGTTTAACCATGCAGGTCTCCTGGTACCTTTCTTTGACTTCCTACCCGCTGGGGTGCTCTGATCTTGAGCTCGGAAGAAGCAGTCCTTGAATGCTAACCAACTATCTTGAGCCCCCTTACCTTCTAGTACCCTGTCCCATGGGATTTCCCCTAGCAATTGCTTGAAAAGGCCAAAGTTGGCCCTACTGAAGTCCAGGGTTGTGTTTCTGTTAGCTATTCTGTTCCTGCCACATGAGATCCTGAGCTCTACCATCTCATGGTCACTACAACCAAGGCTGCCCTCAACCTTCACCACTTCAACCAGACCCTCCTTGTTAGTGAGGATAAGATCCAGCAGCGCTCCTCTCCTAGTTGGCTCATCCACCATTTGCATCAGAAAGTTATCATCAACGCACTGGAGGAACCTCCTGAACTGAGGATGGCTGGTTGAGTAGGCCTCCCAGCAAATATCAGGGTAGTTGAAATCCCCCATGACAACCAGGCCCTGTAATTGCGAGACTGCTCTCAGTTGCCTGTAGAAGGCCTCATCACCCTCCTCATCCTGATCCGGTGGCCTGTAATAGACACCCACAACAGTATCACCCCTGCCAGCCTGCCCCTTAATTCGCACCCACAAACTCTCAACTCGCTCCTGATCCGCCCCTGGACAGAACTCAATACATTCTAGCTGCTCACTCACATAAAGAGCAACTCCACCACCTCTCCTTAGCGGCCTGTCTTTCCTGAACAAGACATAGCCATCCATGACCACATTCCAGTCATGCGAGGCATCCCACCAAGTCTCAGTAATTGCCACTAAATCATAGCCCCCCTACCGAACACGGATTTCTAACTCCTCCTGTTTATTCCCCATGCTGCGTGCATTGGTGTACAGGCATTTCAGGGAGCGAGCTGGGCACACCGATTTCACCCCAGGGGGATGGGAGGCCTCCTGGTCTGCCTCAACACTAGAGCGTTGCCCCAGTGGTGCAAGCCCAGCTACTACCCCATCCCTCTTCGAATCTAGTTTAAAGCTCTCCGAATGAGCCCTGCTAATTCATGTCCCAGAACCCTTTTGCCCCTACGACATAAACCTTTCCCATGTATTACGGTCACGCCGTAATTAGATAAAATTAAATTAAAATAGATTAGATTAGAATGCAGAGAGAAGAGGGGAGAAGGAAAACTGATGCAAAATTGTCCCAGAGCTCTTTTGCAAAGGATTAAATCAATGTCACAATAAGTGGATGACAAGTCAGCAACAAAACTGTCACCGACTTGCATAGGACCAAAATTTCAATCTATGTGCACAAATATACACACACTTCAAACACACATGCAACAAGGGCAAAGTATGGGAAGCCAAGATTTTCCTAGCAATCGAACCATATTTTTGTCAGTCAAAGTTCCATAGATAACACCACAGGATTGTGGATTTTAAATTATATTGTATTTGTCCACATCTAAAAATTTGCACTGTTGTTTAGGGGAAGTCATATCATCATGCCAAAGATATTTGGGTAGCACTTAGAAATTATACAGTCTCAGTGACAGTTACAGACACAGCTTCATAACGCTCTAGCCTCATTTTTGGACACACTCAACCCCACATGTTTCATTTTCACAGAATCCAAGCTGTTTTTTTGAAGAATCTGATAGACTTCCAAGATCATGCTCTCAAAAAAAAAATGCCTGATATATTTCTGCTACAAAACTGTGGAAGTTATCTTTGGTTTTGTGTACAAAGTTGTGTGCAGTGCTCATCTTCACACTCCTGTGGCAGTGATATGTAATGTGTAATCATATGTTGCTGTCTATGACATATATGTCTACACTCAAGCTAGTCTTTCTAGTTTCTTTTATACTCAGTGACAAATAATGAACTGTTCAAGAATGTGAACCTTAAGGTTTCTCACATGATTAACCATCTTAAGGCAGATATTTACAATTAGCCAGATAGGTAGGAATCTGTATGGCACATTTTGTTTCTCTTTGTTGGCATTAAAGGGACCATAAAATGACCAGTTCATACACAGATGTCTGAAACTACACATTGTGAATCTCATCCTCTATAGCTTATATATAAAACATTCATACTCCTCACAATGTCCTCTCAAGGCACAAAAACTGCCACCAGAGATTAATTTTACATAGATGTTTTCTCCTTGCTCCATTACAAAAAGCCATGGTCCATTCGCCAATTGCAAAGTTGGAGGAAGGAAGGAAGCTAACTTAAAACCACCAGAAAATCCATCTAAAATTGTAATCCTCAGAAAAGAGACCCAGCTTTCACAGCTGACCTGTGTCATGGGTATCATTCAGACTCCAGCGTGCAAAATTCATAATTCCAACATGTTAACAAGAATTTCTTCAATGCATCATAGCTATCAGTAACCATTCAGATACTAGAACTTTATTTATTAGCTCACAGTTTGGTCTGCGTCATCTTTCAGATTAAGGGGTGCATTAAAGGACTTGTACCTAGGCTAGGTAAAATGTCTCTGAAAATTACTTCAGGAAGAAATGGATGTAGTCAGCCACAGTAGGTGGCTTACCATACTGCTGACATATTTGAGTAAAATACATAGTCATTTATAAGGTACTAAAAATAGGTATCTTTAAAAAAATCTTGTTTTCATTCAGCTCTTAAAAACCTTCCATCTTTGTTTGTAAGTAAACAATTTGTAAAAGAAAATAAAGTCGGTCCTAACAGACTATAACAATAAAAATATTTACTTGACTTAAACTGTTCATTTTATCAGAAATAAGCATTTCCTCGTTTGTACTTTGTCAGAAATATGAAAAAGGATACTATTGCTAAGGAAGAATCCGAGAAAGGTTTAATAAGTTGTGGATAGCTTACTTAAACTACACATTTTACTTTTTTACCATCTGAAAGACTCTGACAATCTGCACCCAGTGCACTCAACTCATTAATTCCCTGGGTAGACCAGGAACTCCCCAGCTATTCTCTGCTTAGATACAACTGGCTGATAAAAGACCATAAATAGATTTTAGCCAGGGTCACTGACTGACCTCCTATCTGCCTCCACGACAAAGTATTGGACTAATTCTTACTGGACCTCTCTAGGTGGGAATTTCAGTCAGTTTTAGAAATTTCCCCAGGCAGCTCCTTATGGACCCAGTCTCTTTTTTATTTTTCAAGTTGTCGTGCTGGGAAGGGGTACTTTCCGTGGCAGAGCTGGCCAAACCGTGGGCAGGTAAGATGCAGTGGTCAGTAGAAACCAATCCTACAGTTGCAGAAATGGCCATGCAGGACATTCCTGCCAGGGATTAGCAAGAGCAGAGCGGTTCCAAGATGGGGAATGAGGCAGGGGCACAGCCTCACTGGCCAGGGTGCTGTCCCTCAGGGCATCAACAGGGTTGGCAGGAACAGGGGCTGGTAACAGGATCCGCCAATAGTCCAGACAAGTGCTTATCCATCAGTCCCAGAGTCAATCCAGGGAGTCCTTTCAGGAACAGCAGGAGATGATATCAGAGGTGGGACTGGAAACAAGGTTAAGCACATGTCCAAGGCCTGTTCAGGAGACAGGGCTGGAGATGAGGCAGAGAACAAGCACACCTAGAGTGGGTGCCCAGAGGCTCTGGGGGCAGAAGGTGTGGATCTCAGATAAGACTGATCAAGGCAATTAAGGCCTTTTGGTGCCCTTGGGCTCCTGGCAATTATTTTGTACATAGTTAAGATAGTTAAAAAATGTTTCATATATCATTTGAGATAAACAGTAACAGTGGATCATACAAATGATGAACACTTACACAGTACCAGAGGCCGGACAGACATAATTCAGTAAAACAGCAGTTTGGGGAGTATCACCTGATCCAGCAGAGGATGCCACTGCAAGTATCCTTGCAATGGAGATTCCTGTCACTTTGCAGACAGCAACTGTCATCCTGTTTGAGAAATTTGTTTTCCCATGTCAGCATCACGCTTTGCAAAGATGCCAATAAATTATGTTTTTCTTTTTTTTAACAAGCACACTGTCCAGCAGTGGCTATGTAACACATTATTTACAGAACAGTTTGCTCTCTGCTTTTGCTTTTTATTAACTTTACAGTAGTAATAATGTATCAGTTAAATAGAATTTTTTTTATAAAGTTATCCAGGTATTGTGGCCTAGTAAGTAGTAAGCTCAAATTGAAGATATACAGCCCTAGTTATAAACTTTTTGTTCTTTAGATTTTAAATTGTAAGAGTATATTCTTTTTTTCCTCAGTATGTATATACATACATGTGTTTATATAACTATAGGATAACTGTAGAATAAAAGCTATGAAGAATGAAACTAGAGTTTAGTTTAGAGGTCTAGATTGTTGTAATAATATCCATTTGGAATTTGTGCAGCTTTTGTTTTTTTAATTAAATATTTTAAGATCATTTGCTGGTTGAAAAAGGTAGCATAGCTGTTCAAGAACTCAAGGGTCCTTTTTTTTCCCCTTGGGATTACATTTTTCCCAATTTAAATAACACACATGCACTTCTCGGGCTTCTGCTGATTTGTGTGTCCATTTATTCAAGGACGAGAAGAGTCAAAAGATGGTTACAGTACCCACCTCATCAACACTTACCTTCCTAGAAGTCTTTGAGTTTAACGTATATGAGGCCACCAAGGAGTAATATATTGCTACATCAATTCAGAGACGAGCAGTAAAGAAGGAATTTTCTTGTCCACAGTATCTATTCATCATAGGATAGTTCCTTGTACTTTGACCGACTATCAGATATTACTGCTTAGATCTTATAATCTGGTAGTCTGTGACTGGCAGTTGTAGCATGCTGTTGGAAGGAGTGAAGTGGCTTACACTCTCCTTCAGATCTCTTCCTTAACTTACTTACTATATAAGACTGCCTTAAAAATCCAGTTCATGTGTTTTTATTAATAATTCAGCACTGTATTGTATCCACATTATCAAAGTATATGGAGAGACTGTACACTGCCTGTTCATCAGTCCTATTTCCTGAAATGATGCAGAAACCTCCTCATTCCTACCTAACCCAAACCACTATGCTTAGTAAGTTCAAGGCTTCAGAAGAAAATAATTATAGGCTTCCAAATGAGAAACTATGTTAATAGAATCCAGGAAAAAAAAAAAAAAGACTACATTTAATTTTGTAATGAGTCTGCTTAGAATCATTAACTATGTTTTGCTTATATCCCCAAACAAATCCTGATTAATAGCAAAAGGCTCCAGGGTAGAAATTGTAATTTATTTATTATCAGACTTCTGTTAATTAAGAGCTATATTTATATTGTACCATCAACAGTATAGCATTGTTTTTAACATCACTGGCATATAAATGAAGAAGAAGAGCAAAAGATTAAGTACGAGCCTCATATGTCATCTCTATGATGTCTCCATAAGTTACTCCTCAATGCATCAATATTCTCCCCAATATATCTCTATTGCAAATATGCAGGTTAATATGAATAATGTCAGTGCCCTGACCAACATCTTATTCTGAATATGGAGGCATTTCTATATACCAGTCATCATGAACACATGGCCTCACATGGTATAGCAGAGGCAAAGACAGAGAAGTGCATCCTAGTTGTTGTCTGAAATACCATAGGGACAGGATCACACCCCTGGGTGTGACAAATGCACAGTCTCTTTCCAAAATAATTTCCTAGTGATGCAAATCCATTAAACCAATGATGATGATGAGTATCAAAATCCCTACAGAGCAATCTGGTAAATGTTCATTGCTGCTATTGATAACTGTCTTTAACAGGTAATCCCATTTTCCCTGAAATCCATGTTGGAAGCATGGAATATGCTTTCATTATGCGAGCCCCAGACATCAGTGGACCAACATGGATCAAAGGCCCTGTAACAAAACATCAGTGACAGAAGTTTCTTCTGACAGTGACACCCAGACTGCAAGCAAATACGTATATGTGTGGGTTATTATATTCAAGGGTGTGATTTTTATACTGTTCATATTTGAATACATGAACAACTAAGTTCGAAAACAGGCTTTTCACCACAGGCTTAAGGGAAAATGGCAGAAGGCCTTTGAAATCCGTCATGGGCATAGCTATTCTTCTACCCAAAACTCTGACCAGAAATGGTTCTCTTTTATTTCTCCAACTGCCAGATCAGCACTTTCTCTCTTTCCTGGTATTTCCTCTGGGAAGATGGGAGCTAACAGCCAAAGATAGCAGAATAAAAGATTTTTTTCCATGTACAGAATTTTCATTTTTCCAGTTTCTTTCATTTTAATCTATTGAGTATTTCCTGACCTGCTGTTTTCACCAAAACTGTTTTGCATGGAAATGACTCCTAAATCATTTCACATACATATGAGGACAAGTGCAGTAAAATCAAACTGATTTTCAGCGAGACAGCCAACCTACAACTTCCAGAGACATTTCTACAACTTTTCAGGGACTAATACTGAAAAGGCAGAAAAGGAAGGAAATTATTTGATGTTGAGCAACAACTTTTCTTTGCCCAGTGATACGCAAGAGCTATTGACTAGAAATGTATAGACACAGAAAGGAAATATTAGTAGTTAAAGGACAACTTTCCTTCAGGCTCTTCTGGTCTGAAGTAGGAAAACAGTTTGCCTGTTGTGAAATAGAAAAACAGAAAAATAATTTGGCTACTGAGTGGTAGCTTAGCAGTATCACGCTGCAAGGCAGAGATGGCAGAGCTTGCTGGAGTGCCACAGAAGTCCTGATGCAGGTGAATTCAAGGCTGCCTGCTGCAGACACTCATTGTGCTGGCACTTGGTGTCAAGGGAGATGTCCAGAGCCAAACTACAAGCTTGTACGCTGACCACAGGTGTGGCAAAGGGCAAAGGCTTCTGTGCAAATCTCAGAGAAAAGCGTTTGGGCTTGCTCTGGATTTGGGGGATTTTTTTGGTTTTGTTTTTCCCTTGGAGCACAAGACCTCAGGCTTCATCCACTTGTCATCAATTTTAGTTCTGCCAGCAGAGGGCATGAGGAGGCAAACTTTGATTGCTTCACAACGATACCATTCCCATTTTCCAAGAGAAGGAATAGAGTGACTAAACTGCACTCTGTGATCTCTGGAGTCTCTAACCAGGTTGCTGATTGGGAAGGAAGAACTGGAGGTGCCCTCCCAAATGAAGGAAGTCCAAGAGCATACACTTGGGTATACCTTTCTTTCAGGGTCTTTCTGCTTTCACCGCTCTCTACCCCGGAAGATGATGAGTACAGGGAACTGACGTGACTTTGTCCCCTTGCTGTGGGAATATATTTGTCTAGCAGGGAAAGGTCATATTGTGCACCTGTCAATAATCTTATGTCCACCACCTTGTGGAAGCATGCTAAAGGTAATGTGACTCTAGAGTGCAATTTTAGCTTTCTCTTCTGTGTGCTGCACGACCATTGCCTTTATTACGACATAGATGCTGTGATATTCAGTAATTCTCCAGGAAAATGGGACTCATCAGCTTGGTGACTACTTAGCTTAACTGACAAATAAGTTTCCATTTGATGAACAAATGATCACATTAATTTTGTCAGGATCCAAAACCTACAGCTACTCACAGTCAGGGGAACTGTTGCCTTAAATTTAAGGGTATCATTCTAAATGCATCTAACAGAAAAGTCAATTCTGATGTGTGTAGGAACTTCATGTTGGTCTCTGTTGTATATCCATATGGTGCCAACCCTTAAAAAGGTTCTGATAGAGCGGCATTCCATCATCAGGAACAAGAAGAGGAGGACTACAGGAACCATACCCCTTCTGAAGATGCAGAGGGTGGTCTATATGAAATAGGTAATTACTGAAAAATCTAACAACAGCCCCTACAGTTTTTGATCACCAAGAAGTGCTAGAAGTACCCTTTTACCACTATTCTTGCAGAGTTGCCTAGCAACTGTGGGGAAAGGTGTTTTTAAAAATGTCCCCTGGAGAATGCTGACCAGTTACTTTCTTTTAGACCTGAAGATATTGCATGTGTTTTAGTTTCTCACAATTAATACATTAGAAAGTTTTCTGTAAATATCTTTTTGTCTAATTTGTGGGAACTTAACTGAAATCCTAACAGTAAATCCTTTTTCCCCCCAAATAAAATAAATATGATTGTAATCAATGATTTGATGAATTCTGCTTGTGAAGTGGCAAAATGAGAAAGCTTTTTCTAGGTATATGTGTCACAGGGATCTTAGTGTCGTTTTTAGAGTCCAAAAAGGTTTTGTCAGGGTAGAAAGAGTTGCAACATCAAGCTCAACACAGAACGCATAGTGCTTTTTATAACCCCTGAGAGATGTTCCAAACCTTATCCCCAGACAGATTTGTCATGGGAAGACATGTTCTTCTTAGAAGTGTCTGAAAATGTTACTATGTCACCATATGGGTACCTTTGTTGATTTAAACATTTATCACCAGAGGCTTTTAGCCTAAGAACAGGACTGTTTTCCTTCCAAAACATCTTTTCATTTACATATTTAGAAAACCAGCACTCAGCAATAAAAACAGAAGACTTGATTTGACATCCTTGCATTCCTATCGAGGCAGGAACAGGCATATGATGTCCCAATGTCTGAACAGCTTCTGTCCCTCCTGGAGCTGTTGATATCTTCCTCCCCAGACTGAGGAAAGCTATGCTTTGAATTGTTTTTGATGATCTGATAAAAGACATTTCTCTATTGCCCTGAATACTCTGAAAGAGAACATCCTCTTAATGTCTGGCCAGATACATGTGCTGAAAAGCTGTCACAAATTCATTAAAAACCTGGAGAGTAAGAAGATGTCTTTCAAAATAATAATAAAAAAAAAGCTGTTGGTGAAACAAGCTAGAGGGTTTATTATCATCTTTCTAAGTTTCGAACTTGCCCATTTCCAGGACTTCCAGTTAAGTAATGATAGAGCACATGAAAAAAATTTACCTAGTATCTGCAAACCAGCAGGAGCAGGTAAGGGTACCACCACTATCTGGTGAAGACACTAGGGCTGACATTTCCTACTGTTTGGATGCTGAAATAAGGGACAGTTTCCAAAAACTGGGCTTAACAGGATATTAAAAAGCTAAGCTGTATAACAGATCTCTTCAACAAACCTTGGCACATGTGAAGCAGAACAATCAGGAAAAGGGAGGTGAAGTTTCATTCTACTGGAACAACTCAAAACAGAAGTGGTAGACCATGTGAAGAAGCCTGAGTACCCTGACCCTGTTGTTCAGGAAGTGTTGGACAATGTGCTTCCCCTGTACAGGAAGAGTGCATAGGCGTGCCTAGGTAAACCAGGGCAACATAAGTATATTCCTTCTTGGGATGGCCAAGGAAAATTTTTATTTGGTAAAGGAGTCCAGAAACTCCACTACACCAACAACTATTTCTTTCCTCCTTTTCCTTTCACTGTGAGATTCTTGAAAATTTTTTGAGCAGTATCCTCATCAGAGTTCACTTTCTGAAATTCTTAGGGGTAAAATATTCCCTTGCTAGCTTTGTGACTATAATCTATTATGTGGTATATGTGTATCTGATCCCCTTTCCCCTTTCTCATTATTTCATATACCATAAACTTTTCTTTCATAAAATGTTTTTCATAATTTCTTTCATAAACTGATTTCACTGTACAATTAGTAAAAAACTGGTGAATATTATTCTGCTTTAACATCTTTTTTTAAAGTTTGGTTTAGAAATTATTTTTCCCAATTGGTCAGTAATTTCTGAGGCATATGCCCCTACTAAATTTTTTTTTAAGAGCCATAGCTTTTTCTAAACTCATTTTGCCTTTTAAAACCACAGTCCTGGAATACATGGATATTATGTAATTGGAATTAAGATGTGTGTAACACTGTCATTCAGTTTGGAAAACCAGTGTTTATGCACCAAATGCACCTGCCTTTGAGCATCTAGATCTATCACAATCACCTTATTGCTCTCAAAGTTATTTTTCAGTGAATCGTGTAAACTTAAGCACCCTGGTTGTAATCCATGGTGTTACCTGGCTTCTGCTGGTATCATCTATTCGCTTCTTAGATGTTTCAAAAATGGAATTTACACCGACAAAGCTTTCCACTTCCCCAGGAACACAGCAAATGTCTTTTAACAGATACTCTGGCAAAGATGTGTCTAGTAACACACTGCTAAAACATGTACATAAAAACTTCAAACACAAGGTGATGGTATGTTTGATATCTTCAGCCTTTTTTCTTCCTTCCTTTAAATGTTGCTGCCTTTTCTTTGATAGTTATGCCATCTTTAAAAACTGAGGATGGAAACAGAAATTAAAATGCAGATTGGCCACAAGCACATGTTCCTGGGAATTACACTTTTTATTCTGGCTTTCAATTTCTGTATGAAATGTCAGCTGTATATTGAAGCAGAGGGAAGTCTCAGAGACTTGGGGGCACCACCAGCCCTGGCTGCCCCTACCCAGCCCCCCATGACTCTCCCCAACCCTGCCCATGGTCCAGGAACCCCTGTCTGGCCTCCCCCAGGGCCATCAGCTTCTGCCCCAGTGACATTGCATCAGGGCCAGTCTCCAGCTCCTCACAGCCCTGCCCTGCCCAGCCACGAGCCATGCCAAGCCAGGCCCACCTGTGGATCCACATCCTGGACCAGTCTCAGCCTGTCCCCAGGCAGTTGTCTGGTGCCCAGGGCTGGGGCTGCCCCAATGCCCCTCAGCTGCCCTGCTCCCGGCTGCGGGGTGGAATGGGCCCTGGATGCCAAGTTCTATCCCATGGGCAATCCCTGATGCTCCCAGCTCCTGGCCCACAGGGACCTGCCAGCCTGGTGGTGACCTGACAAAAAGATCAAAAGCTGTTGTACTAGTATTGTGTGGTCATGTGGCTGGTTAGGGAATGAGTGAGGAGACCTATAGGTCAGACTTACAGAACTGGTTTCTTCTTTGGACAGGATGGCATGAGATGACATGGCATGGCATGGCATGGCATGGCATGGCATGGGATAGAACAGACAGGTGTAGGCCTTCTGGTCAGTCTCATAGGGTTGGACTTTGCCCCACACCTCCTCCAAGTCACTTCCTGCTGTGGCATTGCTGGGGCAGGGGCTGATGGCCCTGAGGGGCTGATATGGGTTCTTGGGTTGTAGGCAGGCTGGGGAGAGCCCTGAGGGGTGGGTGGACAGGTATGGGCAAGGCTGGGGGTGCCCTCAGGGACCAGACACAAACCGAATTTCTGAGAACCCTAATACTAGCATATAAAAGCATACCAAGGTGACCAGCTGTTAGCAGTCAGACATCACAAGGGAATGACAGTTTATCTCAGCCACCTTGAGATAATAAAACAGAAAAAAATCAGGAAAATTAACATAAACAGCTCTAGGTGCTCACATCACATTCAAGACACTTTCCTCATTTTCCTCATTCTTCTGTCATATATCTGAGTCCTTATATGCGTAAGAAACATTATAACAGTTCTTAAACATTTTGGGTTAAATTTGCTCTCTCTTTGCTATCTTTAAATCCAAAGTAGTGCTGAATTTATAGTGTTATGACAGAGGGAAGAAGTCTGCCCTTCTTGAAAAGCATTTTGTGTCATGGTGCATGAAGAGTACTATTAAAAATAAATTACATTTTAGCTCCATAGAACACTTCCTTCTTATGCAAGTGCTCCCATTAAACTAGTAAGTTTCTGATACTCAGCACTTCTGAGAACTACATCTCTATATGTCAGTTTCTATATTTAGTTTAAAATGCCAAAATTTAGCTGTTCATGTTTGAACATTTTTAGAGATGAGACAACAACATTCTAATTCTGTATCGATAATCACCCCCAGGTTGAAAATACCTGCTGACCTGAAACATCAAAATGGGTAATGAACTTGTACAGGGTTGTACTCCAATGAATATGACCTCTTAAAAGAGAGATGGTTTCCAAAGTTGGCCATATTTTTCTTTTTCTGATATCTAAAAAGCAAACTCTACGGAACTAGTTAGCCAGCATTCCTTTCATTGTACTCTTGGGTTTGGAAATCGGAGTGTAAACTTTTCAACACATGCCCAGCTTGAAATCTAAACTTTTATATCTAAAGATTATGTACTAGAAGTTCTGGAGGTTGGCAAAGGAAGAAAAATTTTCTGGTTTTATTTTAGCATTGCTATGAATATATTGGATATCTGAATGTGTTGCACACAGTTAGAAAATAACATACAGTGAAGCTGCAAAACAAGGAATGTTTGCTTCTAAGCAGTTTATTTTAATTGTATCTCAGACACTGGTATTGAACCATTTAAGTTGTGAAGGTCCCACATTTACTTTCCTAATTGTGAGAAATTGATTCATTCAAGACAGGGAAACTATGTTGCCATAATTATCACATAGTAACACATTCCTTTAATAAAGCTCACTTTTGATCTTATAAGGGAACTAAATTCTGTCTTTATACCTAATTCTTTCATACTTAAATAAATTCAGTTGAATTACTTACTGATTATACTCTTAGACAAATACCAATTCAAAACAAAAATAGACTGTGCAAGTTATAGTTATTGATTGTCTTTTCTATTCTGAATCTTGAGTACTAGGAGTTCATGAATGAAAGAATAGAGACTTCTTACAATTATTTAGCAAGAGAGAGATGACTTTTTCTTTAATTTTTTTAATTGACATTTAATATTACTAGTAGTGAAAAACAATATGTCATATCTACAGAAGACATTCTTCTATTATTACTTAGAATTATTCTCATCACTGGAAACACAGAAAATAATGCTGTCATTGTGCAGATAGAATTAATCACAGATATGGCTGAGGCTGACATGAGTTAGGGAACAGACATCTTACCAGCCTAACTACCTCACTCTTAGTCATCATCAAAACCACTGATGAAAATTTTTCTTCTCTGTCATCATACACTAGAATCTAAATTTACAAATCCAAATCTACCCAATGTTAAACAAAAAAAGAAAAGCGCAACACAAATTTGCAGATGTTCCTTGCCTCAAGACAGAAAAGGGTTTTGTGTGCATAGTGTTATGCGATCGGTTAGGCTTTTGGTTTTGGTGGATCTGAAGAATTCACCTAGTAAAAAAACACTGTACCCCCCTGACCAAAATTCAGAATCCCTCCTCTATACACTCATAAATATCAAGATTTCAAACTGTTTCCAAACTGCACATATTCTATTTCAAACAAAACCACAGAAATCTTCAATTTTCTACACACTAGGGAAAGTTAAAGTTTCATTTACAAAATATTATAGAAAGTATAACACTGAAAATGCAAAAAAAAATAATTCTTCCATTCTTGAGCCATTTGATGTTGGAAATTACATGCTACAATCTTTTATCTTGTTCAAACAGAAAAAGTCATAATAAATATTTACTAGAAATATTTCCTTCATTTCTGATGGATTGCATGAAAATATAATATCCAGCATAGGATACTGTTCAAAGTCTTCCACTCTGGAAATACATCCTATGAAATTCAACATCCAGCCTTCAAAGAATGCCATAACCCTAAAATGAAACAATGCATTTAATATTGCAGAGGATTAGAATGGGAGAAAACAGTAAGATGTGGATGAAAACATCCATCAAGACAGGGGAAACAACCTCCAAGGGTTGTTGTAGAAGGCTGGATATCATTTATAATAGGGAGAAATCATACAGGATTCCTGAATGAATGAGAGGCACAGGTTATCCGTGGTTAAGCCCTAATCCATCCCTATGTCCAACCTTGCTATATGTTATCAAGGATCCATTTATCTTCATGACCTATTGTCCCTTGACGTCCTGCCAGAATGTCTTGGGAAAACTGATGTACATCCAAAAATAATATGGCACATCTCCTCATTTCACAGAATCACAGAATGGTTAGAGTTGGAAGGGACCTCTGGAGATCATCTAGTCCAACCCCCTGCCATAGCAGGTTCCTCTAGAGCATGTTGCACAGGGTCACGTCCAGGCAGGTGTTGAATACGTCTAGAGAGGGAGACTCCACAACCTCCTTGGGCAGCCTGTTCCAGTGCTCTGCCACCCTCAAAGTAAGATTTTCCTCATTTTCAGAGGAAACTTCCCATGTTGCAGTTTGTGCCCATTGCCCCTTGTCCTGTCACTGGGTACCACTGAGAAGAGTCTGGCCCCATCTTCTTGACACCTGCCCTGTAGGTATTTGTAAGTATTGATAAGATCTTCCCTCAGTCTAAACAGACTCAACTCCCTCAGCCTCTCCTCATAAGAGATGCTCCAGTCCTCTGATCATCTTGGTAGCCCTCCACTGGACTCTCTCCAGTAGTTCCTTATCTTTCTTGAACTGTGTGAATTACTTCCATGCTACGGTGGCCTTTGAAACAGATAACCGTTCTTTCGAGTTCAAAGTGCATTTGCTCTGGGGCAGGAATCAGACTGCGGGCGCTCTGTATGAAATTAACATCCTAAGAACAGTAGATTCCAGGGTACTACTGTCAGACTATCACTTTTGGATTGAGAATATTGGCAGGTTTGAATGCTGGTAATTCTTGAAGTAAATGGAATAGCTTATAATGAAGAGCTATTGTTTCAGGCTCTCTGCAAATTCTAATATATTTTCTCTGAAGTCAGAACAAATGAGATGATACCTACATTTTCACACAATGAAGCAGAAAGCAGAGATAACACTGTCTTTGCACTACCTCTGCCTTTTCCTCCTTACCTCACCAGGAACGTGCCTAGGTTTAGAGGAACAATTCCTTTATGTCTAGTAATTAAATTAGAAACTACAGATTTATTTTTGTTGTGCTTTTACAACCTTTAGCCATTCTTTCATCTTCCTTAGCCTGCTCAGGTGTTTGAATGTGAATGAGGTGTTTAAATGTGAATGGAGGTGTATTAAGGGTTAAAATGTGAAGCTGATGCTTGGATCACTTACTTATAAAGCTTATCTCTGTGCTCATACAACAATTCATCAGAATTTTTTAGAGAAATGGTCTAACAAAGTTACATGTTCCCCATCACTAAAAGCAACCTCCTGCAGTGTGATTGCATCCAGGGAGTGAAGTAACAGGAAAGAAAAGATCTCGCTGAAAAATGAATTGATGAGATAAGTGGTATAAAGATGACACCTAGCCTCTAAACTTAACTGTAGATAGAAGCTCTTTACTCAAAACCCAATACATAATAACAGATTTTTCCATTCCATTTGATACTCAGTCTTTTTGCTTGAACTCACTAAACTTCTGTTCAAGGATTACTCATACTTAATTATACATCTGCACGTCTCTGGTGTACTCACCACATGGTAGACCTGCTGCAGATTTTAATGTCAATGGAAAGATTAATTGAATTTATAGACTCATTAAAATAGACGGTTTCATATTTATCAGAAGGTGAATAAAACAGAATTGGCAAAACTTAGTATTGACTTCCTGCTTCCTTTTTCCATGTGACATACCCTGTATTTTCAGACCACTTTCATTATTGTATCTTTCTTTCCCTTTTTTTGTTCTTGTACTCCACTTTTACTAAGTGATTCTTCATAAAAGTGACCAAATATAGAGGCAATGATTTGTATAAAGGAGCTCTTTCCTCTAAACCGAATTTGTACAAGACTTCATTAGATTAACTCCCTGAAAGTATGATTTTAATAATATTTTTTAAAAGTTGATGGAAAATAAACTATTTCTAATAAAAAGGAGAGACCATATCTTTTGCTTCTAAAAAAAAAAAAGCAAGCACACTTCCTTCCTCATAAATACAGCTCTTCTCCATTTTTAAATTTAATAATGTTTCCCAGATGCTGTGGATGATGTGTGTGATGCTGTAGCACTAGGTTTTATAATAATAAAATAAGGATGAAAACTGATTTAACATCTGGACTATTAACTAAGTCTAATAATGATCTAACAATGACAGATCTTCTCATCATTAAGTCTCTTGTGATTGTACATCATGATACTAAAAGCAAAAGTTCTGAAGTCCTAAGTCACTCCTCATTCAGTCAGTGATTATAAGATGCTGTTGATTTCAAACCAGTGAAGTTTCACTTTGAATTTCAGTCAGCTGCATTTGTCTGTTCCATGTACTAGATTCAACAGGAGCAATGACAGTATTGCAATAATTGTGATGGGTTAAAGTAAGATATAATACAAGGGTATGAAGGGAAAGTACTACCTTTTACTAGACCAACTAAGGTTATGTTTAGTCTAGAGAAGCTGAGAAAAGTACTGAATTCTAAAATGTGCACCTTGCCCACATCTCAACTCCGTAACAGTGAGACCTAAATACTTTCCAAATTCTTGCTTCCATAGAGAGGAACAACAATCTTCTCTTACATAGCTTGTTGAAGTTGCATCATTCTTCAGTAGATGCCCATTCTAGAATATAAGAAAATCAAAGCCCTGGAGCGTAGCTTGATGCAGTTTTTAAGAGTGACTTATATGCCTAAAGCTTGTTTGGTTTTCAGCTGAGACCAGTTGGTCTAATGAAGGTATTATTTTCCCTTTTAGAAAAAAAAAGAATAAATGGGAGAAGTAGAAGTTCAGCATCTCTTTCAAGACAGAATTCTGGATGAAACACAAGAATTGAGTCCTGGTTTTAGCTCATAGCTTTAAAGAACAAAAAAATGAACTCAAAAGAATAACATCAAAATCATAGTTTGTAAGGGACATCCAGAGGCCATCTGGTCCAACTTTCTGTTCAAAGCAGCTCAGGCCATGTCCAGTCAAGCTTTGAATGTCCCCAAGGATAGAGGTTCCACCTCATGTCTGGGCAACTGTTCAAGTGTTTCAGTATTCTTATGGTAAACTCTTTTTTTCCTTTTATTGAGTCAGACTTGTCCACTTTCTTACTTGCATCTGTTGCATCTCATCCTTCCACTGCATGCCTCTAACCACTGTCTGTCCCCATCTTTTCTACACCTGCCTTTTAGGTACTTGTAGACAGAAATGAGGTCTCCCTTAATCTTCTCTCTCCAGGCTGAAAGAATCTAGCCCCTGACCAGCCTGACTTTCTTCAGTGTATCAATGATTTTCTTTAAATGAGGAGCCCAATATGGATGTAGCTATCCAGTGGTGGTTTCACAAGTAGAGAGTAAGAATGTCTTCAGCCTGCTGGCTGTGTCCCTTCTAATACAGCCTGGTGTGTTGTTGACTTGCTTTGTGGCAATCTCCTGTTTTATGTGGTTGGAAAAGGTGTCTGGGAACATTTACACCATAACCTTTCCAGAGCCTGAAGGGAGGTTGACCAGGCTCTCTAGATTCTTTTTCTCTTTCTCGAGGATGGGTGTGATGTTTGCCTTTTCCCACTGACTCAGAACATGCCCAACTGCCATGACCTTTCAAAGATGACAGACAGTGGACTCATAATGAAACTGACCAGGTCCTTCAGCACTCTTGTATGCATCCCATCTGGTCCCACAGACTTTTGTCCAGTTGACTTAAGTATGGTTTGAATTATTTGCCTGCTGTGGATGTTATCACAATCATCTAAGCTACTTGAGGCTTTCTTGAAGATTCAAAATGAAACCAAGACAATTAGTTTAGTTTTAGAATTAGTTACAGTATAAATAAAACAGGGATAGTTCAGTTCAACACAGCTATATTGACTGATACTAAAGAGCATGATCAAACAGCGGCATGAAATAGGCCCGCAATTACAGAGACATTATCTACCTGCTTTCTAAAGCAGCATAGTGATACTTGAAATGGAGTAATAACAGCATATGATTTCATAGTCTGTATTCATGCTGCACTATTTATAGCTAGTATCCCGCAGAATTATCTAATTTTCGTCTGTGTCAAAAGCAGTAGTTTAAGAATGTTAGATGCATAATTATTATTTATCGTATCAAACTCACAAACATGAAAAAGAATACAAGGCAAGACAATTTGTATATGACAGGAGAAAAAGGAAAGTTCTGGGAAAACGTGTTTTCTTGTCACTTTGTACTCTAGAAAACACATATTTGGAAAAGTTAACTGTATTTAACTGTTTATTGTTGGAGTTTGATTCATAATTCAGACCCAAAATTCTTCTAGATCCATAAGCATCAAATTCAGAGTAGATATACATACATAATACTTGACTTGAATTAGATAGTAATACTTGGGATAGGACTCACTGAAATTTCTTTTGGATTCATACCTTGTTCAATATAAGATATAGTAATATTTAGTCAAAATATGAAAGAACAGTATATTTAGGCCAAATTTTTGCTTAAAAAAACACAGATCAGTAGTTTATTAAAAAAAACCTGAAAGTGTCTTTAAGCATAGAATTTAGCTTCAGATTCAGACATCTAAATTCTTGTGATAACAACATAGCTTACAACATGTAAACTGCTGTCTAAGCTCCCATCATAGTCAATGAAGATGAAGTCAGCACAGTCAATGCAGTCTAGGGATCTATTTATCTCTTCCTAAAGTAGATATCTACTTTGCAAGAGCCGAATAGCTCTCTGTCTGCATTGACTGTATTGTCTAGATGGCTGTTGACGGTAGCAGGAACTTAGATACCTAGCCCACATGTAATCATTTATGTTGTAGATACCTAAATTTAGCAGAATGACTCAGTTGTCCAAACATAGGTTCCTGAACACAGATATCCTGCTCACATGCTTCTGGATAAATAGTTGTCAGCCACAACATTGTACGCAATGGTATAATGGCACTGGAAGTTTATGTTCAAGCAGCTTTATGTGTCTGATTCAGGAGGTGAATCCAATCAAAAACCAGAGTGTGTTTTTCTTAGTTGCTAGCAAACTTCAACTGTGGACTAGTTGATGAGCAGGAGACCAGCACCTGGAAATATCCAAGGTCTGACATGGTGACTGGATAAGGGCATGGGATGTGGCTTTGGTGCTCTATGGGCTTAAAGCAGTGTGATTATTCAAATGATAAATAAATGTGGTTTGCTGTGGAGAGTGAGGGTGCGTGCATGCCTCAACTCTGATCAGCCAGAGGTAAGAGATCAATCTGGGCTTCTCTGTAGTATGTACTCAGCCTTGCTGCTGTCTGGACCTGCAGAAAGGAACTGCAGCAGCTGCACCTATCTGACCAAGGCAGGAGGAGCCCAGACCTCAGAATGCACTGGAGTCAGCTCTGAGCAGACGGGGAAGGAGCACTCCCCTGGATCTTGAAGTCCACTGGAGTTAGCTGCACCTTTAGATACAGCAGAGATAACAGCAAGATACATACTTTGGAAGATTCATAAATACCTTAGATGAATATATCCTTAGATGAAACCAAGATGAATCTGAGTAAAATAATTATAATTAGTTCTTTTATTTTTAATGTTTTAAAATTGTTAATCATTCAAAATTATCACATTCTTACTGTTTATCTCACAATCAAATCACAGAGTAGGAAATGTTTCTTAAGATTCAGTGAAAATATTTAACTGCCATGTTTTCTTAACACTTTGACCTCATATTTTAATTTTTTATAACCTGGTCTTCCTTCCAAACCCTCAGTGTTCATGTTCATACCTTTTTTTCCCTTAATGTACTACCAGTATCTGTGAACTGCTGCCAAATTCTGTAGGCCAGAAATACAGACATCTGTAGTCACGGTAGTCTGCAGTAATGATGGCATCACGTTGTCGTTACCTCCTGCAGTTTCATGGCCCACCAATTTATAATCATCATGAAAACCTGTGACAACAGTGACAACCATGATGGCAATTTTGCAACACAAACTTTCATTCTGAAATTAGTTTTAACTCCCAAACAACATCCATAAATGAATATTTCCAACCCTTGATCCCATTTTAAAAATTTGACCTTTTCTCCAATGTTATGTTCTGTAACTGTTTTTTCCTCTGTCTTTCTCTGTTTTCCATATAATTTCTGCAATACTTAGGAGCCATCTGTTTTACAAAAACTGCAGTATCAAACATCAACACGTTGGAAGAGAAATGTCTCAGCACAAATAAATGAAAAATAGTTTAGAAGAGATGCCATTACTTCCCAAGGAGTATACCTTCAGCAGAACATGCTTTTTTATATTTAACATAGACCACTAAATGTAAGCAGGTCAGCTTCTGTGCATATGAGAAAGCAAATAATAAAGAAGATGAGATTAATGCAATAAATCCCCAGAATACTATGCAAGTTTTTTGTATTCCAGATACAAACAATTACAAGATTTATGAGATACAGATTTATATAAGCATCAAAGCCTTCCAACTATCTGTATCTGAAGGAAAGATAGAAATAGGAAAAGCTCTGTGTCAGCATTTTCCATCATGTATGAAGGTCATGCCATATTCTAAAGAATTTGAATGTGTGGAAGTTTAAGCCAGAAGACCAAGTTAAACAATAGAGAATCCAATGCAATAAAATTGCTATCTGTAATTTAAAATAATTAAGGATTTCTTCTGTATAAATTTTCAAAACCAAGTTATTCTAACATTATAGAAATTACTGCTCATATATCCAGTTTATGAATCTGACATTACTTCCCTTGTATCTCTAGGAATTACTTTTTTCTCTTGTCCTCTTTCATTATACCAAAAAAAAAAAAGGTGGACAAGAACTTCAGGTTAAACATCACAACAGAATTCATTCTAAATCTCCATCAGAGCCACAGATTCTAAAATTAGTATTCTTCTTCTGTGCCTTGAGTTTTGTTTCTTAACATAGTTATAATACATTATCTCTTTCCCCAGCAATTTTTCAAGATACATACTATCAGAATAAATATTTTGTTCCAGAGATCATAAAAGCACAAAGGACAGATTTGCACTCATTTAGAATATTCTTGCCATCTGTTAATCTGGTAGAATTTGGACTTATCAGGTGAAATTGTTCTAACAGAGTATCTCAGATATTATCCTCTTCCTCCTTCACAAAATGAACTGTTTACTTACCCCTTTATATCCCTTGATTTATTTAAGCTCAGTAATTTTCATTAGATTGAGAAAATCAAAAGTAAATACTCAAGCAGGAAGGAACAGAGTAATCCACCCTTCTTATGGGAAGGAAGAAGTACTTAGAAGAGTAGAAAGAGAAACAAAAGAAAAAAGAATTCTTACAGAGGGTGTAAAAAGTGTTAGACAGGATGATTCTTGGCATTCAGTCAAAGGAGAAAGAGCAATTCCTGAAAAGATGTTTTGGGACAGGCATGTATTTATTACCAAACACAATACTGGGATAGTAACCTCATCCATTTCTCTGTAAGGTGGCTGGAAGTCCAAGGCTTAGCTCCCTGAATGTGACAGCCTATGCAGAGACCATGAGAAGATTGCGTCAAGTGTCTCACTTATCCGCATTGTTTTTATAGAAACGGGCACACTGGCAAAAGCAGAAAAAAACCCACATAATTCAATTTTTAATCTAATAACATGGCTTATACATTGGCTGATTGACGCTAGTAGAGGCATTCTTAAGTTCTCATATAGCTTGGCCAAGGGGTTAACTAGTAATGACAAATGGCACATTCTTAGACAAATGTCTGAGACTGCTGCTACTTAAGCCATCCAGAAACAGCCAAGCCATCCGACATCTTCCTTCTTTGCTTAGCTGAGAACAAGTCTGGGGAGCTTTCAGGGAAAGAGAGGAAAGGGAGCTGAAATTCAAAGTGTGATGAATGTTAAAACTGATTTGTTTGTATATACTGATCTGTATACGCATTGCATATTAGTCTTGTGGAGATGATGTCATTGAACAGCAGAGAGAAATACTGTTTTTCCTGATACCAGATGCTGCACTCTGGTTTCGGATGATACTAATTTACAGTAGTTGAACAGGTACACCTAGGAGTGCTCAGAATCATGTGTAAGCAAAATCCCAGCAAAGCATCAGCATTAAGAAAAGAGCAGAGGTCTTGAATTCACAGACAACATTGTAGATTTCCTCATAACCGAAAAGTCGTGCTGTTCAGCTTAAAACAAGACTGGGTCAGATCAATAGGCATAAGCAATAACAGGAAGAGGGCATATTTGTAAATGAATTTTTTATTTTAATTGTCTCATGCATGAGATCAAAGATTTGTCTTTTAAGAAATCATTATTCTAATTTCTGTTCAAATAATGCATATCTTGAGAGATACAAAATAAGTTTCTTGATTTTTACGTGCTTACTTCAAGAAAATGCGTGAGCAATTCCATCTTAAAGCTCTTACCAACCCAGTGTCTCATACCACAAAGATACAATAAATCTGTCTTAAATCCATGCTCTGCCTCTATTGTTGTATAGCCATTCAAAATCCTGTGTGTCAGTGCTGGGGCATGTTGTTAAGACATCCAGAAAGCTTGATTAGGAGACAAGAAGAATGGCTACAAGCAAAACAGCTGAAGCATGACCACTCAGGTGGATACATCAATGTTGTGGGTTAACCCTAGTAGGTAGCTCAGCCCCACACAGCTGCTTGCTCATTTCCCTACAGTGGGATGAGGGAAAGAATCAGAAGAGTAAAAGTGCGAAAATTCATGAATCGAGATAAAGACAGTTTAATAGGTAATGCAAAAGCTGCCCACGCAAGCAAAACAAAATAAGGAATTTATTCACTGCTTCCCATCAGCAAGCAGGTATTTAGCTGTTTCTGGGAAAGCGGGTCTTCATCATGTGTAATGGTGACTTAGGAAGATAAATGCCATAACTCCAAACATCCCCCCTTCCGCCTTTTTTCCTTGGCTTTTATTGCTAAACACGATGTCATATGGTATGGGGTATCCCTTTGTTCAGTTGGGGTCAGCTGTTCCGGCTGTGTCCCCTCCAACTTCTTGTGCACACCCAACCTATTCCCTGGTTGGGCAGCATGAGAAACAGAAAAGACCTTCATGCTGTGTAAGCACTGTTCAGCAATAGCTAAAACATTAGTGTGTTATCAACACTGTTTTGGTCGCTAATCCAAATTGTAGCACCATATGAACTACTACAAAGAAAATTAACTCTGTTCCAGCCAAAATCAGTACAATCAGGTATCCAGGCACACGTAAGTCTAGAAGAAGGGAGAGTGACTTTTTGAAGACTTTTTTTTTTTTCCTTTTAAGTGGAAAAAAATAGACTGAATACACTAAGCAAAGTGAGAATGGTTTATATAGTACTTTAGATTTGCTAATACAAGTAATGTTGCCATGGTAGCCCCTTTTCTTTGTACAGAGACTGCTGTGAAAACTAAAGAGGTAATTGAAGTGCAATTTTGTTCTGTTGACAATTTTCTATTTTTTTTATTTCTGTTTTTCTCTTTGGAAACAAAGACGACTTTGCTTTACTGAATAACTTTATTGCACAAAATCTAGTGATTGCTTTGAGACTACGTAGAGCATGTTTCAAGAACTTTTGCAGAGGGAGTTGGCTACCCAGGTGGGAAGCTAGCCAGGAAGCTGGGCAATTGGAGCAGCCTGCCAGGTGGGAAGCAGTGTAGCTGGACAACCCTGACAACTGTGAAGTCCAGTGAGCATGCAAGCTGGCAATGCAAGGTGTAGGAGGGAAGCCTCTCTACCTGCCTGGTTTCCTTTAAAAATGAAGAGGGACCAGATCATTCCCAAGGAAAACATCTTTTTTTGTGGAACCAGAATCCTCATTGATGCCAGCTGGCATGCAAGGGATAGGAGGGATGCCTCTCTACCTGCCTGATTTCCTTTAAAAATGAAGAGGAACCAGCTTGTTCCCAAGGAAAACATCATTTTTTGTGGAACCAGAATCCTCAGATGGGAAATTGTTTTGGAAATTTTTCAACCAGGTGTTTTGATAGCTATGAGAAACTTAGTGTCAGGGAGCAGCACCAGCAGGGCTACTCCACAGGGGAGGACAAGCCAGGAGCCAAGGCTCCCCATTGCACAGGCAAGGCAATGTTCTCACCGACAGAATGCCTTCCCTCAGGGTCTGAGCAGAGCCAGGGTGGTGCCAGTGGCAATATCCACTAACAGCCCCAGACAAGTTGAGGTAATCTGTCACTGGGACCCATCCACAGAGCCCAGGCAGGGACAGAGTCAGCACAAAGATACCTATAATAGTAGGACCCAGGAAGGAGGTCTAGGGGTCCCTCCAGGAAGATCAGGGCAACAGGTTACAGTGCTGGACAGAGGCATATCTACAGCATAGCTCAGGCCAGGACTGGTTGCCCACACTAGGGCTTACATAGAGCTCCCAGAAAAAATGGACAGCGAATGCATGGGTAGGGATCCCACGTGAGGCTGATAATGACAGATAAAACCAGTTAATGCACTCATAATCATAACGCTTAGATAAAGGCAAATTGTCATTTGTGAAGTCATGTATGTATTCCATAATGGAGTGGTTTGTTTGAATATCACAGAATCACAGAATCACAGAATGTTAGGGATTGGAAGGGACCTCGAAAGATCATCTAGTCCAATCCCCCTGCCGGGGCAGGATTGCCTAGACCATATCACACAGGAATGCGTCCAGGCGGGTTTTGAATGTCTCCAGAGAAGGAGAATCCACAACCTCTCTGGGCAGCCTGTTCCAGTGTTCAGTCACCCTCACCGTAAAGAAGTTTTTCCTCAAATTTAAGTGGAACCTCCTGTGCTCCAGCTTGCACCCATTGCCCCTTGTCCTGTCAAGGGATGTCACTGAGAAGAGCCTGGCTCCATCCTCTTGACACTTGCCCTTTACATATTTATAAACATTAATGAGGTCACCCCTCAGTCTCCTCTTCTCTAAGCTAAAGAGACCCAGCTCCCTCAGCCTCTCCTCATAAGGGAGATGTTCCACTCCCTTAATCATCTTTGTGGCTCTGCGCTGGACTCTCTCTAGCAGTTCCCTGTCCTTCTTGAACTGAGGGGCCCAGAACTGGACACAATACTCCAGATGCGGCCTCACCAGGGCAGAGTAGAGGGGGAGGAGAACCTCTCTCGACCTGCTGACCACACCCCTTCTAATACACCCCAGGATGCCATTGGCCTTCTTGGCCACAAGGGCACACTGCTGGCTCATGGTCATCCTGTTGTCCACTAGGACCCCCAGGTCCCTTTCCCCTACGCTGCTCTCCAACAGGTCTGCCCCCAACTTGTACTGGTACATGGGGTTGTTCTTGCCCAGATGCAGGACTCTACACTTGCCCTTGTTATATTTCATTAAATTTCTCCCCGCCCAACTCTCCAGCCTGTCCAGGTCTCTCTGAATGGCTGCGCAGCCTTCCGGCATCTCAGCCACTCCTCCCAGTTTTGTGTCATCAGCGAACTTGCTGACAGCGCACTCTAATCCCTCATCCAACTCATTAATGAATATATTGAATAGAACTGGTCCCAGAACCGACCCTTGCGGAACTCCGCTAGACACAGACCTCCAACTGGACTCTGTCCCGCTGACCACTACTCTCTGGCTTCTTTCATTCAGCCAGTTCACAATCCACCTCACTACCCAATCATCCAGACCACACTTCCTCAGTTTAGCTGTGAGGATGCTGTGGCAGACCGTGTCAAACGCTTTACTGAAATCGAGATAGACCACATCCACAGCTTTACCATCATCTATCCACCGGGTAACATCCTCATAAAAGGCTATCAAGTTGGTTGAGCAAGACTTCCCCTTGGTGAAGCCATGCTGAGTGCCCCTAATGATCCCCCTATCTTTGATGTGCCTAGAGACAGCACCAAGAACAAGTTGCTCCATCACCTTTCCAGGGATGGAGGTGAGGCTGACCGGTCTATAGTTACCCGGGTCCTCCTTCTTGCCCTTTTTGAAGACTGGAGTGACATTCGCTTTCCTCCAGTCCTCAGGCACCTCTCCCATTGCCCACGACTTAGTAAAGATGATGGAGAGTGGCCTAGCAATGACTTCCGCCAGCTCCCTCAGCACCCGCGGGTGCATCCCATCAGGGCCCATGGATTTATGGACGTCCAGGTTGCTTAATTGGTCCCTGACCCAGCCCTCATCAACCAAGACAGATTCCTCCTCTATCCTGACTTCTTCTGAGGCCTCAGGGGTCCGGGGCTCCTCAGGACAGCCTCCAGCAGTATAGACAGAGGCAAAGAAGGCATTCAGTAACTCCGCCTTCTTTTTATCCTCTGTCTCCAGGACCCCCACCTCATTCATCAGTGAGCCTACATTGCCTCTAGTGTTGGCTTTACCTGCAATGTATTTGAAGCAGCCCTTTCTGTTGTCCTTGACCTCTCTTGCAAGGTTTAATTCCAAGGAGGTCTTAACTTTCCTAGTTGCCTCCCTACATCCTCTGACAACAGACTTATATTCCTCCCAAGTGGCCAGCCCCTCCTTCCACGATCTGTACACCCTCTTCTTCCACTTGAGTTTGCCCAGCAGTTCCCTGTTCAACCATGCAGGTCTCCTGGTACCCTTCCTTGACTTCCTACCTGTTGGGATGCTCTGATCTTGAGCTCGGAAGAAGCAGTCCTTGAATGCTAACCAACTATCTTGGGCCCCCTTACCTTCTAGTACCCTGTCCCATGGGATATCCCCTAGCAATTGCTTGAAAGGGCCAAAGTTGGCCCTCCTGAAGTTCAGGGTTGTGATTCTGCTAGCTATTCTATTCCTGCCACATGAGATCCTGAACTCTACCATCTCATGGTCGCTACAACCAAGGCTGCCCTCAACCTTCACCTCTTCAACCAGACCCTCCTTTTTAGTGAGGATCAGATCCAGCAGTGCTCCTCTCCTAGTTGGCTCATCCACCATTTGCATCAGAAAGTTATCATCAACGCACTGGAGGAACCTCCTGGACTGGGGATGGCTGGCTGAGTAGGCCTCCCAGCAAATATCAGGGTAGTTGAAATCCCCCACAACAACCAGGCCCTGTAATTGCGAGACTGCTCTCAGCGAATATGTTCATCAACTGTATCTATTGTGCATTAAATATAGAAGTCAAATAGGAAAATAAAGGATTTATAAAACCAAAATATAATGTGGGGGTTGGTAAAACCAATAGTAATAAAGATATTATCTCAAAAGTAACTAAAAACTCAGAATGCACTCTTTGTGTACATCCCATATTTTCCATCCACAAAACAAATGTACATCATGGTGTACATTTTAGACTATGGCATGTAAAATCTAATTTTAAAATCTATGAAACACAGTCTATACTGTCTTTGAAGACAACTCTACTGTGGCATGTCTTTCTAATGATGGACTAGTCTCTCTAGGAGAGAGCAGAATACTTAGTTATATGCCTAATATTAAGCCACTGAAGTTGATGAGTGTGCCTAGGGTGTTCTGGTGATTTCAGTTATTCTGAATACCATTAGGAATATGGGCTACATTTCCAAGTAGTGTAAACTGTTATGAAGATGTTACAATGATTTACCCAAAGTATTATGTGAGTTTCAAAAATAACACTTCCAATGCAAACTAACTTCTCAGTGAAGTTACTAGGGTTTAAATGGATGTTTACATTGCCTTACCTTTATCTCTACCTGTTTCGCTGAAAAAGAAGTATATGCTTGAAACTGAGTACATAATTGAATCAAAGCCTGGAAAGTCCCCTTGACTTCAGCGTGAGTAACTGGGATTTTGATTGCAGTGAAATTTGTTTTGCAAAAAGAAGTTGTGAACACCTTATTACACAGATGCAGCAGGATTCCCTTCCTCCTCTCTGTCTCCTTCTACCCTTCTTTTTTTCAAAAAAAAAGGTTAATTTTACTTTTTCAGATCTTTAGCCTAATCTCATTTAAATCTGCCATCTAACTTGTGGAGGTAAAAATGTGGAAGCTCTACATACCCAAACTTTACATTCACGGTTAAGTAAGACTCAAATTTCAATGTACTGCACTTCTTTCAGCTATGTAATATTATCAATGCCAGGGTAAAAAATGAAAGAATGCAGGAGGGTAAAGCACTGGGAAATAGTTGGTTTTTAATAAGGATTTTGGAAATGGCTATGTATATGTTTCCCATAATGATTAAGGATTAGAAATAACTGTATATGTCTGGCTGGTGTAGCTCCCTCTGGAATGTTTATTTAGACAATGCAGTGATTTTTATTGCATTGTATTATTTATTCGTGTCTTAAAGAACTTGGAACCTGATTTGCAGAGTTATGGAGGGGCCTAAATATTCATTCAGGAAAGTTCCTGAAGGAATTTCCACATGCACCTATCTGGCTGATACCTCCTGAAACCCCACTATCTGTCTATCTGAATCTCTCAGCATCTAAATACTGATTAAAAAAAAACCTGGCTGCTCCAGATCTGGGTAATCCTCCAGTAATTTCCACTCCTAAGCAGTATGATAAGTGACAGACTTTATTGCCAGGTCAGAAGGCAAGATGAGATTCCTATAGCTATTCAGTCAGGTTCTAAATCTTGGTCCTGTGGCACTCCTACACATGGAAGAACTGCATACTGTCTTGTTCCTTCTTCCCAGATATCATCTCACTTCAGTGCTTGGTTAATCAGAATTACCACTGTATTGGGTGTAGGTGGCAAGGTTTTTGCAGTGGAGGGGCTGCTCTGTGGGAAGAGCTGGTTCCCACTGTCTCCAATGGACCTACCACAGGACACAGTTGAGTCCATGAGCAAAGCTAGTGGTGCCTATGGAAAACAAGTATTTAAGAAAGGGCAGAAAATGCTGGACAGGCAGAGGAAGAGGGAACAAGAAAGAGCGAGAAACTTCAGTGCAAACATCAAGGTCAGAGAATAAGAAGGAGGAGGAGGTGCTCCAGGCACTGGAGCTGGTACTCCCCTGCAGCCTGTGGAGAGGATCATGGTGGAGCAGGTATTTCCCTGCAGCCCATGAAGGGACTCCATACTGGAGCAGATGGATATTTCCTGAAGGAACTGCAGCCTGTGGAGAGCCCTTGCTGCAGCAGATTTTCTTCCTGAAGGACTTCAGCCTGTGGGAGAGCCCACTATGGAAAAGGAAGAGGCAGAGAGAAAATGCTATGTACTAACTCACCTCCATCTTTGTACTGTTCAGTGACCGGGCAAAGGAGTCTGTAGTGAAGGACTGAAGCTGAGTTTTTAAACATTGTTTTAATGTTTGTCTTTGTTTCTCACTACTCAAATCTATTTTAATTGTCAATAAATTAAATTAATGTTTTGCCCATGACATTAACTGGTAAGCAATCTCCCTGTCTGTATGTCAAACCATGAGCTTTTCATCCTATTTTGTCCCACTGAGGAGGGGGAATGAGTCAGCAGCTGGGTAGACATTTGGCTTTTAGCCAGGGCTAACCCACTGCAACCAGGAGAATCACATTTAGCTAATTTCCTCTCTAGGAGAAGGAAAAAGGCTCCTACAGTGACTTGGCGGCATAATTTGGATCCTCTTCATTTTCTAGGTCGGTAAATAGTGCATCTTCAGATTTTAGTGTTGCAAAATTAAGTAAGTCTTCCTACTTTTCAAGTAAGACCAAACCTTTGTTGCAGTACATAACTTGTAGTCCTACTGACAATATTTTCAAAATATTTCACTTTCTACAAGTCTGATGTAAAGATCATTAACACTGTTAGAAACCTTTTAATTTATTTTGATGGGCCCAAATAGAACTCCAAATGCCAGCATAGTTTTAAGAAAACACAATGTCCAAAAAGCATTGTGATAAGTAATGCAGAAGTTATAGAAACAACTTAATAGTGAATATAAAATAACTTTGTTTAAATAGAAGATACATCTGTATAGGGAAATCAGTCACTTTTTCTTTAATTAATATATCTTTAATGACTGTATCTTTAATAAATGTTTTGGAAACATAAAGATCAGAGTTTCTATCAACGAGAATGTATTTTAAAATGCATTTTGCAAATCTTGAACCTCTTCTTGCAGCTAGCTAAATATTTATAATTGGATGGATTCTAAAACCTGTGAAACCACTGATTTCAGTTGAAAGCAGAGTGGTTTCCACTGCCACTGGGAGTATGCCCACATGAAACATGCTACTCATTATTTCATATTTTCCTGACATATTTTATTTTTATGAACAGGGTGAATAACAAAACATGATATAAAAGGTAGAAGGGTAAGGTGGTTTTTTGTTTGTGTACAAAACTATCAAAAAAAGAGGAAATGCTTGTTCATCTCCTGGTCTTTACAATCATATCTGACACATTGCCTCAGATATTTTAGTTTCAAGATATAGTGAGAAAGAGTAAGACATTAAACAACTCAAAGAAAAAAAGACATTGTTCTATTTCATGTGTCAACTGTGATGCATAATAGAGTGCAATAGAAACTTACAAAATTTTAATAAAGCTGATATAAATCAGTGGTTAATTTACCAAGTCTAAAGGCTAGATAATCCCTGTATAAAGCAACCTGATTGAATCATGCCACATACAGAGATCTTGTTTCAGTGTAATCACTATTTTTTCTGGGTTTCCAGAGTTTCTTCATTATGAATATGAATAGTTTTCCAGGAATAGAGGTAAATGCTTTAGGAATACAATAGAGATGGTCTATCCTTAATGTCTACCCTAAGACTACATTAAGGGCAAAATCATACCTCACCAGTCTGACTGAGAAGACTAGCTCCGTGAACAAGGGGAAAGCAGTGGATATTATATACCTTAACTTCAGCAAGGCCTTTGACATGGTCGCCCATAGTAACCTTATAGCTAAACTGGTCAAATACGAACTCAGTAAATGGACAACTGAGTGGAAGTGAGTGAAAAACTGGCTTTCCCATTGGGCTCAAAGGGTAATAATCAGCAGTACAAAGTCCAACTGGCAGATGGTTACTAGTGGTATTTCTCAGAAATCAAAACTGTGACTTTTTTGAATATGGACTGTAGGAACAGCCAGATTTGCAGGGAAGAAGTTGATATGCTGGAGGACAGGGCTGGTATTCAGAGGAACCTGACAAATGAGACTGGACAAATGGGGTGATGGGAACCTCAAGAAGTTCAAAAAGAGGTAAATGCAAAGTTGGGGAGGAATAGCTCCATGCACCAGTACATGCTGCAGACTGGCTGACTGGAAAGTAGTTTGTGGAAAAGGTCCAAAGTAGGGAAAATGTTTTTCACTATGGGGGTGATCAAACACTGGAATAGGTGCCCAGAGATGTTGTGGGACCTCCATTCTTGGAGGTACCCAAAAATCAAAAGGCTTGAGAAACCTTCTCTGACTGGACCTGCTGTGAGCAGTGGGTTGGACTCCATGACCTCTGGAGGACCCTTCCAACCTGAGTTATTCTGTGATTCTGTATCTAGACATCTAGGAACCAAATTTGCTGTTCAGAACTCTGATTTGTGAGTGTACAATGCTCACTGGTATACAGGGTCTGTGTAAGCTCCTGAATCTATCTTTCCACTTCTACACCTAAGATCTGTGTTATTTCTACCTGAAGTCAAAGGAAGCTAGTTAATTCAGACATAGATACCAGGCCTGAAAGTCTACAACCCAAGAACTTAGACGTACATACTATATAAAAAAAGCACAAAGTAAATTATACTAGTATTCCACATAGCACTTAAACTTTACTTTATATAAGAATTGAGAAGCAGTAAAGAATCAGGTTGTAAAGTATACTTATCACTCCTGCTTTCTTTAGAATAGGAAAGAGGCAATGGATCAGAAAAAAACTTTGTGGGATTTATCATATCTAGTCTCAAAAAAATAATTATAGTTGCTGGACAATCTGGGTAGATGTCTCAAACAGACATACAGTAGTAAAGCCTTACCTGTTTGTGCAATGTTATTTGTTTTGTAAAATGTGATTAGTTTCATTTACATTATTACGCATATTGAAGTAAACTTCTGCTTGAGGAATATGAACTTGTGGGTTTCCTTTAGCCTGATCTCAAACTCTTCACATAATTGGTTCAACAGATCTCAGAACTGAGAAGAGCTCCATAAGAAGGATCTTTCATCTCCTTTCTGTATTCTTCCAACAAAGTCTCCTTCTTGGATATCTTATACATATCTCAGACTTCCATACATATGCATTCATGCAGTCAAATACAACTCCTTTTTTCCTTAACTTCTGAAGTAACTTCAATTCAATATCTTTTAAAAAGAGTTAAGAGGGTTAATTTGGTAATTACTTGTGAATTTTTGTGGACTGTGTTATGTAAGGGGTCACAAAAGGTAATAGCAGTATCAGTCATAGTCCATTTTACCAAGGCCTGTAGTGACAGGACAAGGGGCAACAGTTTTAAACTAAAAGAGGGTAGATTTAGATTTGACATAAAGAAGAAATTTTTTACAATGAGGGTGGTAAGGCACTGGAAAAGGTTTCCCAGAGAAGTTGTGGATGCCCTGTTATTGGAAGGGTTCAAGGCCAGGTTTGATGGGGTTTGAGCAACCTGATCTGGTGAAAGATGTCCCTGCCCATGGTAGGGGTTTGGACTAGATGATCTTTAAAGGTCCCTTCTGATGCAAACCATTCTACAATTCTATGATTTTTGGGTAAAAGAAACTGTAGCTTGTGGCTTCTTCAAAAAAATTTTTTTCTAAAATCAGGATGAAAGTGATGGTGAAAAATCTGACTTTTAAAATTATATTTTCTCCTAAAGCACTATGAAAATGTTTCATTGTCCCAACAGCTCTAATATTGAAAGACATGTAATTATAATAAAAAAAAAAACTTCATTATGCATAAGTTTCATCAATAATAAAAATGAACAAGATATCTGAGTTGCATATTGAATATCAAAGGAAAATAAGCATTATATTAAACAGGGGAGAAAGAGAAAACTTTACTGCTATTCATTAATCTCAGGGTTTAAACTATAAATTATGATTATCTAACTGTTGTTTGACCTATAATCCCACTGCTAATATCCACTGTCTCAAAACATTTTTAGAAAAGTGACTCACATTGATTTTTAAGATGATCTAGTGAAGCATCTTCCTTTTTCTATTGATTCTTGTTGTTACAACTAGAATCCAAATGAGCTGTAAAAATATCAGAATACTGAAAGAACACAGAAGCAATTTTATCATTGTTATCACACCATATTTGCTTTAATTGGTAAATGATTGCTTTGAGTGTATGTATCAGCAGACTTTTCAAAAGCTTTTTCTCTGCTAAATCAAGGCTGCTGTCCAGCTCCCTGCTGTAGGAGGCTCAACACCTGATCTCAAAGTCAATGTCAGCATTTACTTTGAGTTCAGAAAGGCTGGAATGAAACTCTATTGTTGTATATTTTACAAAAACAAAGACCAACATTGAAAGTACCTATCCTCAGGTTAAAATCACTGAGCATGTTTCCATAAGTTTCTTCACACTGTACTTCCAACTGAAATTCTTCAGACCAATTAAAAGTCTCTTTGGTAGTAGAGACATATGTGTTTATCTAAAAAAAGAAAACTGAATTAAAACTGTAATGCTAGTTCAGAGGGTCAAATTGAGTTCTTTTTAGCTGAAAAAATAACACTTACTATGGAAAGAATATGGGAAGATAGCATTTGAGAATTAATTTACAAATGCTTAGAAAGAAAAGTTTGTTGTTGTTGTTCACATATCAACTCAAAGGCTTTTTGCATACCTCTTAGGTTTGCAAAATATCCAATGACACTGCTGGGATCTGTTCATCCTGAGCATTCAAGATGACTACAGAACATCTGTGCTAGTAAGTAGGTTTCCCAATGCAGCTGATGAGAAAAATTTCTCTTATCGCCAAGACTGCAAATGGGTCATAAGCTAATCACTATGACTACATACAAACTTACATTCTGTGCCTTGCCACATCCTAAATATATGCATGTCTGATCAGATGTCTCTGGAAACCAAAATACAGGAGGCTGGTTTGTGCTGGAGTCTCTCTCCTGAATAGTCAGGCCAAGCCCAGTGCAGACTTTCAGAGCAAAAAACTTAGGAGTGCTCCTGGGTCTAATGTTTACATACTTGAATTGTAAAATAACATCACTCCAACAGCTGCATGAATAAAATACCAATTTAATTGCATATGCACAGTGTGCAATTTCAAAGGGCCAGCCAAATAAAAAAATCAAACTTTCTAGACATTTGTCACCGGTAAGTATCATTTTCACAATCAAGTATTTACATGCTGCCAACTGGTGCCAACACCATTTGAAAAGAATACATTGCTGCAGCAGTAAGCTTTACTTCATTGTCCCCTGTTGCAAAGCATTGTTGAAGAAAACAGGACTCTTGCATTGATTTCAATGAGTTGTAACGTGTCACTTGTTAGGTAATGATTGGCAATTTCTAAAGTTGTCAGGAAATCAGTTTTCATGTAGATTGTATTAAGTGTGATGTATGGCTACCTTATTCAGGTATTTGTTCGTTTAAAAGAAAGAGAAATCTAGAAACATTACTTTTTTTGTTCTTATTTTAAATCCTATAGTCTCCTGATGCTAAAAATTAAAAGAAATATTGCAAGTCCTTGAGGCTTTAGGTCTGCCTCTATGTGTATTTCATTGTAATACTTCCTACTAAAACATACTCCCTGTAGTTGTGAAGTATTTGGATATATGTTTCAACAGAAGAGATGACTGTTAATTGGTGGCAGAATAAATAGAATAAGGGAAATCTTGTTGCTAAATACAATAAGAACAGTTTTGGACTGAGATAACTGGGCTGGGGGAAATGCTTTAAAATATAAACAAGATTTCACTGTACTGAAGCAGGTAAGAGCTGCAGGATTTAGGACAATCCATATAATGGATCTTCCCTTATGAAACAAAGATCAAAGAAGAAAAATAAAAGTAGAGCTATGGTCATTTCCAGGCCCCGCGATCTGAACACAGAGGGTTTTTTACATTTATGACATTCTGGCTTAGATAAGGGATTGTGTGTGACCTCTAAGCAGTCAACTGTTAAGCAGCAATAGGATTAACATTACGTAAAAGCGCTCAGGACCCTCTCTCTCTAGTGCAGAAATATGAAGATGTGGGACTGCGATTCAAGATGAGTGGATCACAGACTACCAGCATAATGCACCAGTCTAATCATCACCAGAAATAGTGAAGACATAAACTATGTGGATAGATGAAGGTGGTCGCACCTTTATAACAGGTGAAACTGATGTAGCAAAGTTGCTGATACAGGCTACCAGCTTTTCCCCATCTTCTTTTTTGCTGCCTCTTGCAGCCAGTGCTTCTGGGGGAGATGTTGACACAGATGTTCTTCCTTTGGGATGCGGCTGCTGACGCATGGCCCAGCTCCTTCTGCTGCCTCTCAGGTGGAAGGACAGAGGAGGCAAAGGGAAGCAAGAGGAGAGCTGCTGCTGCTCCAGTGACTGTCTGGAGAACCATGAGAGCTGTCAGGAAGTCAAGAGCTGGGCTGAGAGGCTCCTGCTGAAAGGAAATGCCAGTGAGGGGAAAGTATGCTGACAGAGCTTAACAAAATAAATTTTATCTGGCATTTACCATTTCTACAGGCAAAGGAGGAGAAACAGCGATCTGCACATACGCTGTTAATTTTGCATTGTTTTCTCGCAACAGCTCCAATATTTTTCCAGCTACGGTAGTAGTTAGATACATAGAAATGAAAAACACCTGCTATTTTTCAGATCAGAGGACTCAGGGTAACACATTTTTTCTCAAAGAGAACAGTTCATGTGTTCATGTAAATCAGATAATTAAGATCTTCTACGCATGTAGGGCTATTGTACACTTTCCGTCACTTATGGAAACACTGTCCTCCTTTTACCTCATATGAAGTATCGTGATTCAGTTGTTTTTCTTCTGAGTGAGAATTATTTTTATCCTTTATACCAAGCATACAACATTGTGTGGTGCCTTCAATCAACTCACACGTTCATAGTAGCAGCAGCTTCACACCATCACAAACATCAAGGAAACGTTGTTACATTTTGTATCTTAACAAGAAAGTTCGAAAAAAATTAAAAACAACGCAAAAGGAACAAATGTCAACAAAAAATCCCTGTCATACAAAAAATCCACCCAAAATACATCCTGACATGCAAATAAAAAAAAAAAAATTGTTTGACAAAAATTATTGACATTGTAAATATATTCACTGTGGATGGGTATTAGGAACAAGAGTATTAAGAATCTCTGAATTTTGCTCTTGAACTTAATGTTTCTTGTGACTTTTTAGAATCTCTGCTTTTTAAATGCTCTTCAAGAGAATGCATAAAAACAGGTCCTTACAGCCTTCAGATTTACTAAGACAATTTTTTTATATCTGGTTTTTCTCCAGGGAGGCTTTATGATCTGATATTTCTGCATGGACAAAATATTGATTTCTATTGTCAATAATATTCCTAGATCATACATAGGCTATAAAGACCTAGTTTAATTAATTTCTGGTTTGTGTTTTAAAGCCGTTTGTATTTCAACATACAAATAGAAAATAAATGCGTTACTAAGTTGAACTCTGATTTTCTTCAAAAATCCATAATATCTGTCATTATAAATATTTTTGGAGAGTTGTTGATGATGAGGCCTAAATTCTCAATTATTTAATCTATTTTAAGTTAAGTGAATTTAACTTCTGGGGTTTCCATCCTTTTTTTTATCCTTAACTCCTTTTCTCTTCTGCCTGCTTTATTGTTTCTAGTTTGGCCTGATACAGAACCCACTGGACAAGAATATTTTTCCAATTTATTTATTTGACTCTGGTTCAGGACCCTTTTTCCTCCAACTTCTTCACTCTTTCTTGCCTGATCTAATTTTCTCAAGGTCTCCATCCTTTTTTTTGTCCTTTAGCTGATAGTCTTCCTCTTTTCTAATATCCCTGCAATCTTAATATTCCTTTCCTTCATCTGGTAATTTCATTACCTTCTACCTGATCTTCAAAACATATCTTCACCACTGCTTCCTGCTTCAAAGATAATTGAAAACCCTTCTCTCCTCTTCTGGGCATGCTGGTCTTCTGCCCCTTTCTTGTCTTTCTTCTTTGATCCACCATTCATCTTTAAATGCATAGGCAAGGATTTTTGTCTGAATGCTCTTCAGGTGAAGGTTTAATTTCTGGATCCATCATGCAGTTGTGTGACACTGGAAAAATCCCTTCAGCGCTCTGTGCCTCTGTCCATTTTCCTCTTCTCACTGCCGGGAGTAAGAGTTTCTGTCTTTTTCATATAGCTTCTGTGGGAACAAACAGATGTAGAATTATAACACAATCAGACACAGTGGTAATAGGGTTATGTAGAAATCTTAGACTGATGAGAAGTTTGTGGCATTATACACAAATTTTATATGGTCTCGGGACAGCAAAGTGAGGCATGTTTGCTATCTATCTAGTGTATTCACAGAGCAAAAGCCTGGAAAGGACCTACTGCTGTATTTCAGAGACTGAAAACAATGGATGTTCATTCTTCTTCACCTTATCCAGAGTATTAATAATGCTAAAGATTTATTTCCAACTTCCAAAGAACTTCAGCACAATGATTAATTATCCCAACCATGCTAGGTATGGAGATGACCCTATAAAAAGATTTACTTTAAGATTGTCTACAGCTTGTTCTTTCTCCTGGATTCCAGGGGAATAACAGATTAAAATTCATTATAGTTTGAGAAGCAAGAGCAGTTTTAATTTTCTTTTCAAATTATTGAGACATCTGTATATTATTTTTGGGTTTGTTCACTATTCTCTTCGTAAGTGCAAGGAAGAAAAAGTTTTGAAAATTTTGAAATTTAGTTCTGGAACTTTATGAAGCTCCAACACCAACCATATCAGTCTCATTTTGGGCAACATATTTCTATAATAACATTTTTTTTTAAAATGTGTTGAAGACAATTTTTTTTCTCTTCTCCGATGTATTTCTGTTGTTTTCTCTCTTATTTCATCAAATCATGTTGCAGAAGATATTTTTTAAAAATTGATTTTAATTTTCATTTCACATATATAATTTGATAGTTTTATAAGAAGGAGCAGAAGGAGGAGGAAAAAAAGAAAGCAGTAATTAAAAAAACACTTCCTCAGTAATTACGATTTTACACTTCAATGTTATTCATAAAGGTGGTTGCATTTTTTCTTTTTGCTTTGCTTTGTTCTAAAAATCTGAACAAATTTTGGAAATTTATCTGAAAGCAACTTTCCCTAAGGGAAACATGTCTTTTTTTCCTCTTCATAGATGTTGACACAGGAAGTTTGATGTTTAATGAATAGGTATTTTTAACCACCTAGGAGAAAGAAGAAAAGGTAACCCATCAAGACATAGTCAGCTTTAGGTTATTAAATCTTGGGGAGGCAGACAGTGTACCAGACACTGTGCATCTATTCCTAGTTGCAGATAGAAGTGCATTGTTAGCTGTGTCCACATACATTCAAAAAGTTAGTGAATTAAAGTAAAAGAGGAATTAATACCATAGCATTGATTTCCTGACCAATGGTTTATATTTGAAATTTTTATATGTTGCAACTATCCATTTGAGTAGAAGAAATTTGTTAGGAAAGCAGTTCTGAACTTTAAAAAGCCTTTTTCTGAAATGCTAATTTGAATAAATGTACCTCTGAGTCTCCAGTATGTTACTATTCAACTTGTTAAGAAAAAACAAAAAAGTTTTTATATAAGAGATCATCACAAGATGATTCTCTGGCTTCCAGGGCACACAGAATAAGTCATACAAACATGCTAACATTTCAAATCAAAGTGAATTCCTTCAGCGAAGTGCTCTTTGTTTTGAAACTAAAGGAAGATTAAAAAAATGAACAATAATTGTGAGATGTAGGTCATAATTCTGTTCCACTGGTTTTGGTAGTAAAAGGCTGTAAGGTATGCTTGCAAATGTATTAGTAGCTTTACCATAGTGAAGTAAACCCTGTACGGGTCATAAAGGGATTGCTTTATATAACCCATTTTATAGAATTTCATTGTTTCAATATAAAGTTTTAATACAGAGTTTGAAAAATGCTATAACTAAACTCTGACTTCTTTCTCTTCTTTTCCTTTAAAAAAAAGAAAGTACTGTAAGATCTTCACCAAGGAAATTTGAGCTTCAGCAGTTTGCTCATAACTTGGGCAAAAAGCTCTGAGAAATAACATAATATTATTCTTTCAGTATGTTAATAACAGGTGATTTTCACAATATGATCCCAATAGTGAATTTTCAATCTGTCCATGGATTCTTGTCTTCCCAACTAGAAGGCAATGATTGCACGTTATTCTCTCTCCTCTTCCTCTTGAAGCTAGAGACCACGTTGATTACATGGCAATGTACATCTAATACGTACATGGATACATACATATGTGACAAACAGATGTCCTGGTTTGGACTAAAACAGAACCAATTTTCCTTTCAGTGATTTTTACTTTCAGCTAAGTCTCTTCTAAGTAACTGCACTTTCTGAAACTAATTGCAAGTTTTGCAGACAGTGTCTACTTCTAGGACTGATAACGCTCAAAGTTTATAGTTATCACTGAGGCACCGGTAGGGAGGTTATGCAGAAAGGCACTTGCTGTACTTATTCTTAGAGAAACCAAGGTCATTGCTAAATTCCTCACTAATTACGAGTGAAGAGATGCAAAAGGGTCGTACCCCCAGGGAGGAGCAGACAGGACAGATGACCCAAAATCGACCAGCGAAGGTATTCCACCCCATACACATCATTCTCAGTATAAAGCGGGGGGATCATGAGGGTCTCACCCCTTCTGCTATGGCCGGTGTCCGAAGAGGACTCTGTCCATTTTCCTGCTGCCCCTGATCCCAATCCGTGCATCCCTGAATCCAGTTCCCATCCGTCGCTGGGACCAGTCTGGGCCTTCCTGGAGCCTGCCCTGCAGTGCCAGTGGTGACGTGACAAACATCGGGGGAGCTTGGTCTTGGTTTTATATATATTTGTATAAATTTAATTATTTCTATTACTATTATTATTATACTATTTTTCATTATTATAGTTCATTCAAACTGTTTTAACTTTCCAACCCATAAGTCTCTCTACCTTTTCTCTTTTCCTTCCCCTTCTGGGGGAGGGGGAAGAGAGTTAATAGAGGGTGTCTGCCACCGGTTTAATAGCCAACCCAGCCTTAAACTGTGACAACGGACTTTATCTACTTCACCAGTAGCACTATACCCAAGGTAACACAATCCACATTACATATTTATTTTATGTGGCATGTTTAAGTGCATTTGGAAGCTGAGAATGGGTCATTAAGGAAAGAGTTAGTACAACTGCACAAAATTATTTCATACAGAATCATGGTTTTCACTGGTATGGTCTCATCTGCTGAGTTTGGAGTGAATGGTGAGGAGGAATGGGGATGTAAGAGAGGGCGGCACTGTTCTGTATGGGTGTGGTGTTGTGGATATTTTTAGCAGTGAAGGAGTTTCCCCACCAGAGTCTGAACAGTGCACTGACCTTCATGCTCCTATGGGGAGCTAATCAGATTCACGAAGGTAATGAAATCAATCCTTTGTAAATACTTAGTGTGGAAAGATCATTGAAAACCACAGATAGTAAAAATAAAGTAAGAAAATATTGAAGTGAAAGACTGGAGCAATTCAAAGCTTCAGTGGATCTGATTTTTTTTTTCCAAATACAGAGGACAGCTGGAAGGAAATCAGGACACTCTTTACAATATAGCTGCCGGCAAAGCATATTATTATGAGGAAGATAATCAGAAGACAGCTCTATGATACTTGCCGGTTCTGTAGCGCTTTATGTAGGATTTTTTTCACTTGATGCAGGTAGAGGTTGAATTTGAAATTGTATTTAATAAAATGAAGTGTAGTGCACACTATGTAAGTACAACAACAGAAAGGTACGTTTTTAAACAAAGACCCTGAAAAAAGTAACTAAGGCTGTAGGCACGTGATGGTTGTGTTTCTAGTTCTGCAAGGAACTTAAGGGAGAACTCAGTACTAGGTGGGATTTCCTTTAAGGATGAAAATACTGTAGTTATTACAGAAAATGGTACTCATGAAAAGGACACAAAAGGGCATTTAAAATAAGAAGAGAGATAGAAATGGTTTATACTGTCTTCAAACGTAAACAAACAGTGAGAAAGCTATTAAGACATGTTACTTACATCAAAAGCACAGGCCAAATCAAATAAATGATTCTGTGTTGCTGGCACAGAAAATTTAGACTCCCAGACTGAGGTGTTTAAGACAATCTGGAAAAGCGGACTTTGTTCTTCATTTTTATTTTTATTCCATCTGAGAGTACTTTCTGGAAGATCTTCTAGCTTGATGGATGATTGTTATTGGATATGTTTTGCTAGCCATTATATGCTCAATATAATAATTAACACATAAAATGGAACTTGGTTTAGTCAGGACAACTTTAAATAGTTGCCAGGGAAATAAAGGTTTTTACACATAATCCTCTTTCTCAAATAAAGTGGTACAGGTAAACAGCATAGAAGTATATTCTGTGAAAAAGCAGAATGATTCTGATTAGGTCTAGTTATTATTTGTGAACATTTTGTTCAGTAGAAAAAAACGAACAAAAAAGATCTGAAATGAATTTTTGTATAGCAAAAATCTAATGCCAGACACTGGAGACCTGCAAAACCATCGAAGAGGCAGATAAGACAAAATAATAACAAAATAATACGGATCTGATGGTCATGGATGCTTCCAAGGAAAAAGGTCTATACCTATGATGAAAAAAATGATATATACATCTGCTTGTTATAGGAAGTAGTCTTATAGTTATTTGAGGCAATTTGCTAGAGAAAATAGCAGAATACTAGAGGAAAGGAAATCAACTGTAACTGATTCTGTTATTTCTCTTCAGACAGAAATAACAAAACAACAGCGCTATAAGTTGCGGTATAATCAGAGAAAGTGAAATCATTTTCACGCAACAATAATAGAGGCAATGTTCTAGCAGAGCCTTGAAAGTATTCCAACAATGGTGTGGGGGAATTTAAATAGTGAAGTGACACACACTGATTGTAGTGGTACACTGCTCCTAAGTATTTGGAATTTCACTCTATATGTGTGGTTTGGAAGAATACAGAGTATAAACTGATGTAAATATCTTAAACAATATAAAAGTATTAATGGTGGAACTGCTGAGGTGATTGGGCAGTAGCAAACCCATATGGTTGTCTCCTTGTGAAGATTTCTTCTTCCCACATGTTTTTGCTTGCTTTTACTTTAGTGGGATCCAGATCTGTTTGATTCATACTAAGAACTGGTAGCAAAAATACCTCCACACCTCCACCTCAGGAGTAAAATATGCTGAGCAAACAAATGACTCATTTTGGGACCCTGAATATCTAAGCAATAAATTCTGGTTACTTCATAAAGACAATGTGTTTTGAATAAAAAAATAAAAAGACTTGTATAATGCAAACCTAATAGTTGACACATTTCTTCATATTGTTTGCTAATAAAGCTTTAAAAGGTGCATAGTAAAATGTAAATGAGAAGGTAAATTTAAATTTTCCTGCTTCATTTCCATCATCTGTTAAAGGAAAATCTACCATCCCTATAGAACAATTACAGGTGATTTTCTTTTCCCAAATGCTTTAATTCCTTTCACTATGTAGGTTAACAGTTATCTCCACTAATTGGAGAAAATGGATTCAGTCTCAGAAGAAACTTCACTTTGCATTTTAGTAGCAATGAGCTGTTTTCCAATGTAAAGACTTATCTTTACAAAACACTTTTAGACACCTCTGGAAGGTGGAGGAGGTGCAAAAAACCTCCAGAGACTGACAATGCAATAATGTAATAGCAATTTCTTCATTTTTCTTCCTAGCATTATTGCTGGGTCCCTCCAACAATAGGGGAGCCAGCTGCAATGTCATTGTTCCCTGCAGTGATTCAATAACAGAAATGCAATATGTATTAAAATTGTAATGAAGAGAGAGCGAGAAAGAGATCTAGGTTAATGTAAGGGTAAGGTTCAATAAAGAGTGAGTGAAATTTCTGATTCTTCTATCAGATGCATTCATGTAGGTATAACTTCAATATCAGGAAACTACGGTGTCAATCAAGGGAAAAATTATATATGTAGACAGGATAAATAGTAAGTGGGATTATTCAGTTTGTAAATTGAAACATAGGTATAAGACCTTTCTGAATCGAAGCCTAAGATGTTTTGTTATTGGTATGTCCCTAGCTTAGTTTCTTTGTCTTCCTTCTCTCATATACACACAACGATGCAAACCTTGAAAAAAGGATGAGCTGCTTCATTCTCTGTTGAAACATAAATGTTTGCAATGTTCTTACAAAAGATGATACACACACTGAATTTAAGTCCTGATAACTACATCAAAGGGGTAGAGTTTTCACATTATAGATACAGTCAGTAGCAAAGTCTTTAAAAACTATTTTCATTGCTTCTGTATATTGAGTATGATACTTAAGTTGAAGTTGTGGTAGAAGAACTGTTACTAGAAGAATCAGGAAATTATATAAAAGGATGGAATGGACCTTAATTAATTCTTGATCTTATTTTAAGAGCAACATGGCTGAAACAGGCAGTCATACTTTTATATGCGATGAATTCTGCAACACACTTTTTTAGGAAAAATCGAGGCAGTGGGAACGACTGACTAATTTAAAGCTAGAACAAAACTAATGAAATGGTGAAAGAAAAATATTGTGTTCTGTGCAATACCAAGGTATAATAATTACTAAACTCCCATTAATAAAACTGGGGTACTATGTATATAAAGTTATAGTGCAATTAAGGCCTAGTGTGTGATCACTACATACACATTTAGCAAGATGAAGGACTTAACATTCTGCAGAGAGCAAAAGGCCAAACAGCAACCATGAGCGAATATATACGTTGCCTAAGTTTCCCCTTCTACAGTCCTGTCATTGGACATACACTGTCTTCCATAATAACTGACTTACAATAAGATGTTGATCACATTTTTGGTCTTTGTATGTACCTGCGTGGCAGGATATCAACCACAGACAGTCCTAATGAGTCTCAGCATATAAAATGTAGAAGGCCTACCTACATTTGTACACAAGATAATCAATAACACAGTCTTAGAGGACCTTCTGGAAGTTTTCTCTTAGATTATCTTCTACTGACAAGATATAACTAGCTTGATTTAATAGCAAGCACACAGCTTGCAACTATTCAGCTAAATCCTTTTAAAATTGATTGTTGAAAAAAAAATTGAATTTTTGTCAGTTTTTTGCTTTGCATACTTTGTTTATTGTTTTCTTTGTTTGCTAAACTGGAGCTGTAAGTAACCTTTCCCTTTGAAGCAAATTCAATGCATGAAGATCTTCATAATTTATTAGTTAACCGCTGCTTAGTAGGTTTCACTGCAACTTGCAATACAGTCACGTCGGAGTATTTCTGAATAATGTATTTATATCTGTAACAGTAGGAAAGTGAAATGTTGCCAAACTGAAACAGGTAGCCATACCTTATAGGTGATGAAATTCTGGAACATAAGTTTTTAGGAAAAATGGAGGCAGTGGGGAGAACTGATTAATTTAAAGCTCGACTGATAACTAATGAAATAGTAAAAGAACCAAAGGAAAACCCCATTGAGTCGTGTACTATTATTCAGCCAATAGAAGTATTTAACATAGAAATGACCCTTTACCTAAAGAGCTGAAAATTTCAGATCAGCAGCTTCCTCACTGCACTTACAACCCAGCATGCCTGTTTCATTGTCACACCTGGAATCCCAAAGAGCTTTGCTGCCCGATGGTTGTGTTGCTCACAGCTCTCAGGGCATGCTGGCAGGCCAGCTCCTCCACCCACCAGATGGAGGGCTTCGTCCCAGGGCCAAACCACTTACTTCCAATCTCTGGGACAGGGATCACATATCAGAAACAAGGGTATTGGAGGGAGAGGGAACCATCTAAGGCTTCAACTTGACATGGGGTCTGACTATGATCAGGATATGTATCCAGGTGATGCAAACAGGGAAGTGCTTAGAAATCCCAGAGAACAAGCATAACTAAGGGTTTATTTGGGTATTATGGTAACCCCCAAAGAGTAGATTTCGTAGTGAATAGCTCTCTTTGTACAGACTACATAATTTTTTTCAGTATGAGTGCTACACATTTCTCATAGGTCAGACCAGTTCACTTTACCCAACAGAAGCTGTTTAACTTTCAAGAGCAGCTGGGATATTGCTTTCCAACAAAAAGAGAGATCTAGAGTGTGAGGATTTCCTGTCAAGCTGCTGGAAAATATAACTGATTTAGATTGTCTGTAGCCAGACTTCAGCTGGATAGTCTACAGGTACCTTTAGGGAAGACTTCATGGTCTTGATCTTTTTCAGCTCTTTTAGACTTATGTAGCGTAGCTCTGACCACAGTTTTCCTGTGTTTCCTACAGGAATTTCTTAACGTTTATCAAGTCACTTAAGAATGTTACCTAAAGTGACTCTCAGGCTGCATCTGGTATGACCGTTTTATGTACATAATGGTGCTGAATTTGTAGAGCAGAAAGAATTGCATTCCAAGGGAAAAAGAGGGGAAAAATTAAAAGCAACCCTTAAATTTCCCTCTTCAACACTGAAAGGATGTATCATTTCTACAGGCATGCTACAATTTGAGTACCTCCTTTTTTTTTTTCAGTTTCTGTTAACCTCTTCCTAAGCCATTCTCCCTGCTGAATTAAGAGCCAAATCTGTATTCTATTTAAAACATAATAGGTTAGGAATTCAGCAAGATTAGTTATTAACAAGACTTGTCTATAGAAAATTAATTTGCTGGTTTTATTTATCATTTGCACAGATTCTTCCTTCTCCTCTGCTAGCTATGTGACGGATGGGACATTAATAATACACACGTTCTATAAACAACTCTTAAAATGCAAGGTATGCTTGTTTAAAACATCAAACATTTACGATATGAACATAATATGAAAGAAAACTATTTCAAACCTCGATGTAGCAGATAATTTCCTTAGAAGAGAACATATGAGAGCAGCTTACCCATACCTCCATCCTTTTCAAACTTTTTTTTTAACAGTTCAGTTCAGCAAGGCAAGGGTTAAAAAATAAAAGCAAATCAAGCCAAATGACATAAAATAAGTAACACAACATAACCTAACCACCAGCACAAACACACATCTAAAGCAGAAATTATTTTAGAACTTATCAAGAAAAACTTACGGAAACTGCCAGTGTAAATTCAGGGAAAGAATATCGCCATGGATTTCCACAAAACAGTAAACAGGCAGCAGTTATTCAGCTCTTCCAATTCTATCATTCCAAAATGAACTGCAAGCTGCCTTGTGGACATCATTCATAAGAAAGCAAAAAGATGTTTCTTATGACAGTTCAGCCACTGTCTTCTGTTCTTATAATAAATTGACCAAATAGTAGGTTGAGAATTTCAGAAGAATTGCACAACGTGGTAATACGAAGTTCTTATAGGAACATTATCAGAACATGCTAATCAGTTGTACATGACCAAGAAGTGAGAGCATGGAATATCTTTTATTCCCTATGCTGGAAAGTCTGACACAAGTCAGTAATTTGAAAATGAAAAAAACCCCAAAGTTATGGATTGCAAATATTCTTATTAGCAGGCAAAAATTAGACAAATAACTTTAGCAAAAACCAGGAACGTTTTGAAGAAAGTTGTGAATTTATTGTAAACAAGTTTTTTTAGCATAATTTTAAATCAGTACAATATTGACACGTGTTATGATGTGGAATATGTATTGGTAATAAAACGTCACTTATTGCTGAATAAAATTAGCAGAATCCTGAGACCATGTGAGGCCAAACCACATTCTAGTTCTCTTAAAATCCGTTATGTCAAAGAGACCACTATGCAATCTTAACAACTCCTGGCTTAATAATAGTGCTTCTGATGGATCCATACCATACTATGTAAAACAAAGTTCTCTGTAAGGAATCAGTCAGGAGACAGAGTGGTGCTGCAGCAGCCTGGCTACGTGCAGTTACAGTTCAGAGGGAAGACAGGCAGCATTGTCAAGGTTCTGTGAACATTCTGGGAAGCTTGGTTTAGTATCAAAGTCTTAATAGAGCATGACCTTGAGCGAAGAGACAAACAATTTGTGAGAGACTTTCGGTATGAATGCTTGCTCTGTAGTACTTTGAAAAGATCCACAAGTACAGGTCACACTATACTTGAAAGTTGCAGAGCAATAAGGTCCCCATATTCGAGGTGTAAGGTCCTTATATTCCAACCTGAATAACAGAAATACTGTATAGCATGCTGCTATTTTTACCATTTAGGATTTTCAGGTTATTCCTGACTATAATCTACAATTCATATAAATCCTGTGGTGTCACAAAGAATCACTAATTTTGTGCTCAAATATTTATCATTTTCTGTAATGGATAAACACCAACCTCCAACAGTATGCCTGTTAGATTTGGGTTAGATTCCAAGGGCTAAATTTACAAAAGCTGAAGGAAGAGTCAGCAATTTGCTATGTTAGATCTGTCTTCTTAAAATTCAGTAAGGCTTGATTAGCCACTGAAAAGAGATTTTAAACACTTGAGCAAGATCTGCCTTCATTGTTATAAAATTTTTGGTTTAGGTACTCTAAGCTGCAATTGGAGAAATTTATTAACTTCTCTAATAAAACATTAATTGGAGTGTCCCTTCGTAAAATTTCCTAGAAATCCTATAAAGCATATTTGCCACGAGCCGCTGTACTCTTTCAAACCAAATTCAGAGTATATACTTCATCAATTATTAGTCTGCTCTGAACTAGACTTCAAAATTTGAAATAGCTGCCCTTTGCATGCTGCATGTGCTCAGCTGGAGAACTGCTAAAGGTGTAAAAAAGATATTTAAGAATTCAAAATAATACTAATAATCCACAATCTAACCTTTTTCTATATCCCCTTCCTTAAACATGGTATAAATCTGAATCCTTCTTTTGCAAGTTCTACACACTGAAATTATTTTTGCTGACTCTTGTACCACCTAGTCCATGTTTAGCCTATCCAAGTGCTTTCTGTGACAGATTATTGTTGAAGCACAAGTTTGAAAGGGAAATATTAAATCCCTCTTATTTAGCAAAGTTGTACTTCTAGAAACTGAAGAGAAGGTCTGCACAGTCCTCAGAGTAAGCTGCAATAGATCCATATATCTTCATATTGTGTTTGGCTACTGTATTGAGTCTGGCTGAGATGGAGTTAGTTTTCCCCATAGCAGCCCTCATAGTGCTCTACTTTGTACTGGTAGCTAGAAAGGTGTTGATAACACACTAGTGTTTTGGCTACTGCTAAGCAGTGCTCACACAGCATCAAGGCTGTCTCTCCAACATTCCCCCCTCACCAGTAGGCTAGGGGTGGGCAAGATATTGGAAGGAGACATAGCCAGGACAGCTGGCCCAAGCTGACCAAAGGGATATTCCATGCCATATGATGTCTCCTCAGCAATAAAATCTAAGAGAAAGGAGAAGGGGCGGGGGGGAGGGGGTGGGCAGGCATTCGTTATTACAACATTTGTCTTCCAGAGAAACCGCTATGCGCTTGGAAGCCCTACTTCCCAGGAAGTGCCTGGACATCACCTGCTGATGGGAAGTAGAGAATAAATCTTTTGTTTTGCTTTGCTTCTGCACATGGTCTTTGCTTTTGCTTTATTAAATTGCCTTTATCTTGACCCACAAGATTTCTTCCATCTTATTTTCTTCTCCTCCCCTGTCCTGATGAGGAGGGGAGTGATTAAGCGACTTGGTGGGCACCTGGCATCCAGCCAAGGTCAACTCAACACAGCTACCAGCAATGCCAGGCTGCCCTTGCCACTTATACAAGCTGTAGTATGACGCTAGCATTAGGTTCTTCGCTATCCTGTGTAACACCATCTTTGTCCCTCTATTCTGGGCTTTGAAAGGACTATTGCAAAATAACTGCAGGAGCAGAAACTATTTGGGTTCAAGATTCAGCTCTTTTGGGGACTATTTTCTGTAAGATAATGACTGTGGTGAAAATATTTGACAGAATTCATGCTCTTTTTTATGACATTGCTGAAAATAGTGTAAATATAATAATAAATGACAAGATATTCTCAATATAATTTCTATTTATGTAAGGAACACTTTTGCTAAACTGTCCAACCCTATTACTTTGCCATGAAAGTTCAATATTTTGCATTATGCAGCAGCTTCACATTTCTAAGGAATAAATCTTTTAATAGTTCATTCTTGCCTTGAGATTGTGTTACTGTTATTTTTGTTCTCTTTAAGTTAAAGTTCCTGTATGTTCATTAATCCATAAACCCATTACACCATTTTTATAGACACATTTGGAAGTGTTAATTCCATGTCCCCATACCTGTATAGTTTTCCAGTGACAAATATTGTTTCCTTCTGTGTTGTATGACATAACTTTGTCTTGAAGGTCAGAGAGCATGTTTACACTATCCACACAAAGCTTCTGGGAACAGCAATGAATATTTTACACATAAAGGAAAGACCCATCAGGAAGATTTGAGATTAAGATGAGGTGTAGTTTCATTGCACTATAAAAGCTTTGTGCACCTATGTCATGAGTTCTATGTGCAGTTGTGGTGTGAATGATAAGAAGGATGTAACAGAAATGTTACAGAGGAGGGTCATCCAGGTTGGATGGGGCTTTGAGCAACCTGGCCTAGTGGAAAGGTGACCCTGCCCATGGCAGGGGTTTGGAACTAGGTGATCTTTAAGGTCCCCTCCAACTCAAACCATTCTATGATTCTATAATTCTATGAAGATCATTAAGGGAGTGAAGAAGCTTTATTACATAGAGGTCCCCAAATTACTTGAATTAAAATGATTGAGGCTCATAAAAATAAAGAAAATGGTGATTAAGATAAAACAGAAAAATTTTACACCAAATTAGAGATTGCAGATGCTCAATAAAACTTGTAAGAGTTACTATTAAAGCAAGTAGAAGGATTTTTTACAGATCAGGCAGTGAACTTCTGGAACTTGCTGCTACAAGGCAGTTGTAGAAGCAGACACAGTAGCAGCAGATTGAGTATTTTCCCTAACTGACTTGCCACTGCTGAGGCAGAATATGATGCTAAGCAGATTGTCGATCTCAACAACAGCACATTTCTTATGTCCTCATCATAGCTTTTCTTGTAACGTAAAAAGGTGAATTAGAATAGGCAATGTAGGGCTGTTGTAAATTGACCTAAAGCAGCCTAGATTACCTTCGCCAACTGATAAAACTGATGAAAAATCATTTCAGCTTAGTCTGTTCCTTCTCTTTGGCTATTGCAAAAGCTTTATAAAACTTGCTTTTTTTGAAATAAAATCTTTATAAACACAGCTAAGAGAACAGAAACTAGATTTGTTTATTTAAGAAAGATATCTATTTTTCCAACAAAGATAACTTTTACAAGATGTCTAGTCCATACAGCTTAGATTTCAAGCTAGGTTTTTCTTGGTCTTTTTTTTTTTTTTTTTCAATCTTCTGGGTCTTTAACCGAAGAATTTGGTAAAAGGATTTACTCCCTCAATGAGATGGATTTTTTTTCCATTGACCGTTTCCCTTTTTGTGGAAATCAAAACATGGAGAAGAGTAAAAGGAACTGGTGTTTTGTGAAGTTGAGACAAGGATGAGGGGTCCATCTCAGAATATCTTCCAGTGCCCTCATTTAAATGTAGCCAATGTTAATGAAGGTTGAACCTGGGCTCACTACCAATGTGATTTAGAATTCATTATATGCTCTCAGACTGATGCATAAGAGCATCAATGAGCCCAGAGCTACTCAGGTTTTTTTAAGATGTCCTTCTCTTCCATTTGCAGGATCTCTACTGCCCAGAAAAAAACAAGTCACTTTATCATGATAGTAGAAATGTCAGTGGACAGTCTGTCTTGCTTTTTCATGGGCTTGAAAAAAAACTTTCGACCACATCACACGTTATAGAAGTAGCTATAATACTACTTGTGCAAAAGAAGGCCAGAAATACTGCTGAATTATGCAGTTTGCAAAGCTTAGTTTTCTCTGTAAGTCTTAAATGGTAACACTTCCTGCATCCTGTTCTTGAAATATTGACCATCAGGCACTGATCCTAATTTTCCATCTAATCAGGGTACAGAAACCATGCCTGTGGTGAGTCATCTGTCACAGAGATTTCAAATTAGCAGATTTCAAGTATTGACTAGTAAAAGCAGTGTTCACTTTCCTGGGATTGTTAACAATCTGTAAGATAATATACAATATGTCTACAACTGCCATTAAGGGAAGAGTGATGAGGATAAACCTCATTTGTAACAAAGTTATCGCTCTGCAAACACTTAATAAATAAAAGACAAGCCTGACTTAGTGAAGAGCTCCTAATGAGTATTTCAAACTTCATTGATGCCAAGAAGTGAAGTAATAACTACTATGAAGTAGTAATGTTGTTTTAGCTGTATGGTTTAAAGATGTAACAGCCTCCTTGTGATCTTAGCTCAATAAACTCTCCTCACTAAATCAACACCGTTCTACGATTTTATACAACATATTGTCTGATTTCAGAACACAGACAATCAAAAGTGTGAAGTGCAAGTGTCAGCTCTTTTATGTTTACAGAGTCGTGCAGGTCCCAGAAACATAGACACACAATTTCTGTATGTATCAAAATATTTGCATTTGTATCATTTGTCAAGATGAACTTTGCTGATGGATATGGAAATGCACTCAGTTAATGTTAAAAAGGGTTTTTTAAAAAAGGTAGTAACAGAAGCAATCATTTTAACACTGTAATAGGATCTATACTTATGCTATTGAAACTATAATTATTTTAGCACCTATTTCATTGTTCCTTCACTTAATGCTTTGACAAAATTCAATAATTTGTGTTTTTCATATATTTAAGTGACTGGGCATTTCTCTTAACAGTTAAGTAGATATTTGCTTAATTGTCTTGTCTTTTATTATGAATATCAAATTTAAATGTCATGTTTTTTCCAGTATTGTGAGAAACTGATGAACTTAATGCTGATTTTTTTCACTGTTAAAACTGATATGTGAGAGGACAAATGTATAGTAGTCTTCATTTTCAGACACAAAGCTTCAACAGAATCCAGTAGGAACTGCGGAAGGATATGAGGTTTTCCATTTTCATTTTTTTCCATTAAGAACATCTCAGTCACATTTATGCAATTCTGCTTGATGCCAGAATGGTTCTTTTCTTGTTGCTCATCAAAACATTTATCTTTCTGCAAAAAGGTACATCTTCACGATAATTGTAAGAAATGGAATAACCATTACTATCTTTTCACCAAGTGGGACAACAATGTTATAATATATCTGATTACTAATTGCTTTATAGCCCAATTTCTATCTATTTGAAGGAAGGTTTACGTTAGTCAGCTACTCATGCAGGAAATAATTATATGTAGTCACTAAAGGCAACTGTTTTCCCCAGTCATAAGAAATATTTATTATATAAGGAGTCTTTAGAGAATAAATATATTAGCTCTCTTACTTACAATAATTTGTGAACCTGTTTAAATTTACCTCTTGGAAAAATCTGACGAAAAATAAAATGAGAAGTGTTTTTATCATTTTTTATAAGAAACTGTTAAAAGACATACCTTCACTAATTCTTAAATAATAATCAGGCATATCTTTTAAAAAATTGCTCCAGTTGCCTATTTTCCTTTGTTGACATCTATTTTACTATTCAAAGTTTCTTTAGATTGTGTTGTCTTTGTATTTATCTTGTGAATTTCACATTTTCAACAGCTTGCTTTTGGTACAGTAGTTAGTAATTTTTTGCACACTTAGAAAAAAATTGTTACTGGTAAAAGCCAGTTTAGACTCAGTGAAGTTAATGTACCTGTTACAATGTAGTTGGCTGGGATTCTGGTTCATAATTCCAGGAGAGTCAGAGTCTGCTGAAATATGTGGTTACAACAATGGTAACAAAATCACGTATTTTGTTGAACATTTATTTTCTGTATTATAATTCATTTTCAACAAACTCCTCTCCCCCTGGCCAGACTAGTCAAGGCAGCTCTTGCAAAGGGAACAGATCATAAAAGATATCTTTGAGAACTGTGTCTGTTATTGAGCCTCAAGTGTCCATGAAAATATGCCTCAGGAGTGATTAAAATCTACTTTGCTTCTCATTGGTCTAGGGTATGATACCATCAGCCATTTCATCAGTTTGATTTCTCCATCACCAGCTGAGGAATATTTTTGAACTATTCTTCCTTCCCCTGCTACAAGCTGTGCTTGTAGCACAGCTCAGTGTTTATTTGCCTAATGACTTATGAGACCAGGAAAAAAAGTACTTTCTTTCTTTATTTATTTAAATCAAATTGTCAGAGAAGCACTGGATTTTTATGCCAAAGAGGATTTTATCTTTTGAACTAATGAAGGTCAGTGAAGCTGGCTGAGGGAAGGGGGAGATGCACGGAGACAGCACGTAAAGAGAAGCAATTTCCAGGAGAAGAAAATGTGAAAAGTAGTCAGCTGTTTTGACTAGATCTGAATATTTCGTCTACAGATATTTGATATTGGGCATTTAAGACAAATCTATTTATTGCATTCTTAAATTAACATTTAGGGGAAAAAAGAAAGGAGTGGATTAGTGGCGTGGAAAAGGGTTTTTTATCAAACTTAGCACTGGAAGCAGGTGTATGGATAGAAAGACATGAGACAGCACAGATTTCATAGAATCATAGAATGGTTTGGGTTGGAAGGGACCTTAAAGATCATCTAGTTCCAACCCCCCTGCCACAGGCAGGAACACATTTCCACTAGACCAGGTTGCTCAAAGCCTCATCCAATCTGGCCTTGAACACTGACAGAGAGGGGGCATCCACAACTTCTCTGGGCAACCTGTTCCAGTGTCTCACTACCGTCACAGTAAAGAATTTCTTCCTAATTTCTTCCTAAGGGGAAGTGTAAAGTCCTGCACCTGTGAAGGAACAACCCCATGCAGTAGTACATGCTAAGGCCCACTCGGTTGGAAAGCAGCTTTGCAGAAAAGAACCTGGAGTCCTGGTGGGCACCAAGCTCAACATGAACCAGCAATGTGCCCCTGCAGAAAGGAAGGCTAATGGTATCCTGGGCTGCATCAGACAAAGTATTACTAGCAGCTGGAGGGAGGTGTTTCTTCCCCTCTACTCAGCACTGGTAAGGCCACACTTGGAGTGCTGTGTCCAGTTCAGGGCTCCTCTAGACAAGAGAGACATGGACATACTCCACAACTGGAGTGCTGTGGTGGATGGCTACAAGCTTTTCAGAAGAGACAGGAGAGGAAAGAGAGGCTGTGGGGTGTCTCTTTACATTAGGGAGTGTTTTGATTGTATAGAGCTTAAGGACAGTGATGCTAAGGTTGAGTGGGATAAGAATCAGGGGGAAGGCCAGCAAGGCAGGGAGTCTGTTATAGACCACCCAACCAAGATGAAGAGGCAGATGAACTATTCTATTCTACAAGCAGCTGGCTGATGTTTCATGATCACTAGCCCTTGCTCTAATAGGAGACTTTAATTTGCCGGATGTCTGCTGGAAAAAACTCAGCGGAAAGGAGCCAGTCTAGGAGGTTCCTGGAGTGTGTGGAAGATAACTTCCTAACACAACAGGTTAGTGAGCCCACCAGGGGAGGTGCCCCACTAGACCTGCTGTTTACAAACAGAGGAGGTCAGGTGGGAGATGTGGTGGTTGGAGACCGTCTTGGGCACAGTGACCAGAAAATGATAGATTTTTTGATTCTTGGGGAAAGAAGGAAGGGGGTCAACAAAACTTCTGCTTTGGACTTCCGGAGGGCGGACTTTGGCCTATTTAGGACACTGGTTCAGAGAGTCCCATGGGAAATAGTTCTGGATAACAAAGGGGTCCAGGAAAGCTGGACATACTTTAAGAAAGAACTCTTAAAGACGCAGGAGCAGGCCATCCCCATGAGCCGAAAGACGAGCAGTGGAGGAAGAAGTCTGGCTTCATTGAACAGGGAGCTTTCACAGGAACTTAGGGGAAAAAAGAAGGTTTATGATCTTTGGAAAAAGGGGCAGGCAACTCAGGAAGAGTACAAGGATGTTGTTAGGTCATGCAGAAGGAAAATTAGAAAGGCGAAAGCTCAGCTAGATCTCAATCTGGCCACTGCAGTAAAAGATAATAAACAGTGTTTTTATAAATACATAAACAACAAAAGGAGGTCGAAGGAATATCTCCATTACTTATTGGATGCAGCGGGGAACATTGTGACCAGGGATGGGGAAAAGGCTGAGGTGCTTAATACCCCCTTTACCTCAGTCTTTTACAGTAAGACCAGTTATCCTCAGGGCAACTGCCCCCCTGAGACAGCAGACAGGGATGGGGAGCAGAATAGACCCCCTACAATTCAAGAGGAAGTAGTTAGTGACCTGCTGAGCCACTTGGATGCTCACAAGTCTATGGGATCGGATGGTATCCACCCAAGGATACTGAGGGAGCTGGCAGAAGAGCTTGCTAAGTCGTTCTCCATTATTTATTATCAGTCCTGGCTAACCAGGGAGGTCCCAGATGACTGGAGGCTGGCCAGTGTAAAGCCCATCCACAAGAAGGGCTGGAAGGAGGATCCCGGGAACTACGGGCTTGTCAGCCTGACCTCGGTGCCTGGCCAGGTCATGGAACAGATCATCTTGAGTGCGATTACACAGCACCTAGAGGACAACTAGGGGATCAGGCTTAGTCAGCATGGGTTTAGGAAAGGCAAGCCCTGTCTGACCAACCTTATCTCTTTTTATGATCAGGTGACCTGCCTAGTGGATGAGGGAAAGACTGTGGATATAGTATACTTGGACTTCAGCAAAGCCTTTGATACTCTCTCCCACGGCATTCTCCTGGATTAGCTGGCAGCCCAAGGCTTGGACAGGTGCACTCTTCGATGGGTTAAGGACTGGCTGGATGGCCAGGCCCAGAGAGTGGTGGTGAAAGGTACCAGATCCAGTTGGCGTCCGGTCACTAGTGGTGTCCCCCAGAGCTCAGTACTGGGCCCAGTCCTGTTTAATATCTTTATTGATGATCTGGAAGAGGGTATCGAGTGCACCCTCAGCATATTTGTGGACAACACTAAGCTGGGTGGGAGTGTTGATCTGCCTGAGGGTAGGAAGGCTCTGCAGAGGGATCTGGACAGGTTAGATAGATGGGCCGAGACCAATGGTGTGAAGTTCAATAAGGCCACATGCCGGGTCCTGCACTTTGGCCACAACAACCCCATACAGTGCTACAGGTTGGGGGAAGAGTGGTTAGAAAGCGGCCCGGTGGAAAAGGACCTGGGCGTATTGGTGGAGAGCCAGCTGAACATGAGCCAGCAGTGTGCCCAGGTGGCCAAGAAGGCCAACAGCATTCCTGGCGTGTATCAGGAATAGTGTGGCCAGCAGGACTAGAGAAGTAATTGTCCCCCTGTACTCGGCACTGGTGAGGCTGCGCCTTGAATACTGTGTCCAGATCTGGGCCCCTCACTTCAAGAAAGACATTGAGGTGCTGGAGTGAGTCCAGAGAAGGGCAACAAAGCTGGTGAAGGGTCTAGCGGGTATGTCCTATGAGGAGAGGCTGAGGGAACTGGGATTGTTTAGCCTGGAGAAAAGAAGGCTCAGGGGAGACCTTATTGCAGTCTACAACTACCTGAAAGGAGGTTGTAGCGGGATGGGGGTTGGCCTCTTCTCCCAGGCAACTAGCAACAAGAGTAGAGGACATAGCCTCAAGCTGCGCCAGGAGAGGTTCAGGTTGGACGTTAAGAAAAATTTTTTCACAGAAAGGGTTATTAGGCATTGGAATGGGCTACCTAGGGAGGTGGTGGAGTCACATCCCTGCAAGTGTCTTTAGAAAAGACTAGACATGGCACTTAGTGCCATACTCTAGTTGACAGTGTGGTGTTAGGTCAAGGGTTGGACTCAATGATCCCAGAGGTCTCTTCCAACCTAGTTGATTCTGTGATTCTGTGATACTGGAGAGAGTCCAGCGAAGGCTTATGAAGATTATTGAGGGACTGGAGAATCTCTCCTATGAGGAAAGGCTGAGAGAGCTGGGACTGTTTAACCTAGAGAAGAGAAGGCTCAGGGATGATCTTATTAATGAGTATAAATACCTGAATGGAGGGTGCAAAGTGGACAGAGCTAGGCTCTTTTCAGTGGTGCTCAGTGGCAGGACCAGAGGCAAAGGGCACAAACTGAACACAGGAGGTGCCATCTGAACATCAGGAAACACTTTTTTTACTGTGATGTTGACCGAGTCCTGACACAGGTCTCCCAGGTAGGTTTTGGAGTCTCCATTCTTGGACATATTCAAAAGACGGCTGGACATGGCGCTGGACAACCATTTCTAGGTCACCCTGCTTGAGCAAGGTGGTTGGATCAGATAACCTCCAGAGGTTCCTTCCAACCTCAACCATTCTGTGGTTCTGTGATTTTATAGTCCGTACACTAGGTCAAGCCTGTTTTTTGCAGAAAGAAGGAATTATGTCATTAAACATATATATTCATGCTGCTCTTGCTGTTAAAAGGACAATTATTTCCTGCCTCTTCATCTAATTTCCAGGCCTGAAACCAGCAGACTGGATTCTTTAATTAAACCCAAAACAGAGAGCTGAAATTGCAATGAAATCGCCAGTGGCAAACTTACTGGTGTTTTAAAAGGAAAAACCGAAGGCAAAGTAAGGTAACTTTTCAAGGTCTCATTTCTGGGCTTGCATAGTTTCCTTGCCTGCACTACAATATACTTGAAGTCTTTTGAGAATAAAATAGCGATGAAAACTTGGTGAGAAAAATCATGTCTTCATAATAAATTGTAACTGTTCCTGAACTAAAGAAGATAAAAATTCACATTCATTGTATGTCTAAATAACAAAAAGCTCACATAAGATTACAATTTTAGAAAGGAAATTTAGCTAGATTTAACTTAAAAAATATATGTGTTACAATTATTAGTGGAGGTGTGGATCAGTTGTCTTTTCTGTATCTATCCAGCTGTCACAGTTTAAAGCTGGGCTGGCTATTAAACCTGCAGCAGACGCTCTCTGTTAACCCTCCCCCCCCACCTGAAGGGAAAGGGAAAGGGAAAAGGGAGAGAGACTTACGGGTTGGAAAGTTAAAACAGTTTTAATAAACCTATAATAATGAAAAAGAGTATAATAATAATATTGGAATAATCAAATATATACAAATATATATACAAAACCAAGATCGAGCTCCCCCGATGTCGGCAATGTCACCACCGGCACTGCAGGGCAGGCTCCGGGAAGGCCCAGGCTGGGCCTAGCGACAGTCGAGAGCTGGATTCAGGGATGCACAGATCAGGATCGGGGGCAGCAGGAAAACAGACGGAGTCCTCCTTGGACACCGGCCATAGCAGAAAGAGAGCGAGACCCTCGTGATCCCCCCACTTTATACTGAGAATGACGTGTATGGGATGGAATACCCTCGTTGGTCAATTTTGGGTCACCTGCCCTGTCTGCTCCCCCCTGCAGCTGCGACCCCCCTTCGGCTCTTCACTCATAAGCAGTGAGGAATTCAGCAGTGACCTTGGTTTCTCTAAGACTAAGTACAGCAAGAGCCTTACTGCACAACATCCCTACCGGTGCCTCAGTGATAACTACAAACTTCGAGCGTTATCAGTCCTGGAAGCAGACACTGTCTGCAAAACATGTAGTTAGTTTCAGAAAGTGCAGTTACTTAGAGGAGACTTAGCTGAAAGTAAAAATCACTGAAAGGAAAATCGGCCTGGTTTGGGCCAAACCAGGACACCAGCTTTCCTTATGTGTCGTGCATAATCATTTCTTCATGATATCTCAGTAGAATTGCGTAATAATTATTAATCCCAAATATTTCATTCAACAATAGCGTATGAACACTTATTTTAAAAATAATCAATTTCAGTATTGGAAGCTGCTTGGAAATATAAATATTGTGACTCTGTAGAACTATATGTCCGTGATCTAAAAGAGAACAAGAAATAATCTTGTCTGACACTTGTTTAAAAAAACCAGCAGTTAAATCCTTAGAGAATAATTTTCTACTAGCAATTAGTAGAAAACAAGATGCTTTTACACTAGAGTAACCTAAGTAAAACTTTAAAGTTAGGTATCATGTCATTTGCTGTTATAAAAAAGTTATAGTACCCTACCATGATTTTTAAAGTGTTTTCTATGAAGAGTAAATGTTTCAAAGAATGCCATATTGATATGCATTCAAATGTAAAGAAAGTTTCATATTTGAACCCTTCCTGAACTTACTACTAAGACTAGCTGTGGAATATATCAATTTATGAGATATATACATAATTATATATGCTCTAAAATATATTTTGCTGACAAAAAATTTATGAAGAATAGTTACATTTGAAAAAAAAGAAGACTCTTACAAATAACTTTGTTTAGGTGCTTTTCCACTTCAGAAAATTTATAGAACTGACTTTTATATGTTCAGCAAAATCTTTCTTAAGGAAAGAAAGAATTACCCATTTGATCTGCTGCAATTATGTAGCAGTTTTGCAATTATTATTAGCATGATTATATATCCATTTTGTGAAATTAAGGCCCAGTTGTAAATGATAGAAATCATTAAAGCCGCTAATGTCTGGTTGTCATATAATGGAAATAAATCTTATCATTCAGACAAATGAGTGCAATGAATATACTCTGTCCCATACTGCCTGTAAAATTGGCACAATTATACATGAAGGGGGTGTTAGTAGTACAAACAAATCTACCCATGCTCTCTGTATAGCTGATACAGAATTAGCATCAGTGGCAGAAATAGGAAAGCGGGAAAGGCACAGACTTTGGGAATAAAACAAGAAAATCCATATAACATTTTCCTCTGTCCTTGGACTATATTTTTCAGCAACAGGAACCATTTCCAGCAATGCAGGTTTAAGATGGAGCGTTGACTCTTCTCCCATCTACTTTATTCTTTTTGGTTTGGCTGTTTTTATTGGTTCTTTCCCATAAACAAGGGATATTGAAATTAAGGAATATTTTCTTTTGCCTGCACTTTTTATTTGCTCTATCTGGAAATAAAGCAGAGCACGTTAGTGAAGAGAGCGATAGGTAAGCAAGATACTCTGTCTCATTTAGAATGAAATTCATTTTAGTATGGAAAAAATATAAACTTTGTATGTGAGTAGGAAAGATTCTTGGGTCTGCCAGTATGACACTATACATTTCTTATTTTGGGGGAGTCCAGTAGGTAACGTAAATTTCATCTTATGAATCTATTTCTTTAGAATTGGCTTTACATTTTTGAGGCACAGATTTACAGATGAATGCAACGTCCCATCAGTCAGCATACTGAAACCAGGAAGGTCAAAGAACAGGTATTGAACAAAATTACTGTCTGCAAAAATGGATGGAAATCATGTCGAAAATCAGAACGTAACCTACCCCTGTGTCATATTATAGGGCTTCATTAAATCAAAACAATACGAAATTCTTCAGACTTCTCTGACTTTAGTTCCCACTCACACTGTTTGATTGTTGTTATTCCTTATGTATTTTTGAGAAAGGGTAAAAGTCAAGTGCTGATATTTTTTTCCTACGTACTCTACTTCATCAGAACTATTCTGACACCATTATCTTCTTCCTATGATGCTATCATCCCTCTTGCCTTTCCAGCATGCACATCTGCAGAAAAAAAATCTACTTTTCTGGCTTCAGCTCTTAAACTGTTCAGGAAAACAGTATCTGTGTGTCATTTAGAGCTCTCTGGGGAGATTTGTTTGCTACCACTTTTTACGCACTAAGAACAATAATAATTTGACTAATGTAGCAGAAAAATTTTGTAGCAGCAAATGATAGGACTTACTGGCAGGTTAAGTTGGTTCTGGTGGTATGTATCAAGTACCTGAAAGAAGTCACTCTAAAGGTTATGAATACTGTCATGCTTATAAATCCTTCCAGAAAGAAAATCTAAAATACAAAGAAATATAAGAAAAACAGTGAACTGTAACCAAAGAACATTGCTTTTTTTCCTACAATTTGTAGATCTTATAGTTGTCTGCATACCGTACAACGAGGAATATTACCTGTGTCAATTCTCAACATGCAAACAAATCCTTCTGTGTTATCTAAGTGGTGCCAAATTAAAAGTAGATAACACAGGAGTGATATTAACCTTTGGTATTGCATCATATGTATCTGACTGGCCAACTGCAAACAACATACACATTAAAGTAGGACAAGGTGGTATCAGGAAAAATAGGACACCCTAGAAATTAAGTCCAGATTGAGCACTTCAGATTGCAAGATATATACAAAAGGAAAAGGAGAAAGAAGTTTTTGTGCATAGCTTATTGTGGGGTGGGTTTTTGTTTGTCTGATTGACTATTTTCTGGTTTCCATTGAGAAATATTTACCAGAAATACTATCACTTTATTTATGAGTGTCACAGAGTTACACATAGAGAAACTCAAAGTAACTCTCATTCAGAAAAAAGATTTAAAAAAAGAAACAATACATACTTTCTTAAAGACTTGTCTTTTCCGTGATAAAAGTAGGATAATTGCCAAAGGATGAAAGCCTAAGATAAAAAGACCTCAAAACAGGGCAACATAATTACCCTCTTTAAAAAAACACTTCTTGTAAAGCATTTTCTAGCTAATTAAAAATAAAAAGTTACTAATGAAGAAAGTTTTGTCAGTATTCATCTCAATAATCTACCATCTGGACTATAAGCTAAGTCTTGTTGCAACCTCAAAATGGCTTGATTGAAAATGTTTGTAAAAACTAACACCTGAACTGTACTTGTAAATCTTTTTCTTCGAAATAAAAAAGAAAAATCTTGGCATCCTCCTATAGCATTCTCTAAACAGAGTCAAATGTTGATGTTGCTGTTAAACAGGATTGTTCGCTGACCAGCCATGCTATCATCTTCCCACATACAGTCTTGCCACTGACTGTCATCAAGTACGAAAGTTGTTCTTGAGTCCAGACACCTTCTACTCTATGCCCAGCAATGTCTCACAATGCTCAATGCCTATTGAGTAGTTGCATAGCTGTTACTCTATTTTCAGGGAAGAGGCTGTTAAGGTATGCATGCAGGTAACTACTAATCCTGACCTATGGCTCCACTAACAAGATGATAACTACATGAGAAAATCAGGGTGTTACAGGTAACAAAAGTAGAGTAATGTACTTGTATATACCCTGACCTATGGTATTGCTGACAAGATAACAACATGAAAACAGGAGGGCACTGTACACAAAAGAAAGGGGGTGTTAGTTTATCAAAACGGTGACCAAGAAAGAAAGGCAAAGGATAGACTGTGGAGCAGGACATGAAAGTTATTGTTGCTTTGACCACACTCCCAGGTGGGTAACTGACATCCCTGATCAGGGCCCTTGTGTGCTTTCCCCAGAGCTGGCAAACGAGCACCCCAAGTTCCGGGACTGGACAGCCAGACATCCCAGCAGAGGCAGTGGCAGCACCTGGCTTGGCTCTTCAGCCCATCAGGCTACAAAATATTAGGGGGTAAAGGCAATAAAGGTATTTTGAACAGCCAAAATACCCCACAACACAGTATATCTGTGCACACAGTGTCCTGGAGATTCCCATGTTTCAAACAGACATGAAGAGGCCTTATCTGAACCCTAAGGTTACCAAAAGCAATTTACCAAAAGCTGGTGTGGCACTGAGTTAAATTCGGTCTGCTGTGAAGAAACACAGCACCACTACCAAAGACACAACTTGATCAGAGTAAATCTTACAATGGAACACCTCTTAGCAGCATCACAGAAGTTGTACCCATTTGAAAGGAAATAGAACAATAACTCCCTCACACAATAATGCCAATTTCCTCTATTAGCAGCTTTTATATTCTTTTGCTTTTACTTTTTGTGTCTAAGTGCTTCTATTGCTTAAGTTAAAGTGCATTTGAAAATAAAAGGAACAATTATGTGTGGGTTTTTTCTAAAAGGTCGACAGAAGTTCTACATTGTTCCAGAATGTTACCATCTGTCGTCAGTTTTACTTTGATGTAATGATGGAAAAATGATCTTTATGTAGCTACATATTCTGTGTTGTTCAGAGCAGTTAGGAAACTTCTAATACTACATATAAGGTTCATTTTGAGTATGAAAAGGAAATATGAATCACTCATAATCTTAAAGGGTTTGCCAGACTCAGCTAGAGTAGTTTTATAGCAGTATTTCATAATCCAAATTTGCAGAAGTGTTATTCATGGGCTCTATCTCTCCAAGATAAAAATATTGAGGTAAATAGGGACAAATGCATCAAAACGTAATCAGACAATTAATTATGAGTGATAAGGCTTTGCAAATATTGTAGAAATGATAACAACAAAAAATAACAACCACAGCAATAAGAATACTGTTAAAGTCATTCAGTACACTGCAAGAGTAACCAACAAATGATATATGTAAATAACACAGACCCAGATTTTTTCTGTCCTACAATACTTTAATTCAGCTGCACTGCAAATGCGAGTTGGTGGAGGAAAGTTACAAGTTACTACTCCTTCATAGCAGAGGATAATCACTGAAAAAGGTGTTAGCAAATAGCAAGACTGGAACACTATAGCACTGTTAACACCCTCCTTTTAGTATCTCTGCTAACGCAGGTCTCAGTCGCTTCTATTCAACAATACTTTGCCCCTCAAGTAATTCCATTATTTAAAAGTATAGGTGTGACTATTTGAAGAGTGAAATACTAACACCTGTAGTATTCTGTCTCAGTGTACAGATGGTTTTAAGCAAAATTTGTACCATTATTACAGGTTTGATCCAATTGTGAAAAAATATTGTTTCATCAGTGTTATAAAAAGGTATTTCATGGTTGGTATGTGTTTATAAATTCTACAACATTAAATTTGCTCATATAGCATCTGTTTCATGCTATTGATCTAAACTCTTGTTATAGTCAGTGAGGATCCTGTTGATTCAATGAACAAAAGTTAGAGTGATACCGTAGAACAATAACTAACATTTTTTTCTCTGAAGACAGCTGAACCAGGGTCTAGGTGATCCTGCTTCACAGGATCTCTGCTTACTATAACTTCAGCTGAGATGCTATGGCTACACTTGCATTAGCAAACCATGCAGAATGGAAAGAGTGGACCAGAGCAGAAGAACTAGTGCTGAGGATCTGATGCCCACATTATAGACATTACTGTTTTTCATTTGTGTCACTTCTAGGCTAGTCCCATAACATGAACATATTTGCAGCTGGCATATCTCTAGATGAGTCCCCGGAGCTTCCATTTTGGGCTTCCAGATCTTGGAATACAGAGCTCAATCATACCCTGGATTCAATTCACTTCCCTGAAAATAAACAATGTGGCACCACTCCAGATGTTCTTGGAGGTCCACCTGGCCTCTAGCTACCATTGCAAAATATCCCAGGCCTCCTGCAACATCTGTGCTTCCTCTGTCAGAAACCATGCAATTCTTTCATGTACCCTGAGGTGTCTCACAGTGATACTGAACACCTTCATAGGGATAACTGAATAAAGACGTGGGTCTCTAATGGGCAAATAAGGTGGAGAGCAATTGTGTCTAGCTCACTCCTTTAACGACTTGATGCTTTCTAATACTTTAGTGTCCTGGCTGTGTGGCAATGAAGTGTTCCTTTAGGGCAATTCTACCACTGACTAAAATAATCTGCAATTTTTTACTAGCTCTGAAGAAACAACTGCATAGACACCTGAGAAAACACCATGGAGTAATACAGAAAATAGAGATGTTTATTGAGAAGTTTTAATCAGCTAAAGTCTTCATGTTCTAAGTATAGTCATTTTTCCTATTTGGGGGAATATATTGGGATATTAATGAAGGTCTGGCACAAGGTTCAGCATGTACTGGATTTGAGTGGGACTAAACTGAATAGGAGATGAGATTAGAAGTTATAGATTAACAGGGGAAAACTACATATCTTATTACAGATAAAGCTAAGACTAAATGCAAAAAACCTGCCCCCCTGCAAATAAGCTGTCTGTACAGATGTAATAATATGGCTGTCATGAATTCAGTACTAAACACATCCCAGCAAATATATATTTAAATGAGTTAATTTTTTGTTTGTTTTAATTATTACCCAAACATGTTTTTGATTTAATATATTGCTGAATATAAACTACATATTTAAAAAATTAGAACCTGTTTTTCATAGTCAAGAATAGAATGTGTACTGTATCTCAGGAGTCACAATCCAATTAAACAAAGGTAGAAGAAAACAAATAAGGATTCCATGTTACAAAGGACAGAAAAAAATCTCAATCAGGATAAAGTAATGAGCAGAATCATGATTTACTTATACTCATCTCTAGCAAGTGAAAGTTGCCTACTGAGAATATAAATAAGGCAAATCAAATACCTCAATATGTATCTGAAGAAATTTTTGTCTTATCAGATAATGAACTTGGGTTTTGTGATCAGAATGTTAATGAATCCATTTGTAATGCGGATAGCAATAACAAAGATAAAGTGACTCTGTTGGAAAGATGTATCCCATTCTCTGTTAAAGTCTAATCAGAAATTAAAATGACAGAAAAAATCATAATGAAAAGTCAGATATCTGACTTAATAATAGAAACCTATAACTTTGAAAGCAAACTTTGATAATATCAATACTGAGATGCTAAGAGACAAATGTAAGGAGTTAACTATTTGAACTCAAACTCATTTCTCCAACTCAAAGGTAAAGTAATGCATTTAGAATATGATCCTACAAATTCTTGCAAGAGTAACCTTCTGCACAAGCATATGTTCAACTTCAGGTTTTTTATACATGACAAATTTGTATAGCTACTGCTGTCCAAGCAGTAGCTGTCATGGATAACTAGTCATCCGATAAGACTAAGACTAAAAAGCAGATATTAGCCTTCTATGCTGAAACCCTCAGCTCCCTCTGTATCACTGTGGACAGCATCATCAAATCTACAACCAGTCATCTTTGACTTTGATCTTCCTATCTTGTCACGTCCATTCTTTCCCCATTTAATGTATCTAAGATAGAGCCTTTTCTAACTGTCTATATAGTTATTAATTTTACCAAGCTCATATCATTTTACTTTTGACTATGGCAACATCTTCCTTTGTGGTCCACATAAGCAGTTGTCCTTGTGATAGCCATTCAGAATACGGCAATAAAATAATTTTTTTTAGGTCAAAATGACCTTGTTTCTTCTCTGGCTGTCTTTCTAATGACTTATCTTCTCCATTACATAAACTACTGTGTTGGGTTAGCCTTGTCTAAGAACCAAAATGCCACCCAGCTGCTCTCTTGTTCCCCCTCCTCAACAGGATAAAGGGAGAAAAAGTGATGAAAAAGCTTGTGGGTCGAGATAAAGACAGGGAGATTGCTTACCTGTTGACATCATGGGCAAAAAGACTCAACTTGGGGAAAATTAATTTACTTATTGTAAATTAAAATAGATTTGGGTGGTATCAGAGGCAAATATTAAAATAATACCTTTCCCCATCCCTCCTTTCCTAGGCTCACCTTTATGCCTTCACTCCAAACTCCTCTACCTTCCACCTCCCCCTCCAACTCCACACAGCACAAAGGGGATGCAGAACGAGGGAGTTAGGGTAGACCATAACATTTCCTCTCCTTCTCACTCTTTTCCCCTGCTCCAGCATGTGTCCTTCCCATGGGCTACAATCCTTCAGGATAAACCTGCTCCAGCATGGGCTCTCTCATGAGGCTGCAGGGCAATCTCTGCTCCAGCACCTGGAGCATCTCATCTCACTCCTTCTCTGACCTTGGTACTTGCCTTGCTGTTTCACTTTTTTTTTCCTTTTTCCTTCCTCCACCATCTGTACAATGTTTTCTGACCTTTCTTAAATATGTTTTCACAGAGGTACCACTGACTTGACTGATGGGCTCAGCTGTATCCTGTGGAGGGCATGTTGCACAGATGGTTTTGTCCAGCACAGGGCAGCCCCTAACCTCTTCCCAGAGGCCACCCGTTCAGCACCCCGACTATCAACACCTTGCCACTTTCACCAAATAAAACCATGTAACTTCCCCTTCAAAAATCTTTTCGGTTTACTTTCTGCCTACTTAAGCTCTCCCACTCAGGGCTACAAGGATAACTCTCACTAGCATTAGGTTCATATAATCAGTCTCCATTTTAACTGGATAAATTTTTGAAGCAGTTTTGCCTCTTTTGGGTATGAAATTTCCCTATAAATATCACCAAAGGGATACTGTAATCCTATTTTATGTTGCACTTAAAACTACTTTTTGCTTTGAGATCCTCCAAAAAATCTCATGGTTTCCATTCCCCTATCATCCCACCTTTCTTCACCTTCTCTGTCTTGCTTGGAAGCCCTCTGTCTCTGTATCTTGTGCTTGTACAGCATTTAGCTCACAGAGCTCCTTGTCTCTGACCAGGTTTCCCTAAGTATAAGGTAAACGCAACTATCACACTAACTTAACTTGTGAGCCATCTTTCAGACTTCTTGTTTAAAATTAATCATACACTGAAGTGCTTAGGGGGTTGATTCCTTATATTGTGTGTATCAAACACCTATAAAGTTTTGTGGTTTTACTAAGTAACCAGGGAGTCAGTGATCTAGTCCATAATCCTTTTATTAGCATGTTCTGAGTAAATGTTCAAAAAAGCAGAATGCCATATATTCCCCTGTTTTACATTAACACATGATTTGGCTGCCATTGTACAGAAAGACTTTGAAATTATTTTTGAAGAATAATCATATAACAAAATCTTGTGAGGTAGATTTCTTCGCATGTTAAGAGGAAACATAAATTTTGTGCAGTAAAATGGCAGTTGCCTGGCAGCAAGGAGTAATATTTCTTTCAGTGTAGGACAGAGGACAAAAAAAATAACTACTATAGATCAGATTTAGAAAAAAAAAATAATAAAAAAAAGTCTTGTAATTAGTGCATTGGGATGTAAATCAAATCCTTTAAATATATTTCATTTAACCTCTATATTGTACAGTAATATAATGAGTTATATTTACAATAAGTCCTGTTAAGTTACAATTATTTGTTCAATCTATGAAAAAAGCTATAAGAAAATCCAGGTGTGTCAACCCCCTTGATATTGACTATCTGAAAGAAAAATAATACAGAATCCTGATATTTGATTAAATATCGGGAGGTGCGTGAATTGTTTTGTTTTGTCACAGTAATGTTGCTTAATAATATTTGAAGAAATATATTTACCCATTTCCTTTTATGTGGTAAATTTTTTAGTTTATTGTATTAACACACAGTCTTTAGAGTCAACTAAGATGAAATGGGTGTCTTCAAAAATGCTTATTAAGCAAGGACAAGGAGTTATTCCTGGACTAGGTCATGAGTGTATTCAGCAAAAAGCATTGTAGTGTAACAAGCCAAGGGAAAGGGAAGGGGAAAGGGAAAGGGTAAGAAGGGAAAACTCTCCAAGTCACTGGCCAACAAAAGAACTGGTGAGGATCTCCCCAGATCATCATCCTCACCTGCGCATACTGTCCTTTGCAGAAGGTGTTCCTCGGAATAATTTTTTACACAGTAACAATATGGTTTCATCAGGACTGTTTCATTACAGTAATAGTGCTTATGAGAGCATACTTTTAGCAGGCACAGATGTTGTATACATCAATTGGCAGTTTAGCTTTCTGCATGTGCATTATCAGCAAATGCTTATTGGTTACCTATATGACTATTATCTACTAGAGTTATCTATTAAGATCTATTTGTTCCCTAGCATAAGATTATAAACTAAAAACTATGAAGCAAAGTCTGGAAAGGGAAAATTCACTTTTCAATGGCAATCACTTCCTACAAAACCCAACTTTACAGATGTGGTAATGTTTCCTGAATCTCCAGTGTGAGGCTGTGAGGATAACAGCCCTTTGGGATAAAAATGTAAAAGATACTGCTGTGGCAACCTGAGGTTGTGTATGTGGCAAGTTGCTTACAAAATGAAAGGCAGACTGTAGTGTTATAAGTGAAAGACTGCAGACTGACAAATCTAAAAGACTGTTAGTTTTATACAGGCTAAAGCACTGTGCAACACCAACACTGGTGTGTGTTGGATATGAGATTCTGTTACTCCCCCTCAATTTCTCTCAAAGCCTGCTGCTCTAGTCCTGCACATAACAAGACAGAGTCCAGCAGCCATCCCATTCACCAGGTCCGACAAAAGGGATCTCATTCATCATCTGTTCTTTCCTGAATAGGTGGACCATTTAAACTGATACATGCTTTTGCAACAAACTACAAACCGGTCCTAACTTGACTGGAGCTAAGTCAGTAGCTCTAATGTGCCAGTTCATTTGCAGCAGAAACAGTTAACTTCAAATGGCTCAGGGATTAACTTACAGATACAGAAGACAAAAAGGGTGCATGTTGCTGGCTGTTTAGACGGGAATTCATTTTCTTCCTTATAGTATTGATGCCTTCCTTGGTACACCTCTGAATGGGATTCTCTAAGTACATAATTTTTAGGCATAAAAATTCATTCAAGTAAGTACTAGTCTAAAGAAAATGAGCTCAGAATTAACCCTAAAATGAAGGTAATCCTAAAATGAATATATTGGCAGTCACTTTTATTGTTCCTGAATGTAGTTATTATGTAGACAGTGCAAATTTTCACCATTTATCCTGTAGATTTGAAATACAATCAAGGATGTTTGTTTATGATTATTCCAAGGATTTTTTTTCTGTTGCTTCCTGCTCTAACAGGCACAGTTACAAGCATTTTGAACTGTTGATTAGGAAATATTTCTGTCAGCTGAATTTGGTTCCAAATGTTTTCAGAAATTAAACATAGAAGTGTAGCTAAAGGTAAAGTTCATACACATGAAAATACCTAACAAATACTCATGGAGGAATTCTTAAATATAGCCACACTTTTACTAACTATTTTTCTTATATTCTTGGCACATTTAAAAAGCCATTTTAAATTCACAATTGCATGTTTTGTCTTTCAAATAGAAATATGAAAAATATTGTTCTTTTCCACATGTCTACAAATGTTTCTTTAGGCCTTTGAATGTAGTAACACATACTTTATTTAAGGAGGATATTTATAGTTATGCAGATTATTTAAAGAGTGATCAATGTTGCATAAAGGACTAATTTGGAGACAAAGTCTATCAAGCTTAAAATAGGTCTATATTTCCAAAGTAAAATAAATTGACTGTCCTTGAGTTACTCATCTCCCAATAGCCTAGTTTTGTTAAAGTACCTACAATGCACCTTGATACTTCAGCTGCTAATCTATCCCCATGCTGCACCCTCTTACACATGATTTTTTTTTACTGATATTTACTTAGTTATTTGAATTGTATGTAGATGAGTCTCTGTCAATTCATTCCTAGTGAATGCTGGGAGGACTGGTCTGTCTTTTGCAGGTACCTAGAGGAAACTGTGAAAAGTCCTGGAGAGATTAGCTGCATTCAAATAGACACATAGCAAAAAGGTCACATCCACAGTTTTTAGATACAAAATTTCCTATGAAATCACAAAGTTCCTGTGTTAAACAGTGGACAGTGAGACATTAAAACAGGAGTCAGAAACCAAAATGTCTTTGTAGGCTGTGCTGTTAGAAGCAGATAAATTGTACTATTTTCAGTTCTTGCCTATAGAGACGACAAGAAAGATAAGAATTTCTGCACATGATGGAACTAAAATGAAGTGAAATTGCTGAGTTTTACTATAAATTAATTTTAAAATGAAAAGATTTTTGTTCATAGTAGGTACTACTTTACCTAATCATATATAATCTTAAGATAATATTAATAAAAACCTTAAAAATAATAATCATACAGTCTTAAGATTTCATAAGTAGGTATAAGATCACTTAATAATAATGTAATATAACATTTGAAGTTTCATAAGTATTTGTAAGACTTCCATAAATCTAGGTCTGCACATACTTTAGTATTTTTTGATTGTTTAGAAATGTGAAATAAAACCAAATAGTGACAAGAACGAGGTGATTCTGTGCAGTTCAACTTTCAGTGCAGTCAGGGGCCACTTCACGCATACATGTCCTGTTTTCCTACCACTGAAATGAAATCTGCTGCTTTGTAAAAACCACCCCTACCTACAGGCAGAAGCAAAATATTAGATGAGCTGGATACAATTACAGCACCTGACTACAGCTGTCCTTCACCCATCAGATGTGGGGGCAGCTGGTTTCAGCATAAGTACAGAGTTCCTATACTGTTTCTCCTCTGAGAGCTGAAAAAATATAAAATTATTTGGCTAGAGCAGTGACAGTTTTACAAGGTTGAAATAAACAATTTTAAACATAATAATTATCCAAACCCTACAAGTGAGCCAGAGAATGTGCTTTGATCAATACCAAAGACCTTTGATCTGAGGTGGGTGTCGGTCTCTTCTCCCAAGTAACAAGTGACAGGACAAGAGGAAACAGCCGCAAGTTGTGCCAGGGGAGGTTTAGATTAGCTATTAGGAAAAATTTCTTCACTGAAAGGGTTGTCAAGCATTGGAAAAGGCTGCCCAGGGAAGTGGTTGACTCACCACCGCTGGAGATATTTAAAAGATGTGTAGTTGTGGTGCTTAGGGAAATGGTTTAGTGGTGGACTTGCTAGTGCTGAGTTATGGTTGGACTTGATGATCTTAAAGGTCCTTTCCAACCTAAACAATTCTATGATTCTGTGATTCTATATAGTAATTGGACTATAGCCCAAATATCAAAAGTGCATTCATGCTTTTGACAGAAGGTGGCAACAGTTCAGTGCAATAAGAAAAGGGTCATCTCATATAAGAATGCCATGCTTTAAGCATCTACCTCTTCTTTCTTTACAGTGACATGCTACTGGAACATGTTCCTTTCTTAGCACAGCCTGGCCTATTATCAACAAACAGTGTGTAATATACATGTTCATGTGTTGGTACTGAATGAGGTTAATTAATAGTACTTCTTACATAGATGTCTGGAATTAAAAAAAAAGGCTCAAAACCTACAATTTACAGTGGCAAGTAACCTGTAATTTTTCCAACTCCTCTACTAATTTTTATTATTATCCACTGCACACTTGATTTCTTGCATTTTTCTTTGACCTCGTCACAGCAGAGATGATAGCTTCATTGTTGAGGTAAGAGAAGCACCATGTGGTTTCTTTACCATTGGGGACGTACCACATTAACTTCTCACAAAGAGTTTGTGGGTTACTGCCCCACCAAGATGTAGACTATTAAACATCTTTCTTCACCAACTGCGTTGCAGAAAATGTACTTGAATTTAGTGGCTCTGATATTCATAGCTGTCAGATGAACTGCTATTAACTGGGAGCGCATGAGTTGGCTTAACACCAGCCTCTGGCCAGCTGTGACTCCAATATTATTTAATGAAGACCATGAACAAAGTATTTTAATCACAAAGCTAGGACTGCAGAATTCATCTTAGGAGTGGTATATGTCTTAGCTTATAATTTCTATATGAACCATCCTGAAAAAAGTGAGTAAACATGAGATTATTTATGTTGCATTAGCTGCAATTATTGTCTCTATGGACAGCATCCTGAAGGCTTATTCTCCTGTAAGCATACACATATATATACACACAGGTATAAGATCTCCTGAAATTTGAACTAGAGATCTCTAAATGAAATCTGAACTGCAACTGGCTTTGGAAACCTGGGATTAGCAACCAGAGTGATGTGCTGGATTCAGTACCTCATTTCAGGGCCCCTTTGTGGTGTTTGAACTCCCGATACTATTTAAATTGTTTCTTTAAAGCAAAATGCTTCTCTGTTGAAGTCCCGTAATACTGTTGTAACTGAGGGATGATGAGGGAGAGGAAGATGAGAGCTGCTGGAGGGAAGAGAAGGAGCAGAAGAGATATTTCCATAGCTGACACTTCAAATATGACAGCACTAATACATGATGTTTCTTGACAAAAATGTATCACTCAAGGCATTTAAAGAAGGCTTTTAACATACAAATATGAGGAGCGGTGCTAGAAGGAATAACAAATCGTTGCCAATCACTCTGTGAACTATTAGGGTTTTATGTTGCCCTTTTTCGGGATTAATGTGCAAGCAGTGAGGGAAGTGCTTTCAGGGCCCTAACCATCCCCTGCAGTGCATGTGGCAAGACAAGTCAGGATCCTTCTGTCAATATTTAGAACCAGCAAAATATTCAGAGGACTTTAAGATAATAAACATACATCTAGTTAAAACAGAAGTAAAAGTGATTAATGGATCCTTTCAAGGTTATGCAGTCAGACAGAAGAGTTCACTCTCAGCCTCCAAAATTCATCAAAAAAAATGGCTGTACTAGTTCTTCTCACCTCTGAAGGGAGATGAAACAGTATATGGCACTGACATTTGTCCACTAAAGCCCATTCAGGCTTTTTCAGTCTTCTCAGTAGGGGCAGGGAGGTAGAATTCCTTCCTGTCAATCACAAAATAAAAGTCTTATGTTGTGCTCTACCAGAGAGTGCTCCCAGGAGGTTAATTTTAGAGTTCACAAAAGATACATGAAGTGCCATCTGAAGACTACATCCTTATATGTCTCAAAATTCTGCCTATGGTCCTGAGTTTGCCAGAAACACATATGAACACATATAAAAACTGAATTATACCAGTTTAGTTCCTTCTTCCTTACCTAAAGTCTGTAGTCTGCATCACTAGGTTTTGATCCAGGGAGTTATCATCTGTATTTCAGACACACAACACAGCGGATACCACAACAAATATCCTCAGACTCTTCTCACAGTGAAAGAGAAATTGTTTAGACCCAATTGCTGTGTTCCTTCCTAAACCAAAGTAGCTATGTGGAAGAATGAAACCCTTTGCCTGGAATGGTAATTCAGTGGGTAGCCTCTGGGAGTCTCTGTGTTTCCTCACCTTCCTGTGTGACTTTGAGTCACTCATCTTGACCTCATGGTGAGCTGGACTCCTGAGTCACAATATACCCCACGTCCTTAGTATGCAGGTTATGTACCATATGCAGAATCATTGATGCAGTTCTCAAGAGTATACCATGATTCATTCACAGATTGTCACAAATGTAGACACCCAAGAGCTAGCAGTTTATTTCAGGCTGCCCATATGCATGAGGGAAGTTACTGACAGTACGCCACTCAGGCATTACTGACAGGAAATCTTTGTCTTCAAATAGTAATGAAATATGAGTCATTCTGATTCAGAAATATGGAACCAAAGTCATTCATTTGTCTATGAAAAATGTCTTTGCATACTTGGGAAAACAGCTATTGTAATTAGAACTTTAAAAATTGCAGGTGTAAATTTCGGGTTTTTTAAACATGAATATTTCCATATCCAAATGATTAACTGCCTATTCATGTCTTAAATTAAGCACATAAACACTGTCAGCTTATCAGCCATATGGTACATCACACATATAATCCTTCCTAGCTCAAAGACAACTTTGTGTGCACTTATTTGGAAGCTCAATAAGCATTCAGGTTTTGCCACTTTATGTAGGAAGAACAACTAAAACTAGAGTGTTTGGTTAATCCTCAGTTCATTGATAATAAATGCATCCCTTATGCTAATTGCAGAGAACTTTGAATCTACTGACATGCCTATCTTTCCTAGGGATTCTGAAATAAGACCTGTTCTCCAGTATGCCATACGAACTCCAGGAATAATCCCATTGATGTCAACAGAGATGTACCAAAAGACATATGACCAAATGGATTTGTGATGGCTATAATCCAGGCAGTTCTGCCTAAAACAATATAACTTTGAAAAACAAAGCCAAAATATTTGTGTTAGTTGTTCAAATTATTCCTTTTCATATACACCTTTTCAAGCTTTTCAAGTTCTTCAGAGTCTTCTTTATTGTAATTAACCCAAACACTTGTACATTCATGAAGATCATCAACCTTCTGTTGATATTTGTCAACTATAAGAATTTAATGTCTCTTTGCTTTATATTTTGTCTCTTCCCTGTTTTTATGGCTTTACTTTACCTTTCTTCTCCACTTCCTAAATTTATTTAATAAACTCACCAGAGGTATTGCTAGGACTTTGTGAATGTTCAAGTAAACTGTATCATCTTCTTCTTTCTGCCAGTTGCCTTTTGACACAATCATAGCATTTTAACAGATTTATCAAGAGTTTCCTTAGAAAAAATGTACTTTAACTTATTGTTTCAAATTACCCATCATCAATGTAAGTCCACCAAAATGACCTTTTTGTAAGTATATATGCCACTCCTAGCTACTGTTTGGGTATATATTTTAGCTAGATTATTTTTCACTTCTTTGTTAAATTCATAAGCCCTGAGAATCCTTCACTTGTTCTGGATCAGGATTCATCTCATTTAAGCAGCCACTCAGGATTGTAGTTCAGGTGCTGGTTATTGCACTATATTTCATCTCGTGTAAATATCTTCCTCCATATACATACATATTCTGCCACACTTGCATAATACCTAAATCTTTTAATCTGTTTTAGGACATAAGGACAACTTAGATACAAAATGTAAACCCAGTCTGTGAAACACAATACTCTCTCCACTGTATTGCTGCCTCCAGAAATCAGCTTTCCATTTGCCATCTGATCCAGTAGATATTTAGACTTTCCATGCAAAGAGAAACAGCTTCCACAGGACACTGGAGCCTGGCTGCCCTGGTAGCAAGGGCTGGAGCTGGAGGATTTAGGTAGACTTTAACTCCTCAGCCAGGAAATGGATTTGGTGCTAGTGAATGCTCAGATGATCAATGGACCAGTAATGGTTATCTCTGGGCTGAGTTTTGATCAAGCTTTCAGGAAAGATAGTCCAAGGAACAGGGAGGATGTAGATCCTGATAGGGACAGGGCATAGCACCTGGTGCACTATTGGGAATGACACAGAGGTTTCTAGGGGTCCTTTTAAACCTGAAAGAATTTTATTGGCAAAAACTGTGACATACATAAGATTTTTGGTAATCTGCAGCGTTAGATGATATCTGAAAAAAGGGAGTTGAACACAGTTTTAGACACAAACTGAAATAGGAAATAGTTGGGATTTAACTTTTTAAAAAACAAACGTGAATCTGACCTCAAGTCTCTCTTCTGGTACACAACAGATCAGTAAAACTCATGCTTTCAGCTTCTGATACACTTAAAGGATTTCTTTTATACCTAACCTGGCCTAATTACCATCTTACATTTTACTTGACATTGTGGAAATGACAATTTTTGACATTGTTGTCCTTTAAAAGTTTCCACACTTCTGGAAAAACTATATACAAAATTATAAATAAAGAAAAGTTGTATAAACATGAGTGTAATATGTACAATCTGAAATGCATATGCATAAATTATATTTATGATTTAAAGGTTTTGGAAGCCAGATTCTACCTTTTCAAAGGGTGATATGTTATGGAAATTTTAATAGCCAGCATGTACAATATTATACATACAAATACTGTGCATAAATGTAATGAACTCTATGAAATGCTGTGAAAAGTACTTTTATGTCCTTAACAGATATTCAGTAATATACCACTAACAGTTTCTAGCAAAAGTCTTTGGTGGTAATGTGGTGGATTTATAAAATCTGAGGAGCAAAGAAGAGCTATCATTAAAGTAGGCTATATGCAACTGTCCTGGTTTGGCCTAAACCAGGCCGATTTTCCTTTCAGTGATTTTTACTTTCAGCTAAGTCTCCTCTAACTAACTGCATGTTTTTGCAGACAGTGTCTGCTTCCAGGACTGATAACGCTCGAAGTTTGTAGTTATCACTGAGGCACCGGTAGGGATGTTGTGCAGAAAGGCTCTTGCTGTACTTATTCTTGAGAGAAACCAAGGTCACTGCTGAATTCCTCACTGCTTATGAGTGAAGAGCCGAAGGGGGGTCGCAGCTGCAGTGGGGAGCAGACAGGGCAGGTGACCCAAAATTGACCAACGAGGGTATTCCATTCCATACACGTCATTCTCGGTATAAAGCGGGGGGATCACGAGGGTCTCGCTCTTTTTCTGCTATGGCCGGTGTCCAGGGAGGACTCCGTCTGTTTTCCTGCTGCCCCCGATCCCGATCCGTGCGTTCCTGAATCCAGCTCTCGACCGTCGCTAGGCCCAGCCTGGGCCTTCCCGGAGCCTGCCCTGCAGTGCCGGTGGTGACGTGGCTGACTTCAGGGGAGCTCAATCTTGGTTTTGTATATATATTTGTATATATTTGATTATTTCTATTATTATTATTATACTTTTTTTTCATTATTATAGTTTTATTAAAACTGTTTTAATTTTCCAACCCAGAAGTCTCTCTCCCTTTTCCCTTTCCCTTTGGGGGGAGGGGGGGGGGATAACAGAGGGCATCTGCCGCAGGTTTAATCGCCAGCCCAGCTTTAAACCGTGACAGATTTATTGGCGCCCAACGTGGGGCTCGAGAGAAGCTCCGACAGGTTGCTCTGATAAGTCGAATCCCAGCTCCCGTGGGAGGAGACCCGGAGAGCTCAGCCAAGAGAGTATCAGATTTCTTCCTTTGAGATTTACGAGGGGTTGGAAATTAAAACAGATAGCTAAGATGATAATGTTATTTGTGAGCCTTGTGTTACCTCTTTTCTTTATAAAGCTTGTTTTAGAGTTATGTGTAATGATACCTTACTTGCCGTATGCGCTGTGTGTTAGTGCTTTCATGTGGTTTAACAGGGCGTGCTGGTCGAAATGTGTCTTTTTGGTATGGGTTTTGATACTGATTTATGTCATGATAAACCGGGCAGTTATTATTCCGATCTCTTATCTCTATGATACAATGATGGGCAGCTTTAATCGCGAATCCGTAGCTGCGCACACCGGGCGTCTTTTAACTGATTTTGATAGTATCTGCTCCTTTTTTGCCAAGCTGATTCCTGCAAAATTCGAACCGGGCATGTCGTTATTTTCGTGTGTCCTGAATGCATTACTGGTGTGCTATGTGATTAGATGTCAGTGCAGCAACAGCGGGAGGTATCATGCTGCCCCTGTAACCAGGAGAAAACACCGAAAGAAATCAGCTAGTAAAGTGAAGGATGATGACTCAGAGGCTTCTAAGGCAGAGACAGCACGGGACCCAGGTGAGGGCCCTTCTCAGTCAGAGTCAGGGCCTGACACAGAGGGGGGTTTCCTTGATCGTCTTTTTAAAGAAGGCCCATTACACAAGAAGGACAAGAAAGGTCCTTCTAAAGCAGAACAATCACAGGAGGACTCGGACTCGGAAGTAGAGATAACCTACCACTCCTTATCCCTGAAAGAACTGCGAAATATAAGAAAAGATTTTAGTCGTTATGACGGTGAGCCAATAATTACCTGGTTGCTCCGATGCTGGGATAATGGGGCAGATAGCATAGAATTGGATGGCAGAGAAGCCAGACAGCTGGGATCCCTGTCCAGAGATGGTGGTATTGATAAGATGCTTCCAAGAAGGTCGAACACTATCAGCCTCTGGAGGCGACTCTTGTCAGCTGTAAAGAGCAGGTATCCCTATAAAGATGATGTTATGAGCCACCTAAGCAAATGGACCACTATAGAAAAAGGTATTAACTACCTTAGAGAACTAGCTGTGCAAGAGATCATTTATAAACACCCTCAGGACATTGTAGATCCTGTAAATCCTGATGAAGTGGAATGCAACCGATCCATGTTCCGGAAGGTTGTGAAGAGTGCTCCACCAACACATGCCCCTACATTGTCTATATTAGTCTGGGGAGAAGATGCTATGGCACGACCTAGTGTGGGCGAAATGGCTAACTATATGCGACAGTATGAAGATAGTATTTCTTCCCCACTGCAGGCCCGTGTCTCGGCTGTGGAAAAACTGACTAAGGAAAACAAAGACTCATTGAAACAACTGTCAGACAAACTGTCCAGGATCGAGAATAAACTTGACTCTCTACCTACACAGGCCCGCGTTGCAGCCTTTAGGAGGCAACGCCCTCCTACTGGACCGGCTCAAAGGAAACGGAACACGTCACGAGGTATCCTGTGGTTTATCCTGCGTGATTATGGGGAGGACATGAACAGATGGCATGGACAACCTACCAGTACCCTACAGGCACGAGTACGTGAGTTGCAAGCTAACAGAAATACCAGAGAGAATTTTTCTAGGAGGATGGCTGCTCCAGTTACCAATGAGCAGTACCCCAGTCAGGGTAGATGGGCCTCAAATCCTTTTTTTCCAAGAGTGAATAGAGGAAATGAAGGTCCAATCCCCGTGAGCAGCACGAATCCAATCTTTAATTAGAGGGGCCCTGCCTCTAGCCAGGAGGAGGAGAGGGATAACCGGATTTATTGGACTGTGTGGATTCGATGGCCTGGCACATTAGAACCACAAAAGTATCGAGCCCTGGTAGACACTGGTGCACAGTGCACCCTCATGCCATCGAATCATAAAGGGACAGAATCTGTCAGTATCTCGGGAATAACAGGGGGATCTCAAGAGTTATCTGTATTGGAGGCCGAAGTGAGCCTAACTGAAAATGAATGGAAAAAGCACCCCATTGTGACTGGTCCAGATGCTCCGTGCATCCTTGGCATAGACTACCTTAAGAAAGGGTATTTTAAGGACCCAAAAGGATATAGATGGGCCTTTGGTGTAGCAGCTGTAGAGACTGAGGACATTAAACAGCTGTCTACCTTGCCTGGCCTCTCAGAGGATCCTTCTGTTGTGGGGTTGCTGAAAGTTGAAGAACAACAGGTGCCAATTGCTACTGCCACGGTGCACCGACGACAATATCGCACCAATCGAGACTCCCTGATCCCCATTCATAAACTGATTAGACAATTAGAAAATCAAGGAGTGATTAGCAAGACTCGCTCACCCTTTAATAGTCCTATATGGCCAGTGCAAAAGTCTAATGGAGAATGGAGATTAACTGTGGACTATCGTGGCCTAAATGAAGTTACACCACCTCTGAGTGCTGCTGTGCCAGACATGCTAGAACTTCAATACGAACTGGAGTCAAAGGCAGCCAAGTGGTACGCCACTACAGACATTGCTAATGCATTTTTCTCTATTCCCTTGGCACCAAAGTGCAGGCCACAGTTTGCTTTTACCTGGAGAGGTATCCAGTACACCTGGAATCGACTGACCCAGGGGTGGAAACACAGTCCTACTATTTGCCACGGACTGATCCAGACTGCACTAGAAGAGGGTGGAGCTCCAGAACATTTGCAATATATTGATGACATCATTGTATGGGGTGATACAGCAGCAGAAGTTTTTGACAAAGGGGAGAAAATAATTCAAATTCTTCTGCAAGCTGGTTTTGCCATAAAAAGAGGCAAGGTCAAGGGGCCTGCCCGGGAGATCCAGTTTTTAGGGATTAAATGGCAAGATGGGCGTCGCCAGATCCCGATAGAGGTGATCAACAAAATAACAGCTATGTCCCCACCAACTAACAAAAAGGAAACACAAGCCTTCTTAGGCGTTGTGGGTTTCTGGAGAATGCATATTCCAGATTACAGCCAGATTGTACGCCCTCTTTATCAGGTGACCAGAAAGAAAAATGATTTTCAGTGGGGCCCTGAACAACAACAGGCTTTTGAACAGATTAAACAAGAAATTGTGCATGCAGTAGCCCTTGGACCAGTCCGTATGGGACAAGATGTTAAAAATGTGCTCTACACCTCAGCTGGGAACAATGGTCCTACCTGGAGCCTCTGGCAGAAAGTGCCAGGGGAGACTCGAGGTCGACCCCTAGGATTTTGGAGTCGAGGATACAAGGGCTCTGAGGCCAATTACACCTCAACTGAAAAAGAGATACTGGCAGCATATGAAGGAGTTAGAGCTGCCTCAGAGGTAATCGGTACTGAAGCACAGCTTCTCCTGGCACCCCGATTACCAGTACTAGGCTGGATGTTCAAGGGTAAGGTTCCTACTACTCATCATGCAACTGATGCTACATGGAGTAAATGGATTGCATTAATTACACAGAGGGCTCGAATAGGAAACCCTAATCGCCCAGGAATCTTAGAAGTGATCATGGACTGGCCAGAAGGCAAAGACTTCGGAATGCCACCAGAAAAGGAGGTGACACGTGCTGAAGAAGCCCCACCATATAATGAACTACCAGAGGATGAGAAGCAGTATGCCCTGTTCACCGATGGATCCTGCCGTCTTGTAGGAAAGCATCGGAAGTGGAAAGCTGCTCTATGGAGTCCCATACGACGAGTCACAGAAGCCACAGAAGGACAAGGTGAATCAAGTCAATTTGCAGAGGTAAAAGCCATCCAGCTGGCTTTAGACATTGCTGAACGAGAAAAGTGGCCAAGGCTGTATCTTTATACTGACTCATGGATGGTGGCAAATGCCTTGTGGGGGTGGTTAAAGCAGTGGAAGCGAAGCAACTGGCAGCGTAAAGGGAAACCTATTTGGGCTGTTGAACTGTGGCAAGATATTGCTGCTCGGCTCGAGAAATTAGTCGTGAAGGTACGTCATGTAGATGCTCACGTACCTAAAAGTCGGACAACTGAGGAACATCGAAACAACCAACAAGCAGATCAGGCTGCTAAAGTGTTCCAAATAGATTTGGACTGGGAACATAAAGGTGAACTATTTTTAGCTCGGTGGGCTCATGACACTTCAGGTCATCAAGGGAGAGATGCAACATACAGATGGGCTCGTGACCGAGGGGTGGACTTAACTATGGACTCTATTGCACAGGTTATCCATGATTGTGAAACATGCGCCGCCATTAAGCAAGCCAAACGGTTAAAACCTTTGTGGTATGGGGGGCGGTGGTTGAAATATAAATATGGGGAGGCCTGGCAAATTGACTACATCACACTCCCTCAGACCCGCCAGGGTAAACGTTATGTACTTACCATGGTGGAGGCGACCACCGGATGGCTGGAAACATACTCTGTGCCCCATGCCACTGCCCGGAACACTATCCTGGGCCTCGAAAAGCAAATCTTGTGGCGACACGGCACGCCAGAGAGAATTGAGTCGGATAACGGTACTCATTTCAAAAACAGTCTCATAGATAACTGGGCCAAAGAGCATGGCATCGAATGGGTATATCACATCCCCTATCATGCACCAGCCTCTGGGAAAGTTGAACGGTATAATGGGCTGTTAAAAACTACCCTAAAAGCAATGGGGGGTGGAACCTTTAAAAACTGGGATAAGCATTTGGCACAAGCTACCTGGCTAGTTAACACCAGAGGATCTATCAACCGAGCTGGCCCTGCTCAGTCAGACCTTTTACATACAATAGAAGGGGATAAAGTCCCTGTGGTGCATGAAAGGAATCTGTTGGGAAAAACTGTCTGGGTTCTTCCTGCTACGGGCAAAGGTAAACCCATTCATGGGATTGCTTTTGCTCAAGGACCTGGATGTACTTGGTGGGTGATGCTGCAGGATGGTGGAGTCCGATGTGTCCCTGAAGGTGATCTGATCTTGGGTGAGAATACTTAATTCTGAACTGCATGATGTTAATTGCTGCATAATACTAACAGTGTTCATAAGTGTCTTTCAGGTTGAAGCAGTGGTGATGAGACCGGAGCTAGCTGCAAGTGGCGTCCAGTAACCTCCTCGAGACTGACATCTTTAACCTGCCACCCATGGGCACGAACTGTGACAAAGCTCATATCATCTCTCCTACCCTGGGAGACTCCTAGCCAGATGGAAACCCACAATCCTGAACTAAATGAACTTGATGAACTTTTTTTTTGTATAGAGATGAATCATAAACTAATGTTATCTGTATATATTTTAAAATGAAAAGTTAGTGGTGATCTGAGTATGACGTGAATGGTATGGAATAAGGGGTGGAATGTCCTGGTTTGGCCTAAACCAGGCCGATTTTCCTTTCAGTGATTTTTACTTTCAGCTAAGTCTCCTCTAACTAACTGCATGTTTTTGCAGACAGTGTCTGCTTCCAGGACTGATAACGCTCGAAGTTTGTAGTTATCACTGAGGCACCGGTAGGGATGTTGTGCAGAAAGGCTCTTGCTGTACTTATTCTTGAGAGAAACCAAGGTCACTGCTGAATTCCACATTGCTTACGAGTGAAGAGCCGAAGGGGGGTCGCAGCTGCAGTGGGGAGCAGACAGGGCAGGTGACCCAAAATTGACCAACGAGGGTATTCCATTCCATACACGTCATTCTCGGTATAAAGCGGGGGGATCACGAGGGTCTCGCTCTTTTTCTGCTATGGCCGGTGTCCAGGGAGGACTCCGTCTGTTTTCCTGCTGCCCCCGATCCCGATCCGTGCGTTCCTGAATCCAGCTCTCGACCGTCGCTAGGCCCAGCCTGGGCCTTCCCGGAGCCTGCCCTGCAGTGCCGGTGGTGACGTGGCTGACTTCAGGGGAGCTCAATCTTGGTTTTGTATATATATTTGTATATATTTGATTATTCCTATTATTATTATTATACTTTTTTTTCATTATTATAGTTTATTAAAACTGTTTTAATTTTCCAACCCAGAAGTCTCTCTCCCTTTTCCCTTTCCCTTTGGGGGGAGGGGGGGGGGATAACAGAGGGCATCTGCCGCAGGTTTAATCGCCAGCCCAGCTTTAAACCGTGACAGCAACCATTAAACAAAGCAGAAGTAAGCTTGACGAGATGGGGAGAATAACCTGTCTGTTTTCTTTGGGAGTTCTAGCAGTTTATCCATTTCTTGATAGTAAGCATACACATCGGAAAACAAATAGAATAATTTCTATTTCAAATTGTCCTCAGACACCATCTTTCTATCACTTGCTCTTTCAGAGAAAAGACAGTGAACTAGAGAAGACTAAAGTGTTTTCTTCTATTCTCCTTTCAGACTTTGTCTTGAATCATACGCATACACTGTAGAATCTGACATACTTTGTCCACAACATTAGTGTTCTAGCCCACCACAATGTATATTTATGTATACATATATATACATGAACTCTAGAGGCAATTTACGTGTGCAATTAAAAAATATTAACTGCAAACATGTTAAATAACAACTGTCTAGAATTTTAGAGAAGTTTGAATAAACTGTGTGGGCTAGATTGTTTTGAATAAATTATCTGTATGGTTTGTCAGCAGCTGAACACCAGGAAAGTTCCTTAAGACCTACGCCATAGCCTACACATTCTGCTACTAGAGCATGTTATTCCTGTAGTTTAACATAGTACTAACTTAAGGTGATTTCCATGTGCAACATTATGATTGCTTATTAATAAATTGTTTATTAGCTCTTAGAAAGACAACAATTACAAATTCTACAACTGACCAAAATGAGAGAACTGATAAATAAGAAGATCATTGTTACTAATTGACCTTACAACTTACAAACTGGTTTTGGCAATACAACATATTGGGGAAAAAATGTGTTCTAACTAAAACAAAAAAGTGTAGAAGGGATATTCTACCATAAGAAGCAACGAAATGATTATCTGGACTTGAGCTAGCATTGTAGTAATAAAGTCAAACATCATCTTTAGCCACTGGTAGAATATAAAACATCTGAGTAAATGGGACCATAATATCTCCATGTCTTGCTTTGGTAAACCAAACGAAGACTACCAAACCCCTCCACAACTGTGTTTATTGTCCGTAATTCACTAAACATTATTTTATAAAAGTTATGCAATAGTGATTAAAGGACTGGAAAACATTCTACTGCAGTAAAATTCCCTAAAATTACTCTCTTTAATTTATCAAAGATTATTTGATTATGCAGTATCTATATGGACAAATTAACTTAAATATTAATTTAACAGAGAGGATAAAAATTACATCATTAAGAAATTGGAAGAATAAGCCAGAAAATTTTGACCAAAATTTATTTCTTTTACCAAAAAATGATAGTTAATCATTTCAGCTCTGAATTTGACAATTCTTTGGAAAGTTTAAATCAAGATATTTTTCTCCTCCCTAAAATTTCTAATTTTCTCAGAAACTAGTTGAAAGACAAAATCTTCAGGAGTATATCAGGTAGGAGGTCATCTTGACTGTTACAGTGATAGCTCCTGGACCATCTACGGATAACCATACAATCATCATCTATTATTACTTCTTTCAGTTTGCTGTGAATATTACTAGGAAGTTTATAGAACTGAGGCCCATCAAAATTCTGTAAATTACAATTACATAGGCTTTTCAGACAATCTGAGCTCTTCTTCCAGGTCCTTGCTTTAAAAAAACAGCAAACAAATAAACAACGAATCAAAACTTTTTTCCATGAAACTCTGTGAAAATATCCATTTTGGTGACGCATGAGATGCAATATCGTGCAAACAATCCATATACTTACAAGCAAGCTTTTATACATTTTTTCAAAAATCTTCCTAGCCATAAAAAGTACAGTCTTTTTACTTACTTTCTTTTTCTCTTCACAATATACCTTCCTGAAGTTTTCTTACAAAAATAAATATATTTATGAAATTTAGAGAATCATAAAAAGCTTATCCTTAAAGTGTCCAGAGATTTAGACTCTCTTTTATGTTTCTAATGAACATTCCTCTGTCCTATCCCTCTACTACAAACACCAAACACCTGTCTTTCAGGAATCTTTACATTTCTTAAGTTGAACTTCTCTTAAATTAGGCTGGAAACACAAATGTAGAAAGAATCTTCTCAATATGATGATCACATTAACAAAAATGCACTGTGATTTTGAAGAATATTCTCAAATTTCAATACTCTGTCTTCAATTTAATCATAAAAAGTGCTAACAAAGTTGTGTTACTTTAAAATATTTCCCACAGTTCCATCATCAGTGGTGGTTTTTAAAGCTTCTGACTCATATTGTGACTGTCCTTAAAATATCAGAGCTGATTAGGAGAGGAAAACAATTCCTAAGGACATTTTTGCAAATAAAGTCAAAATGTCCAGACCTTTGAATCATGTCAGCAAAATTTCTCCTTATCCTCCTAGCTTAGTTATTGTGAGTAAATTCATATTCCCTTAAAGCAACCTGTGACAAAAACGCTGCTTGAATGTATTTCATTTGTAGGAAATAAAGCCTGAATTTGTTTCCTATTTGCAGAAAAACATACAGAGATAATTAAAATCTTCATGGACTTTAATATTCTTCTTGTATCATTATAGTCCTCACATCAAGAAAGCAAAGACATCACACTGACTCATGGTGAGTTTTATAAGTCAGTTCACTGAATCACATTCTACTTTTCTGTATCAATTAATAGAGTCTACTTCTCTCTGAGAGACCTTCCAACTATATAACTGGTGGCGTTTTAGACTTAGGTTCTTAGATTTGCTTGCTGCTATATAATTTGTCCTGTTTTGCAGGTCAAAACAGCCATTCCTCTCTTCAACTTCTAACAGAGTCCTTCCAATTGCTGAAAACGTTCACAGAAACTTTTGCTCACATGAAAGTTACTACTGAGGTGATAAGCAGCCTACATATCTACCCCTGCTGAGATCAGTTCTTATCTTTCTTAGCAAATTTGAAGTTCTTGATCCAAGAAGCACACTAACATGAACATTAAAACTTTTCCCAGTCTTTCTGCACTCTGCTATGCACATTTCTGAATCAAGGGATGACAAGCTTAAACTACTGTAAGAACCCTTTAGGATCAAGCAGTTTAGCAATCTGCAGGCTCACTGAGTGCTTGTTACACATCTTCAGAAATATACAAATTCCTGTAAGAATTTTGTGCTCTATTCATGACTGAGGCTCTAGTGTGGGAACATTTTATGGTATATTCTCATACAGTTTCATATTTTAGCAATTTCTAATTGTATTTGTGTGTCCTAGAAACAGAAACAAATTAGACAGGTAAATGAGTACCCTAGAATGTCATAGATTATGTCTACATTAGCAAATAGCGAGGACTATCAGTTGCAGATTTGTAGGGCAAAACTGTTGATGACCTGCTCTTTTCACTGTATACTCTTTTGGAAGGTTTTACTTCATATTAGTTCTTCCCTGATTTTATTGACTGAACTCACTTTAGCTGTTGGAGCAAATATTTGGGTTTAGTTTTATACTAGAAGAATCCAGTTTGTGTTCTCTGATATTGATCTGTGATGTGAACAAAAATATAACAAATGGAAAGGATCAAAATATATTTTTTGAATGTGCATTCCTTTTCCAAACCAATATATTGATGTAGAAGTACACAGAGATGCACATTTCTTCACAAACTGAACAATAAACTTGTTTGCTAAAACATGCATAAATATGACAAAAAAAAAACGATCAAAGCAATGACTTCAGGGTCAGATTGTTAAGCAAAATCCTAAGCTGCATTTTGAAGGAAATACTTATTCACAGAGATGTTAACATGCTCTAGTTTGTTCCCACATAAGCAGAAGTAGTTTCAAAACATGAATTTTTCTTGTACTAATGCAAAATATATACATACCTATTGCTAAGTGGAAGTGGGAGGAGATTCCTCTAGGATTACTCCACAAATATGTTCTCAGCTAAAAGTATTTTTTAAAATGTAGACATAAAAATAAAAATTAGTCTCTATCAGTTGTACCTGAGGAAAGTGAATTCAAATATATAGGACAGTATCTTTTCAATCAGAAACACTATGAAAAAGCAGGAAGATATGTAAAACAATTTTTTTTAACAAATCTTTCCAAAACAATCAAACCAAAATATTATGCTAGTCACTGAAAAAAACAACCAAACAAAAAAAAACACTAGAGTAAAACTACTTAGATTAGAAAAAGTTCTTGTTACTCATGAGACCATAAAAGAGAGAGTTTGAAGTAACCATCTCTGACCCCAAAACATTTACAGTGTTGGTAGAGGGTCCTCAGCATCACCTATTTCACTCTATATGTTCATTCCTTTTGGTCTGCACTGTATCCTAATGTAGACACAGCTTTCCTCTTCCTTCCCTCTTCCCCTTCCTTCTGAAATAAATTATGGGAAAAGAAGCTGCCTGAGAAACAGGTTTCTCCCTATGCATGTAACAACAGATTTAGGAAAGTTAGATATGTATTAAAGTTTGATTATTTAAGATACATATCCTTAGAAAAGAATAAAAACAACATTTTGTTTTAAAGAGCCTGACTGCACAGTGACAATTTTGTCTTCCCTGCCTACCCTTTGCAAAGCTCTGGTGAGAAGTGGTGCAGCTATTGTTAGGATGGGTATTGCACTGTTGTGCAGCACTTCCTCCATCAGGTGGGCAGAACAATAGCTGCTGCATTGGTCCTTGCCAGACTTTTCATAACCTTCCTGCTCCTCCTATTTCCCACAGTAATTTTGTTCATGAACTAGAGATATATCAGATCTCAACGTAATTTTTCACATATAGATAAAAAGAGAAATCACACACTCAAACGGAAGAGCATAAGTTATATTGGCTCAGAAGGCATGTGTGGTATCTGAAAAAGTCAGTGTAAAATAATTATACTTATCAAAAACACTCTGAAGGCTGAGGAGCTTTTTGCCTAGTTTACCGCAGAGATTGTTGTTTGCAGGTTTGGGGATTTTTACTCTGTGGTTGCATATGTAACTTTTGCAAAGGAAAGAGACTTCTGTATTTGTTTTATTTGGACTGATTGTTACTGTTTATGGGTGAAGATCAGGGGGAAGGTCGGCAGGGCAGACATTACGGTGGGAGTCTGTTATAGACCACCCAACCAGGATGAGCAGGCGGATGAGGCGTTTTACAAGCGGCTGTCAGAAGCCGCCCGGTCGACGGCCCTTGTACTCGTGGGCGACTTCAACTTGCCGGATGTCTGCTGGAAATACAACATGGCAGAGAGGAAGCAATCTAGGAGGTTCCTAGAATGTGTGGAGGACAACTTCCTCATGCAAGTGGTAAATGAGCCCACTAGAGGAGGGGCCCTGCTTGACCTGTTGTTTGTGAACAGAGAAGGACTAGTGGGAGATGTGAGGGTCGGTGGCTGTCTTGGGAGTAGCGACCATGAAATGTTAAGAGTTTTCGATAGTGGGGGAAGTAAGGAGGGGCAAGAGTAGAACTTCTGCCTTAGATTTCTGCCGGGAAGACTTTAGCCTGTTTAAGAGGCTGGTGGACCGAGTCCCTTGGGAATCGGTCCTGGAGGGCAAAGGAGTCCAGGAAGGCTGGACATGCTTCAAAAGGGAATTGTTAAATATTCAGGAGCAGTCTGTCCCAGTCTGTAGGAAGGCAAGCCGTAGGGGAAAAAGACCGGCCTGGTTAAACAGGGAACTTAGACTAGAACTTAAGGAAAAAAGAGAGCCTACTTGCTCTGGAAGAAGGGTCGGGTAACTTGGGAGGTCTATAGGGACGTGGCCAGGTCGTGTAGGGAGAAGATTAGAAGGGCCAAAGCTCAATTAGAGCTCGATTTGGCTGCTACAGTCAAAGACAACAAAAAAAGCTTTTACAAATACATCAACAGCAAAAGGAGGGTCAAGGAGAGCCTCCACCACTTGCTGAATGAGGAGGGTAGTGTAGTGTCAGGGGATGAGGAAAAGGCAGAGGTGCTCAATGCCTTCTTTGCCTCGGTCTTTAATGTCAAGACCGGTTGTCCTCAGGAGACTCGGCCCCCAGAGCCTGAAGTTAGGGACGGGGGCCTGTGTGAACCTCCCAGGATCCAGGAGGAGACGGTTAGTGACCTGCTGTGCCAGTTGGACACCCACAAGGCTATGGGCCCGGATGGGATTCACCCTAGAGCAATGAAGGAACTGGCAAATGAACTTGCCAAACCACTCTCGATTATCTACTGGCAGTCCTGGTTAACTGGAGAAGTTCCAGCTGACTGGAAATTAGCAAACGTAACGCCCATCTACAAGAAGGGTCGGAAGGATGATCCAGTGAACTATAGGCCTGTCAGCCTGACCTCGGTGCCAGGCAAGGTGATGGAACAGATCATCCTGAGTGCCATTACACGGCACATGCAGGACAATGGGGGCATCGGGGACAGCCAACATGGATTCATGAAAGGCAGGTCCTGCTCGACCAACCTGGTCTCCTTCTATGATAAAGTGACCCGCTTAGTAGATGAGGGCAGGGCTGTGGATGTAGTCTATCTAGACTTCAGTAAGGCATTCAACACTGTCTCCCACAGCATCCTCCTAGACAAACTGGCTGCCCAGGGCTTGGATGGGTGAACTCTTCGATGGGTTAAAAACTGGCTGGATGGCCGAGCCCAGAGAGTGGTGGTGAATGGGGCAAAGTCCAACTGGCGGCCGGTCACTAGCGGTGTTCCCCAGGGCTCAGTTCTGGGGCTGGTGCTGTTCAATATCTTTATAGATGATCTAGATGTAGGGATTGAGTGCACCCTCAGTAAATTTGCAGATGACACCAAGCTGGGTGGGAGTGTCGATCTGCTGGAGGGTAGGAAGGCCCTACAGAGGGATTTGGACAGGTTAGATAGATGGGCCGAGACCAACGGCATGAGGTTCAACAAGAACAAGTGCTGGGTCTTACGCTTTGGCCATAACAACCCCATGCAGCTCTACAGGCTGGGGGAAGAGTGGTTAGAAAGCGGCCCGGTGGAAAGAGACCTGGGCGTGCTGATCGACAGCTGGCTAAACATGAGCCAGCAGTGTGCCCAGGTAACCAAGAAGGCCAATGGCATCCTGGCCTCTATTAGGAATAGTGTAGCCAGCCGGTCTAGGGAAGTGATCGTCCGTCTGTACTCGGCACTGGTGAGGCCGCACCTTGAATACTGTGTTCAGTTCTGGGCCCCGCACTTCAAGAAAGATGTTGAGGTGTTGGAGCGAGTCCAGAGGAGGGCGACCAAGCTGGTGAAGGGTCTGGAGGGTCTGTCCTACGAGGAACGGCTGAGGGAGTTGGGGTTGTTTAGCCTGGAGAAGAGGAGGCTCCGAGGTGACCTTATTGCAGTCTACACCTACCTGAAGGGAGGTTGTAGTGAAGTGGGAGTTGGCCTCTTCTCCCGGGCAACTAACGATAGGACAAGAGGGCACAGCCTCAAGCTTCGCCAGGGGAGGTTCAGGTTGGACATCAGGAAGAATTTCTTTTTAGAAAGGGTTATTAGGCATTGGAATGGGCTGCCCAGGGAGGTGGTGGAGTCACCATCTCTGGATGTGTTTAAGAAAAGCCTGGACATGGCACTTAGTGCCATGGTCTAGTTGACATGGTGGTGTAGGGGCAGCGGTTGGACTCAATGATCCCAGAGGTCTCTTCCAACCTGGCTGATTCTGTGTGATTCTGTGTGATTCTGTGTTACAAGTTATGGTGACTTTAATACCTTGCAATACTCTTTCACTTGACTGAGCACAAATCATACTTGCACAAATTTATGGAGTGAAGCCTGATTTAACTTCTGTGTGTTTGCTAAGTTTGAATAATAAAAGGATATTTTATGTCCAGAAAATATATAGAGGTAGCTTTCATATTAAAGTGAGCCATTTACTCTTTAGATGAATCACATGAATAGCAATTCCACTGTTTCGAGGAAAAAACAACAACAAACACTCCAATTTTGCAACAAAAGGTAAAATGTCTGGACAAAGCTTATTTTCCTATACATGAACTTCAGAGGAATTTTTAATCATTCTTAGAACAAACACACATACCTGAATCTCTCCTCTGAAGATTCCTCCCCGGTCTTATCATCTTCTCTCTGCCCTATCACCATGGCCTCTTTTATTCTCCTCCACCTTCTCCATAGGACATAAGTTCCCTTTATACTGCCACATCCACAATCTGCCCATCTGCACTGATACTTCATATCTTCATTGTACTTAGGACTCTTTATGTGGGGAAAAAGAAATACCTTCTTATTGTCTAGAAAAATGGGGGAAATGCCTTAAAACTGTACACCACATCTCACGTAGTAGCCCCGTATCTATCCACACATGATAAAATAACTTTCTATGATTATTAGTACTATATGTCTGTAAATTCACATCAGAAGCTGGTCTGTGTTCACCAATATGCAGCCTACTATGTCTCTAGTCTGTTTGGTGCAACTTCTTGCACTTTAATAAACATTTCTGCCTACAGAAACAAATTCAGTTCGTATTGTCCAAGCTGTAGTGGGTGTAGTAAAATACATTTACAAGACAGATTTGTTATTCAGACTACACATCTCTGACTCAGTGTGTGCATATAGTAAATCATTTCAGTAAAGAGGTGTTATCTTTGCATGTCTTTCTAGAATACACTTGCACTGAACAGCACATAATAACAATATGCATATTATTCTTTTTCTTTTTCCCCTACTGTACAACAAATTTTATTCTTCAGCTTACTGTCATCTGTCTCCAGTCCTTGAAAAGAATCTGTAACTTCACTCAAGGGAAAAAAATGAAGGGCAGATGAGGCTGGACACATGATTTTATATTGCTCTCTCTTTTACAGAATTTTTGATTAATCAAGCAAGACTGGATTATCAGGGCATACTTGTCATTTTTTTGTTATTTTTTTATTCTTGTCATGCATTTCAGAGGAATAATTTCTAATAAACAAAGAAGTGATTTTTGCTTGAATGTTGCTATCTATCTCCCTTTTCTCCACTAAACACACTTAAAAAGAGAAGCAAACCTGTAGAAGTATCTGTAAAGGTGCCTTGATGCACTCATTCAGCAGATCAATGCAGCAATTTTAAAAGGAATCTTGTCATATAAACTGCTGTAGTTACAAGACTTTGCGTGGAAATGATTTTGAAGCTTTCAGTTCTGAAAAAGAAAGAAAATCATATTCAAGGCTTCCCAAAATGTCCGTCTGACTTTGCAATGGAGATGGGAGATGGTAACAGTAAAAATTCTAAGAAATTGACTTTAAACCAGGTCATTTGCTATTACCTAATAATACTTGATATTGTTCCTACATCTGGGAAAGATTATTTTGGTTTGATGTCCAACTCATATAATGTTTATTTCCATGTTTATTAATTTCATAATACTATCTCAGAATAGCAATGCACCGTTTACATATGTACTTTAAATAAAGCACTTCAAAGAAAAAATTTATCTATTTCTTCCCAATGACAATAATGGAAATCCAGACAACTACGTCCAATATAAAATGACTACATTCAGTCAAATGAATAACATTTCAGCAAATGACTTGGAGTCCTGACATGGCATGTGTTGTGGGTCAGGATCCTGCGATCTGACCCATCAGCTTCTGTGGCTTGAGCACCCTCTTTGCAAAAAATAATAGCTGGCATGCATTCACCTTATGCAAACAGAGAAAATAAAAGCATGTAACAGACTCGTGTATATTATTAATCTTTTGCAAGTACACGATAAATGCAGTTGATATGTCACAAAAAAAGCAACACATCGGACACCTGCTACTCCTGGTGCTTCAACTAATTGCTCTGTTAGCAGACTGCTGTTAACTTCAAAGACTGATGATTATGCAGCTAGTGATGGGGAAGCTCAGCAGAGGGAAGGAGAATAGTGGGGAGGATAAGCAATTAGCAAATGTTTTCACAGTCACCAAAGAGGGTGAAAGCAGTACCTGAAGATTACATTGCATTGTATTACATTACATTGATTTTTAAATTACTGCTACCAGTGCTATTCTGACACTGTTTTGGGGGGTTTGTTTTTTGGGTGGGTTTATTTCAGGAGAAACCTACATTTTGCAAATAAAAATTTTTTGTCACTTTTGGGGGAAAATGGACCCCATTATCTTAAACAAATGCAGTTCAGGTATAATATCCATGGGAGAAGTGAATGAGGGAATGAGGGAGTTAAAGAAATCTTCCATCTACTATTTTTTGCTGCATCTTACGATCAAAACTTTTGAACAGGAAATATGGAGATGCATAAACTGGTTTTGAGACAGTACTTTAAATGAAAGGATTGTAGGATTTATTTCCAGTGCTGTCAGGTAGCAAGACTGATCTTAAGAAACATGCTTTTTATTGCCATTTTGAAAGAATGAAATTCTCAATGGTTAATGAAAGTGTCTAAATAACATGGCTCAGTATAAATTTGCTGTATAGAATCAAAGGCAAAACAATCAGTTATTACTGAATGTTATGGGAGCTATGATTAAGTAATGTGCTAATGTTCTCCAAAAAAAGACTCAAATTGCAAATTCAAGGAATAATTGATTCTTTCTTTCTAATTAGTCTTGACCTTACAATCTAATGTTAAAACATGGTTGCGTAGCAAGAGTCTTTTCACTAACTTATGTACTATATATTCTTGGAAAGGAAACATTAAGGCAATGTAGATTTGTGCAAAGGCACTTCCTTTAGGATCACCTTTGGCTTCAATCAGAGAATCATAGAATAGTTGAGATTGGAAGATATCTCTGGAGATCATCTGGTCTAACCCCTCCCTGCTCAAGCAGGGCCACCTAGAGCCGGTTGCCCAGGATGTGCCGCAACAGGTTTTGAATAACCCCAAGGATGGAGACTCCACAACCTCCTTGAGTAATCTGTGTCAGTGCCCAGTCACCCTCACGGTGCAAAAAGAGCCTCCTGTGTTTCATTTTATGCCTCTTTTAAATGTTTAAATACAATACGTCTCTTTTATGCCTCTTTTAAATGTTTAAATACAATACTTTGGTATGGGATCAAAGGAAGAAAAATCCCTCAAAACTACAGTAGCTCGTAAAGACTCTGTTTTCAAATAAATATTAATTATTTGTTCTTTATATACAATATCTCTGCCTTTTTCACCAGCTTTTTAAGTTTCTTCAGTTTCAGATTATCTATTGAAGTGAAATTCTGAACCTTGCCAGGCTAGATAATCTTTGCATGAATTTATATTTTAGATTCAGATGGCATCAAAAAGACATTGAATTCCAAGCATATTCTAAGCATATTCTGAGCATATTTCCCTGATGCTTGATGAGACAAGTGGGTTTTAATATGTCCCTAATGTACCTCCAGTGACGTCAATAGAGTTACAGAAAGGATCAGTTTAATCCCTTTAACAATATTACTTAAATTAAAACAGAAATGCACCAAAAAAACAACTTACATTAGCAACTCATAAGAACTCTATGCAAAGTAGACATTCAAGGGCAATAATGTCCCTGAAATAAATGCATATCTGATAAATCTGAACTTTTGCTAAAATCTTTATCTACGTTTATCTCAAGAGTACCAGAGTATTGGATGAAACAAGCACAAGTAAAACCAGATGCAGATGACTCTTTCTGAGAGTTGAGGTGAATTGTAAATCAAATCTGAAGTGTTTTCTCTTAAGGCAGCTACTTTTGCAGCTATGCTTGCATTTGACCACTGAAGTAACATTAAAAATTGTTATTTATGTGAGTTCCTCGAGCTCACCATTTTGAGTGTGTATGTTGATTACAGGTGAGTAGTATTTGACATAGGACTGTAAAAGCTTCACAAAAGTTGTCCAAGCTCCTCTAAAAGGTATAGTGGTATGTAATCAGAGGACTGGAGCATCTCTCTTATGAGGAGAGGCTGAGGAAGCTGGGTCTGTTCAGCTTGGAGAAGAGAAGACTGAGAGGGGATCTTATCAACACTTACAAATACCTTAGGGGTGGGTGTCAAGAGGAGGGGACCAGACTCTTCTCAGTGGTGCCCAGTGACAGGACAAGAAGCAATGGGCACAAGCTGAAACATGGGAAGTTCCATCTCAATATGAGGAGGAACTTCTTTACTTTGAGGGTGGCAGAGCACTGGAACAGGCTGCCCAGGGAGGTTGTGGAGTCTCCTTCTCTGGAGATATTCAAAACCTTCCTGGACATGACCCTGTGCAACATGCTCTAGGTTAAGCTGCTTTGGCAGGGGGTTGGACTAGATGATCTCCAGGGGTCCCTTCCAACCCTTAACCATTCTGTGATTCTGTGAAATGGACACACTTTATCTGGCAGAGGCTGAGACTGGAAGCTGCATGCAGTTCCTATGCTCCTTGCTATTGCTGCAGTGGTATGAGGGCCACAAGTGCTATAACAGGAAACAGAGTGTATGTCTCTCAATTACAGTAGAAGCATCTGATCTTATTTTAGGTCCCTCAATAACCCTGCTGCATGTAGATGCATTTTATACCCACAGTGGAACTCTTCCTCCTTTTTTTCTGAAAAAGCTGAAAATAAATACATGTTTATTCTCAATCTTTTTTCTCCCTCCTTGCTAAATAGGATAAAAAATTTAATCTTATTCTTCAAGTAGCATAACTGAGCTCTCGTGAGGCAAAGCACAGAGCCCACAGCACATCATAGAGGTTAATCAGTGCCAGTCAGGAGCAGAACTGAGCCTTTCAGCCCTTGTCAAGCTGCGTGCTACCATTTCCTTGCTCAGTATACTAGACAGCAGTCACTAGCTGCCTAGACCAAATCATCCTTGCAATCACACATAATGTTTTCAACACCTACTCCTTCATCAGAATTGTAAATACTTTCCCTCTCTTTTTAATTCTCTCCTGTCATTTGGCACTACCAGAAAATACCAGCAAGAAAACACTTTTTTTTCCTAAAAAAGGTAACTTGCTTTTAGCAGAACTTTTTTTGAACTTCCAAATAAGTAGACTTGTTTCGCCTGTGTTTTGTATATTATTTTTTTCATTGATGAAATAATATTTATTTCGTTTCTGTTTCTAATCCCTTTTTCTTTGTCAGATTTTTCCTGTGCTGTTCTTGATTAAGGAAACACAAAGATTTGCAGACACTTTGGATAGAAGTCAAAAGCAAGAGGAAATATTTATAGCTGAAAACACACAAAAATTTCAGCAAATCCCACACAGAGAATGGATAAGAGGACAGAAATTTCAAAGAAGGTTAGTGACACCGTTTCTTCACAGTTCTAGAAAATGCAGTGCCATTTTCAGGAGTCACGTGAACAAGTATCCCAAGATCGCTCCAAAAGAACCTCATGAAATCTTTTGTTATTCTCATCACCCCATTCTTGTGGGTGTTCTTGTTCAATGGGGCCAGTGGGAGCAGACACAAAAGGGAGCCTCCAGAGCCCTGCAGAGGGACCAAAGATGAATGGGAGATATAACCCTTACAGTCCCTTTGAAGTACCATTTATGTAGGAGAGTCTTTCCTTGATGAAGGAATAGGAAACTTGCCCTTCATACTAACCTGTTCTGCCCACATTGCAGGGTTATGCAAACTATGGGAGGAATGAGGCTGCATGTCAGCAAGAGCTGTAAATTTGTTTGTTATCTATAGGGATCAGTCGTACGGAGGTATGGCCTCCTTCTGTCACATCTATCTGCTCTGATATCGTATATAATGCTGGTAAGCACCAGTAGTCTCACTTATCTGATATCCTGGTAATGGTTGTGTGTCCAGGGCCCTCATGGAGGTAAATGAGTAGGCATTCCCCAGCCAAAATCCTTACTAGACCTTTGATTTTGGATTTGAACATAAAATTCATGAGCCTGGGTTCACAGCTATAAGAGGTTGTAGTTTCTGTGCAGATATATCTTCCCTAGAGAAATCTGTCTTTCATGGTCTATAATTGGATATTTTATTTTTCTAGGAAAACTAAAACCATTAGTTTATAAGAAGGCTCTGCAGAACTTCCACTTTTCAAGCAAGTGGGATGACTGACAGAGAAATTGCATCAATTCCTTAAGATGATATGGGAAGTGTCTTTACCCGGCTTCAAATGTAATATAAATTTCAGGTTCCTTCCTGCAATCGTATCAACTTCCTTTCATAAGAAAGGAATTATTCTATGCTAAGCAAGTATGCTGAAATGGCTTCTTGCAGTGATGCTGCTCTGTGTGTCTTCAGTAAGAAACATATGTCATCTCATTTAATATCTTTGCCTGCTTGATATGCCTGATGCAGGCAGATAAATCTCCTTGGGTTTTCTGTATAGAAAGACCATTATTTTTTTACTCTGGTGGATATTGAGCCATTCAGAGGAAGCTGGCTGTAAAAGAGACTGAGAACTTGGTCTGGTCAGGAAATGAAAGACTTCAGACTGTGAGAGAAAAAAATTATTTCTTCCTTGTAATATACATAATACATGTCCCATAGCAGTTTGTGATATGAATAACTTACTCGCTATCCAATCCACATGGTTTAACCTGTTTTAAATTTACTATTTTTAGTTAAAAGTGCATATGTAATTGAAGAGTGTTATAAAGTATTGACTATTATACTGCTATTATCTGCTGTAAAATTCACTGTGCAGCTTTAATAAAAAGCAGCTTAAACTGTTTCAAATGGGGGAAGACTCAGGGATTTTGCAGGTACCAGAGTGCTCAAAGGAAGCACTGAGGTTCAGAGCACTGAGGCATTTCAAAGCGAAATGCCTCGATACTCTGAACCTCAGTGTTTCCTTTGTCAAATGAGCAACACGGCACTGATACTGATCCACATAAAGATGAATCTTCGGTGCAGCTTTGCACAGCCTCCCCAGGCTCTGGATGATTCAAAGAGTAGTTCACTTTGTGCTCACAGACAGGCTGAAAAGAAGTATTAGGTTGAACAAGTCCACAATAAAAATGTAGGTGGCATGGCACAGCAGTTTATATATATTACTGATATTTCCACTCTCATCTTTGTGAGAGCTCAGGAAAACTACTCTGAATGAAGCACAGGTTCACAATGTCCCATTTGGGGTTCTGATGATTTTTTAATGGCAGTTTGAAATTCTGCTGCACAGTCAAAGGTGATACCTACTACCAAAGACAAATGAGAACACTAGCGATTCTGCTGCTGAGATGCCTACCCTTAGTGGTGACAAATGGTAGAAATGACCTGTGCTGTAGTGTTATGACAAGGCACTGCTTCATCCCTGAGTTATTTTGTTAACTTTGGAGGGGGAGCCTGCTGTCTTTCACCCAGAATTGATCTGTGTGATGCTAAAAAATGAGCCTGCTGACAACAAATTGCAGTTCCTCAAAAAAATATCAGGTAGGTAATGAAGATCCAGATTTGGCAACACAAAACTGTTTGAAGGTCTGGAAGAGGGAGCCTGTAGTACAGGAATGTTTGGTCATTAGAGTGATAGAAAGAGGATGGATTTTGACAGTAGCTAGCAAAGATGTTTTCTGTGATGTTTTTTTATCTTGATTCTATTCATAAGTTTAAAGAGCTAAATCCCACCCTGTTTCTGTGTAGTTTGAACAGTGAAAGAAAAAAATACAGTCTTTTAGTGGCTTCCCTAATTCTAACAAAGCCGGCTCTTGAGGAATCTTAGCAACCCTATCATCAAATCAGTTTTCTGGTGTATTTAGACTTCATGGTAGAATCTCTGCAAAGTCTGTTTCATATTAAACCTTTTCAATCTTATAAATGGGGAAAGCATGCAAAGGTCTTAAGCAAGGAATATGCTAATTAGAGTATGAAATAGAAACATGATTCAAGAGACTTTAAGGAAGTGGAGAGAGAAAATTACTTGAGCATTGTATCACTCTGATATCCCAGAGTCCAAGAACAATCAACGAGAAAATAAGTCTTTTAAAAGGCAAAAAAATTATGCTTATTTGGGCTTAAGACAGAAAAGAGCAGTAGTAGGTACATTTAATGATAGAGGAATATGTTTCAGAAACATTTTCCTTTCATATACATTATCTATTAAATTATTTTTCCCTTATATTTTCAAAATTATAAACCTAACTCTAAATATTCTGACACACAGCTCTCACACCACATCTGGGCCTTGCAAAAATATTTTTCAATGGTAAACTCCTTGAGTGTCTCTCACTCTAAAGGTTGTTGTGTTTTCAAGAACCTACAGAATGATCTACCACTAAATTGCAAAAGCTTCATTGTAAACAGAGTCATAAATGGTGAAGTTATGGAAAGACATATTTCTTGTCAAGGGAGTTGCCAAGTTTCTTTGGCAAGGAGGGAGGTAATATGCAGGAAGTAGATGAGACTCTGCACTAAAGGTGGGTGTCACTCTGAGCTCCCATAAGATTGAGATAAGGTGGGGTTTTTTTGTCTCCCTTATGCAGACACAAGATCAGAGCAAAGTGTAGAACTATCTCTTATGCTGTTGCGTATAATCTTAGGAAGGAAGAAAACAAAAACCAGATTTTAACAGTTACAGTATGGTATTGACACTCTTGCAGTGCCCCTAAAGGTCTTTCTCTTTTTGCCTTATTTTCAGTGGTTAGGATCTGTTTCTTAATTTTATACAAATAAAGCCCCAAAAGAGAATAAGATAGTTTGTAAACAAAGTGGAATGACTCACTAAAGGAGACTGAGACATATGAATAGACCTCGATATCGATTACTGTAAGTACTTACCTGGTATGTGGAATGAAGTGTCTCTCTAATCAGTTGTTAAATAATTATACAAAAATGAAACAGCTTTCACGTAACAACTCCTCTGCAGAACACCTGATCATCTAACAAGACAGTCATCAGCATGGGTGAGGCTTATTTTCAAGTCGGTAATCCAGTTCAGGGAGAATCTAGGTCACTTGAGATCTAAGAGACTACCACCACCATTAGGCTATCGGTTTTTCTGCGCTTTAAGTTGTGGGATGCTCTCTCTCATTTTGACCAGGAAATTCCATTACGGAGGTACAATCCTACTCAGCAGAGATGACATATTCTTGCAAATGCACCAAATAGTGGCTCCAAGCAAGCAACATTTATAGTACCAGAAAAATGCCTTACTGAAGATATCTGATTACTTCTCATGGAGGCTGTTATCTTCCTTTTCTCTCATTGTCTTGGCTATTATTTGGAAGAAAGTGACTCTATTAATTTGGTTAGAACCCATGTTTTCCACTCTACTTTAAATAAATTATAGCAATGATAAGGCTATTCTCCTTCCCTCAAATCAAACTGTAGTACGGTAACTAAAGGATAAGCAACCTGTTCCTTCCACTCTGTACCCCAAAAAAAGGTTGTGACTTGTCTAATATGAAAATTTCCACAGCTTTCTAAGATTATGAAATAAGTCTCCAAGTCAGAGGAAAATGTTGTGAGCGAAAGCAACAATGAAAATATTACCCATTTTGAGGAATATAAGTGATCACTTAAGACAACACAGCCGGGATTGCTGGTGCCCAGAGAGAAAGAAAAGCTAACTGCAGCAAAACAGCTGGGGCTAGAAAATAGAAATAACTCACAGAACCGGAGAAGGGCAAGGGGCCTGTAAAAGTCATTCAAAGGTAAGAATTAATCACATCAGAATGAACCAAAGCCTACCTCTCTAGAGCAGTCAGTACTTCAACCACAAAAGGTAATAATAAAAAATGTTAACTAGATCAACACCATAGTTCCGTGAATCAACTTCCCATCTGACTCTCCTACAGCAAATCCACTCATCATGGCCACAGTGCTTTCTCCCTAGTCATAACATATTACCTAACAGACACATAATCGTAAGAGTGCTGTCTCAGCCCACGGACCTGGTAAAATCTTGCCGAGGACACCTAAATCATATGTTACCTTCCCCAGACTGTGCCTCTGCATCCCAAAGTCATTGAATGCATTATCAAAGAGGCTCAGGCTGCAGTTCCATTTCACTTTTTTGTACTGATGGAGTTCCAGCTCAGGCACATATATTTCATTCAGCTAGGCAGCATAATATTAGAAAATGTAACTTTCACTTCTGTCATGTCCCCCCCCCCATTTTATAGGTAAACCCCCTCAAGCCTTCCAAGAAACAAATAAACAAAGACAAATCAGACAGAGATCCCTGAATAGACAATAATTTTAGCTGCATAAGCAGGATCTCATTGATTTCCACAAATATTACAATGGGGTGTTTGGGTAGTTTAAATCAACAGAATCTTTTTTGTCAGTGTAGATTCATAAATTCATACTAAAGTTCCTGAAATGTATGACTGCTGAACATAATCTTAGCAGCTGTTTCACATTTGTCTGTTTCTAAAAACTGTATTTCTGACAGTCTTCATGTTGAACTTCAGGGATAATTTTGTGTTAGACATCCTTTTCACTAAATAAACCCACTGGTTCAGATGGTTAAGCTCAGCATCCATATTTGGTGTCCTTGGAAAGATCTGCTGTCATGGAGAGAAACAGTGTTGCCTCCTCCTCTTTCCCCAGATTAATAGAAATTCTAAATGAAAAACAATAAATAAGATTCTTCCATAAGTGCTTGCTATTTTATTTGGTTTGAGGGAAAAAAAGAGAATATTTGAATTTTCTTTATGTGTTAGTTATGTGTTGCTTCTAGTTTGTTCACTTCGTCAGACAAATGCAGATTATGCAGCTATGTCTGTCAAGAAGCTGAGGGCGGTTAAACTTTCTTTCTCAACCTCATTTTCCCAAGGCAGAATTTTATTTTTTTTTTATCCTTCTAATAACCCACACAGAACAGCATGAATTTCTGTAAATTAGTAGATGCTTTCTTTCCTGTTTGGATATATTTAAATGATATCTCTTATAAATTATTTTGGAGTTGCTTATATTTAATGTGTCTTACAAATTGAATTTGCTTTTTCCTTTATAACAAATGCACACTAACTTTCTCCCATCTTTACCTTGTACCTATTGTATACAGCCCTCATAACTTTCCTCTTTGGAGCAACTTTATAATTTTCTGAAGTTAATTTCCCTGCAGTTAACAATATTTCCTTGAGATTTTCCCTCTGATCCTGAAGCATGGACATTTTAAAATAAAATAATAAATGAAATAAATATGCAATTTACCTCATACTTCCTGTATGATACACCACCCAGTAATTTTTCCAGTGTGTAGAAATAAACCCATAACTATTCAGTCTGGTTTTCCTCCTAAGGTAAGTCAAAATGCTCCATATTTAAGAGGACTGGAATGATTCTATTTTTTCCCATAAACCTTCTCTCCAATTCCTGAATCAACATGACATATGTATTAGGGCTTTACCAGATGCCAAAAGGAAAGAAACGTGTGTGTGTGTGTGTGCACGCAGATGTTGAGTAATGATTAATGATGATCATGATGATTGCAAGCCTCGGTATTTTGGGGATTCTCACCTCCCTCTCAGATCTAGAATAGATAATAAATGCAGTACACAGCTGCACACTGCAATTTAGATGTCTTCTGCCTGAAGTTCTGTGATCTGATCATTAAAGGCAGTTGTCTCTAGGTCCTGCAGACTTCTGTGTGAAACCTAGGTGCTCAGAAAATATTTTCCATATCAGGTTTTTCTTTCTATGTGTTTCCCACACTGGACATTTACACTATTATTTGTTCATAATTATGAATTATTCTAGATTATCACTTGATTAGACAAATTGTATAGGGCAGGGCTGAATAGATCTGCTAAAATTGTTTACAGTAAGAAGCTGCTACAGATAGGCAAAAGAGCTCTGAGTGCTGTGGTGGCTGAAAATGTCAGGTGGAAAAAGTGAGTTCAGACTCCTTCAGGTAAATGAGAGAACAAAACCTACCTCCCATGCCCATTAAAACATCAGCCAGTAGATAAAAAATGGAGGCAACTTCCTTCTCTACAGCAATTTTGAGGTTTTTCCTAAACAGAAAATTATGTAAAACTATTTATGGAGTTCAATTATTTACCAAGTGTCACATAAAATATATTCATTAATGACTTGGATGAGGGAATAGAGTGCACTGTCAGCAAGTTCACTGATGACACAAAACTGGGAGGAGTGGCTGACACAACGGAAGGCTGCGCAGCCATTCAGAGAGACCTGGACAGGCTGGAGAGTTGGGTGGGGAGAAATTTAATGAAATATAACAAGGGCAAGTGTAGAGTCCTGCATCTGGGCAAGAACAACCCCATGTACCAGTACAAGTTGGGGGCAGACCTGTTGGAGAGCAGCGTAGGGGAAAGGGACCTGGGGGTCCTAGTGGACAACAGGATGACCATGAGCCAGCAGTGTGCCCTTGTGGCCAAGAAGGCCAATGGCATCCTGGGGTGTATTAGAAGGGGTGTGGTTAGCAGGTCAAGAGAGGTTCTCCTCCCCCTCTACTCTGCCCTGGTGAGGCCGCATCTGGAATATTGTGTCCAGTTCTGGGCCCCTCAGTTCAAGAAGGACAGGGAACTGCTAGAGAGAGTCCAGCACAGAGCCACGAAGATGATTAAGGGAGTGGAACATCTCCCTTATGAGGAGAGGCTGAGGGAGCTGGGTCTCTTTAGCTTAGAGAAGAGGAGACTGAGGGGTGACCTCATTAATGTTTATAAATATGTAAAGGGCAAGTGTCATGAGGATGGAGCCAGGCTCTTCTCAGTGACATCCCTTGACAGGACAAGGGGCAATGGGTGCAAGCTGGAACACAGGAGGTTCCACTTAAATATGAGGAAAAACTTCTTTATGGTGAGGGTGACTGAACACTGGAACAGGCTGCCCAGAGAGGTTGTGGAGTCTCCTTCTCTGGAGATATTCAAAACCCGCCTGGACGCGTTCCTGTGTGATATGGTCTAGGCAATCCTGCTCCAGCAGGGGGATTGGACTAGATGATCTTTCGAGGTCCCTTCCAATCCCTAACATTCTGTGACTCTGTGATTCTGTGAAAAATAGTTCCAACATAACAGAAGAGAAGAGAAATAACTTCTTTTTTTTTTCCAAATTTCCTTTTACTGAAAATCTATTCAGTAGATCTGAGTTTCAGAGATCTGACAGCTCAGTGTCTGCCATATCTTGTATTAGGCAAAGCAATGGTCATCTGAGGACAGACTGCTCTCCTCTAAAATGACTACTGCAGGAACGATTTGAAATAACCAACTCGCCTACAGTATCTCTTCCCCAGTAGTTCAAAGCATTTTAGTCTTCCTCTGTATGAACAGATCATGCACACACATGTATAGAAATAAAAAGCAAAGCAAGGTTTTTTACTTTTTTAACACTTCAGTTACAAGGATAATGACTTGGTCTCTTTCTTCTGATATCTGCTTGCTTTTTTTGACGTCAATTTATTTCAGCAGTAGCAGATATAAGGAAATTTGCAAGCTGACTTTCCAACAGAAGAGATTTGGAGATACGTTGTCTGGGTATTTTCTACACAAAATGTATTTTGTATATACTTGCTCTGTGGTCCTGGAACAGCACACAGGTAATCTCGCCTTCCATAAAGCTTCCCCACACTCAGCAAAGCCCAGAAGCCCAGGTCTCAGAAGCCACTAGACCCCAAAGAATGTCATCTGCTACTGGTGCAAACAGAGGACAGATTCTGCTATCTGCCTCAGCTCCTGTCTAATGGCAGAGGGAAAAGCCCCAGTATTTAGAACTTTACTGATTAAAACTTAATAGTGAATTTCCTTACCAGTCTGTAACAGCAGCTCTAGAAGATCAGAACCACCATCTTCTCTAAGAGCTTGGTGTGAGAATGAAATCCCTCAGGGGATGTGTTCATTAACTATCTGCACATCATTATCTTGATTCAGCGAACTCTGTCACTGGTTACTCAAGGTACGTTGCCTGTGCTTGTAAGCAACTGCTGTGGACCTGTTATTACAACTGATAAATCTGCTGTTCCACCACTAATATTGATATGATGAAAGATAAATCGCTTTGAACACTTTTAAATACTCCAGCTTACATTATAACAAAATCAAATAATGGAAAGGCTTTGATATCAACAGCATTATTTTTCTTCCTGCATCAGTCACATACACTTATTTCTTTGGAAAAAACTAAGTTAATTTTAAAAAATAGTATACCTCAGTGTTACACAGTTTTGGGGATTCCTGTCAAAATTAATGTAACATAGCAAAATAAATAAAAATGTGGACCTTTAATTTGCATTTCTTCAGATTTTCTATGGGGCACCATAGAGCTGTTGTACAGTATATTACTTTCCTTCATCTTTTATTTCATGTATAAGACCCATCTTGCCACATAGGTTACAAGCTTTCAAGGAATCACAGACCACTGGATTTAATACTTGATAGACCTTTCTTAGGCTCCTGTAGTTGCCACATGTTGTATCTTCAGACTTTGAAAGAGATGTTCTCACTTTGCCAACAGACTGAGCTGGCTGGTTGGATCAACAGAAATAGAGTATCCTGTAACATTTTAAATGAAGTATAGTTTGCTCATTCATTCATAGAGGCAGAAGTCCCAGAGAAAGAAGGATCATTAATTTTTTGAATACTAAAAATTAATTAAATTGATGCTTCTATTGTTATATCTGAACATGTTCTTTGACTAAAACGGAAAATAATGAGTGAACAATCTGTAATTTTCAAGAAGGAAGTCATAAGAATAAAAGTCTGCATTTCTAGCAAGCTACATGAAACAAAATGATTAAGAGCCTATGGGCTATGGGAATGCAGGTGAAAAAGATAGGTGAAATACCAATACACAGAAAAAACACATTTTAGGTTTCCTTGTAGCTGTTATTTCACCTTACATAGTAAGAGAAAAGATTCTGTTATTCATAAACATTGGAGCTCTCCTTGGAGTGATTATAACTTTTAAATATAGTTTGCAGATTTCCTTCTTTCTTTGATGTGTAAAAGTGGAAATAAGCTTAAGAATTTATTTGTGCTTTTAGACATTTATATTATTTCAAATCATATCCCTTCCACCTAGTATATCTCATGGGAATGTTGAGTATTACAGCTGTATACTACTGTGAAACAAGATGGCACGTTTACTCATCTACGGTAGGAAAGTATCTCTACTCTGAACAGATGAGACTTAGAATTGCAGAATATATATTCAGAATAAAAAAAAAGAAAAAATGATCCTAAGTTATCTGCACATCTGAGGAAAGCAATAAATCCCTCAAAGATGTTTTAGGTACTGCAGGAATTCTAAGGATAATAGTCCCCTTAGAAACAGTACTGGGGAAATGGCAAACGCAACTAACAAAGTAATAAATGGGGAAAAAAAAAGAAAAAGAAGATGAAAAAGCTTTCATCTAATATTTACAGAGAAAATCCCACAAAGGTAAAGCCAGAAGTTCTTATTCTTTCCACAGTGTCTTCAGTGTGATATTTGTTCTGAGTAACAATCAATTATTAAAGGCATAAATTATGAATAAATTTCCTCTTATAAACATATGGGCCTGATTTACCAGCCTATTGTATCAGTTTCTATCTAATTCCACTTCTTTCAGTGGAGTCACTTTGATGTACAAGTGGTATATCACAGAAGTATATCAGTAAGCCTAGCCATTCTCCTAAATGAGAGGATGGTGAATTATTTCACCTTCCCCAAAACAAACTAAATTTTGACTAAATTTTGAATGTCCATTTATTCTCCAGTTATGGTTAACTGGAGAAGTTCCAGCTGAGCAAATGTAACGCCCATCTACAAGAAGGGTCGGAAGGATGATCCAGGGAACTACAGGCCTGTCAGCCTGACCTCGGTGCCAGGCAAGGTGATGGAACAGATCATCCTGAGTGCCATTGCATGGCACATGCAGGACAATGGGGGCATCGGGGACAGCCAACATGGATTCATGAAAGGCAGGTCCTGCTCGACCAACCTGGTCTCCTTCTATGATAAAGTGACCCGCTTAGTAGATGAGGGCAGGGCTGTGGATGTAGTCTATCTAGACTTCAGTAAGGCATTCGACACTGTCTCCCACAGCATCCTCCTAGACAAACTGGCTGCCCAGGGCTTGGATGGGTGGACTCTTCGATGGGTTAAAAACTGGCTGGATGGCCGAGCCCAGAGAGTGGTGGTGAATGGGGCAAAGTCCAACTGGCGGCCGGTCACTAGCGGTGTTCCCCAGGGCTCAGTTCTGGGGCCGGTGCTGTTCAATATCTTTATAGATGATCTAGATGTAGGGATTGAGTGCACCCTCAGTAAATTTGCAGATGACACCAAGCTGGGTGGGAGTGTCGATCTGCTGGAGGGTAGGAAGGCCCTACAGAGGGATTTGGACAGGTTAGATAGATGGGCCGAGACCAACGGCATGAGGTTCAACAAGAACAAGTGCCGGGTCTTACACTTCGGCCACAACAACCCCACGCAGTGCTACAGGCTGGGGGAAGAGTGGTTAGAAAGCGGCCCGGTGGAAAGAGACCTGGGCGTGCTGATCGACAGCTGGCTAAACATGAGCCAGCAGTGTGCCCAGGTGGCCAAGAAGGCCAATGGCATCCTGGCCTCTATTAGGAATAGTGTAACCAGCCGGTCTAGGGAAGTGATCGTCCCTCTCTACTCGGCACTGGTGAGGCCGCACCTTGAATACTGTGTCCAGTTCTGGGCCCCTCACTTCAAGAAAGATGTTGAGGTGTTGGAGCAAGTCCAGAGGAGGGCGACCAAGCTGGTGAAGGGTCTGGAGGGTCTGTCCTACGAGGAACGGCTGAGGGAGCTGGGGTTGTTTAGCCTGGAGAAGAGGAGGCTCCGAGGTGACCTTATTGCAGTCTACACCTACCTGAAGGGAGGTTGTAGTGAAGTGGGAGTTGGCCTCTTCTCCCGGGCAACTAGCGATAGGACAAGAGGGCACAGCCTCAAGCTTCGCCAGGGGAGGTTCAGGTTGGACATTAGGAAGAATTTCTTTTCAGAAAGAGTTATTAGACATTGGAATGGGCTGCCCAGGGAGGTGGTGAAGTCACCATCTCTGGATGTGTTTAAGAAAAGCCTGGACATGGCACTTAGTGCCATGGTCTAGTGGACAGGGTGGTGTAAGGGCAACGGTTGGACTCGATGATCCCTGAGGTCTCTTCCAACCTGGTTGATTCTGTGATTCTGTGATTCTGTGATTCTGTGATTATTTCCTTGTGTTTGATCAACTACTTGCATAGATAGGAATACGGGGAAGAGGGGGAATCTGAGTGGGGTGGGTATTATTATTTTTTATTGCCATCGATTCCAATCTACCTTTACAGAATCACAGAACAGTTGAGGTTGGAAGTGACCTCTGGAGGTCTTCTAGTCCAACTCTCCCTGCTCAAGCAGGTTCACCTAGAGATGGTTGTTCAGGACTATGTGCAGACAGCATTTGAATATCTTCAAGGATGGAGACTCCACAACCTCTCTGGACAGCCTGTTCTAGGTCACACTGAAGGATATTACAAATATCACACTGAACAGGTAGGCTACCTATACCTTTTGGTATCTCTTATGTTTCTGATTGAGTTTTGGTGGTAAGAAAACAATAGTTTGAAAAAAATAGTATCAAAGTGACTAATAAGGAGTTTAATTCACCCAAAATTCACCATTTGCAATTCATTAGCCACAAACTTCCTCAATTTTAATTTTCCAGCGAGAAAGCACAAATAAAACAGATAGATAAAGTTCCTATTGAATCAGAACCTTTCCATTTCCATTCTACCAAGTGACTCAAATCAGATATTTTATGATTTTGTTTTCCCAAACTGAAAGGATTCTGGTAGCAGTCAGAATAGTGCATGAGATGATGTCAAATAGAAAATAACCCTCTTTTTTTCCAAACAATCAACTCTTTGCTTTACTTTTAAAGTTCCAAATAGACAACTAATCAGCTACCATTGACGTGAAAGCAAAAGAAGAAGTTTTCTACTGAAAATTTGAAAATTAATTGTGATTTCTGTAATATTTCAAAATATCTTTCATCATTTAAGAAAATGTTAAAAAATATATTTTTTTGTAATTACATTCCCATTCATCTCCTCTACCTTTTTACTCTCTTTCTTTTGTTACTTCTTATGAAGAAAGTAGCATTTGAGCAAAGACAAGGTCCTGAAACTAACAAACTCTTTTTACTTTTTTTCAGTGGAGAACACAGTTTAAAGCTTAAGAAAATGCTATAATTATGAAAAAAAAAACACCCTTATTTTATATTTTATTTTCCATTTAAAAGATCATCTAATCTCTTCAAAAGTAATATAGGTAACCCATCACGCAAATCTAATCAAACCATAGTAATATCTGTGGTTGGAGCGCTAGCTGAAATGGGGAGGGGAGTGGCGGGTCCATGGGAGAGGATGGTGCAAAAACTTCACCCCATGTGTCCTGAGGTGACCAGAAGAGCCAGACCAGTGCCAAGAGGCTGTGGTCACCCCGCAAGTCTGTCATGATGAAGCAGGTCCAAGATTAGGCTAAAAAGGTAAAGTCAGCAGGTCAGACTCGAGGAGGTGTGAGACCAGGCACAGCAGAGCTGCAACACAGCTCAGGCAGGGACCAAGAACAAGAGCTAAAACTTCACAGCAGCTCCCAAGTGAAGAGAGGGAGCCTCTACTGAGGGTTCTTCCCAATTTTCCTCAAAGGAGTCCACTGCCAGTCAAGCTTTCTCAAACAGACCTCTCCTATTAGAGGGCTGCTTTGAGCACAGAGAGACAACATTTCCCAGATGGGAAGTGGAACGTGCCCTGGGACCTGACCTCCCAAGCAGAGATGTTAGAGGTGGTATCTAATATCTCCAGCATCTTTGAGTAACAGCACCTTACGATTTTTCCTGAACTCAGAAATTCAGGAAGAGCTGACTTCACCTATCACTGCAAAATATTTCCAGTGAGCTCATGAGAAACTGTGAGAGGCAAAGGCTTCTAAGCAGGTCTGATCCTGGGAACATCTGAAGGAATGAGGCCTTCTCTCTAAACTGGTAATGTCCAGATAAAAAATCTGAGAATTTTTGCTCTTTTGAGCACTGAATGAATATCTCTACATAAATTTGTGTGTGTGCATTCTCTCTCGCACAAGTACCCAGAGCACTTTTATGAAGAGTTGAACCATTCTGGATTTGTCCCTCTATAAGAAAAAAGGTTCATATTTTAAAGGTTAATTTAAAAATTATGAAGGAAAATAATGTAACTAATTTCTGAAATTCATGGTTATTCTTAAAATAAGGAAAGTTTTGGAAAGTTTTATAAAATTTTAGATTTAAGGCATTTCACAGAATCACAGAATGGTTAGGGTTGCAAGGGACCTCTGGAGATCATCTAGTCCAACCCCCTGCCAAAGCAGATTCCTCTAGAACATGTTGCTTTTTCTGTTGAGAGAAAAAGCCTTGGACACTAAGAAATAAAGTAAAAAGTTTTTTCCTTCCTTCTTTATTGAATTGAAGCTTTGAAGTTTTTTGTTGAAATAAGACCCAAACACACTGATTATCTGAGATAATCTTCCACAGCTTGAGGCTGGGGTTGAGGGTAGTTTGTAGAACTCTTTATTTTAAGTTCCTCTCTCAATCCAGTAGCTTTTTGACCATTTTTTTTTTCTTCAAGAGTATAAATTCATTACTCTTCTGCAGCAGGATTTTTTTTAATTGTTGTCTAGTTTTGGATTCTTTGAATTGTTATTTGTCTTCAAAACCCTAGCTGGATTTTTCAGTGACTCCACACTTTGGGGGTTTAATGTTTAATACCAAATTTACATACTTGAAATTATTTGACATTGCATGGGATTTAGCAGAGTGATATGGCAATCACAACACAAGTACAGCACTTAAATCACATTACAGTGCAGCACTTGGAACATAACAATTGCAATATGCAGTTGACTCACAATACAAATGTAATTCTCATTACCGCTTTTGTAATACGCTCACTGTCATGATGCCAGGCATCCCCAGTAGCCAGGAAGGAATACACGGGTTGAAACCAGATCAGGACTGATGCCTGTAGTTCTTCCTGTTTGATTTTTTTGGGGGTTTATGCTGAGACATGGTGCTCATTTTATGCTTGGGCTGAGCCATGATACACTCCCCAGTGCTGCTCTGGATAACTCAGGAAGATATATACTTGCATCATTTTTTAATTAACTCAGGGATGTGTTAGGTGGTAAGTGGGCTTTGGAGTCCAGACTAGTCCTCCTGCAGCGATCTCTAGGGCCTGGGTTCCTCACAGCCTGGCCCAGACAACAGTAGCAGCTGCTGCTGCAGTCCTCTAGTCCCTCCAGTAGCAAGGATGTGTGCATGCTCCCAATAGGCAGCTCACACTATACATTATATATATACATATTTACATTACTACTGGCCACACACATCAACATGAATAGGCAGACACACTCAGCATGTACATGAACAGAAACAGCACCAATGGCCTCATCCTGTTCCCCACTCTTGCTGATCCAGATAAAAGTCTATTAGTGGGAATATATACACAGATATGTACAATGTGGTTCCCCCTGGCACCTGGGCTCAGACACATGGTCTCTCCAGGAGCTCCTTGGTACCTCACTCTCCCCAGCTGCTGGGACTTGGCTCATGAGTCCCCATAGCTGCAACTCCACTCCTGCTGCTGATGCAGACTCTCTTGCACAGATGCACACTCAAGCAGGTCTTTCCCCTTGGGACCCCCAGAATCTATGGTCTCCCCAATAACTGTCCAGGAGTGCCTCTGTCCCCAGTAGACAGCTTCCCCCTGACCTTGCCCTTAGAGACATACTTATCTCCCAGGCCAATTCACGGACTCGCTCGCTAGTCCAGCTTGATCTGGCACTCACACATTCACTTGCACAACCACACTCGCTCCAGGTGCTGCACAATGGAGACAGGCACATCTGGCCCCTGGTCTGATTCTGGTGGCTGGCACTTGGTCTCCTTCATTCTCGTCTCTCCAGTCCCTGGCACCCAGGCTGCACACTGGGGCTGAGGCTCTGCTGTGGCTCTGCTGCGGCAGCCCTGGGAGGTGCCCAAGTAGGGTGTCCCTTCTTAAGTGTCTGTAATTTGGGTTGTCCCCTGCCTGCCATTTTACCTCTGTGCTCCTCTGGGTACGTATAGATGGGCCTTAGATGGGCTGATGGCACCTAGGATGGGCCTTGAGGTAGCTGGTCAGGATATTATTTGGACATCCCCTTGAACCTTCCCTGAGTAAGTTTTCAGACCCTTTGCAAGAAAAACATTATTAGATTTTTTTTTTTAAAGTATAAAATCAGCATATTTCTCCTTAAAGTTGTTCCTATGAAAGACTGAATGTTTTCTCTGTTTCTCCCTTATTTTTTCCTCCTGCAAAAATAAACTAGAGAATTTCAGCACAACTAATTAAGTTTTGGTAAGGATAGAAGCAGCTGAAAACAACACAGAGTCAAGCCACTAAAATAACAGACTGTTTTAAGCCTTCCTTTCTATTACTTTTGGATATCAACTTTTAAACTATTAAAAACGATGTATGATCTTAAGTAAAAAGATCTTAGATACTGTGATCACAGGCAGCTGTAGAAAATCACCCATAGATGGAAGACTATGTAAACAACACAATATATTTTCATATGTTTGCACACCTGTTTTTTTTCAGTGTATTCATCTACAGCACTCTACTGCAGCTATACACAAACAACAAAAATGAACTGTCATTTTCTTTAAGCCCACAGATAAGTTGAAAACACAACTTATATAGTTTTAATGTCTCTTAACTTGGTCATGTGATATTTGCCTAGAGCTAACATTTGTAAACCAACCTGCTAAAGGAACAAGAGTATCACATACTCTTTGACTAATTCACTTTTTCACTAAGCTAAGTAGACCATGATGATTTTGAAACTAGACTTCCAGTGGAATCTTTGATGCTTTTGGTTCACTCACATTTGAAACGTAATTGGAAAGCAAGAGCTTTTTGTCTGCAGTCCAAATAGGAAGATACAGAAAGTGAATTTTATTTCCTATATGACTTACAGTCTCTTTTTGTCAGCTGACTAACACCTATTACCACAAATCATTATAAATTTAGCTATGAGAAGCAGGTAGGCAAATAGAATATCATCAGACTTCAGTGATATTTCTTGAGCCCAGGAAAGAGTTAAAAATTAAATATTAGAAAAAAAAATGGAAAAATTACTTTATAGTTTGGAATTTTAGGAATGAAACATATTTTATGAAACATTGCAGTATGGTGCTATTTCCAGCAGGTAAGCAAAATGCTAAATTTAAATTTTAATGAAAAGAAGTAGAATATTTTCTACTTACTGAGCTAAGACCAAAAAAGGAAAATGTTAACAGTTAATACACTGAAAAGTCTAAATGAAATAGCCCTTTCTGAACTAGTAGTAACACACTTTGAAAGACTCTGTAAATACCACAGCATACACATGGAATTCAGAAGCATGAAATGTTTATTCTTCCTGTTCTGGAGCACAGTTATCTAAGATGATGTTATTGAATTAAAAAAATGTAGATTTTGATATTAGGAAATTACAACAGCAACTAATTTTCATTCTATTCAGAATTCACCTTATATTTGGCTGTGAGAATACATTTGAGGTCCCATAACAACATTCAGAAACGTCTTCAAGTTCTTTCAGGCAGAACTAGCAAATAGAAGTTGTTCGAGTGCAGCACAAAGCTGAAAGCATATGACTCTGGCTCCAAGGATGTTTTCACAAGCTGCTTGGTATGTGTGCAGGATATTCTGAGAGCTGATTCAGCTCTAAATAAAGTAGCTAGAAAGCTTTGCCCTGCTTTTAATGAAAGATGACTGCCTTTATAAGATTCCACTTGTTGACGAAAACAAATAGTCTTAGCTTTCCTGTTCAATTAAAAAAAGTACGTTTAATATTTTCAGACTTCAGCAAGATTAATATTAAGGCAGACCTCCTACAGCTGTGTAGATCTACTCTAATAAGCCTACCACCAGTTTGTGTGCAGGCGGGAATTGACATGGAGTGTTTCTTTGGAAGTTAATTCCTACTTCCTAAGTAAAGAATTTTCAACATGTGGGAACAAATGCAGCAGTGTAATAAATCAAGAAAATGATGTCCCAGAGCATGCAAGTGATACAAAACAGATCAGATACTAACTGCGTAATAAAATCCTATTTATACAAAAAAAGAATTAGTATAAAAAATTAGATAATTTTCATTGAAGTCTGGATCTGAATGTTAATGATAAAAATATTTAAAACAAAATATCAAAGAAAACAATAATTTAATCAGGTGAATCATAAATATGGATAGTTCTGCTGCTGAATGTCATGATGTTTCTGGAATTAAATAAGCTCCTAACTGACATTCTTTATGCACAAAATAACTTAGGCAAGTAATGATCTTAAAGTGTGTCCATAAACCCCATTGACATCAGTGGTATTTAGGGATATGTGTGATGTTAAACACACATTGATCTGCTTGCCTGAACATACATGTTTTCTACTAAGGAAGTCTAAGAGGATTTTAATAACTTTGGGTTTATTGATTTAATGGAAAACAACTATAACTCTGTCTGGTTATAAGTAGTATCTGAATTAATAGTCATAAAAGAAACCATAAATTTAAGGCACCATGAAGAAGTACTCAAAACAAACAAACAAAAAAACCAACCACAAGCCCTTTTCAAAACCAACTCCTGCCCAGGGGAATCTTCCTACTACTTACAATGAGAAGGGGTTTGTATTTTATTGTATAATTAAAAGTAAAAAGAATTCTATATAATTCATTCAAATAATAACAGAAGACTTTTTGATCCTTAAAAGGAGGTAAGAAATTCTAGGAAAAATAATCATAAAAATGAAGTGTGTGTTTTTTCAAAAAAACCCCCACTTAGTTACGGTAAGTGAAAAGAGCATGAAAATGTATGTGTGCTTTTACATTGTCTTTTTCCCTTGGAATCAATTTGTGGGTGTACTCATTATGTTTTTAATAGTGACCTAGAGAAATTCAGTAATTGCATTTCATACTACATCAAAATTATGTCATACCAGAGAATTCCGAGAATTTTAGGTTTATGCTCACATCTCTCTCTTGTTCACATTTATGCAGACATTTATGTTATCGGCTAAAGATCAAAAAATCTGTTCAGATATGCTAGTCTGGGTATGTATTTGAAGAATAGTCAATATTCTGTATTTGTCTGAGAAATGTCCCACCTCCAACTGAAATAATCTAGATAAGATTTAGAAACCATTGACTTGATTTAGGTGACCTATGTGATACACAAAATAAAAAGGTATCATGTGCTCAGAGGCAAGAATAGTAAGAATAGTTTAAGAACAGTTCATTGCAGGAAGCAAACTTGTGAAATATCGTAGAATCTTAGAATAGTTTGGGTTGGAAAGGACCTTAAAGATCATCTAGTTCCAAGATCCCCTACAATGGGCAGGGACATCTTCCACAAGACCAGGTTGCTCGAAGCCCCATCCAGCCCAGCCTTGAACACCGTCAGGGAAGGGTATCTACAACTTCTCTGGGTAACCTGTTCCAGTGTCTCACCATCCTCACAGGAAAGAATTTCTTCCTCACACCAAATCTAAATCTACTCTCTTTCAGTTTGTAACCATTAACCCTTGTCCTATCACTACATGCCCTTGTAAAAAGTCCCTCTCCTGCTTTCCTGTAGGCCCCCTTCAAGTACTGGAAGGCTGCTAGAAGGTCTCCCTGGAGCCTTCTCTTCTCCAGGCTGAAAAACCCCAACTGTCTCAGCCTGTCTTCACAGGAGAGTTGCTCCAGCCCTCTGATCATCTTCGTGGCCCCCCCCTCTGGACTCGCTCCAACAGTTCCGTGTCCTTCTTATACTGGGGGACCCAGAGCTGAACACAGTACTCCAGGTGGAGTCTCATGAGAGTGGAGTAGAGGGGCAGATTCACCTCCCTCTACCTACTGGCCACACTGCTTTTCATGCAGCCCAGGATACAGTTGGCTTTCTGGGCTACAAGCGCACATTGTCGGCTCATGTTGAGCTTCTCATCAACCTTCACCCTCAAGTCCTTCTCCTCAGGGCTGCTCTCAATCCATTCTACGCCCAGCCTGTATTTGTGCTTGGGATTGCCCCGAGCCACATGCAGGACCTAGCACCTGGCCTTGTTGAACTTCATGCGGTTCGCACATGCCCAGCTCTCAAGCCTGTCAAGGTCCTTCTGGAAGGCATCCCTTCCCTCCAGTGTGTCAGCTGCACCACACAGCTTGGTGTGGTCCACAAACTTGCTGAGGGTGCACTCAATCCCACTGTCATGTTGCCAACAAAGATGTCAAACAGCACTGGTCCCAATACCAACCACTGCGGAACGCCACTTGTCACTGGTCTCCTCTTGGACATCGAGCTGTTGATCACAACATTTTGAGTGTGACAATCTAGCCAATTCCTTATCCACTGAGTGGTCCATCCATCAAGCCCATGTCTCATCAATTTAGAGAGAAGGATGTCATGCAGGACATTGTCAAATGCTTTGCACAAGTCCAGGTAGATGACATCAGGTCCCTATCCACCAACACTGTAACCCATCACAGAAGGCCACCAAATTTGTCAGGTACGATTTGCCCTTAGTGAAGCCATGTTGGCTGTCACCAATCACCTCCTTGATTTCCATGTGCCTTAGCATAGTTTCCAGGAGGATCTGCTCCATGATTTTGGCAGGCTCAGAGGTGAGACTGACTGGCCTGTAGTTCCCCGGGTCTTCCTTTTTTTCTCTTTTTAAAAATGAATGTTATGTTTCCCCTTTTCATGTCAGTGGGGGCTCCACCTGACTGCCACAACTTCTCAAAAATGATGTATAGCAGCTTAGCAACTGCATCCACCAGTTCCCTATTGCTCCCTAAATATTACTAACTAGTAAAAATAATCAATGCATTCATAAAAGCAAACTTTTTGATGGATGATTTTAATAGAAATAAACTATTTGTAAATTATTTTTAATCAGGATCACTTCATTGTTTTGATTTACAAGGTATCTTACCTGAGCCCTTATATCAACAGAGTAGAGTAGGTAATAAAAGATAATAATGGAATAGGAATTATATGCCAGTGATGATTACTTCTTCAATCAATTTTATGCTGAGAAAAAGATGAATAGCACTATATCCTGAGGAAAGATTCAAATACTGGTTAACTTAAAGCTTGTAGTTCTTGAACTGAAATATGTTGCATTTCCCAGGAAAAGTCAAGTATCTTATAGTTTTATATGTTGTTCTTTTGTGGCAGATAAAGGAAAATAGACATGAAATCAAAATCTTCTTTTAACAGTTTTAATTATTTTCCAGTATGAACTGACCAACTTAATTTCATTTTTTTTTAGGTGTTCTGTGGTATTGTCAATATAGATTTCATAGAACCTAGCACTGCCAAGTTCACCACTGAACCATGCCCCTAAGCACCACATTTACATGTCTTTTAAATACCTCCAGGGATGGTGACTCCACAACTTCCCTTTCTTCATAACCATACAGTTTAATTTTTAATGACATGAACTTTATACTAATACAGTTACATTACATTTTTGTATTTTCTTATCTGAAATAAGAAAAAAAATGAACACATCCAGACTTAATAGGTATTGTCAGAAGTTCAAATGCATAATAATTCTAAGGTATCTTATTTTGCATCTTGCTCTGACTGAGAAGTTTCTTCTTGATTGTGTTTTCCCACTGTTGCCTACAATTCTAGGTTTCATGAATTACCAAAAACTAATTTTTGGTTAGTTGACTTGCACTGGAGTGTCAGAGGAACAAGCAGGGAGGGAGTCTCTTAATTTACTTCATTCATGGAGAAGATACTGCTTCACATGTCATTTGACTGTTGGGTTTGTCTAGTGAAAGACTTTTTCACCTTGCTCCACTGGGCATGGCTGAATACTTCAAGTTTAGGTTGTTTCACATCTCATTGATTCCTCTTCCTGGCATCTGGCAGGCACTGGACAGAGCACCTGTCATTTCTCTCAGAGGATTAAAAGCATAAGAGAGAATTCAGTCCCAGCAATCCTTGGATTACTTTGCTTTATGTTGCTCTTTGCTATGTACACACAAAGTGACAGAAGATGCTATCATTCTTGGTAACGAAATGATTCTTTTGCCCTTACCACAACACCTTTCCTCTTTTAAAAATTACAGGCATTTAGCTAACATATTACTGCTCTTCTGTAAAGATATTGGTCACAGCATGTTGGGGTTCAGAGAAAATGTCAGTTCTTGGTAATGATGGCTAATGAAAAAGAGATGATTAGTCAAAGTACATGTGGTGTAATCATTGATGTGGCAACAGCTGGCTCATTTTTTCCTCTGTTAAACTGTCACAAAACATGCAGATATGAAAGTTATGTTCCAGTTCTTCCCACTCACAAAGGAAAACATGTAAAATATTTTCATAGACACTAAAATTTCATAACCTCTGAGACCTGAAGATACAGTTAAAAGTTTTGTTCTCCAATTTAATATGGAAACATCATCATGACCAATTACATGCCGCAGTTGCTCCAATTTGCTTTGAAAAACTAATGCATAAACTTGCATCCTGCATGACAGGCATTTGTGTTTTAGAACAAAATTTCTAAAGCTGAAATTATTCCTAGCTCTTAATAAAGTCTACTGTAAACTGGGTGCAAGAGCCAGCTAAGTTTTTTGATTTGGAGTGTCTGTGATTAATGTTTTTCCATCTTCAAATGTAATTGAACCTTTGGAATTGCTGTGAGAAGTGAGAGCTTGCAACATCATATTCATTCTTCTTCATTCTCAGAGATTAAGAAAAGTGTGTTTACTATTTTAGAGGTTATTGCCCTCTCTTTAATTTCAATCTGTCATCCATTTCCAATGCTCTTAAATTCATTTTTATGTGATAAGCTAGCCCAAACCAGAGCAGCAGTGCATCTGAATGAAGAGATAGAGGTATATCTGAAAAGTTCAGAGAATCATTAAAATATAACGCTTCTTCCTTTTCAGGACCACACTGAGGTAATGGAATGCATTAGTTTTAATCTAATCAATGGGAGTGGCAGCTCTGTTAGTAAGCTAAGCAATGCATGAGATATGCAAAATCTTACTAAAACAATTTCTTGTCCCTGATGACTTGTTTTACTCTACACAGTACTTCTGTCTGATGCACAGTTTTCCCTTGAGAGCTTTCCAACACATTTTGGATCCAGACTGAAAAGATGTTGAAGGGACAAATATCTGCTGATTCAACCAGTATTTTGTTAATCAGATAACAGTTTTAGCTGTACTTAGCAATGAAATTAATTACAAAGTCCTTATCAGTCTCCTTACATAGACCTCACTACACACAGGTTTGAGCATATAGGAGGTGTCACTGTGTCCTGGTTTGGCCTAAACCGGGCCAATTTTCCTTTCAGTGATTTTTACTTTCAGCTAAGTCTCCTCTAAGTAACTGCACTTTCTGAAACTAACTGCATGTTTTTGCAGACAGTGTCTGCTTCCAGGACTGATAACGCTCGAAGTTTGTAGTTATCACTGAGGCACCGGTAGGGATGTTGTGCAGAAAGGTTCTTGCTGTACTTGTTCTTGAGAGAAACCAAGGTCACTGCTGAATTCCTCACTGCTTACGAGTGAAGAGCCGAAGGGGGGGTCGCAGCTGCAGGGGGGAGCGAACAGGGCAGGTGACCCAAAATTAACCAACGAGGGTATTCCATCCCATACACGTCATTCTCAGTATAAAGCGGGGGGATCACGAGGGTCTCGCTCTCTTTCTGCTATGGCCGGTGTCCAAGGAGGACTCCGTCTGTTTTCCTGCTGCCCCTGATCCCGATCCGTGCACCCCTGAATCCAGCTCTCGACCGTCGCTAGGCCCAGCCTGGGCCTTCCCGGAGCCTGCCCTGCAGTGCCGGTGGTGACGTGGCTGACTTCAGGGGAGCTCAATCTTGGTTTTGTATATATATATTTGTATATATTTGATTATTTCTATTATTGTTATTATACTTTTTTTTTCCATTATTATAGTTTATTAAAACTGTTTTAACTTTCCAACCCAGAAGTCTCTCTCCCTTTTCCCTTTCCCTTTCCCTTTGGGGGGAGGCGGGGGGATAACAGAGAGCATCTGCCGCAGGTTTAATAGCCGGCCCAGCTTTAAACCGTGACACACTGAGAACAGTGGGACTATTTATTTAAAGTTGTGGCCCTTCTTAAGAGATGTTTGTATCATCTGTTCTGAAAGATTTTAATTCTGGTTTAATGATAAACAAGAGTTTCAGACCTCCTGACAGTAGAGACATAGAGCAAAACCGAGCAGAACATGGGTGTTCTACTTCTCAAAGTGAATTGAAAACACGCACTTTCTCAAAGTGTGACCATGTAGCAGGTCAAGAGGAATCAGAAACTCCCTTGTTTTTATTATTCCTGAGCACTCTTTGATTGAAACTTGGGTAATTTGTTCTGACCTTCTTTTAATTTCAAATAAAAGTTAACTCGTGTTCGGCAAGACAGCTTTTCAGACATAAGATTTCTGTTAGGTTCACGATGCTAACCATATTCTTCTCCACCTTTTTAGTTTTAATTTGCAGGAAATTTGTAGTAATATGCTTCTGGAAGCTTTATTTTATGAGAAGGATGTAAAAGATTTTACCAGTTACAAATTCTACACCCCTCAGGAACTGCAAGCCAAAAATTAATAGTTTTCTACAGGTGGGTATAGTCAGAATGTTTTCACGATTAAACTTTTTTCTACAGGTGGGCGTAGTCAGAATGTTTGCTCTATTACGTTGCTGTTCAGTAGAAAATCAAGTTTTCAGCTGAACGCATGTGTACAGATATATTTTCATAGAAAATTTTAATATCAGATTGATATACACAAAAGCGAGAAGAACTTGAAAGCTGGAAACTTCTCCAGGAGGGCATGGTGGTTGGAAATAACTCTTTCTGTCAAAATGGAGATTCTAGTTGGAGAAATCCTGTTAGCCTCCACAAGAGGCAGAGTTTTTCAGGCAGGAAAGCGATGTTGAGCTCCATAAGTCAGCACTTCAGATTCCACCCCAAAAAACTCTGTTAGCCTCTGCTATTGGAGCTATTTAAATGTGATAAAACACCTCTTTTTTTTTTTTTTTTTTTTTAACTATACGGCCTTCTGATTTCAATTACAGCTGAAAATGTGGAGTTATGGTCACTAAACTGATCCTAAAGAGTATGATAGGGTAGCCTGAATGTAACCAGTGCTGCAATGATGCAAGCAGCAGCAGTTTCACTAAGAATAAAAGTTTTTAGCTCTGGCTTAGACAAGCTACACTTTTAATTACAAAAGTCATTTTTTCTTGAGAGCATTTAAAGACACCAAAATGAACCAAACCTCTTATGTGTTGCTGTCACTTGAAAAGAAGAAAATGTGTTATGATTAACATTTCAAACCACTAAACTCGTACTTTTGTAAAAAAGAAATTCTAACATCCACATTGGGACAACTCAGATCTGTTGCACACTTGACCAGTAGGTTGCCACAAATTAATTGGTCTGGGAAGTGAATGCATTAGCAAAATGAAAAAGGGTTTTATAGGTAACAACATGTATCTAATTATAATGGAAAATATACATGTGGCTGTCAAAACTGACAACAATATGAAAGGCATTGTTCTTATCAGTTTTATAATAATGTGGAAATCAGCATCTGTTAAGAATAAGTATATGTTTATTTCTGACTATATCAATCATTAAGCTCAATTTTATGATTGTCAGTTAGTTTATATCCACTTTTCGTATCAGGAGCAGTTAACTAATAGTTTAGCTGTAACATGTAACTTAGAATACCATCATGATCTATGACTTATGAAAGCTGTTAATGAACAAGCCCATTGCTACAAAAGGGAAGAAACCAGTTAAGTCATATTGAAAGTAGTAATGTCTGTCTCACTCGCTGAGAAACAGAACAGTCTTTAAGAAGATGACACAGAATATTGACAGCAGGAGTTAATACCTTCACATTTTCATTTATGCCTATAATGAAATTCTCCTGCCCTGATAACAGCCTTTTCATAGCAACCTTTTCACCACAGATTTGAAGACGGATAAAGGCAGTTATGAGACAAATTGTTATCCAATACATAAGTTAAGCCTTTGTTGTAACTCCTTTGGAGCTTTTTAAGACACTCATTTCACTAGGTTCTTTTATACATTTCTGTGACTCCTCTTTTTGCGGGATCGGAGCTTGATAATTAAAGAAACACAAGCTCTCTGCTGAGACAGGCAGAGCTTTCTTTTTTTTTTTTTGAGTCCATCAAACTGAAATCTTCTTTAAAATTTCCAGCAGGAACATTTTGGGAATCTCCCATTATCAAGTGATTTCTGGAAATATCAAGATATTGCAGGATTTTTGACTTAAAGGCTTTCACCCAAGAGAAGGGTTTTCTGAAATTTTTATTACAAAAGAGAACTCAAATTTCTTATTTTGTCCATTTAAACTTAGGGCACAAAGTCTCACTGTGCTACTGTTCCTCTTAGCCAAGGAGAGAGTTCTGAGATCCCGCTCTTTGTACGTCCACATTTTTGAGAGGAGTAGGAATCTCATCTCTACTTTTAAGCTGAAAAGATACAATCCTTTCACTTGAAGAGTTGCATTTTGTGCACAGAGCAGAGGAATTGTTTTGGATGTTTATGAAGAAATTAATCTCTGGTACATTCGAAAAATTTGTCTCTCTCCTTGTATCAGCAGGATACAAGGCAGGAGCCTTTTTCTTCCTTGTTGTCTGTTGGAACACCCGATAGGCAAAACTCAGAATCATAGAATTCATAGACTCATAGAATCGTTTTGGTTGTAAAAGACCTTTAAGATCATCAAGTCCAACCGTTAACCTAGCACTACCAAGTCCACCACTAAACCATGTCCCTGAGCACCACATCTACATGTCTTTTAAATATCTCCAGGAATGGTGACTCCACCACCTCCCTAGACAGCTTGTTCCACTGCTTGATAACCCTTTCAGTTAAGAAATTTTTACTGATATCCAATCTAAACCTCCCCTGGCACAACTCTAGGCCATTTTCTTTCATCCTGTCACTTGTTACCTGGGAGAAGAGATCAACACCCACCTCACTACAACCTCCTTTCAGGTACTTGTAGAGAGCGATAAGGTCTCCCCTCAGCCTCCTTTTCTCCAGATTAAACAACCCCAGTTCCTTCAGATGCTCCTCTCCAGACCCTTCACCAGCTTCATTGCCCTTCTTTGGACTCCCTCTAGCACCTCAATGTCTTTCTTGTAGTGAGGGGCCCAAAACTGAACACAGGATTCGAGGTGCGGCCTCATCAGTGTCGAGTACAGGGGCACAATCGCTTCCCTAATTCTGCTGGCCACACTAATTCTGATGCAAGCCAGGATACTGTTGCCCTTCTTGGCCACCTCGGCACACTGCTGGCTCATATTCAGCTGACTATCGATCAACACCCCCAGGTCCTTTTCTACCAGGCATCTTTCCAGCCACTCTTCCCCAAGCCTGTAGCAGTGCATGGGGGTGTTGTGCCCCAAGTGCAGGACCCGACACTTGGCCTTGTTAAACCTCATACAGTTGGCCTCAGCCCATTGATCCAGCCTGTCCAGATCCCTCTGCAGAGCCTTCCTACCCTCAGGGAGATCAACCCTACCACCCAGCTTGGTGTCGTCTGCAAACTTACTGAGGGTGCTCTCAATCCCCTCTTGTCCAGATCATTGATTAAGATATTAAAGAGAACTGGGCCAAATACTGAGCCCTGGAGAACACCACTTGTGACCACTGCCAACTGGATTTAATTCCATTCATTGCAACTCTTTGGGCCTGGCCATCCAGCCAGTTTTTTACCCACCGAAGTGTATGCCCATCCAAGCCACGAGCAGCCAGTTTCTCCAGGAGAACGCTGTGGGAAACGGTGTCAAAGACTTTAGTAAAGTCTAGGACAACATCCACAGCCTTTGCCTCATCCACTAAGCAGGTCACCTTGTCATAGAAGGAGATAAGGTTAGTAAAGCAGGACCTACCTTTCATAAACCCATGCTGACTGGATCTGATCACCTGGTTGTCCTGTATGTGCTGTGTGATGGCACTCAAGATGATCTACTCCATAACCTGCTCCGGCACTGAGGTCAGACTGACAGCCCTGTAGTTCCCCCTATTCTCTTTCTGGCCCTTCTTTTAGATGGGCATCACATTTGCTAACTTCCAGTCAACTGGGACCTTCCCAGTTAACCAGGACTGCTGATAAATGACGGAAAGTGGCTTGGTGATCACTTCTGCCAGCTCTCTCAGTACCCTTGGGTGGATCCCATCCGACCCCATAGACTTGTGTGTATCTAAGTGGTGTAGCAGGTTCCTAACCATTTCCCCTTGGATTATGGGGTCTTCATTCTGCTCCTCAACTCCGTCTTCCAGCTCAGGGGGCTGGGTACCCAGAGAAAACCTGGTCTTACTACTAAAGACTGAGGTAAAGAAACCATTAAGTACATCAGCCTTTTCCTTAGCCTTTGTCACTATGTTTCCCCCTGCATCCAATAAAATCCAAAATAAATAAACTCAAGTTTAAAAAACTCTGTGCACATAGCAAATATGTTCAGAAGCTTTTAAACTTGCACTTAGTAACTCATCTCTTCTTCAGAGTGGAAGAAAGGAACAGGAATATTTCTGTACTATTCTAACAGTACTGCTGATGAGAACAAAGTCACAGTACAACAGGTGTGTAGGTAGATTATGGATACTGATAGTTGTTGTGAAGCCTTTGTTGAAATTTATGATGTAAAATAATAGATAGCTCTCCATATGTGTCTTAAGCTGGCGTGTTCAACAAAGCTGTAGTTTATGGCTGTCAGAACAGAAAAAAAAAAATTGTTACACCATACTTTAAACTGAGGCTCTGAAAAGAGTTTTACACAGCAATGAAACTGCTTCCCAAGTTAGTAGTGCGGCTGTCGTGCAGCAAATAATACATTCTGACAATGATATATTTTATTCACTTTATTTTTTTAAATTATTTTCTGCATATAGACAGCTATATTTTTAGCTAATCTGATACATTTTTTTTAAGGGGAAAATCACTCTAAGATACTACATTTAGGGAGAAAATAAAAGTATTTAGTAGGAAACCATTCTTATTGCTGCAGATTATTAATGTTGAAGTTGTGGGCTTTTTTATCAGGAGATCTTCCTGCTTTAATCCCAAAATTATTATTAATTTGGGCACATATAACTCAGCATTAACTTTCTACAATAACGATTGCATCCTGGTTTCCTAAAGGGCTGTTTCCCTTTTTATGGTATACTCAGAGAATTGAGATCAAATGGAACCCTCTGCTTGATAGTTCAGAGCTTTGTTCTTCTTGATATTGAACACTTTCATTGGAGGACCCTACACAAATACTCTTTATTTTCCTAACTACTCTCACTAATATTCCACCAAAACTTTCACTAATAATCTTACAGATTGGGAAAGATCTTGTGTGAGGAGGGGTGACCAAAATACACTGTATATCTAAAACAAATTCTACATATCTGTATCTCCAGATTCACACACATTTCATACAGTAATTGCTGTAATTATTGAAAAAATAGTGTGGTGTTACTTATTCTGCAAAACGTTGCACACAGGTTATTTCTGACGCTTTAGTCACAAACATCCGTGTGACAGTGAAGTATTTCATAGAATCATAGAATCATAGAATGGTTTGGGTTGGAAGGGACCTTAAAGATCATCTAGTTCCAACCCCCCCTACAATGGGCAGGGACACCTTTCCACTAGACCAGGTTGCTCAAAACCCCATCCAACATGGCCTTGAACACTGCCACGGAAGGGGCATCCACAACTTCTCTGGGCAATCTGGTCCAGTGTCTCACCACCCTCACAGTATAGAATTTCTTCCTAATATCAAATCTAAATCTACCCTCTTTCAGTTTGAAACCATTAACCCTCATCCTATCACTACATGCCCTTGTAAAAAGTCCCTATCCAGCTTTCCTGTAGACCCCCTTCAGGTACTGGAAGGCTACTATAAGATCTCCCCAGAGCCTTCTCTTCTCCAGGCTGAACAGCCCCAACTGTCTCAGCCTGTCTTCACAGGAGAGGTGCTCCAGCCCTCTGATCATCTTCGTGGCCCTCTGCTGGACTCGCTCTAATGGCTCCACGTCCTTCTTATGTTGGGATCCCTAGAGCTGGATGCAGTACTCCAGGTGGAGTCTCATGAGAGCGGAGTAGAGGGGCAGAATCAGCTCCCATGACCAGCTGACCACGCTGCTTTTGATGCAGCCCAGGATACAGTTGGCCTTCTGGGCTGCAAGCACACATTGCCGTCTCATGTTGAGGTTGAGCTCAATTTACATAAAAGTTATTTACATAAAACCAGCATATAATTGATGAAATTAAACATGTATAATCACTGATTTATTTAAAATAATACAGTATGTTTAATATCTGTAGTTGGTTAACCTTCGCTAACAGTCAAACACCCACCCAGGCAGTCACTCACTCCCACTTCGTGTATTCTTGAGTGCAAGATAGGTGGGATCAATGACTGAAAACAGATTTACATATCGCTTTCCTACCTGTTACCAAGAGACTTGACTACAATTTCTATTACATATGCTTATTTCTCTTTGCTACATTTAGCAAATCGACAAGAATTCCTACAGTTAGTTCCTTGTGGCTATTTTTGCATCAATGATGCAGCTCCCAATTTTGAAGTTTTATGTCTTTTGTTACATTATATGAGACTATTCTGCCATATTTATACTGTCATAAAGGGAAGAGTATTATCACTTGTCATAGGATAATCAAGAGTTTCAGATCAGCTGGAAGAAATAATATCTTTTATTTTTCTGATACTTCTGGAAAAAAAAATCTTGTAAACATATATACCCATATTAGTTCTGGAAAAAAAGTTTCAATCTTCAAATTAAGAATATACTGAGGAAAAGGGAATGTGTGCCTGAAGTCTTGTTTCCTTTTTCTAACTGTACTTGGTCTAGTACCTTAGCTAACATCTCTCTTCCTACAAACCTTGGGCCATCACAGTTACAATACTGTTATCAAGAGATCTGGCAATTCTAAATATAAGTAAGTAAATTATTATGATTTCTTAGTAACTTTAAGAACAACTGAGAACAAAGAGTAATGCCTAAAATTTTCTATTCCCAGAGAGACAGTGAAGAAACCCAAAGATACATATGTATATATTGTTCCTGGCTGAGGGGCAGATATTAAATTCTGCCATCCTGTCACAAATTCTGACTTCTTCACATGAACATACTGTCTGAAATACACTGACTAGGGAGCAAAAGAGCTGAGGTTTAAAGGTCAGTTCACCAATTCCCTGCAACAAAATAGGTTCTTGCTTTGACTTATTTTTTCCCCTTGCCCAAGGAAAGCAAGCTCCACTCAAGAGAGAATAGTGCTCTGAGAACCTCTGTAATTCCTATATATATATATAAGAACAAAATACTCAGGGGACCTTTGTAGTTCTTGTATATAAGACCAAAATAAATGGATGCGCTATTCAACTGCCATTTTCCATCAGTCAGAAAATGAAGTGCTGTGGCTTTGGCAGTTAGATGCTTATGCAACAGTAATTCAATTTGTGAGGGGTCTCATGAACTTCAAAGGGCTTTGAGCAATGGTTCAAATCCACCAGTTTTCTGAAAGAAAGAAAGACCTTGATCTCATTCCCATTCAAGGTAATGGGAAGGCCACAACAAATGACTTTGGACTTCATGTTAGGTCTACATTAAAGAAGTGAACAAGGGGGTGATATAGGCCAGGAATAATTGCCTGAGGGACCCCTTTTAACTCCAATTTGACTTTGGTCAAAACAGTGATGCACTGATATCATTACCCAATTAAAATATCTTTGCTTAGACACAACGATATATGGCCTAAGTATCACAGAATCACAGAATCACAGAATGTTAGGGATTGGAAGGGACCTCGAAAGATCATCTAGTCCAATCCCCCTGCCGGAGCAGGACTACCTAGATCATATCACACAGGAACGCGTCCAGGCGGGTTTTGAATATCTCCAGAGAAGGAGACTCCACAACCTCTCTGGGCAGCCTGTTCCAGTGTTCAGTCACCCTCACCATAAAGAAGTTTTTCCTCATATTTAAGTGGAACCTCCTGTGTTCCAGCTTGCACCCATTGCCCCTTGTCCTGTCAAGGGATGTCACTGAGAAGAGCCTGGTTCCATCCTCATGACACTTGCCCTTTACATATTTATAAACATTAATGGGGTCACCCCTCAGTCTCCTCTTCTCTAAGCTAAAGAGACCCAGCTCCCTCAGCCTCTCCTCATAAGGGAGATGTTCCACTCCCTTAATCATCTTCGTGGCTCTGCGCTGGACTCTCTCTAGCAGTTCCCTGTCCTGCTTGAACTGAGGGGCCCAGAACTGGACACAATACTCCAGATGCGGCCTCACCAGGGCAGAGTAGAGGGGGAGGAGAACCTCTCTTGACCTGCTAACCGCACCCCTTCTAATACACCCCAGGATGCCATTGCCCTTCATGGCCACAAAGGCACACTGCTGGCTCATGGTCATCCTGCTGTCCACTAGGACCCCCAGGTCCCTTTCCCCTACGCTGCTCTCCAACAGCTCTGTCCCCAACTTGTACTGGTACATGGGGTTGTTCTTGCCCAGATGCAGGACTCTACACTTGCCCTTGTTATATTTCATTAAATTTCTCCCCGCCCAACTCTCCAGCCTGTCCAGGTCTCTCTGAATGGCTGCGCAGCCTTCCGGCACGTCAGCCACTCCTCCCAGTTTTGTGTCATCAGTGAACTTGCTGACAGTGCACTCTATTCCCTCATCCAACTCATTAATGAATATATTGAATAGAACTGGTCCCAGTACCAACCCTTGAGGGACTCCGCTAGACACAGGCCTCCAACTGGACTCTGTCCCATTGACCACTACTCTCTGGCTTCTTTCCTTCAGCCAGTTCACAATCCACCTCACTACCCGATCATCCAGACCACACTTCCTCAGTTTAGCTGCGAGGATGCTGTGGGAGACCGTGTCAAACGCTTTACTGAAATTGAGATAGACTACATCCACAGCTTTACCATCATCTGTCCACCGGGTTATGTCCTCATAAAAGGCTATCAAGTTGGTTAAGCATGACTTCCCGTTGGTGAAGCCATGTTGAGTGCCCCTAATGATCCCCCTATCCTTGATGTGCCCAGAGACAGCACCAAGAACAAGTTGTTCCATCACCTTTCCGGGGATGGAGGTGAGGCTGACCGGTCTATAGTTACCCGGGTCCTCCTTCTTGCCCTTTTTGAAGACTGGAGTGACATTCGCTTTCCTCCAGTCCTCAGGCACCTCTCCCGTTGCCCACGACTTAGTAAAGATGATGGAGAGTGGCCTAGCAATGACTTCCGCCAGCTCCCTCAGCACCCGCGGGTGCATCCCATCAGGGCCCATGGATTTATGGACGTCCAGATTGCTTAATTGGTCCCTGACCCAGCCCTCATCTACCAAGACAGATTCCTCCTCTATCCTGACTTCTTCTGGGGCCTCAGGGGTCCGGGGCTCCTCAGGACAGCCTCCAGCAGTATAGACAGAGGCAAAGAAGGCATTCAGTAACTCCGCCTTCTTTTTATCCTCTGTCTCCAGGGCCCCCACCTCATTCATCAGTGAGCCTACATTGCCTCTAGTGTTGGTTTTACCTGCAATGTATTTGAAGAAGCCCTTTCTGTTGTCCTTGACCTCTCTTGCAAGGTTTAATTCCAAGGAGGCCTTAACTTTCCTAGTTGCCTCCCTACATCCTCTGACAACAGAGGAGGAATATAAATTCCTCCCAAGTGGCCAGCCCCTCCTTCCATGATCTGTACACCCTCTTCTTCCACTTGAGTTTGCCCAGCAGTTCCCTGTTTAACCATGCAGGTCTCCTGGTACCCTTCCTTGACTTCCTACCTGTTGGGATGCTCTGATCTTGAGCTCGGAAGAAGCAGTCCTTGAATGCGAACCAACTTTCTTGGGTCCCCTTACCTTCTAGTACCCTGTCCCATGGGATTTCCCCTAGCAATTGCTTGAAAAGGCCAAAGTTGGCCCTCCTGAAGTCCAGAGTTGTGATTTTGCTAGCTATTCTGGTCCTGCCACATGAGATCCTGAACTCTACCATCTCATGGTCACTACAGCCAAGGCTGCCCTCAACCTTCAGCGCTTCAACCAGACCCTCCTTGTTAGTGAGGATCAGATCCAGCAGCGCTCCTCTCCTAGTTGGCTCATCCACCATTTGCATTAGAAAGTTATCATCAGTGCACTGGAGGAACCTCCTGGACTGAGGATGGCTGGCTGAGTAGGCCTCCCAGCAAATATCAGGGTAGTTGAAATCCCCCATGACAACCAGGCCCTGTAATTGCGAGACTGCTCTCAGCTGCCTGTAGAAGGCCTCATCACCCTCCTCATCCTGATCCGGTGGCCTGTAATAGACACCCACAACAGTATCACCCCTGCCAGCCTGCCCCTTAATTCGCACCCACGAACCCTCAACTCGCTCCTGATCCGCCCCTGGACAGAACTCAATACATTCTAGCTGCTCACTCACATAAAGAGCAACTCCACCACCTCTCCTTAGTGGCCTGTCTTTTCTGAACAGGACATAGCCATCCATGACCACATTCCAGTCATGCAAGGCGTCCCACCAAGTCTCTGTAATTGCCACTAGATCATAACCCCCTGACCGAACATGGATTTCTAACTCCTCCTGCTTATTCCCCATGCTGCGCGCATTGGTGTACAGGCATTTCAGGGAGCGAGCTGAGCACACCGATTTCACCCTAGGGGGATGGGAGGCCTCCTGGTCTACCTCAACACTAGAGCGTTGCCCCAGTAGTGCTAGCCCAGCTACTACCCCATCCCCCTTCGAATCTAGTTTAAAGCTCTCCGAAGTACATATGGCAATACGAAAAGCCTGGCTAGACATAATAACAAATAACTGAAACTCTGTCCCACACTTATGAAAATTGTGTAATTTGACATTTAACTTTAACTAATGACTGTTAGAAAAGGAATTATCCTACTTAGAGGAAGCTTTTGCAGACTATAGTGATACTTGAGTGTAGCACTGCATCGTGGACCAATAATGAAGGAAATGAGTAAAGTGAGAAGCACCACCATCAACACCTTCAGAATCCCTCCTGGTGAGAACCTGGGCTGCTGCTGTCTCACTGCCATACACCAGATGGAGACAGCTGGTCAGAAGCAATGGGACCCCATAGGTGCTCAAAGGGGAAGAAGATAAGGGATGTCTTCTCTACAGTGATAGTTGAGGCAGAAAAACTTTTTCTATTTATCGTTTGTTCATTCTTTTTAGTCTGGTTACGACAAAATCTTTGGACTATGTGTTTCTTTTCTCCTACCAAGTACCACACTTAAAATACAAGCAGTAATTGGAAGTATGGATCCCTCAAAGATCCTGTGCTCTATCTTCCTAGATGTCTTGGCACACAAATGGTTTGTCAGGGTGCTGTGAAGGCAGCCGCTCCCTTGGGCCAGGACAATTGGAAGCTCCCCACGTGGAGGGCATTAGGGCAGGGCCTGGCAGCCTGGGCCCGTCCCACCCCCTAGCCAGGAACAGGGCAGCTGGGGGGGCACTGGGGCAGCCCCAGCCCCGGGCAACAGGCACCTCCTTGTGGGCAGGAACATGGGCCCATGGGTGGGGCTCTGAGGGGCTGAGATGGGGTCCTGGGTTGTAGGCAGGGTGAGGGGAGCCCTAGTGGGGCTGGGCAGGGACAGACAAGCCTAGTGGCACCCTCAGGGCCCAGACATAGTATAACATATTTTTCCCTAGGAGAATAATTCTGATTTATCATAATAATTTGCCATTGATAATATAATCTTATTAAATCCATATTTAATCAGTATTTCTTCTTCTTTATTGTTGAACATATTTTGAAACTTTTATTCATTCTTTCCATTTTATTTTACTTTATTAAGTATTTAGCATGCAATTTTGCTACTCCAGTAAAAGAAATTGTAAATATTAATTCTTTCTTCTTCCTTTCCCTGTTTTGTTTTGCCTTCAATCTCTAAACCAGTAATTAGAAAATTATTAAATTTACATCTAAATAGACTACCTCTGTAATACACCGGTAATCATTTTCAAAGGAATACAGAGAAATAATCCTTAGCCTTAGGAAAAGCACACACAAACCCCAAAGAATAATTTGGTAATAGAAAACAGAGTTTTTAGTTTGCCTTTCTAAAAGACTATTGCCTCCTGTCCATTCTATAGAATAAACGACAGGTAACCAGGTTGAAAGACAGGATTTTGTAATGAGATTAAAAACCCTCAGAGTCCAAGGCAGCTCTGCACCTTGCACAGACTGTCTGTTGTATCTGCTGAGTATGAGCAGCCGAGTCCTTCATGTAGCTCTAGGGGCCCAGAAGACCTTTAGGCTTAAGGAAGTGCCACTAAACCATGTCAGTCTCCTGAGTGAATTCACTGTTTTGTTTGCAAATTTCCAATCTCTAACTCCACTCAGGATTACTCACAGAATCACAGAATCACAGAATCACAGAATGTTAGGGATTGGAAGGGACCTCGAAAGATCATCTAGTCCAATCCCCCTGCCGGAGCAGGATTGCCTAGACCATATCACACAGGAACGCGTCCACGCGGGTTTTGAATGTCTCCAGAGAAGGAGACTCCACAACCTCTCTGGGCAGCCTGTTCCAGTGTTCAGTCACCCTTACAGTAAAGAAGTTTTTCCTCAAATTTAAGTGGAACCTCCTGTGCTCCAGCTTGCACCCATTGCCCCTTGTCCTGTCAAGGGATGTCACTGAGAAGAGCCTGGCTCCATCCTCTTGACACTTGCCCTTTACATATTTATAAACATTAATGAGGTCACCCCTCAGTCTCCTCTTCTCTAAGCTAAAGAGACCCAGCTCCCTCAGCCTCTCCTCATAAGGGAGATGTTCCACTCCCTTAATCATCTTCGTGGCTCTGCGCTGGACTCTCTCTAGCAGTTCCCTGTCCTGCTTGAACTGAGGGGCCCAGAACTGGACACAATACTCCAGATGCGGCCTCACCAGGGCAGAGTAGAGGGGGAGGAGAACCTCTCTCGACCTGCTGACCACACCCCTGCTAATACACCCCAGGATGCCATTGGCCTTCTTGGCCACAAGGGCACACTGCTGGCTCATGGTCATCCTGCTGTCCACTAGGACCCCCAGGTCCCTTTCCCCTACGCTGCTCTCCAACAGCTCTGTCCCCAACTTGTACTGGTACATGGGGTTGTTCTTGCCCAGATGCAGGACTCTACACTTGCCCTTGTTATATTTCATTAAATTTCTCCCCGCCCAACTCTCCAGCCTGTCCAGGTCTCTCTGAATGGCTGCGCAGCCTTCCGGCATCTCAGCCACTCCTCCCAGTTTTGTGTCATCAGCGAACTTGCTGACAGCGCACTCTAATCCCTCATCCAAGTCATTAATGAATATATTGAATAGAACTGGTCCCAGAACCGACCCTTGCGGAACTCCACTAGACACAGACCTCCGACTGGACTCTGTCCCATTGACCACTACTCTCTGGCTTCTTCCCTTCAGCCAGTTCACAATCCACCTCACTACCCGATCATCCAGACCACACTTCCCCAGTTTAGCTGCGAGGATGCTGTGGGAGACCGTGTCAAACGCTTTACTGAAATCGAGATAGACCACATCCACAGCTTTACCATCATCTATCCACCGGGTTACATCCTCATAAAAGGCTATCAAGTTGGTTGAGCAAGACTTCCCGTTGGTGAAGCCATGCTGAGTGCCCCTAAGGATCCCCCTATCCTTGATGTGCCTAGAGACAGCACCAAGAACAAGTTGCTCCATCACCTTTCCGGGGATGGAGGTGAGGCTGACCGGTCTATAGTTACCCGGGTCCTCCTTCTTGCCCTTTTTGAAGACTGGAGTGACATTCGCTTTCCTCCAGTCCTCAGGCACCTCTCCCGTTGCCCACGACTTAGTAAAGATGATGGAGAGTGGCCTAGCAATGACTTCCGCCAGCTCCCTCAGTACCCGCGGGTGCATCCCATCAGGGCCCATGGATTTATGGACGTCCAGGTTGCTTAATTGGTCCCTGACCCAGCCCTCATCAACCAAGACAGATTCCTCCTCTATCCTGACTCTTCTGAGGCCTCAGGGGACCAGGGCTCCTCAGGACAGCCTCCAATAGTATAGACAGAGGCAAAGAAGGCATTCAGTAACTCCGCCTTCTTTTTATCCTCTGTCTCCAGGGCCCCCACCTCATTCATCACTGGGCCTACATTGCCTCTAGTGTTGGCTTTACCTGCAATGTATTTGAAAAAGCCCTTTCTGTTGTCCTTGACCTCTCTTGCAAGGTTTAATTCCAAGGAGGCCTTAGCTTTCCTAGTTGCCTCCCTACATCCTCTGACAACAGACTTATATTCCTCCCAAGTGGCCAGCCCCTCCTTCCACGATCTGTACACCTTCTTCTTCCACTTGAGTTTGCCCAGCAGTTCCCTGTTCAACCATGCAGATCTCCTGGTACCCTTCCTTGACTTCCTACCTGTTGGGATGCTCTGATCTTGAGCTCGGAAGAAGCAGTCCTTGAATGCGAACCAACTTTCTTGGGTCCCCTTACCTTCTAGTACCCTGTCCCATGGGATTTCCCCTAGCAATTGCTTGAAAAGGCCAAAGTTGGCCCTCCTGAAGTTCAGGGTTGTGATTCTGCTAGCTATTCTGGTCCTGCCACATGAGATCCTGAACTCTACCATCTCATGGTCGCTACAACCAAGGCTGCCCTCAACCTTCAGCGCTTCAACCAGACCCTCCTTGTTAGTGAGGATCAGATCCAGCAGCGCTCCTCTCCTAGTTGGCTCATCCACCATTTGCATCAGAAAGTTATCATCAATGCACTGGAGAAACCTCCTGGACTGGGGATGGCTGGCTGAGTAGGCCTCCCAGCAAATATCAGGGTAGTTGAAATCCCCCACGACAACCAGGCCCTGTAATTGCGAGACTGCTCTCAACTGCCTGTTATTAACTATTATAACTCTACTATTATAACTGCCTATTATAACTCTACTATTACTGGTAGTACTTACAAAACCTCTAGCTAGCACTGCAGCTGATGATAGATTGTTGTCAGCGCACTGCATCCGTTAGGTGTTAAGTTTAATGTTCTTTGACTGCTGCCCTATTTTCTGCCCTTAAGTCCGTAATTTTATTCTGTTTGACCCCTCCAAACTCTGCTAGGCTGAACACAAAAGCACAACAGCACACACAGCTGGCAGCCCTCACAAAACTCCAGCTTTCGTGTTGCTGTAATATCTATTCATCATTAGTCTTTGTTTCATAAATTCGTAAGATTCAAAAAATTATTTTTATGAAAATGAAGTGTCAGCAGCTACAAAGGCTCCTTCTGGAGGGAAAAAAAATGTTAATTGCTACCATAGGAAAAAACAACAACAAAAACACCAACATTTTCAAGGAGCCCAAACATCACTGCAAATGACAGAAAGATGTCAGTTTATATTAATCATCTCCCATAGTTAGACAAAGCTGTATATTATATGTTGAATTTTAATCTGAATTTAAAACTAAAACAAAGCCATCAGGGAGCCAGTGTCAGATATTATCATATTAATTGATAATTGTGTTGCTGATGTAAGTGACAAAGCTAATACTGCAGGGTAACCCAGTGAATAGATGTGTCTTGCCAAATATGTCTTCCCTTTCCGTGACCCAGAACATGCTGGAGATATCACAATCGTATAGTGGCCCATAATTAAGTCAGGTATTCAGATGAAATATGCTTTCTGCATACAAGTTTCTCTCTTAAAAGATTACACATTTAATCATTTTCCCTGGTGCAGTTCTTTGAACTACTATAATATTAATTACTTTATAACTGAAACTGTTATATTAAACAATATATATTTTCATTAACAAAATATGTAGAAAAGAGAAGATACTATTTTGCAGTAAAAATTTCTGGAATAAAACAATGACTGAAGAAAAGCAAAGTGAATGCAAACATGAAACCAAAAAATAGCTTCCATTAGGATTTGAAGGAAGTTAGAATATCATGTAAATGGGCAAAATATTCATGCTGAGAGTTTGCTTAATAAGGTCTTCTATTTCTAGTGTATCTTAAAGGAATTTTTTTAAACTAAAAGTTATACCTTTTATAGTAAATAGCAGCTGATTAAAAAAACAAAACCAAAAAAAACCAAAGAATCCTTTCCTTCTTGGATAATGAAACATAGTGTCCATCCCATAGGAAAGATTAGATGAAACTCTTATGAATTGAAAACTCGGGATAGCATAGAAAATTTTCAAACCCAAAGCCTTCCAAAACATGATCTAGCAATTGAGAGATATAGGAATTTGTTCAATTCTTGGTTGGAAAAAATGTCAAGTGAGTTTATGGGTTATGAGGAACAATCAGGTACTGAATAAAGCTTAATAAAAATGTTCATGAGCTATGCTTGCTCTGAAGAAAAACAAATTACTTTAGGTACTCCTACGACAGAATGACATAGGAGTTTAAAAAAGGGCCAGAGGATTTAAAGACTGTCAATAAAGAACACTTCAAAACCTACGTTATTAATGATGTTTCTTCAGCACCGTAACTAAAATAACATGTAGAAAATTCTTCATAGATTGCAGAGCCTTTGTTCAAACAAGTGACTGCAGAAAAAATGTTTAGAACAGATGCTCAGTAAAGCTTGCCATGTCCAACATGCATTTGCACATGAAGGACTGCGGCCTTGTTGTTCAATTAAAAATCCTCCCTGAAGCATATTAAAGTCATTCCACTGACAAAGATATAAAGAATATGGCCTTTATGAACATGGGATGATGTAATAATTAACTTACGTGTTATATAAGGCTCTCTGGACCCCTTTTGCAGGATAAGGGTTAGCATAACCCTACAATAATAAAATATGACCAGAGATAAATCGTCTTTGCTTTGGTGATGTGACAGAATCATGATTTTGGTGACTGTAGACCTAAGTACACATCCCATTGTACTCATTTTACATCACTGGCTGCTCAGTTTGGTCACCCTTCCTCATAGTGTTGACATTTATGATCATATCCTTATGAATGAATAAGAAATGAAAAGTAGATGTAAAACTTTCAGGAATCTAGGTCATCAGAGTGGTATAGACTGTGATGCCTTGTATACTTTATTCTGCTTGTTTTATAGTCAGCTTTATAATTATTGTATATCAGTTGATAAGCAAGAAGTAGAACATGTGTTTTTTTCCTGGTAAATTAATAACTATCAGAAAAAGTTAATCATTTCATTAATTCTTCAGGAAACGATCCACACCAAAGTTACTTGTGTTTCCACCACTTCTGTAACCTGTTTGCCTTTTTCTTACCTGGCACCATTAATCTTGCAGACTATGCTGAAGTAGGAGGCATGTTCATGGTCAGGTATTGATGCTGTAGCTTGGGAATTAAAGCATTATGAGGTAGAAAACTGTAATTTTAGATTTAGTTTATAATATTGTGTCATGAATGTAATTAGTAAATTACAACAGAGTTCCTATGGGAATTGCAAATTACTCAATTTGTTCACTCATGATTAATATTATTACACTACACATAAAAGGAAATGATTAATGATTTATCAGTAAATTGCTTAATACAGCTGGTAATGGTGCAGGATAGAAGAAGATAAGTTCATCTATGTGCCTGTAAACTAGTCTACATAGAACAAGAAAACTAAACCAGTGCTAATTAATTTTCTAGTGAAATTAAAAAAAAATAATTATACTTCAAGGAATAATAAAAACATATTGATTATACGTCACATTACTTCAAACGCATTTGTCAAAATGCATATAATAAAAAAATATATGAATGTTTACTTATACTCAGCTCTTGGTCTTTGCAGCCTTCTAAGACACTTCACACACTAAATTTCTGGCTTGCAGCGGAAACAAACAGACAAAACAGCAAATGACAGTGAGGTTTAGAAATAGGCCTGTTGATATATCAAATTATATAACTAAGCTGTTTTTCCAGTACTGATTCGGCTTTCAGGTGTGTATATATTAAATAATAAGATGGATATATTTTGTATTATTTGTTTCTAGCTAAATTGCTACAGTTTTAGAGGCCTTAACACAAGATGGTAAAATTCATTACATTAAATTTGCATTGTGTTTCTCATGAAAAAATGATGTCCTTATCTCGCACTTTTCTGCTGAAGGATTTTTCAAGGGTGAAGCAAAGGCTAGAGGTGAACTTAGTGTTCATCCTGATTAACATGTTGACCCACATTAAACTTACTGTAAAAGGCAGCCAGACCTGTTAGACTTTGGGACTCAGGGGAATTCTCCTTCCTGGCCCCGTAGAGATGGCAGCACAACCCATAACGCTTGTCAGCTTCTCACTCTTTTATCTGTCCAGCAATTTCTCATACCATGTTCAGCAGATTCTCATGGTGAGTTTAGTTAGCTAAGCCCCAGGTCATGTCCTAACATGTGCCAGCGTGCCTCAACACCTGTATTCTGTCCACTCTTCACAAGAGATTCACCTCATGTTTGCCCACTGAAATTAGTTAAGAAAGTACCTTTTCCCTGTAGGTCAAAAGACAGCCAGTATTAGATTAGTAATTTTTAACACTGCTTAGCATCAGAGACTTTTTCTCAGTCTCAGCCACAAAACCTGCTTGTGCCACACTACGCCTAAAAAAGAAAAGCCAGTTTCAACAGTGAAGCACACACACCCATTCTGCCAACCACCGGAGCACAGAAAAAATGGGAACCAAACAATGCAAATATATTAGATAATGCACAGGAGAGAATGAAGAAATAATAATATATTAACTGTGTGCCTTAAATTTGAAAAGAAGACATATACCATGCTCATGCTCATGCTCATGCTTATATAACAGCAGTAGAAAGATCATACAGAGTTACTTTATTGAAAAAAAAAAATCAGTGTTAGATAATTAGAAGTTTATATAACCAGTTCACATTTTGAGGTCAAGATGAGTTTGGAACCCAGCTAAAGAAGATAATTTCTTCTTTTTTGCTGACAGCATCATCTAGCAAGCATTTTCACTGAAAATGTATCCATGCTTTGGCTAGCCTTTCTTATTGCTATCCTGAAATGACATCTATGATTTAATTACCTGCATACATAAATTTAATGATCTTCTTTAAGTAAGACTTTTTGGCTTTAGTCTAAGAAAAAAGTAGGATCTTCATTTCACCCAAATCAGAATATTTTGAAGAAATTTTTACTTTTCTCAGTGTTGTTGATCTTTGATCAAATAATTCGATTAATAGCATCATCCACGTTTGAGCTACTACTATTAAAAAATAAAATAATGATGAGAGCTGCTATGATTATAGTGTTAAAATACTGATAATTTAGTGTCTCACAAAAGCACTGATGTGACTTTAAGACCAAAAAAAAGTTATTCTGGAGATCACTAGGCAATAACACCAAAAGTTTTCATTGTTAGATACATAAATAATACCAAATAGAATATATTTTACATATGAAAATTTCACCAGTGAAGTCTGGTTAGCCTTACTGATCCTGAAAACACTATGTGTGTAAAAAGGAAAAAAAAAATTATTTTCCTAGTTACTACCATAATTTCACCCAATAGCTATACTTTCAGAAGTAGATGTTGGATGAAAAATATTATTTGCCTGGTACTGATGGACTTCATGTCAGTGCTTTTCAATGCATGTAAAATCTATAGTTGGATACTTCATTGAACCACATGCTTGTGTGATGACAGTTCCAGGAACAGAATTTATTTCTGCCAAGGTGCACTTGTTAAGTGTATAACTATTTATGTAGAGGATGGTGTTATTTTAACTCTCTTTGCCTAAAACCCTATTAATATGTAAGAATTAAAGGGAGGAGAATATGCAGAAAGGGGAGGAGTTTGTAGGAACAGTTCAGCCCATTCAAACAATAGAAAGGAGGAAGAAAAGAACTAAAGTTTGAACAGATGCAACAATGTCTAAGGTTTGGAGAGTTCACTGGCCTGTTCTCTTGCTTCATACTTATTTGGCACATTGCACCACCTCAACATTTTGGTTAGTGTCTGCAGCTATGAGAAAGTAGCATCATGTTTCTAAGGCAATCAATACTGTAGAATAGTCTGTTACCTCCGAGGCATACAAGTCCTCAACAAATTAACTGGATTTTTTTCCCCACACTTTGTGCTTAGCCTTATATATTTCTCATTATTCCTACAGTTTAAAGTTGCAAGCAAGCCTATATGCTATTATTTCTGGAGAAGTCATGTCCAGAGAAATGTGCAAAAAACATATAAAATCATCCATATCTTTAGAAATGAATGCTGGGTTTTGTTTTTTTTTAATAATGCTGGAAATTCCTCTTAGCTGCTTAGCAATTTTTTCAGCTCTCTCTGAACTCCAAGCTTGGAGTGGTGATGCTGACCCTGCACCTGTCTATGGAACTGCAGATGGCTGATGTAACACAGGCTATTGACTTCAAAACAGGAAGGAGAAGAAGAACCAGATTGCTTGTGTGAGATGCACACGGATTTCCAAAATGCTAATTATTTGTTCCCTAAAATATTATGAAGGCTTGTGTACTTACAACTGGGATTCGTCTTCATGCATCATTAAAGTCCTAATGTATACCTTTGGCGAAGGAGGGAAATCTGGTCAGAAATTACACACACATAATTGTACACGAAGCAACTTGCAGTTTTATTCAATAGTATATTCAGCTTCTTTCAGTCAATGGAAAGAATCAGATGCAGGAGGGAAAATAGCATACAGAGCAACTTAAATAATGGCTCAAGTATGTGTTTCTTTTTATAGTAATGAAACTGCATCACAAAGTAAACAGACACCAAATACACTCATCATTTTTAGCTTTTAAAAAATACCAAGGAACTTAGCAGTAGTTAAGGCAATGTTGTTGTCCTTATGCAGTTAACAAGAGACATCAGAATATTTAATTAAGAGTAGTGGACTATTAAAGGCCTAGAAATAGAAAAAAATTCTTACCTTTCTAAAGATATAAAATGGCAGAGCAATAATAGCACTATCAAACAAAATAATGGTCATTTTTATGATACAGGATCACATGCTGAATGCAAACACAAACACACATACATATATATAATTAAAAACTTGAAAAACAATCTCTTTGAACCTTGTTAATACTCTCTTTTAATATAGAAAATATTGTCCCCTTTACATGAACTATGAGCATCCTATATGCAAGTATATGAACAGAAAAGCTTAAAAATGCAATTTGTTACATCCTGCAAAACTTCACATTTCTAAGTGTAGAATTTAAGGCCAGTTGACATAATATTATTAGGAGTTTGAAATCATCCTGGTGAATCTGAAGAAGCTACTTAATTTTTTTAGGTTAAACTCTGTCTTGAAAAGTCAGACTCATTCATGGAAACTATGGGTTCAGTTTCCTTCACTACGTTTCCAGTAAAATCGAAATGATGGAGAGGAGTTGAGGTCTAGGGGCAGTAAATGAGAAACTTGCATCTTGCTTGAAGTAAAAAATATATCACCTGTTGTATTTTAAGTGCGTGATCCACTGAGGCATGTCCTGTGTCAAAGACGGTACCTAAATTGAAGGAAATATATAGTTCAGGTACATGCTGTGCCCCGCACTGGGGTAAGAAACAAGGCCATTGCTCCCCATTTGAGGGAAGGAAATCCAGGTGTGTAAACTGTAAGTGTCCTCTAAATAACCTGTTCAACTGCTTAATCCAGAAAACATGGAGACCATACATGTCATGGACTACAAATTACTCTTGGTCTAGATTCAGTTCTTTAAATGGACATTGAAACATAAAATTTTGACTCTGTACATTTTTTTATGCAGTTATTGTACCTAAGGTCCTAGAATGCAGAACTTCAAAGGCCAGCCTGTACAACTACAGAGAGTCCTTTCATTGGTAGATTCAGGATGCTTGAACTTGACCTAGCTGTTCATTTATTACCTTATTAACTTGTAGAATGTAAGTAGTTTCTGTACTAGAAACTTTACTAGAAAACCTCTATGCTTAGGGTGCCCAACTGTTTTCTGAAGCCTTGATCTAAGAGAGCACCCATAATACAAAGGATTCCTGCAAAAATGCTACATAATTTGGACAGTGAATGTCAAGAACACCACTACAGATTTCTTTACGATAAGCTAAGTATACTAACAACGTATTATAATAAAAGTTTTGTGACTGAGTCAGATAAGCCACCTTTATTTTTCATTACCCTAAATAGTTTCTTCTTTGCTATTCATTCAGAGTGAAATTATTTATCTGTGTGTATTGGGTTTACACACAGGCAAGGTTTTGGTAGCAGGGGGTGGGGCTGAAGGGGTGGCTTCTGTGAGAAGACACCAGGAGCTACCCTCGTATTGGACAAAGCCAGTTCCAGTCATCTCCAAGACGGACCCATTGTTGGCCAAAGCTAAGCCTACCAGTGATGTTGGTGGCACCTCTGTGGTAACATATTTAAGAAAGAGTAAAAACAGCAGCTGTGAGAGAGGAATGAGAAAATGTGAGAGAAACAGCCCTACAGACACCAAGGTCAGTGAAGAGGGAGGGGGGGAGATGCTCCAGGAGCTGGACCAGAGATTCCCCTGCAGCCTGTGAAGAAAACCATGGTGATGCAGGTTGTCCCCCTACAGCTCATGGAAGACCACAGTGGAGGAGATACCCACATTGCAGCCTATGGAGGATCTTATGCCAGAGCAGGTGGATGGGCCCTGAAGGAATCTGTGAACACCCAACTCACACCAGAGTAGGCTCCTGACAGGACCTGTAACCCCATGGAGAGGGGCCCACTCAGGAGAAGTTTTTCTGCCAGGACCTGTGGCCCCGTGAGGGAGTCATGCTGGAGCAGTCCATACCTGAAGGACTGCATCCCATGGAAAGGACCAATGCTGGAGAAGTTCTTGAAGAACTGCAGTCTGTGGGAGGGACCCGTGTTGGAGAAGTTCATTAAGGACCCCACACCAGAGCAGAGGAAGAGTGTGAGGAGGAAGGAGCAGCTGAGACAACACATTATGAACTGACCACAACCCACATTCCCTGTTCCCCTGCACTGCTCAGGGGTAGGAGGTAGAGAAGACAGGAGTGAACTTGAGCTGGGGAAGAAGGGAGGGGTGGGGGGAAGGCGTTTTTAGATATCTTCTTATTTCTCATTATTTTTTTTCCAGATCATTACAAAGTGCTCTCTCCTGACAAGAAAACTTAACAACAAATAACTACATCCTTTGATGTTGACTCAACCACTTCCCTGGGCAGCCTGTCCCAATGCTTGGTAACCCTTTCCATGAAGAAATTTTTCCTGATATCTGATCTAAACCTCCCCTGGTGCAACTTGAGGCCATTTCCTCTTGTCCTGTCACTTGTTACCTGGGAGAAGAGATCAACACCCACCTTGCTACAACCTCATTTCACGTACTTGTAGACAGCAATAAGGTCTCCCCTCAGCCTCCTTTTCTCCAGATTAAACGACCCCAGTTCCCTCAGACGCTCCTCAGAAGACTTATGTTCTAGACCTTTCACCAGCTTCATTGCCCTTCTTTGGACTCGTTCCAGCCCCTCAATGTCTTTCTTGTAGTGAGGGGCCCAAAACTGAACAGAGTATTTGAGGTGCGGCCTCATCAGTGCCGAGTGCAGGGGCACAATCGCTTCCCTAATCCTGCTGGCCACACTAATTCTGATGCAAGCCAGGATATTGTTGACCTTCTTGGCCACCTCGGCACACTGCTGGCTCATATTCAGCTGACTATCGATCAACACCCCCAGGTCCTTTTCCACCAGGCATCTTTCCAGCCACTCTTCCCCAAGCCTGTAGAATTTCATGGGGTTGTTGTGATCCAAGTGCAGGACCCGACACTTGGCCTTGTTGAACCTCATACAGTTGGCCTCAGCCCATCAATCCAGCCTATCCAGATCCCTCTGCAGAGCCTTCCTACCCTCAAGGAGATCAACACTCTTGCCCAACTTGGTGTTGTCTGCACACTTACTGAGGGTGCACTCAATCCCCTCTTGTCCAGATCATTGATTAAGATATTAAAGAGAACTGGGCCCAGCACTGAGCCCTGGGGAACACCACTTGTGATCATTGCCAACTGGATTTAACTCCATTCACCACAACTCTTTGGGCCCAGCCATGCAGCCAGTTTTTTACCCAGAGAAGCATACACCCATCCAAGCCACGAGCAGCCAGTTTCTCCAGGAGAATGCTGTGGGAAACCATGTCAAAAGCTTTACTAAAGTCTAGGTAGACAACCAAACTTTGACAATCCTTAATTCCAGTCTAATCATGTTTTTTTTTTGTTTACCTTGTGCCAAGAAAAAATACAAGTTTTGTATGTGAAAAATATTTTTAAAATCTACTTTTACTCATGTGCCATAATTTCCAATACATACAGAGCCATAGTTCATGGAATATCATAAAGACTACATAGAATACTCACTGGTTTTTAACCTATGAAAAATTAATTATGTTCAATGGATCTCATTGATGCAGCCCAAAGTCATGTATTCCATAAAGAGTTATGGACAAAATTTGTCCCAAAATGCTAATTACAGAGGCGGTAAAATCTTCTCAAGAAGAATAAAATTATTGGCCTTGGTGCAAGAGTTGTATGAAATCTAATGACAGGTGACACAGAGAAATCTTACCAAATGAATGGATTCTTCTTATTCTTAAAATCTCAGAATACTTGAGCTGATGTTATTAACATCAGCTGCCTGGTAACGTTCTGACAATTCTACCAACGCACATTCAACATTATTAGGTTTCCAACACAGAGCACTACTTCTTTTGAAGCTGGATGTTAAACAGTATTCAGTTTTATATTTACTGCATGTCTTTATCTCCACTCCAAATTCAGAGTTCAATGGTAGGATCAAGTAGAACACTGTAATTCTTTAGAGTACATTTTAAAAATAGAAGCATGTCCTAAATACATTGTTTGCTGATCTCTTTATATCTCTGCAAACATCAAAGAAATGCAGTAGACATTGAAAATAGCTCTTCACCTTTCCATACACTGGCAGCAGTGCACACCATCCCATCACACATGAGCCTGCAGTTCACATGTAATCTTACGTTTTCCATTTGTAGAGTCAGTAGATAACTGACATGCTGTGTGTGTCAGGAGAGAAGAGAGGAAACAGCAAGCACCTCCTGCCAAGACTAATCACTGTCACCCCCCCCGCCCCCGACTGGATCTCAGATTTAACTGTACATCTTAATTTCTCTATCCAGTAAAAATCAAAGTGTTCAGTTTTTACTGAAATTAGTAAGGTGAGAGGATTTATTACTTGATGCATCCAAGGAACCCCAGAAGACTGGAGAACAATCATCACACAGATCTTTTGAGACTACTCACAAGATAAACTAAGCATGTGATATTTAGGTCAACCAAGAAATTATACATGGCGTATGGAAGTTTATACTAACAAGTGGCTAAATATTGCTACTTAATTTTGGAAAGAGAAATGAAAATAATATACCTTTGAACAAATATTATAAATGAACCCAATTATCACATATTTCAAGAAGAATTGTACTTTGGAATAATGACCAAAGCTGCCAATGATTCTAGGTTAAGGGTCCTGTTCAGCTAAGTTTTTGCATTGTAAGGCTAAGTTTCATGCTTTTATTCTTCACATTGAACAGCAACAGAAATTAAAATCTTCATTCTTCAAAACACTGAAACTGAACTCTAGCATTCACCAGGAAAGCCTAATAGTTGTTTAGCAACCATATTGCAATGTGTTTTGCCATTATATTCCTTTCTGTTCTGTCAAAAGCCAGCAGGTTTACAGAGAGGGACAGAGCTAGACCTGCATGCCAGTGCTAGCTGAGATGCAGTGGATACTGAGAAAACAGCTCAGTAATAAATCATATTGTGTCCATACTGTTTGCAATATTTATTTCAAAAAAAAAAACCCACGACTTTGCCAGGGCAGAAATTACACTTATCTGTTCAGAAACCAAGAGGTAAGAAGTGTTTACCACAATTTCAAGCAGATGTACATCTGGGTACTCCCTTTCCACCAGTCACTGCAGCAATCACTCCTCAGTCCCTTACTTCAGAATTAGTTACAGTCATAGTAAGAGAAGGACAAATCTCAAATAATGTGCAAATTTAGAAAGGGTCTGATGAGCCTCTGAAGTTTATTTTTTAAATATAGGGTATATATAAGCCCTTGGAATAGGCTGCCCAGTGAAGTGGTTGAGTCACCAACCCTGGAGGTATTTAAAAGATGTGTAGATGTGGTGCTTAGGGACATGGTTTAGTGGTGAACTTGGCAGTGCTAGGTTAATGGTTGGACTTGATGATCTTAAAAGTCCTTTCCAACCAAAATGATTCTATAGCATAAAGACATCTAGTCATAGAAGCATAGAATCACAGTATTATAGAATGGTTTGTGTTGGAAGGGACCTTAAAGATCATTTAGTTCCAACCCCCTTGTCATGGGCAGGGACACCTTTCACTAGGTCGGGTTGCTCTAAGCCCCATCCAATCTGACCTTGAACACTTCCAGGGAGGGAGCATCCACAACTCTATCTTTTTTATAAGCCCCCTTTATATATTGAAAGGCTACAATAAGGCTCTCCCTGGAGCCTTCTCTTCTCCAGGCTGAACAACTCCAAGTCTCCCAGCCTTTCTTCATAAGAGAGGTGCTCCAGCCCTCTCATCATTTTTGTGGCCCTCCTATGGACTCACTTCAACAGCTCCACGTCCTTCTTATACTGGGAGCCCTGGAGCTGGATGCAGTACTCCAGGTGGGGTCTCATGAGAGCAGAGGGGGAAAATCAGCTCCCTTAACCTGCTGCCCACACTTCTTTTGATGCAGCCCAGGATACAACTGGCTTTCTGGGCTGTAAGCGCGCATTGCTTGCTCATATCCAATTTCTTGTCTACCAGTATTCCCAAGTTCTCCTCTGCAGGGCTGCTCTCAGTCAGTCATTCCCAAGTCTGTACTAATATTGGGATTGCTGTGACCTACGTGCAGGACCTTGTGCTTGGTCTTGTTGAACTTCATGAGGTTCACATGGGCCCACTCCTCAAGCCTGTCAAGGTCCCTCTGCATGGTATCCCTTCCCCTAAGCGTATCAACTGCACCACTCAGGTTGGTGTCATCTGCAAACTTGCCAAGGGTGCATTCATTCCCACTATCTATGTCACTGATGAAGATATTAAATATTATTTGTCCTGATATGGGCCCTCGAGGGACTTTCTTCCATTTGGATATTGAGTTGTTGACTGTAACTCTTTGGATGCATATATATATACACATGTAAGGCAGTTACCATTGAAATAATTGCAAAATACTTAATACACTCAAAATTAAATGCATATATATGTAGATACTATTATATGTATTCATATATAGATAATAAACTTTCATTGCTTGCAGCTGAAATATAAGATATATATATGCACACATATATATAAAAGACATACATACCTTACCTTGAAAAATACTTTTCTAGATTTATAGGTTTATAAACCTCTGCTAGGTATTTTCTTCCATTATTTTGGGGAGCAGTCTTCAAACCACAATTTAAGCAGCTACTCCTACAAATATCTCCCTACTGTTTACAGCACAATACAGTCTTATTTTTCTTGTGGGTATCAAACAGAATGTAGGCTAGTAAAAGATATAGAAATTAGCAGAGTTCTGACACCGTGTGAGTAAGACACTAAAGTCAGCTTCATTCATCAGATAGTTGATGTAGCAGCTAAATAAAAACCTCTTAGGGAAACCTGAGACATCCAGTTTCTTTATACATGCAAACCAAGCTCTGCTCCTTTGTGTTCATTCTCTATCTCTTCAGAATGCTTACAGCTCTCTGTAACATCTACTGACACAAAGTCTTAAGGTCAGCATCAAATCCATTAAAATAATCTGAAAGGCTCCTTTTGAGTTCAATGGGGTTTAAATCAGACTCTTATTAGACTCACCTAGTAGACTAATAAATATTCATAGGTGGATGAAAGCAAAGAAAATCTCTCCAGTAGTTTTGAGTCCAGCAGGAAGATAATTTGCTTGGTGAAGGATAATCCCCTTGTTGACCAAGAAAGACTCATGGGCCGGAATGGAAATTTACCCTTGCAGTTTCCAATGGAATCTCTGCAAGATACTTAGCTTTCTTATTCTTTCTTTAAACTAAGTATAACTGGAATTCTTGTGAATATTAATTGATTGTTTTTAACAAATCACCTGACTACTAAATAACATAAATTGGCACAGCTTCAGTGATCAAAATAAAGCAAAGAATTTTCTATTTCTTCTTCCAGTGATTCCAACTATACACAGCAACCCCTCTCCATTTATATTATGCAGCTGTTAATGATATAATCTGATTCAGCCTCATGCTATATAATAAAGTCTTACTGACAGGATTGAATTCAATATTCTCTGTTGTGCATAATAAGATTCAAACACTGGTTAGTTTGAGAGGAGACTTGGCTGGAAAATCTCAGCATGCTTTCCTAATACATGGGCTTTTCATTATGCAGAGTGATTAAGAAAGGGAAAGGCACAGGATTTGAGAGAAGTGGAGATTAAGACATCATAAGCTGTTAAGAAAACAGGACACTCTGCTGGGAGAGACTCTTTACTTCTGGTACAACATAGGCAAAAGTAGACTCAAGGTGCAGAAGTTGCACAGCTTTCACAATAGTTTCAAAACAGCATTTAAACCACACTTTTAAAAAAGGTGATGCTGTGTTTCTGAAGTGCTAACTTGATAGGATGACAGCATGCTATAATGACATCTTTTGTTTATGCAGAGAGAATACATTACACTCTGCCTCTTTCTTCCAGCACTTTGATCACAGTGCCATCCGAATATACAGAAAGAAATAAAATATCCAACGGGCTTCGTATAGGCCTGAAAATGCACCTCTGTGGATTAGCATGGTGGAAGAAGACTTTACATATAAGCTTCTGTTGTGGTTTAAGCCCAGCAGGTGGCTCTGTCCCAAACAGCTGCTCCTCACTCCAACACAGTGAGATGGGGAAGAGAACCAGGAGGGTAAAGTGGGAAAACTCGTGGGTTGATATAAAGACAGTTTAATAGGTAAAGCAAAAGCTGAACGTGCAAGCAAAGCAAAATAAGGAATTCTTTATGGCATGGAGTATCTCTTTGGTTAGTTCTGGTCATTTGCCTGACTGTGTCCCCTCCCAAGCTGTTGCACACCGCTCAATCTACCTACTCTCTGGCTGGGCAGCATGAGAAACAGAAAAGACTTCGATGCTGTGTAAGCACTGTTCAGCTATAGCTAAAACATCCCTATGTTATCAACACAGTTTTGATCACAAATCCAAAACATAGCACCATACTAGCTACTATGAAGAAAATTAACACTATCCCAGCCCAACCCAGTACAAGTTCTCAGAGGGCAAGTCTACGTTGTCTTCAGCTTCAACAGTGGCTGAGGCTTTTTCGCACAACCTTGTAATAACAAAGTACTCAGTGCATAACAATGTACTTTGCATCATTGTCACTGAGTGTTACGGCTTTTGTCACTTAGTGCCCTTCACTCAATTTAAATGTTATACGTTTATATAAGAATATCTTTTAATTCTGTTCAAAAAAGAGCGGGAACATTATGTTATGACATGCCTAAGGAGCTACAAAATATAATGCACACACATAACTCTAGACATATATAGATACAGAAGTAAATGCACATTTTCTTTTCTTCTTATTGACACTGTTTACACTTCAGTAGGTTCATCTGGCCTAATGTAAGTATACCATGTGTAAATGTAGCTTTAAAATGTGGTATAAGTGACTATTTAAATGCACAGCCATAAAACATCTGTACCAACTGAAATGGCACTAATGGTCACCCTATCTGCTAGTCTTAGCAGAAAGAAAAAGCAGCAAATGAGTCTGTCCCAGATGCTCTATCAGCTATAAGCATCGTCCCATATTAACAGATAGTAGGTGTATTGGTAGGATGAGAATATGACACTAACTCTACAGTTGCATGTGCCATAGACTTGAAAACAGGTGTTCTCTTGTCATGTCTGTCTGTTCAGTGTCTGTTGAAGGACAATATTCATTTAAAAATTGTATCTGCAAAGAAAAGACCAAATTCCAGGAGTCTTTTCAACAGTAGCCAGTGATCTGAAGCTGTAGTCTTCATTATTGTTGTTAGAGCTAACCTTCACATTTAGTTTGATTCTTCACTGAAAAATTAAGAAAAAATGCTCACAAAGCATTAATAAACATCCACCTTAGTTTTCAAACATCTAATTGGTACTATCTCACTTAATTTATAAAAAAACAATGCAACGTACTCTTTCAGATAAGGCCCTCAAGTATGCAGACTTCCAAACAAAAATGTGATAAAGAAACAAAATTGAGAGCTTAATTAAACTTAGGCTGACTTCTCATTTAATATGTTCAGGTTTTTACATTGATATATTCTACACTTTGCTGTAAGACATTTCTGTTTTAAGTATTTCTACCTGTCAGTGCTAAAGATTAAATATAGTTGCCATTTTAACTTCTGGTGACGAGTAAGAATTAAACTCATCTTTGCAATAAGAGAAAGTTACAAATAGGCCTTTTAAGAAAAGGACATCATGCACTGAAGCAAGCAACTTCTTTGTCATTCTAGCAGAGATTTCTGTTACGAAGACCAGATCTGGCTGCTCCAGCTCCTGTGACGTCAGAGAAGTGCATTCAGTTCTTTGAGAATCCTGACCTCAGTACTTTACAGGTCTTTGTGCTCTTTGACATAAATACTCACAAGCAGAGGAGAAAAAAATATGAGTAACAGAAGGAGCAGACAAGCATTACTTGTTAAAACATGACATAAGAGGCATTACTATTGTTCTGGACTTTTTTCTTCTGATATACAAAACTTGGATGCTGATGCTGCATGTCCATCATGAAGTTACAGGTTAATAGATTATGAGTAATCAAAGCTCAGCTTTCCACAGGGCTCATTCTTCAGCCAAAGTAAACCCTCGGTCAAGTGAAACCTCCCCCATGACTTTCTCAGCTATGATGAAATGTCAGCTGCATTTAGCTTTCTCTCAGAGAACATCATGTCCTGCAAGTCTGCCTGCAGAAAGACACCATGAGGAGTTATCGCAATAGCTTGTTGTTCAGCCACAGAACACCTGAGGCTGCAAAGACAATGGCTGCTTTTTGTCTCACAGTGGAAAAATTCGTGTGACAAAAATTCACATGATAAGCCTTAAAGAAAGCTAAATTAATGGCATTCTGATTACGAACACTGTGAGAGAAAAAGAAAAAGGAGATACAAATAGGGCTACAGGATCTAGCTTTGCAAGGAGGAAGCTATTGCAGTTCAGTGGGCTTTACAGACTACTGGGGATATCTAATATAAGCATATTAGAAATTATGCAGAGTGTTAATACTACTAGAATAAATGGAAGCATGAAGACATGAAAAACAGGTAGACTGTGTGCTTAAATTCTTCATTTTTGTAAGAAATTTTCCTGAAATCCTCCAAGAAGGATAAGTGCTGTGATTGAGTTTGAAAATTTGTATTGATAAAAATTTTCACCATGGGCATTTCATGAAGAAGTTAATCCTATCAGAGAGTTTATATTTTCTTATCCAGGAATATTTCATATGATCAAAAGTGTCTTTGCACATACCCTTAAAGGAATAAGAAAATACACACAGCTAAACTGTGAAACTTCATATGGGAAAGAAACATTTGATTTAATAGAAAAAGAGCTGTAAGTATTCTGAAAAGTCCCCCTTTTGACACCTTTGAAACACAAGAAAGAATTCTTAATGTTTTGGAGGAATTTGAAAAGAGCCAAATATACAACATATTCTATCATTTATTTAGAGTTCCTTAACTGTTTAAGTCATGGTTCTTTAGAAACAGAATATTAAATATGTTCTGTCCAGTGATTAGGTGTGTATAAAACCTAAGAAAAACATAAAACCCTGGCAACTATTTTTTCAGAAAACAATCTGTAAGTCCCCATGTATTACTTCATATGTAAAAAGTACTGACAAAGTTCTTTTTCTAACTTGACCTGAGTCTCTAACCATGAGTTTCAATGAGTTTCAAGGTCATCTTTTATTTTTCTCTGGCATTTGCACAGAAGCTGAAAAAGAAATTCATCTAAAATTCTCTCTTAAGCAACGAATTAATAGAATGATAAGGTGACACTGGTAGAGAATTATGCAGTGTGATTTGCTGCTTAATTTTCTGTGGCCACATTGCTGAGATGTAAAGCCATGCTGGAATCAGCTTGGTGACCTCGTTTCTATATCTAACATATTTTCCTTTTGATCTAGAATTGGTTTTCTGTTGCTTCTGCACCTGAAGATGAGAAATTTGCTGCTGCTTTTGAAGGGGTCTCTTCAACAAAAGACATAGCTTGTCAAGACACAAACAGGGGGGATCTACAGTATACAACCTGACTGAATTTTGTATTTTAGAAAATGAAAGTTTCATTCAAATTTCTGGTTTTCCCTAGTTAGTCTAATTACAGCAGCTTTATCCCTGTTCAGTTAAGGGTGTTCCTCACACATTCACAGGATCATCCATTTCAAAACATGAACTGATAGAAGAGGCATGATCCTAGCAGTATTAAGGAGATTAATAAATTAAAATCAAAGCAAATATACTGATAATTATGTAGGGGAAGAATGCTTATAAACATGGTTTCATGGCTGTCTTTATTTTTAGATTTTATATGAGCTCAGGACATTATAAAGAAGACAGAGTAGGCAGAGCCCATCAGTAATTACAAATTATATCAACCTTGTTAAAGAAAATGGAAGGATGAAACTGCATTGCTGCAAAATTCTAAAGCAATCGGCACACAGAATTGAGCAGTCACAGATGACAATCATAAGTCTACCCAAGCCTGAAGCAGATGGGGATACCTCATTATTGGATGCAACCTACCAGTTAATAAATAAATATATTTAGCTTGTATTCACAGATCAGAGGAAATACATATTGCTTAAATATCTGACAAAGAATCTGGGTTATGATTAATATGAAAGAAAACAAATATTGCCCCTGTAATAAGATATGCAGCCTGTAATTAAAATCAAAGGAATACTCCAAAAATGAACTTTAAAGAGATGCTATTAATATGACAAAAATGCATTTCAGTCAGAAAAATATTGGTTGTTTAAGGTGTGAAAGGAACTAGTTTCTCATGAGTTTACTTTTGGTCATATGATTATTTGTAGTTTTAACTGTTTTGTTCAAAATGTTGGCCCTTTTCCAACACTCCACCAAGTGCTAGAGTAACCATCTCTAAAAAACAGCAGGAGACGAAGACACAGTAGAAAATCATCCCCACAGAGGAAGGGAAGGATCATGGCATGAAAATCCATGGAAGTGTCTGAGTTCATTGTGATGTAGTTTAACAACTTTTTCAATAGATATAAGTTAAAAAAAAAAAAAAATCAACTGATGACTTGTGATAATTTGAGTTGGTATGTACATCCCCCAGTGAATTCATAAAGGAAAGAAAATAGCTCTACTTCACTCTAGGGTTCTTATGTGTGGATGGATCCCAAATTATGAATGAAATGAATATTAACTATGTCATCAAGATAAACTCTGAGAAGCAAACTGCAGTTGTGGTGCCTCACAAAAAATGGTAGGATCATAGAATCATAGAATCGTTTTGATTGGAAAAGACCTTTAAGATCATCAAGTCCAACCGTTAACCTAACACTGCCAAGTCCACCACTAAACCATGCCCCTAAGCACCACCACCGTTCATGAAAGACCAGAGTATTCCATAAATGAGGCCAAGTATTGTATTATAAGAACAAATACTTGGTGCATTAAACAAAGGTGTCAAAAGCATCCCAGTTAATTGCACACCAATAAACATGACATAAAATTGTTCTTTTATTTGTCTCTGCAAGTTAGTAAGATGTCTCTCTTCAAATATGAGATATTATTAGGTTTCTCAGCTTGCTTAATTCTCAAAAGCAATTGATATTCACAAAAGAAGCTAATACTCATTTAGTCCATTTTAAAATCCACCTGCATTTCTCATTCCTTTAAACTTCTGAGGCAATGAATCACTCAGCTTCACTAGATTGCACCTGAAGTATGTGTTTCTTTCTTCATTTAATGGTCTCCTTTCTAAGGCTCCATTTTAGTTTTATTCTAATTTAATTTGTATCATCTTTTCTTTACTTTCACTCAATGTGTAAATTAACATTATTATTTTCTCAAAGCACAGGGAACCTGTAAGGTATGGTTCTAAAATACAAGGACTGTGGCCAAGGGCATCTTCATGGCCTGGTGGCTCCCAGTTCCTACGGAGTTCCCACCTAGCAGGAGCTCCTCTCACAGGTCAAAATTCTGTAAGAAGCAGGGTCTCCCTCTGCATTATGAATTTAATGGGAGCTGGGAACCAGGAGCAGTTGCTTCTGTGATAGGATAGTTTTGCTAGCTGGAGAGCAGGATCACATCTAGCCAACCTAGGTCACTCTGAAAGGCAAGTAAAATATTAGCAAAAGTCACCTTACTCACCAGAAAGCCTCTGAAAGTGGCCCAGTGTAATTCCTCCTTATCAGAGCTAAAGATTTCTTACTTTTATTAAGCTTATATTACCAGAAATTTGGGCTGACTTTCTTTCTCTGCTCTTCAGATACTCTTCCCAGCGTGTTTCTTATTGAGCCATTTTATTCTCTGGTATTACACTCTGATTTCTGAGATTTGGATGTAGATTTTAAGGGTTATAAATGGTAAACGCTTATTGATCTCACATCTATTCGTATTCAGAGCTGTGAACCACACAATAATCCTGATGGAAGAATTAATTTCAGTGTCTCACACCTTCTTATTTTATTAAGATCAAAAAATAACCAGTATGTCTGGAGCACATTTTAATTTTAGTATTTTTCTCAACTAGATGATACATGTGTGGCTTTCTAGAATAATGTAAGATTTGGAGGGTAACCAATGATTCAGTGGGAAAGTACTTAGTAAACAAGATTTCACACCAACTGGTTTTTAAAAACAGACATGAAATAAATATTTTTTAATGTGGTGTAGAAATGGAGGATTAATGCAGTAGTGAAACTTAAAAACTATGGGTACTCATAGGGATAAAATACATCTTTTACCAAACAGAAGGACTGCATGTTTTGGATGTTTTTTTTTCCTTAGTGCTAGTGCCATTTGTAATGCAATTGCTAAACGGATGAGCACCACAAAGTGGTGCTCTGATGAGTACAAACAGTACACAGAAATTACAATATTAACCTCTACTGGTTTTCAAAAGTAAAAAATACAGTATTTAGACAACTCTGCAGAACTGTAGCTAGAAGAATACTGATGTATCTACTTGTAATGAATCTTCAAACAACTAATTTTCTGGAATTAATTTCTTGTCCAATGATAATTTTTTTCTATTATTTTGACAAGGAAATTTCTGGAAGACTTTTTGCCTGATAGGTTTAAAATGTTTTAGGTAGTTCAACACTATTGCTGTGCAATCAGAGCTTGCCATCTTCCATTTCCACTCTTTTAGGGCAGTCCTTTTGCCTGTTCACCGCATTTTCACTATCAGTTTCAGGTTTTTTGCTAGTAACTTTAAATACCTTTTTGCTCGGGCTGGGTGAGAGATGATCTGCTACAAAATCTTCAGAAGGAAAAGTGGTATATTATCATTCCCTTGATGGGATAGCATTCCTTATAGTGACGTACAGAAAAATAAGTGATTAATAGATACTTTTCTAATGTAAGATAGACAGTTGCATCCTCAAGTATGTACTGGTTTCTTCATAAGCACAAGGTTTTTTAATGTAACAGGTATGATACTTATAGATAGCTTTGTTGCTCCTGTTGACAGTTGAGCCTCTCTCCTTCAGATATGCTTAGCTGCCTTAAGGACATAACAGTTCTTCTACTACCAGTAGAGTTTTTTACTGTGGTGATGATTGTAATGATAAAATGGGGAAAGAGGCTGAATAAATTGGGGATCTTAAAGGTACTAGGGAGATATAATAAAACAGTAGGTAGAGTCTGTAAAGAAAGAAAGCAGTTCTCCTAAACGCTTTCACACTGAATCAACTACGCTCAGTCTCTCACTCTTTCTGTCTCCCATTCTCTCTCTCTCTCTCTCTCAGTGATGACAGCCCAGGAGCTGCTGGGAAGAGGTATTACTTTTCATACAGCCAGCCTGGAAGAGGAAGTTTTGCTGCCTCATGGAGTCAGTTGGCCAGAACACGGAAAGCCCCATCCAAAACATTGGTTACAGGACAATCCGAGCAAGAACTATCTAAAAATAATTCATGTTGTCAATAACAGGGTTTGAACATTGTATGGACTTCAAGTGCATTTCTATGCAACAGAAATAAAAAACACACACCCTAGAGAATCATTTGTAGTGTGTCTCTCACAGGAAAGTAAGAAGGAGAGCAGAGACCAGCTGGAAACACATGCCTAGAAACTCTGAATATTGGAAACACCTGCTGTGCTCAAGGTAATGGAGATACTGTGAGCATGCTTTGTTCATAAACCTGACATTTTTTTTGAAAGAAGGCAACCAGACCAAAGTCCCTAATATCACATTGTTTAAGCAAGGGGAACCAGTAATCTGAATGGCACTCTGCACATTTGTTTCCTTTCTTTGTAAAGAACCTCTTAAATTATCAGGTCTGGATAACCTGAATGAACCCAAGAGTCTTAAAGATTTTGCTGGGGTTCTTTCCAGCTTCCTGCTATTTATTTTTAAACAATAATAGAGTAGAGGTGTCACTTCTGAAGATAAGAAGAGAGCCAATAGTGTGCCAATGGAGACAGCAGGATGACCCAGCTAAAGTATAGATTGATTACCATGTCATCATCCTTGAGCAAAAGAATGGAAAGCTGACATGTGTTTCAATCAATAAATAATTAAATTAAGAGGAATATAAATGCAATCAATATCATGTTATGGAGGACAAGTCTTATCAAGCAAAACTGATTTCATTTTTTGATGAGATTACAAGTTTGACTGACAAAGGTAACTGCAGATGTAATATACTTAGATGTTACAAAGGCATGACTAAAGTTGCACAGACAAAAAATTAGCACGTAATTTTCACAATACCTTGAAAAAAAGAATTAAGAAATTACTAACTGTTAGACAGTAAAAAGTAGTGTTCAGTAGGAATTGATAAATTGGATATATCTAAGGAGCTTCGTTAAGTGTAACATTAATTTTGACATTATTTTAAATTCTCCATTACTGATGTAAAAATAAATTAAAAAATTACTTCAGATATAATTCATAGAGGAGGACATAATACTGATCTGCCATGTGGATATGGCACAGCAAGAACACAGACCAATCAAGGATATAAGGTATTCTGAAGTACAAACAAACCATAATAAAGAAGGGAAAGTTATTTTTGACATTTTTAAAAACATTGGTGGGACATAAATGGAATAACAAAATTCAGTTATAAGAATCATATTTAGAAAGTAATGGAGAACAAGAAGAAAAGAACCACAAATTAAAGGGCTACAAAAAAAAACACTTTATTGTAAAGACAGATTTTAGAAGCTCTATTCATTTAGCTCTAAGGCCTTGTAGAGATGGAGCAAGTCTTTACCATATGAAAATATTTCTGTTCTAAAGGACTTGTTGATCTAGTTGAGAAAACCATAACAAAATTAATGACTCAAAGTCTTATTCAAATGAGGAAAAAACATTATAACTGTGAGTATGATTAGCCATCAGCACAAACTAGAGTGAACAGAGAAATTATCTGGCTTGCAACTCAAAATTTTTTGTCTTCATGGAAAATGATATTGTAGATCCCTATTTGAGTAAGGATATGCATGACAACTATATAGACCACATAAGAACTAAAGTTTACACATCAGTCATACAGAACTCAAAGAAATATATTTTATAGGAATTCTGAACATGCAGGGTTACAGACTTTGCGCTTAGAAGTTGCTGGACTTCATACAAGAGTAGTAAAAAAGTTCTACACGCCGAATTACGTATTATATCAGATTAGAATGACCTGAAGTTCAATTATGGCCCCATAATCTAAGCAACCACTTTGAAATTTAGGTATATGAGAAATTTCACTTCTTTTGGTTTATGAAATTTTTCTACACTGGTCCTTCTCTAAGGAAAACTTGCTCATCTCAGCAGATATTTAAAGAAATATTCTGTTCTTCTACTGGCACTTTGAGGAATTCAGTGATTTTCAATTCTGACATCACAACCTCACAGAGATTTTACACTTATCAGTACATTAAAGAGAAGGGGCCAAAATTACTGCCGCCATGGAAATTGAACTTACTTTCTACTCTGTTGGGTGTCCCTGCTTCTGCATTGTGATAAACACGTTGGCAAGGTGCAGTTGTGGAAAGTTTGCTCAGCTTCTGCAGAGGAAGCAAACAAATGGATCTACATACCACAGCAATCAGTTGACAGCCTTCATGAGCAATATGTTGTTTAGAGATTAAATCTTGTGTTAACTGCAGTTCTTTCCTGCAAGGCATGAATTAGATTGTAAAGGTTAAGTTCTTGTACTCACATCACTTTTATTACTGCTTAGTAGTCCAGTTGCATTTCTTGGAAAGTATGTCCACTACATGTGATCATATTTCTTCTAATTAATAACTTTGAAGAAGAAGAAAATTCATCTCTTAAAATGTTACAAAGCCCATTAAACCTTCATCTGACTATTATTTAATGTCTGCAGTGCAAATTTTATCTTTAAATAATAATAGGCTCACCGCTGTTCTAAGGACTTTACTTAGCTATACCTATAGGAAAAATACAGTCTTATACAGGGAGAATTATAGAACTCTGTAAAATTGACACTTTTATACACTGACCCTATGACCTGTGCCTTTTCTTTCTTTATAGGATGCTTATTCCCTGCCTCAGTGTAAGATGAGAAGATCAAATAACCATTAACCCAAGATCTAAAATGCTAATAAGTGTTATTATTACTAAATAGCATACATGTCTTATATTCTCTAATGTCAGAAATTGTTTTGAGTGGTTAGCGTTTCTGAATACTTCATTACATGTACTTGATTTGGCTGCTGCATGCATTAATAATAGCAGAATAACATATCCAGCTACACTGGCAAGTAAACAGAAGCCTTTGTTAAGTGTAATTTAAGCTGCAGTCTATTTTATAAAGTAATGAAACATTTATTTATTGTACCAAGGTTAAGTTAAATTAAATTATTTTTTCTCTTTCCTATTAATGTTCATGCAACTTAATCTCTCCTTGCCCACATTCTCAATGACAAAACATAATGGAAATTTGGCTAGGTGATAATAGGTGGAGTGACTTCAATAAGATTTGGTAATGAGGTAGCCGATGAGGTTTCATGCAAGAGATATTTCATTGAAACTGCAGATGATTAGCAAGCTTAAATTAAGAGGTAAAGAGAACAAACAATATGAAGCCAAGCAGGTGGTAAAAAGGAAACACTAAGGAAGGAGCCAGAGATATAATAAAGCTTAATGCTGAAGTATTTTCTCACTACTTAGAGACGGATGATACAGATCCTTTCTTAAGCACTTCAGGGGAAGTAAACATGAAAACCAATTAGCAGCAGAAATGTCAACACTTCAGGTGACAAAAGTACTCTAGCTAAAGCACTAAAGACCTTGCATCATAGAAATCAGGTGCACAGCAAAGTATACCGAGTGCTAAAGTTACACCAGTTTGTGATCGTTTGAATAACGTGATTAAACCATTGCTGTCTTTGCATGGAGAAGAAAAGGAAGGCCAAGCAAAAGGAACGAAAACGTCAGTTCATATAGCACGCATTTTCTTCAAAGATCCTTGTCAGTTTGGTTTTTCTATGGTTATCTCTAAAACAATTGTTTTTACATAAACTTGTGAAAGAGAATGTCACGATCAACCTACATACAAAAATTGCATGTTTTGCATGACTGCAGATTGGTTGTGCTTTACTGAAGCTTTATTCTTATTTCTCATTTATACAATTATGTCATCAGACTATACAGTGTGGCTACAGAAATAAAAATATGCCAGCCCCAAGGCATTGATTGTAAATTATGAGTTCTCAGAGACGACATTACAAGAAGTGCCCAAAGGAATCACAGGCTTAAAAACTTGTTTGCATAAGTGATGACTCATTATTATGAATAATTAAAATCACCACAAAATTCTACTTGTGTGTAACATAAAGACTGGAACCTAAACTTGAGATCAGCTTTCCTAAATGACAGTGAAGTTAATTATGGCAACAGTTACATTGAAAACCATGTGGAATTTCCAGTTTGAGGAATTTTATTATTTCTCTATTATTTTATTTCTAATATTACCCTATTAATAATATAAATCATTATTAATTATTAATATATATTAATAATTAGCAGATAATATTTTAGTTTGATTATTTATTATTAATCCTATTATATTCTGCTTCATCAGTCTCCAGAATTAAATGCATACAGGGAAGGTGAGTCATAAGTGTTTGTATGATTTAACGGTCCAGTTGTCCTTGCTCCTTGCCTGAGTTATTTTGCAACTTTGCTTGTTCTTGGTGATCTGAATCTTAATGTGCTAATGTGACTTTCTGGCTTGTCCTCAGTATGGACTTCCTTGGCAATCACTTGCTGACCCTGGTTACCATCCCTGGACCTCATCTTGCTCAGATCCTGCAAGATGGCAGTCCTTGTTGATGTGCCTGCCCTGCCTGTGCCTGCTCTGCTGTCACCCTCAGCTCCTGGCTCCCCTGCCCATGTGGAGCAACCCAGGGCAGTAAGGCTCTTCCAGGCTCTGCCAGTGTCCAGCTGCATCTAGGTTCACACTTCTGTGAAGAGCGCACAGATATCTTTAATGAGCATAGAAGGTGAAGACCTTATCTGGAGATTTTTCAAGATTAACTTTTACCTGCTTGTGACTCATAGGTGTCTGTGAACTTTTCACTGCATAGGAAGGTACACAAAATGGTGGACATGAGAGAAGGCTGATGACATCATTGTCTAATCTTTTCATTTCTTACAAAGACATTTAAAACAAAAAGCTTAAAAAATGTCCCTTTTGCTGTAGCAACTCCTGTAAAAGAGGTTTTGGAGCTGGTTCCAACCATAGGATTTAGGTTCTGAAATGCTGAAGTTGTCTATTGTAAAGGAATTTAAAATTGCTGTAGGTATGCAAACTCCTTCTTCCAGAACTTGGTATTTCCAGCGCACACTCTGATGCTCCCTCTTCAGGCTTCCTTTCACTGGACAACTTAGTCATAGTGACATGGCTTCAGTAAGAGATGTGAAGCCTACCCCCACCCCGCTGTTATGGATGAGGGCTAGGGTAAGCCAGAAAGGAAATCAGCATGCATATTCCTATATGACTGCTGTCACCACTGTCATCAGCAGAAAATAACAACTCAGTCTTGTGAGACAGCCAACACTGTCTGTGTTGGGAGAAAGTTAGGTGTCTTATGTGAGTGCTAAATCCTTAGAGGATTAAGTTGAAAACATGTGTGTTCTGGACCATCACTGTAATTTTAATTGGATTTTTATGTTTAGACAGCCAGCTTAGTTCTAAGTCATAAGTTCGTTGCCAAAACCTTTTTTTTTAAATATTCTCTTAGGAAAATTCCCCAAACTCTGGGAGCTGGAGCACTGATTTCATGATTCTAGAAACCACTGAGTTAAACTGGACTATTCTTGGCAACTCCAGTATGTCCAGCATATTGCATGCACTGTTTCTCTTCCATCTACAATCCCATTTACAATTCTGTTGATGCCATTTGTAGAATCACAGAATTATAGAATGATTTGCATTGGAAGGGAACACAAAGATCATCTAGTTCCAACCCTCCTGTCATGGGCAGGGACACCTTTCCACTAGACCAGGTTGCTCAAAGCCCCATCCAACATGGCCCTGAACACTGTCACGGAAGGGGCATCCACAACTTCTCTGGGGAACCTGTTCCTGTGTCTCACCACGCTCACAGTCAAGAATTTCTTCCTAATATCGAATCTAAATCTACCCTCTTTCAGTTTAAAACCGTTACCCCCTTGTGCTATCACTACAGGCCCATGTAAAAAGTCCCTCTCCAGCTTTCCTGTAGGTCCCTTCAGGTACTGGAAGGCTGCAATAGGGTCTCCCCAGAGCCTTCTCTTCTCCAGGCTGAAAAACCCCAACTCTCTCAGCCTGTCTTCACAGGAGAGTTGCTCCAGCCCTCTGATCATCTTCGTGGCCCCCCCCTCTGGACTCGCTCCAACAGTTCCATGTCCTTCTTATACTGGGGGACCCAGAGCTGAACACAGTACTCCAGGTGGAGTCTCATGAGAGTGGAGTAGAGGGGCAGATTCACCTCCCTCTACCTACTGGCCACACTGCTTTTCATGCAGCCCAGGATACGATTGGCCTTCTGGGCTGCAAGTGCACGTTACTGGCTCATTTTGAGCTTCCCATCAACCATCACCACCAAGTCCTTCTCCTCAGGACTGCTCTCAATCCATTCTACACCCAGCCTGTATTTGTGCTTGGGATTGCCCTGACCCACATGCAGGACCTTGCACTTGGCCTTGTTGAACTTCATGTGGTTCGCACATGCCCAGCTCTCAAGCCTGTCAAGGTCCTTCTGGATGGCATCCCTTCCCTCCAGTGTGTCGACCGCACCACACGGCTTGGTGTCGTTGGCAAACTTGCTGAGGGCACACTCAATCTCACTTTCCATGTTGTCAAAAAAGACGTTAAACAGCACCAGTCCCAATACCGACCCCTGCGGAACGCCACTCGTCACTGGTGTCCACTTGGACATTGAGCTGTTGACCGTAACACTTTGAGTGCAACCATCCAGCCAATTCCTTATCCGCCGAGTGGTCCATCCACCAAGTACATGTCTCTTCAATTCAGAGACAAGGATGTTGTGCGGGACAGTGTCAAATGATTTGCACAAGTCCAGGTAGATGACATCAGTCACCCTTCTCCTATCCACCAACACTGTAACCCCATCACAGAAGGCCACCAAATTTGTCAGGCACAATTTGCCCTTAGAGAAGCCATGTTGGCTGTCACCAATCACCTCCTTGATTTCCATGTGCCTCAGTATATTTTCCAGGAGGATCTGCCCCATGATTTTGCCAGGCACAGAGGTGAGACTGACTGGCCTGTAGTTCCCTGGGTCTTCCTTTTTTCCCTTTTTCAAAATTGGAGGTTATGTTTCCCCTTTTCCTGTCAGTGGGAACTTCACCAGACTGCCATGACTTCTCAAAGATAATGGATAGTGGCTTAGCAACTTCATCTGCCCTTTCCCTCAGCACCTGCGGGTGTACCTCATCAGGTCCCATGGACTTGTGCACTTTCAGGTTCCTTAGATGGTCTCGAACCTGATCTTCTCCTACAGTGGGTGGCTCTTCATCCTCCCAGTCCCTGACTTTGCCTTCTGCGACTTGGGCTGTGTGGCTAGAGCACTTGCTGGTGAAAACTATTTGTCAGCTCTAAAGAATAGCTTTCAGGATTTTATAAACAACTATATCCATTGACCTACATACCTGAGAAACTTTAATCTTAGGAAGGATGATTGGTAGAGGTGAGGAAAGAGGAAGTTCTTCTTAAAGAACCTTAAAGAACTTCCTCTTTTTAAGGAATGTCCCTTAAGTCTTATTCTTTTAACTTTCTACCTCAACAATATTTAGAAAATATCAGTCATTTCAAGGGCCTAATAACATATTCGACATCCTGTCCTTTCAGTAGGGCTTTTCAGAATGAAGGTCATTACGATTATTGCTCCCTTTTGACCTAAGTTATTTAAGTCTAGACACTTGCTGTAGAATTATAGATCAAAACCTCATCATAATAGCACATAATTTACTTTTCCAAACCCTAATATAATAAAAAGTAAGAAAAAAATTAGGCAGTTTAAAGTAATAGTTTAATGAGTAGAGTCTCTCTCTTTTCGTAACAGAAGGCTCATCAAGTTGACTTGTGACACCGAGTTGAAAAGCAGTAATTCCTAGGCAAAATTTTTGAGTAAATTTGAGAGAGGTTTTTGTTTCCTTGTAAAGGCATGGTAGAAGCAAATAAAGAAACAGCTTCAAGGTAGAGAGAGTTTGATACTAGTGATTCAGTGAAGATCACTTGTCTCTCCACCTTTTTGTAACAGGTTTCAAATGTCTAACTTCTAGGAAGTTCTATGAAATTAATTTATACAGTATCTCTTCTGTAACTGAAGAGACTGTAAATGTCAGAGACATTGAAAATAGAGTAGTATGTTTTAATATTAGCAAGTCAAATAACAGAGCACAGACAAGTCAGACATTAATAATTTTGAAATTTTTTTTTAAATATCCAAGATCAAGGAAAATTTTGACATGTTGATCGGTAGAGTTCCTTGAAAAGAGGATATGCTCTTCAGAACAAGTGTTGCTACTTTAAAATTTGAAGTATTTGCAAATATTTATTTTGAAGTTGTGAATTTCAGACACTTCTGAGAAGCCATTCTGGTGCAATACTCCTTCAGCTGTTCACCTAGCATAGGTCTCTAGAGCCTTTGTTGGTTTCTGCAGTGTCTAGTCAAAATTTTTTTGAAACAAAGTTGCAGAGGACACACTTACCCATACAGGAAAGGTCAAAAATGGAGTTAGCCTGCGGGATGAGCATGCTCTAGTCATGATCTTTGCATTCCCTTGATGGTGAGTTCTAATTAGTGCACTAAGTACCTGCTGACTCACCTGAACCTTTGATAGTATAGCAAGAAAAATTTATTTTGTCATTATCAAAACCAGTGCTTGGGGCAAAGCTACTTGTGTTGTACTAATGCATAAAGCTCTTCCTCCATCCTCTAGCACTTGTAATTAAAGAGCTTGATTCAGATCGCTTGCACGGTGGTTCTGTGAAAATTCTGAGACCTGGTTTGGTTCTGTTCACTTATTCTTAAATGCATATGATAAGAATTCAGATAGACAGACCCAGAGCATTTTTGTTTTTCAGGTACCATTTTACTGAATCAATAAACAAAATATACAAATATGTATGTAAAGCAGTTCACTAATACATGGAATTTAATTAAATGTATTGATGGTCATAATCTCTTGACCAGAGTCACCTTCTAATCTGCAAAATAACCTTACTTCTGCAAATTAACCTGCATTGCTGTGTCTTCTCATCAAGACAATAATTAAAGGATTAACAGTACCTGATACTTCAAGTATCCTTAAATAGAGTCCTTTATCTAATTTCCAGAATACATGTGCTGCACCAGTACTCCAGACCACTATAAGTAATACAGAAATATTCTGTCTCTTCTGTCAAGACTATTACCATCTTTTTCTTTTTTTTTGAATGACTTTTACAAATAATAATATTAAATTTTTTACATTTGAAACAAAAATCCACAAATTAGGTAAAACAGTGCATTGTTAGGTAGCAGCAACTAGTCAGTTCTATGTAATAGGATAGCATGTCTTACATTTCACCATGAAGTAACTTCATTGTTTCTGTTAACTTTAACTATCTGCAAGTTTTCTTTTGCATATGGAAGGACTGGTCTTCTTATATTTATTTGATGAGATCATACTCCATATATGTGGATAAGAAAGAGAAAAATTAAAAGTGAGAAGAGAATGTTCAAAAGTTATGATTCAGCAAATTACATGCTGACCTTTAAGCATGCTGATAAATTTGAAAACAGAAATGCTGAAGAAATGTTACATTATGAGTTCATACTATAAGAAATTGTCATACATTATTTAGGGTTTTAAATTACTGTTTGTAATTCTTATTAATTATATAAGTATTTAAGTAATTACGATATGTAGTTTATACATGCTGCATTTGAATTTAATTTGTTAGTTTGTAGTCAGCTGCCACAATAAAATGGAAAGAAGGATAAGAGTATTAGTGGATAAGATAAAGCAGAATATAACTAGGTAAAGCAAAGAAAAATTAGACCACTTAAAAGCTTCAAAATCTTTCCCTGATCAAACTAAAACTGGAGACACAACTCAATAAACTTGAACTGTGTCATAACAAATGGAGAGTTAATTTTCAGGGGTAAAGAGTTTCTCTCCTATCTCCAGCTGCAAATGCTTCTACCTGGAAGCTATTTCAAAACACACCGCATGCAGCTCTTGCCAGTTGTCCTAAAAATGAGTAGGTGATGATAATTTCTTAGATCAGAGAAGCTAAAAAAAATCTACTTCTGTAAGTTAATACCACCACACTGATTTTTTTTTTATCTGGAGAGAAATTCAAAATTGATATAACACAATGAAATAAAATTATAACAACTGTGTCATTGAGAAACAAAATACAGGAGAATAAAACTAATTCAGATATTGATGGGAGAAGATTAAGTCCCAATTTTGCATGAAAGATGTATAAAGATATGCCTATATACTACACTAAAACTGAAGAAATCAATATGGTGTTTTGCAACAAAGAATATGCATCTATATTTGCATGGATGTTACATATTAGTTTAACAAGTGACATTCAGGATAGTTTACATGTGAATTCGACTTTCTCCTTTACTGCCCTTTTTCTTCTTACGGGGAGAGTGAGATTTCTATATGATGATTTTTTCCTAAAGCTTAGCTAATTCATAGTTATTCACAGTTCTTCACAGTGTGTTGACATATCATGTGAATTCCAGAATTTTGAAAACAAGAGTATAGTGAAGTCACTGCAGATTTCTGAAAACAACAATAATCAGGAGTAGCTTTGCAATGACGTTGGTGAGCTCCCTCAGCACTTGTGGGAGCATCCCATCATGGCTATGGACTTCTGTCTGCCCGGTTTGTTTAAATGTTCCTCAACCTGGTCTTCCTATACTGAAGACCTCAGTAGAGGAGTTTTCTTAACAGGTTATCTGTTTTCTTCAGCTAGGATTACAGTTGTAGACTTGCTCTATGTACAAATACTCACTCATCACAACATCTGCCTTAAGAAATGTTGCAAGATATAGATTCTTATAAATCTTATTTACACATCATATATAGCACAAATAGAGCTAAGAAGAAAGATATACCAGAAGAATCCCAATGAAGAGGGAAAGAGTAACAAGTAGAGGTCAGTCAGTCTCACCTCTGTGCCTGCCAAGATCACAGAGCAGATCCTCCTGGAAACTACGCTAAGGCACATGGAAATCAAGGAGGTGGTTAGTGACAGCCAACATGGTTTCACTGAGGGCCAATCATGCCTGACAAATTTGGTGGCCTTCTGTGATGGGGTTACAGTGTTGGTGGATAGGAGAAGAGTGACTGATGTCATCTACCTGGACTTGTGCAAATCATTTGACACTGTCCCGCACAACATCCTTGTCTCTGAATTGAAGAGACATGTACTTGGTGGATGGACCACTCGGCGGATAAGGAATTGGCTGGATGGTTGCACTCAAAGTGTTACGGTCAACAGCTCAATGTCCAAGTGGACACCAGTGATGAGTGGTGTTCCGCAGGGGTCGGTATTGGGACTGGTGCTGTTTAACGTCTTTTTTGACAACATGGACAGTGAGATTGAGTGTGCCCTCAGCAAGTTTGCCAACGACACCAAGCTGTGTGGTGCGGTCGACACGCTGGAGGGAAGGGATGCCATCCAGAAGGACCTTGACAGGCTTGAGAGCTGGGCATGTGCGAACCACATGAAGTTCAACAAGGCCAAGTGCAAGGTCCTGCATGTGGGTCAGGGCAATCCCAAGCACAAATACAGGCTGGGTGTAGAATGGATTGAGAGCAGTCCTGAGGAGAAGGACTTGGTGGTGATGGTTGATGGGAAGCTCAAAATGAGCCAGCAACGTGCACTTGCAGCCCAGAAGGCCAATCGTATCCTGGGCTGCATGAAAAGCAGTGTGGCCAGTAGGTAGAGGGAGGTGAATCTGCCCCTCTACTCCACTCTCATGAGACTCCACCTGGAGTACTGTGTTCAGCTCTGGGTCCCCCAGTATAAGAAGGACATGGAACTGTTGGAGCGAGTCCAGAGGGGGGGGCCACGAAGATGATCAGAGGGCTGGAGCAACTCTCCTGTGAAAACAGGCTGAGAGAGTTGGGGTTTTTCAGCCTGGAGAAGAGAAGGCTCTGGGGAGACCCTATTGCAGCCTTCCAGTACCTGAAGGGACCTACAGGAAAGCTGGAGAGGGACTTTTTACATGGGCCTGTAGTGATAGCACAAGGGGGTAACGGTTTTAAACTGAAAGAGGGTAGATTTAGATTCGATATTAGGAAGAAATTCTTGACTGTGAGCGTGGTGAGACACAGGAACAGGTTCCCCAGAGAAGTTGTGGATGCCCCTTCCGTGACAGTGTTCAGGGCCATGTTGGATGGGGCTTTGAGCAACCTGGTCTAGTGGAAAGATGTCCCTGCCCATGACAGGAGGGTTGGAACTTGATGATCTTTAAAGCCCTTTCCAACCAAGCCGTTTTATGATTCTATGATATTATGATGATTAATTCCTTTAGGTTCCATCAACCACTTTTATTCATTTATTATCTAATAAAAAAGCATAAAATATGTTAAATAATTTTTCTTATAGTGTTTCTTTATAGAAAACATTTCTCCATAATACTCAGAACTGCAGTAGCAGTTCTAGTTTGAATATTTAAAGTACTTTGTAAGCATTGATTTTTGAGCGTGAAGGTACTAGATAAATCTCTATGACATTAAAATTAAGTATATTAACTATGTGAAGTTCTACATATGCATATTTATATATGGACATTTTAAAATATTAATATATATGCATATACATATATATCTATACCTATAACTATATCTATACTTATATATGTGCCGTACTCATGCTCAACAGCCATAAGCATTCATACTTCTGTCACAGTCTAATTTTTCCATTGAATACAAGCATTTACATAGAATTACAATGATGTGTTCTTTAGTGAGTTTTTCCCCTTAGCTCTCCAATTTTAAATAACATTGACAAAAGAGGTGGAGCCCTGCGAGCACCTGTATGGATGGAAAATTAGCAGCCTAGACTTAAAATTTTCTATATGTCAGGATATCCACATTACAATCCATTGCAGCCTTCCCTGTTTTCATCGTTAATAGAATGATTCATTTACACTGGTAAAGGTATGTACACGCCTACACATAGAGTAGGATTTTCCAGACTTCCTAGTGGTGGTCTGATTTCCTTACAGAGTAGAATCACTGATACACTTTATCTCTTTCTGGTTTTTCTTTTTTTTTTTAATTGGTTGGGGTTTTGTGGGGGTTTTTTTCTTCCTTTCTACTATTTACCTTTATTCAAAGCTGATTTTCATATAGTTCTTGCTCTCCAGGGATAGGTATCTAGTTAGCTACCCAGAGGACAGTACTGCATAGTAGAAGTCTCCTCTACCCTTGGCACCAGGACAACTTTCTGCAAGACAGTGATTGACAAATGCATCCTCTTCTGGCGCTGGCTACGAGGCTTCTGGCATCTCCTCAGCCTGTTGCATTCTGGTTGCTACTGCCTCCTTCAATCAGCTGCCTCCACTACTTCTATAAATATTTTATGAATGTATTTCAGTCTAAAGAAGTCAGATTAGCCTTAGACATTTTAATGAGTACTCTTTGCTAAACTGGCTCCTTTCACCTGAAATATGGCTTAGGAGTGTTCATATCTCTGCAAGACAAACCTGAGAGCAAAGTCACTTATTTGGAGGGCACAAATGGAAAGGTAAAAGAGATATGTCTGTAGCTTTGTATTAGAGGAGAGGTGCCTCCTGCACATGCTCTTTTTGTTCTGATGTATCTTTTGTAAGTAATTTCTCCCGGGCTACTTTTTAGAGTTCTGTTAAGTCCTGACTCCCCCTGCTTCCAGATTTACTTCTTAAAATTAAATTCCACTTTTCTTCCACTCTAGTATTTCTTTCTTCCTGCTATGTTCCCTGCGCTCCTAATCTCTAACTTCCACGTGCTCACAAGTGTCCCATTTGTGACTCATCTTGTTACTGTTCTGTTCTGTATCACTAATGATGGTGACACTCAAAGGCTCCTCTACTTCCAGCATACATTGCTATATAACAAGGCTGTGCTTTAATGACAAATTCTGTTTTCATTGTGTCACAGTATTTTTGACTAGCAGTGAAAACAGTAAGTCATACTGAAACTACACTGTCTCTTACAGTAGATTCATTTCTCAGACAGATATTATGAAGGTAAGATGTGAATTAAACACTGATTTCTAAAGTTCATATGTATGTATGTATGTTTTCCCAGTAAGACTAATGTACTTTGCTTTTCAGGATAAATAAAATTTACAGATTAGATAAAAATACCTCCAAAAAAATTCAGAAGTTGTCTATCATGTGTTATGAGCTAGAATGCATTAATGCTAATGTGGATTCCATTAGGTCTGCTTGTTACAATTCAACCAATATGCAAAGAAACTCAAGCATTAATAACTTCCATGTCAAGAATTGGGAACAAGGGGTTATTTCCCCATAGAAATGTGGAAGAAACTATTTTCTGGAATATGCTTGTCACATTGACGTCATGTAAATATGTGAATATAAAACTTTGTGTCTCAATTTTCCAAAAGCATCCACTTGCAAATCTGCAAAAAACACAACGTAGAAAACAGTGTTAATATACATATATGTGTCTGTGTATATATATGTATATACACAAACACTTAAACATATCTATGCATATAGTATAAAAGCAACAATGAACATCTTTATATCACACACTGTAACCCTTTAGCCCTATAATATGCAAATCTTCATTGACCTGCCTGCAGCTTTGTCTCCTTCTGAGTAAGTGGTTATGGCTAATTTGTTTTACTTCTGTTTATGGTACCATGGGTTTATATGGATAGTATAAAGCAGCTGTTCAGACAAATAAAGGCCAAGTACATTTGCAGAAGCTTAAGAAATGGAGGCATAGGATGTGGCATAGAGGGGTACAGTTATGAGGTGATAGGAGAAGACCCACAGTTTTGGCACTTGTTTCCCCACAGCTATAAACTCACCAATGGTCAGTTAAAGAAATGCAGACCTGAAGCAGGACAAAAACAATTTTCAGGATAAATAAGAGAGTGAAAAAGAAATATCCAACATGTAAAATGCACCATATAATGAATCTGAATGTAATGTGGAGACAAAGGCCAATGAAGAAAGAGCAAAATGTAAAAGCATGTTAGCAAACACATAAATATGACCCCATATGGATCCCTAGTCTGAGGATGAAGAAACATCAAATTCCTACTAGCAAAGGACTCCAGGTGCCAACAACTCCCTATAACACCCTACCATTAACACTAGAGTGAAACCACATACATGAGGATCCAGAGGAACAGTGGAAGGGTGAGCATTACAGCAGGAAAGGGGTAGAAACCAAGTGTGTGTATAACAATTTAAACTGTATTATTATTGAGACTTTTCCTGTATAGAAGGATTCTTTCTTTTTCTGTAATAAATAGATCTGGACTATTAATGATTCTTGGATTAGACTGTTAAGTCATCAATTATATCAACAATAAATTCTTGGCTTTACACATAAAGTGTGTTTCATTTTGCCAAGAAACAAGATCTTGAGCACAACACAAAAATACTTACAGACAGAGATACATACGTAGAGTTTACAGATATTCTAGGATCCTGATTAATCTCCAGGCAATCTCAAAGTTATAACTCTGCTTGACTCACCCCTACCACTGCATGATCTGCTGATCTTTTCTGTCTCTTGCTGCATTCTCATTCTCCATACCTTACCCCCATCCTCCTCCCCAATACTGTAAAGTTGTCCATGAGAAGAAGCATTTAAATTTGCAATACATATGTCTTGGAACATGTAAATTATGGACCTGAAGCTGTCACTTCTCCCTGCAGTCACATTCACAGGTGTCGCAGGTGTCTGCTTTTCTGTCATTAAATACACAAATAAATTAGGGCAGTAGGTATTCAAATCAGTTTGTGATTTCAATTTGAAATTCCTCCCTGAGGCTGAGCTGTATGAGTAGGCTCTCTGTCCATGGAGCATGGCCATTTACAATTTTCACTGTCAGCATCCTGAATTCAGTCAGTGAATTCAGTGGTAAAAATTATTGGAATGATAAAATATGCAATGAATAAGACTCAGGATGAGGTAAATAGATGCACACTTTCAAATCTAGCACTGTATCACTATACCTACTCTGATCATTTGTACATACACTGAGTCTAAAAGCACTTGCACTGAGTCTAAAACTGGCAGGAAATGAGGAATACTATAGGTAATAGCCTGAGGAGCTTAAGCTGAAACAGGCTATTCTGTCATCTACCATTATTCCTGCTAATTGAGGATTGCTCCTGACATATGTATTCTTTTACATTTACTGGTTTACATTTCCCTTTTTAATAGTACTTTCACTGGTTTTCTTATATTTGTCAGTAAGTTGCAGGTATCTCTGTTCAGTGGTGATAGGTGTGTTTTTGAGAAACGCTCACCTGTTTTCCTTGTGATATTATACTAGGCTTTCAAAAAGCATTATTGTGCTGCTGCATGATGTATTTCCAGGTCATTCAGAGTAGCCGAATTACCTTCCTGATATCTTTTTTTAAATATACTTGCATCTTCTGTAGATCATACACACACCTTCTGCATCAAAAAGCCTGTGCAAAACACTTGGAAACTCTAGCTGATGAGAAATGTTAGTGCCTGTGCAATGAGTGGTGACGGTACTTATAGAGAAATATCATATGAGATCTCTGAAGGTTACTTTAGCAATGTGGTCACTAGCAGCTACAATACAAAATGACCACTGAATGATAATGCCAGATGGAACATGATTTCTTTGCAGCTCATTTACTGTAAATAACTGCAGGTTTTTTTACTCACCTAACTGTACACAACTACACTGAATGCCAGGAAGGAGACAATCAGCTCCATACATGTAAGGGGTAGTTTCATTTCCATTATGAATAAGAAAAGAAAGAACTGTGCAGTGGTAACTATATTATGTGCCCCTTCAGCGGTGTTAATGACAAACGCCATTTTAGTACTCCAGGAAAATCCACAACAGACTTAAAATGTTTTTTAATACTTAAGCAAACTGCCATGCCGTGACTTCCATTCTCCATGTAAGGTAATTATAATGGAACACACATTTTCAGTCAATGCCTCTTCAAGGGAGTTTCTGCTGCTCATTCAGGTTGGGTCAAGCAAGAGCGTGGGCGATGCATCTCCTGCCTTTCTGCCCTGGGGCTCTTCCTGGGTGATAATCATGAGAAAGGGATTGGGTATTCATCTAGTTTAATAACTCCTAATCCCCCTGGGGGAACAAAGTATAGGAAGAAAAGGATCAGCTAATTATAGTTAATTGTATTAGCTCAGAGAGAGTAACTAACATAATTAAGATAGCCTTGTGACTAGTAGCTCTATGGCAGAAAAGTGTTCTTGGATGTAGCAGGTGAAAAAAAGAATTAGAAGTATGAGCTAGACAACCTAGCTAAAGTCCTAAAAGGATTATTTTTTGACAAACATGCCAGAGAAAATGCACAAGATTGTTGCAAGCATGCAAGGACTGTAAGTGAAGCAGGTTTTACAGAAAGAAGGAAGATTGCAGGTTAATGCACTGGAAAGTTTGCAGTGTATGAGTAATGTGAAAGAGGTAAGCATACATGAGTTGCCTGGAAACAGAGCCTGCAGGCTAGGAAACAGGTACTGTTGTAGGGTGAATATAAACACGGACTTGGTGAGTGGTTTTGTTTGGTATGGCTATTGTTAGAGAGTAGATTTTATCCTTTTTTTCTTTTTTTTTTCTTCTCTTCCTCACCCTGGGTTGAATGTCAACATATATTATGAAAGCCAAATATGTTTCATGGTATAATTTCTCTCTTTGTCAAAATGTAAGGCTTCTTGCTCTCCATGCATTTCCTGGGGTCTTTCGTGACAGTAATATAGTGTAGGTTTAAACTTAGGAAGCCTGAAAAAGTGCGTGCATAGAAATATAGAAACGTAGATTTTCAGTACTTTCAGGACAGTAATAGGGCAGTAATCCTCACCTCCTAATTTCATGACACCTGAGAACTCAAAACCTCTAAAAAGCTTTGGCTGGGTTTTGTTTGTTTGTTTTTATTAAAAGCCCCTCTACTAGCTGTTTTCAAAGTAAGGCTCAGAAGAATCAATAAGTTTTGATCTAAGTGCTTTGACATACACTAAGCTGTTTACGCATCTCTATTAAGCATTTTGGATTAGTGTTATAATGTAAACAACAGTTAATATTTTTTTCAAATTATAATGTATTATAAGCATTAATATAAAGCAATGCTCACCAAACAAAAAGTTGAAATACATAACAAGACATACTTAATGTTTTAGCTGCCATGTCAATTTTTTAAACATATTAATAAAAATGAATGTATTCGTTGTTCCAAACACAGGCAGAATCACAGAATCACAGAATCACAGAATGTTAGGGATTGGAAGGGACCTCGAAAGATCATCTAGTCCAATCCCCCTGCCGGAGCAGGAATGCCTAGACCATATCACACAGGAACACGTCCAGGCGGGTTTTGAATGTCTCCAGAGAAGGAGACTCCACAACCTCTCTGGGCAGCCTGTTCCAGTGTTCGGTCACCCTCACCGTAAAGAAGTTTTTCCTCATATTTAAGTGGAACCTCCTGTGTTCCAGCTTGCACCCATTGCCCCTTGTCCTGTCAAGGGATGTCACTGAGAAGAGCCTGGCTCCATCCTCTTGACACTTGCCCTTTACATATTTATAAACATTAATGAGGTCACCCCTCAGTCTCCTCTTCTCCAAGCTAAAGAGACCCAGCTCCCTCAGCCTCTCCTCATAAGGGAGATGTTCCACCCCCTTAATCATCTTCGTGGCTCTGCGCTGGACTCTCTCTAGCAGTTCCCTGTCCTTCTTGAACTGAGGGGCCCAGAACTGGACACAATATTCCAGATGCGGCCTCACCAGGGCAGAGTAATATTCAATAAAGCAGTAATAATTAGATTTGGCAGCCGACAAACTGGCTTTTCCTGAAGCCTGAACTCTTCTTGACATAGCTACCAGTTGTACCAAACTCCTCTCAAGAGTTCATCTCTTTTCCCTCAGGAAAAGCCTAGCAGAAGAAACAGACCTAATAGGGTGACCTAAAGTTAACAGAACTGGTCTTCTGTAGGCTGAATAACACTACAACGTTTTGCTTTAATTGCTCATAATCAGAATATTTTTCCTCTAACCCAGTTAGAGATTAAGAGGGAGAGGAGGAGAAAGCAAAAAAAAAACCCAAGAGGTATGCATTTTATACAAATTAACTGAAGACACTTATTCTAAGGCAAATGATGTTTTATCTCTTCAAGTGAATATTTTGGGCTTTGAGATGAGCAGCTTCCCAATCAGTTTGAACTGTGTGAATGATTTTGCAAAAGTGTATATGCAAAAAGGTATATACAGATGTTTGGTAAGCAGTAAGGCTGTTGTTTACTCCGTAACTTCTTTTAATTGCAGTTGTAACACAAAAAAATATTTCTCTCTTGCAATTGAGTAAAGACGTGTGGAGCATGTGTGGAGTCTTAGCAGTAAAGTACACTTTTTAAAGGAATTTAATTGGAGGTTGTAATGAGAGGTAGTAAAGCTATTTCCCATGAGAAATCCACTTCTTCATATGGATTGACTATACTGAAATTACTTAGCATGGAAAACAGAAAAAAGGGTGAATCCTTTTCTAGTTGTAGGGTCACCCTTCATCTAACTGATTGGGTTGAACTAATAATGGACAGCTTCACATCTGAGTTTCACTGGTAGTTTATGGATGTACAAACCCGAACAAAAGTAGCTCCAGGCGACATCTGGTACCTCCGGAGTTGTCCTCCTGCAAGAACTTTTAGCCTTTTTTTATTTGTAAATAAGAACTGTATCATGAAATAATTTCTGCCTGCTAAGAAGCACCTGGGAGCACCTTTCGCACTAGCAGTGCCCTCTGTAGGCACAAGCAGCTGAACCAGCTTCCTATTGTTATTTTTTTTTTTTAGTGAAGGAAAAGAGCTAAAAATGTCACATGTAGTACATGGGACAGTGAAATTTATGGTTTCCTTCTAATAAATACAATGATAGCAGCAACAAATCTGAGAAATGTAAACTTGAATTCTGTCTACAATCCTTTACAAATACTAGCTGTAAGTTCTTTACTGAAAAAAGAATAACAAGTGGACTTTCAAAAGCGCTCAGTGTTATGATATTTTTTTGTGGAATCAGAAGTTTCCCTTTGATTTAATAAGAATACTCTAAACCCTATCCTGTAAATTGAAATGGGAAAAGTATTATGACGTGAGGTCTTCCCAGCTGCAGGTGGTGTAGATTGGTACCTTTACACACCTGGAGGAAGGAGATGACAAATTGATACTGAATGAGAAAATAGAGGTAAGGAAGAGATTTTTGCCACATACAGTAACAGCAAAGCATGGATCATAGTTGACAATAACACTGGTAATAAACCAAAATCCAATATATTTTCAGTGAAAAAGCCCTGTGTTTATGAAGAAAAGAGAGTCTTAAGTTTGTAGCAAAAGACAGCTTATGGATAGTCTCATGAATTTGAAAAAGAAGTATGAAATGACTGCATGTATCTTTACAGAAAAAACTGTCAGGAGGTAAGAGTAAATACAAAGATAATTGAAAAGTAAGAAAAATTACCCAAGAACATTATGTTCAAACTCCAATGAGTCATGTGAGTTGATCTGTTTATAATGCGATATAACTAATGGAAAGACAAGCTGCAAGGGACTTACATATGAAAAAAAGGTATCTGGTGTTTGATGTTATGAAAAAAGGTATAAGGAGAAAGGCAGGCTGGGTACAGAGTTGGAAAGATGCTAACTGCAAGAGAATTTCAAAGGCTTTGAAAGAGAGATGACAACTTTGGAGGCTGGAGAGAGAGGTAATGTGATAAGAAATGAGAGTCTAGTCACTTCTCTTTCCCCTAAAAATAAATTTTTTTAAAAACTCAAAAACCGAGCCACAAATCACAAAATCAGCCCCCTTGATGGTGGTTTCAAAGTATCAAATCCCTTTCAAGTTTCAAGTATCAAATCCCTTGAGATACTTTCCTCATCACAAATACATATCTATATTTTAGTGAAAACCTTTTTTTTTCTGTAATCTTAACTACAGCTATTAAAACTGCTAGATGCACAATTTTGGGTCTGCCTCTAATGTTAATGAAGTAATTTGAAACTGTTTAGTCCTATAACTCTTTGCATAACTCTTCCATAAATCTGACTGTAAACTGAGACAGTAAATTATATCTCTTTGTTGCAGTTTCATTTGTTGATGCATTAGTTTTCAGATTTTAGGAATAATATAAACTAATTTATTCATCGCTGCATTTATTGACCCTGAGACTATGAAATCTTGAATTTCCTAACTCTGCTTCAATCCATGTCATTGCTTTGATATGTCTTTAAAATTGACTTGGCTCAGACCAAAGCATTTGTGGAAGGAGAGCATTTCTTGTGTGTGTTGATATATATACATATGTCCACACAAATGTGTGTGTTTATACATGGAAAAAATAATGTTTGAAAAATTATACAGTCTCTAGTTTAAAGACAAGTTATTTTAAAAAGTGTTTAAATATTTTTCCTGTAAATTTAAAATAACCAAGGCTGTTGCTTTTTAGAAACTGGTAACTGTGAAGAGTTGTGTTTTCTTGTTTCTTGTGTCACCAGAGAGAATTGTGCTGAGGATTTATGTGCTTGTTTGCTTTTTGACATGAACTATCAGTTAGGTTTGTGTAATTGTGCCTGCCTGATGTGCGCAGGAGGAGAAGGAGGGTTAGCTGGAAAGACAGAGAACACGAAACAGTATAACTACAGCGAATGAAAATGTCTGTCTCATACATTTTAACTAAAATCTGTGTTGAGTTATTAGAACAGGTCTACTTCTGGGACTTTTTAGTGACCATTGAAGCTTTTTGTATGCTGGTTGCTATTGTATGGCAGGGGAAAGCTTAGTTGATTAGAGCTATCAAGAGCTGCTTCTCTTTCCAGTTGTAAGGATGCTCTTCCCCATCATTGCACAGGATACATTCAGCGTGTTCTCCATCAGTGAGCTCTGGATTTCCACAGAGCACTGTGTTTGGGTCAGCTGGGCAGCGCAGCAGAGCTGTCATCTTTCACAGCAGATGCCATACAGCCAAAGGACTGCACCCTTAACAGAGGTGAGGCAAACAGTCTCCATCTCCTATGAAATCTCATGATTGATCAGAAGCACATGATTGTAAGATTGACCAGATGAAAGTTTGCTTTGACAAATCAAGATTTTTCAGTGCAAATGACTCAACCTTAAACTGAGACATAAATGAAGGCATTCTTGTCCATTTTTATGGCAAGGGAAAACACACAAACACAAAGAATGGTCTCAATCATTTGCCTGAAACATAATTTTAGTGGAACTTCATTTTCTATTTGAAAGCAGAAGATGAAAATTTTTAAATTGCTATGCCCTGGTTTTCCTGAAACATTGCTTTAGAGAAGTCTTTTCTTTTTTTGTTGCTGAAGCCCTGCTCTTTCCTCCTCTTCTCATAACATTACTTGCACTATAGTTATTTACAAGAGAAGGGAGGAAATTTTGAGCTTTGGATTGGTGCTTAGCCCCATACCCATTCTGTGACAGCACACGGTACTTTCCCTTTGCCAGAACAGAAATATACATACTTTTCCATGGTAGATGGAAGCTGTACGAAGTAACATTGATATCAACATTGATAATCAGTGGTCAGGTGGCAAAATTAGGAGAAGCTCCTGTGACAATAAGTAGTACAATCTAAGTTCTCCTGAATGGAGAAGTAGCAGCAGTCTCAGGCAATAGATAATGACTCTCTGTAATTACCTATGTCATGCTACACACTTAAACTGGGTGCAGAACTTCTCTCCCTTTTATTTTCGTCTTTTTATACCTTTCCTGATAACAGTTAGGAAAGCTTGTCTGGTAAGCAAATGAGGGAGGGTTGTTAGTCTTCAGACCAAATAATTTTAAATAAAAAAATTCAAGAAGAAAGGGGAAGAAGCAGACAGAAAGGCTGCTAAACAGCGTTTTATCTGAAGCACATTCTGGTCCTCACGCTGGCACATCCTTGCAGTGAAGCTCTGCTCTGGGGTGCTCCCTGCAGTCCCGGTCCCTCACCTCTCCCTGCTGAGAGGTGTCTTGGGGCTGCTGTGGGAAGGGAGTTTAGGAACGCTGGGAAACAGAGCAGCCCTATGTTCTCCTCTGGCTGCAGCAACCATGCTCAGGGAGCAGGACGCTTTGTAAGGAAAGCCCTGCCCATAGCACAGGTCCAGTCTCCAAGCACTGTTAGAGCTGATCAGGAAGTCAGTCAAAATATTGATGGTTGCTGCGCAAGAAAGGGGCTATCACTGACTACTGTAGCTACAGAGACTAGGAAAACTGCAAGCTGTAGATGTAGGGAAGAGGACAAACCTCAGACATGTTGAAACCATGGACCACTGGATATCAAGCAATACTCAAATATTCCTGAGGCAAGCGAACGCATACAGGTCTATACTTCTATTTTATCATGTACTCCATGTTTCCTGCTGCCAACATAAACTGCGCTCTGTCACAAATCTCAGAAGTGCCTCAACTATTGCATGTTTCTGGAGATGCAGCAAACAAGGGCTCAAAGTCTTGGAATACCAGCAGAGGCCTAACACCACTACAACTGCACTTTGGAAAAGAAAAAGAAAAAAAAGTCTGAACAACGGGAACACAGAGAAAAAGACAGAGTGCTACTTTACCTTGCAAGATTAAAAGTGCACTGGCCTGGCATGACTACCAGGCTTAACCACAGAGAATGTATCTCAGTAAACTGTTCATTGCCCATTTGAATTATAGAGTTATATTTATTTATGTGCACTATACAAGAATTCCTAATACCAACTTGGCCTGAGCATGTAAAGTCCTTGGCTGTGTTCAGTCATCAAGCGCCTTTGCATCAGCTTCATATAATCTCTTGTACTTCTTCCCCGTGGATTGCACAAACATGTTACAAGCTTACTAGTCCTGTCACACTGAAGCAATTCATCAGCATCACAAAGAATCCTACTGGCATTAGAAATGTATCTAATAATAAAATACCAATCAACTCTTCCAAATCTCACTGAAGACTCTGGCCAACCTGCCATAAATCTCCTTTGGCATCCAGGGCTCCAGGGTATTTTATTTTTTGATCTGAAATTGCAACTAACAATCTCCTTGCAGAAAGTTAAACCAAAGAGAAAGTGGGAGCAAGCTTTGAAGTTCCCATATTGCCATTGAGAAACCTCATTATAAAATACAGCTGATAGCTGTAAGCGTATACTTTGCTCTGGTACAATATACTCTGTCTAGCTATTATTCAACGTGGTAATGATTTAACTGATGCCACTATAATTACTGTAACGGATTCCTTACCATATGCTTCCTTCAGAATTTTTAGAACTGAATTCCTCAGTCAGTTATTAATAGTCCTGAAAAAGCTTTTACTTTTTGTATTTGATCATGGGAATAAATTACAGTCCTACTTCAGATGCACTTAACTGTGCATGTGTCCAAATCAGTGTCTTCCCTTACTTCCAATTTAGCATATCTGAACTAATTAAAATACACCTTATCTAACTACATTATTATAGTTGGGAAGTAATTTTATAGCATCAGTAAATGAGTTGCTGTCCATGCATCTAAGTAAAAATTAACTTTCATATTGGAATTAATTTTTAGAATGAAAATAAAAATGCTGATAGTCTTCAGTGCTTCTGAAATATGGTATTCCATTACCTATGCTTTAGCCATACACTTTTTCAGAAAAAACTCTGATAGTTAAATATGATCTAATAAGGAAAAACAGTTGTTATGTTTAAACATGTTCTTCCTTTTCCTAGATGTATAAAAAACCCAGTATCTTATTTCACCTAGACCCACCCCCAAAAACTACTTTTTTCTCCTAGATAAGTGAAAAATCTTTTAGAAAATATTTATTCTGAATGCATAAAGAGCGCTACTGTCAAAAGCACAACAGGCACAACTTGCTTAGGTAGGTAGTTTATGATTATGTACTAATTCATTTCATGTCAGATGTTCTATAGCAGGTAACGATATTTCGTTTCAGATTTAATATACTCCATCAAAAATGAGAAGATGTTACAGAATATAATCTTTAATATTATGAAAAATTAACATTATTAATTTAAAATAGTTCCATTTGCCTGTAAAGCAATAGCATTTTAAGAGTCAGGGATAGTTCTCCTTTACTTTATGTATTAAAGAATAAAATTGATCTTTTCTAAAATTGTTATTTGCAACCACCAAAAACTGTTGGAATACAATTTTATCTCAAAACTGTATCAAAGTTTCTGCAATATTATAGCAGAGAAAAGGCAGATGGAAGGAACACATAGAAGAATTTTCAGGGTATTAAAAAAAGACTCAGATACTTCAGAAGACTTCCTAAATTTTAAGGAATATTACTTGTAATAAGTTTTGCTGTTCCACTAATGTAGAGAGGATTTTTCTTCCCATGAATGATAAGACTAAGTCAAAGGGTAAGAACATGGGTAAAAATAAGAGCTCCAACAAGATCACAGAGTTTAAATCAAATAAAATCTATGGTGCAGATGTGTAATATGCGTTATGTCAATATTTGTGAAGTACTTCAGTAGTTTCAACGCTTTTCTATGTCATTAATCACGTTACCTAATATTAGAAAAGTGCATCTGTTTCTGTTATGTTTTCTGCTTCTTTTTCAATATATGAATAAAGCCTTCCTTTGTGTATGACTCCTCCTCTTGGAGCAAGTTTTGTTCCAGTCTGGGCCAGAGAGGATGCTGGGATGTTTGGGTCAAAGAAGAACGCTAAAAATCAAAACTCTTACCTGTCATTAAACTACTTAGGTCATCTTTGGATGGTGGAAGGGAAACAGGAAGGGTAAAAATTATTTTTCCACACAAAGGGGCTGACAAAATAATTTGAATGTGTGCCTTTGGGATTTACTCAAAACATTTCAAAAATATTGGGCTTTTAGGGTTTTTATGTTAAAATGCATTTTGTTTTCAGACAATATATATTTTGGCAGTAAGACAGTATTTTTACTGAAAACACAAGGTAATGAAAGAATGGCAAGAGTTTAAATTTATTTGTTTGGTAAAATACTTATCAGCTAACATCCTTATTCAGTTCTAGATGATCAGATTCTACCAGAATCCAGATGCCCAGGTGGCCAAGAAGGCCAACAGCATCCTAGCCTGCATCAGAAATAGTGTGGCCAGCAGTGCAAGGGAATTGATCATCCCTATGTACACAGCACTGGTGAGGCCTCACCTCAAATACTGGGTTCAGTTTTGGGCCCCTTACTACAAGAAAGACATTGAGGTGCTGGAGAGAGTCCAAAGAAAGGCAACGAAGCTGGTGAAGGGTCTGGAGAACAAGTCTTCTGAGGAGTGTCTGAGGGAACTGGAATTGTTTAGTCTGGAGAAAAGGAGACTGAGGGGAGACCTTATGGCTGTCTGCAAGTACATGAAAGGAGATTGTAGTGAGAAGGGTGCTAGTCTCTTCTCCCATGTAACAAGCAATAGGACAAGAGGGAATGGCCTCCAGTTGCAGCAGGGGAGATTTAGATTGGATATCAGGAAAAATTTCTTCACGGAAAGGGTTATCAAGCAGGGGAACAGGCTGCCCAGGTAAGTGGTGGAGTCACCATCCCTGAAGGTATTTAAAAGAACAGTAGATGTGGTACTTAGGGACATGGTTTAGTGTTGTACTTGGTAGTGTCAGGTTAACAGTTGGACTCGATGATCTTAAAGGTCCTTTCCAATCAAAATAATTCTACGATTCTGTGATTCTAAGATCTATTTAAGCAAAGAACACAGATCAGATTTCTCAACATTATTGTTGAAGTATGTTTTTGAAATGTTAAATAGTTTAAAATCTTATACATTTCATGTCACAAAAGAACAACAGCAGTTAACAACAGATGGGACTGTTGACATCTGTTATACCCTGGCTGCTTTGAAAAATAGTGGTCGCATTTTCCATCCACATTTTCTGTATCTTCTACCTGGCTGGCCCAATAAGAGGACAGTTACTGTTCAGCTCTGATCCAACCGATAAGGGGTTTTTTTTGCAACTAGCAAGCTAGATCATCTTAAATTTGCAGTAATATCATTCATCACTCACTGTTCAAATTACTTTTGTTCATTTTAATCCAGAAAACTAAAATTATTCTGAGAAGCAAAGAATTGTTTAACCAATGAAGATAATAGGATACTACCACAATTCATATTTAAATAATGTATAAATGCCATAAAACTGTTCTAATGAGCATTGAATGATGTGATTTGGAAAACACCTTCATCTGTAATATGATACTCTTACTTGTTGATGGCATTAAATGACAGCCTTGTGAAAATGTGATGTTTATATTACCTTGTTACCAGGAAAAATATGATGTTTAAGTAAAAGTATTAGCAGGATTAAAATAATTTCTTCTTCCCTAGTACTTGTATATTTATTGAAATCTAAATATTTTCCATAACTCACATATCCACACCATCTGCTCCCTGATTCATTACTATTTAGCACCCTCTCACCAGTTTGATCCACTTGGAATCTTTCCAACATTAACTTTCTTCCTTTAGGAAGACTGGAAAGTAATTGCAACATAACATTTGGAGTAAGGATTAAGACTTGATGAACAAAGCTGGTGATGAGCTACTTGTGCTAAAAAGATTTGTAGAATCATATCTAAGATGAATGAATGAATGAATGAATGCAACAGTCAGATCTTAAGTTAAAGAATTTGTAAGATTTTCTAATTATTAAGCAAGCAGACAAAAATGTGAAGAAATCTGATAATTCTTCAAGGGAACTTAAAGAAACATGAAGGAAGAATGAAAGGCTTTGGGTACTGTTCAGTGAACAGAAAGTGGACAATGGAAATACATTGACAGGGGATGGGGCATTGACATGCTCCAGGAAGCATGAAATACTGAAAGGAGCTATGTGAGGTTGATGGAGGGCATGAAAATAGCAGCAGTAAGCCTTATAAGAATAAAAGTAAAACATATAAAAGGGCTATGCTTCTGTACCTCCATTCTCAGTTTAGGAATCATAGACAAATATTGTACAAAAACTGACAACTTCATTGGGCTTAATTATATGAATATCTTTGATGTGGCAGACTATGGCTTACTTGAGAAAGTGGCTTAATAGTCAAGGGGAAAAGACAGAACACTGAAAGGAATGAGAAGCAGAGATAAAATTAAAGGTACAGAAAAAAACGCAATTAAAATGGCAAATGGAAAAGGCAGATTATGTTCAAGGAGCTGTGAAGTGTTGGAAGGTGATGGTTAGGGCAAAGGAAATTAGAACAGAATCCTGAGGTTGAAAGCAGCAAAAATGTTTAGGAGGGTTGAGACAGGTGAGAGTGAAGGGAAGAGAAAAGGGTCTTCTCTTTGCTGCTGCTGTACCTGTAGATATCTATCTTTCTTTACATCCCTTGCCAGATTCAGCTCCAAGTGGGCTTTGGCTTTCATAATGCTATCCCTGCATATTTGGACAATATATCTGTGCTCCTCCTGGGTTTCCCAATGCTGCTTACACCTCTTGTATGCTTCCTTTTTACACTTGAGTCTAGTCATGAGCTCCTGGTTCATCCATGAAGGCCTCCTGCTGCCTTTGCTTGATTTCCTGCACATTGGGATGGACTGTTGGGGGTGGCCCTTGAAAATTAACCAGCTTTCCTGGATTCCTCCTTTTTTCCTGGGCTTTATTACATTGGATTCTTCCAAGCATACCCCTGAAAAGGCTAAAGTCTGCTCTCATGAAGACACACACAGGGATGTGATCCCGCTTTTTGCCTCGTTCCCTCCTCCGAGGATCCTGAACTCCACTATCTCGTGTTCACTAAAGCCAAGGCTGCTGCCAACCTTTACTTCCCTAATCAGTTCTTCTTGTCATAAGAATCAGACCTATCATAGTGCCTTCTCCTTGTTGGCTCCTTGATCACCTGTTTTATGAAGTTGTCACCACTGCATTCCCAAAACCTCCTGTGTTGCCAATGCAACACAGCACCATTGTCCTTCTAGTAGATATTGGGGTGGCTTAAGTTCCCCATGAGGACCAGAGCTGGCGAATGTGAGGATTCTCCCAGTTTCCTGAAGAAGGCCTCATCTGCTACTAACATCCTGATCATGGGATGTATAGCAGACACCCACCACAACATCATCCACATTGGTCAGTCTACTCTTGACCTAGCTCATGACTGCCTCATTGTCCATGTCTAGGCAGATCTTCATGCATTCGTGTTGCTCACATAAAAGGCAAACCTCCCTCCTTACTTTCCCAGCCCATCCTTCCTAAAGAGTCTGTATCCATCCATCGCAGTGTTCCAGCTGTGTGAGCTATCCCACCATGTATACGTGAACCCAATGAGACAGTAGTCCTGTAAATTCATTCAGACCTCCAGTTCATCCTATTATTCCCCACAGGTGCTTCAGAGAAGTACCCACTCATGCTAATTTCCCAGAAAAGGTATGAGAGCCTTCCCCATGATAATGTCCTGTAGGCTGTCCCTTATTTATGTGCATACACTTGAGGTGGGCCCCTTCAGCCCTGTATTGCTGATCAGGAGGAGTCTCTAGCCTACATCACCTCAAAATTTTGTGTCCCATCCCAGTCCACCTTTCCTGCTCTTTCCCCAAAGGTGGAAGAGCAGCAGAGGGTAATAGCGTGAGGGCTGGAAAAATATCAGCAGCCTCACCATTAGCAGTTTGCTCTGGCAAGAAGATGAAAGGCAACTGAAGCTGAAGGGCTATAGGATATTAGAGGTAAATTAACTAATGCTAACTGTAACAGAAAGATCATGGGAGTGACCTGCAAGTAGAAGTGCATGGATCAGTCTGAGAAAACTGATAGAATACGGTTTTCCACTTTAGGGATTTCTCAGAAAGGAGCTGCTGGGAAAACAGTAGGGCTGGCAGCAGCCTGGAGAAACTCCTTCTCATACAGCTGCCTTCCAGCAGCAGGAGTGCCACTGGGGACAGAATTAAGAGATGTAATTCATCTTCTCCTTGTAATTGCAGCTGACAGAAGTTGCATGTTTTTCTGACAGCATTGGCAGAGCACTTGCTTGTTCTCTACCGGACTCCCTGGGTATCTGCAGGAACCTGCAGCGCAGACCCTAGCAGGTTCCCACTGCTGGACAGAATCCGCACCACGCACAGGCAGGGGGACCACACTCATGCCTATAGAAGTCCTTTGCAGATGTGTGTAAGAAACCATACCAACAAAATCAAAACAAGCTGCTTGGATTGTAGGGCAATGCTGCTGCGTAAATGCTATAAATTCACCCCCAAAATTATTTTTCGTAGTTTGCTAAGAAAAGAAGAGTGGCAGCTCATTAAAAAGAAGAGTGGCAGCTCATTAAATGGTTCCAGAGCCCCTTTAAAGGAGGTCTGCATGTAATAATGAATTTTTATCACATGCTTGTTTTAAAAATAATTTTCTATTTTTTTTCAGTAATTTTGTCATTGTTTTTGTGTATAAGGTGGAAATGCAGTAAAAAAGGAGTCTATATTTTATTGTTTAAGAAGGGATTTTAAGTTATCTTGCCCTGCTAGTTAGGCTAAATAACAGTGCCATCTGCTGAAAGGTAGCAGTGACTTGCCGGAAGAGTTTACAGTCATTGTACTTTACTAAGTAGAAGTATAAAGAGAGAGATCAAAAAGGGAGATGGTGATAAAAGAAAAGCGAAAATAAAAGCAACCTGAATAGGCAAAGATGTAGAGGTGCAGGGAAGGATCGTCAGTAAAAGGAGGATTAAAACAAAAATATAATGTTTGAAAATTAAAAAAATAAATAGGCTGAGGGAGAGCAAGGTGTCTGTTTTTAACAGTATTGATTTGACATTTTAAAAAATCATGATAGCTTTTATTCATTGAAGTGATCTCTCTTGTCAAATTCCTACATAGGTTGTCACCCCAGTGGCAGTGGTCTGCTCATGTCAATAATCTTCATCATCAGTGTTGCAAAAAACTTGCATGTTAAAGTCTTTTAATCAAATGAGAATAATAACAATTAATCGGGCCATAGTTGTGGCCTATATAAAAAAAATATTCTACTTACACATTCCAAGCAGTTTCTCGGCTTCTGACACAGGGCTTTTTTATTATTATTAGCTTTTGGAAAAGATAATTAATGAATCAAATATTCAGGCATGGGAGAGACAGTATTCTGTGAAAGAAGCAGAAAAAAGAGAGTGCATATGTTGCTAAAACCTCTGCCTGTTAGGTTAACTCTCATTTTCTGAAATTTTTACTGGAAACTGATAATTTATACCTTTTCAATTTTTCAGTGGAAGATGGATATGTGAAAGGAACCTTGTCATACATTTCCTCTGTTTTCTATCATATTATTCAGGGGTTCTTTGGGGGTTTTCCCCCAGGTTTTCTCCCTATATGATTGCATTTACTATACGGACTTCCGAGCATGAAAAGTCACATGGTTGTTGTAAAGAATTTAGTTACCCTTTCTGAATCCCAGGAAGTGACGTGTAACATTTTATTTCTTTAAAAGACATAGAATTTTGATTAAGACATAGAAATGAAAAGTGTTGCTATTTTGTCATTAGCTATGTATCTTGGTGATAGCATTTCCTGGAGATCTAAAAATATACGTGTTATTTCAGCAAGATTGCATAAATTTATCGTGTAGAAGTTGGAGTGGCTTTTTATATTTGATATTGTACTTTCAAAGTACTGTAAACATGCCAACTAACAGATTTTCATCATTCTTAATAGTGTCCTGTGTTGGTTTACTTTTTACCCAAGAGAACGATGGTCCTTTTTTTCTTATATTTAAAGAAACTGAGCATTTGCCATCAAGTCTTACGCCCAATAGCAAAAGTGTGCTAAAAGACATGAATATGCATAATCTTCATAATAGTGCAAACTCTTTTAGTTTGTATCAATATTTAAATATTGGACATTTTGTAAACTTCAGCTCTTGGACTCCTGTGACTGTGAAAGTCCTAGCATGCCAGTACTTGATTTGGGGTTTTGCCTTATTAATTCTGAGGGAATAACTACAAAATTTTAGAAGTTTTAAGGATGAAGAAGGTGAAGCCATGTAAAAATATTACCAGCATCTTTAATGGTTTATTTTTTTTCCCATTTTTTAGGAATCCTAAAGTTCTAGTATCATTTTAACTTGAATCTTTTAAGAAATAACCTTTGCAAACATGCAAAAGAGAAGATTAAAATACATGTTTGTGGTAGACTGCTTATGGTTATCAATAAAACCCATTAGGTAGGTAAAACTTAGCTTAGGAAGGAACTCAAACTAGACAGCAAATGATAGCGATAAATCAGTGTGACTTAGAAGATGAAGTCTACAGAGTGCTGTGAAGTAGGCTTTGAAATAAAACTTTTTTTCTCCTCACGGGCACACAAAAAGTAGGAAAAAGCTGATGCTGAGAGAAGAGACAGTGGTGAAGAACACACCATCTAATATGGTGAAGGACCCTAACATTTCAGAATTTGAAAGGAATATTTTATTTTTCCTTTGGTACTGAAACTCTTATGAGAGTTGTTTGGTTTGAGGTTTTTTTGAAATTTAAGATTTTCTTTTCTGTATCTATGCCTGAAGCACACAATTTAATTAAATGCATTAGATGGATAAATATCGATACGTTGATAAACAAATAGATGTTTGTTTTGTTGGGGGTTTGGAAGGTTTTTTTATTTCAGTTTCTCTCCACTTCCAATAAATCCTGCTTGAAGAACTTTCACACTTTTTCAGCATTTCAAACAATTGTCACCACCATCCCTTTGAAGGAGAGTAATAAACTGGAGAAGAAGAAATAGGATCTAGACAACTTAGTGATGCTGAAGGACCATCCTTAGTTTTCCTTTTGTATTGTGATCTATTTTGAAAAGAACTTCATAAGATGACAGGCTAGTAGTGCCTACTTTACCAATTAATTAAAAATTTATTACATCACAAAATCACTACAGCACCCAGGGGACATGTTTTGTGGGGGGTTTTTTGTTGTTGTTTTGTTTACATTTCATTATTAAAGTACTGCAGTGACTTGAGATGGCAAAGTTATGAGATAATGTGAAAACCTCTCAAAGACCACTAGTGGGCTGGAGAAAGGCTTTCAAATATTCACAGAATCTATGAAAGAATCACAAATTACTCTCGTTCTACATATAGAACATAAAATATAGGAACAAAATGAACTAAAAGGAAGTTCGAATGTTGCACATGATAAAACAGATAATTTCATGCATATTTTCCAGATCTTTCAGAAGAATTGAGATTAGGGAATCATGACTTCCTGGGCAGTAAGCATAATAAGGGATCAAAGATTTAAGTGTGTCCAGAGCAACAGATTAGAGCTATGAGAAAATCCAAAACTGAAAAAAATATACCCCTTTGGGTGTTATTTTCATAGCGATAATGTTATTTGTATCCACAACAATCTAAAGATAAATGTAAGGCAGTCTTTGGCGGGAAGCAACATCATCTTTGCATTTTTGTTGTCCTTGTTGTGTTAGACCAATTGGTATCTGCTGCAGATTGTGTTCCCAGAAGCTTGTCTGATAAAGCTGGAGGAAGGTGAACTCTAGTGAAACATAGCACCTCTTCCTGACAAATCTGGCCACCTCTGGTTATGGAAACTTAAGTCATCATAGGAGCTAGAAACAGTCTTTTCAAAATTTGTCCCAGAGCTGCTTAAAACATGATACTGAAGGAAAAGTTCAGTCTCTCCCTTTCTTTTCCTTACCACCCCCAAACATGTGTTTTCCTTAAAGTGTGGAAAGCTTATACTTGCACATGACCAGTTTAATTTTAGTTACACTAAAATTGGCTGACAGCGGCAGCAGCAGCGAAAGCGGCGGCAGCAGCGAAAGCGGCGGCAGTGACTTGAGGTTAGTGCGGGGGTTAGTGCAGGGGCGAGGGCGACATCGGGCTTAACCGGGCGGTTTTTCGTACTCTGGCCCCCCCTGAGCCCCCCCGCGAGCATCAGCCCCGAGCTGCTTCCCTCTGACCCCCGGACCCGGAGGTTCCTGGCAACGAATCAGGAGAGGAGGGGCGTAGCCGGAGGCACCAGCGGGGCGATTTAAAAAACGCTCCACCCACCTGTTATCGTTGATAAAGAGCCTCCTGGAGGGCAGGGACTAGTCCCTCCCAGAGGGGAGTGGGAGAGGGAGACTCAGCAGTGCCTGTGTGAATCTGCAGTGACTGGGTGTGTCCCAGGGCGGGAGAGGCCGCAGCAGTTTGCAGCTCATTGGGGAGGGCACTGACTCCCTCCCAGTGCACAAGGCAAGGAAGGTGCCAAGGAGCTGTGAACCAGGGGTACCACCAACAGGTATTTCCCAGCTCAGTGAAAGAACAATGGTATCTACCCGGTGGAAGAAGACCAAAATGGATGTGGGAACCCAGACAGAGCTCCCACGGAAGGAGGCGATGGTGCAGGTTGCGGGCTGCAGGGAATGCTACAGCGTCTCTGTGGTGTCAGGGGGCTGTGTGCGCTGTGAGCAAGTAGATGATCTGCTTGGCTGAGCGGCACAGCTGCAAAGCCAGGTTGAAAGGCTTCAAGCCGAAGTGGAAAGGCTTAGGAGCATTCGGGAGGCTGAAATGGAGATAGACTGGTGGAGCCAGGCTCTGCCCTCCCTGCAACAAAAATGGGAGCACCTGCCGGAGAGCTCCAGGATCGAGGGACCCCTGTACTCTGCCCCTCTCGAGGTGGAAAAACGATAACCTAGAGGAGAGGAGTGAGTGGAGGCAAGTCTATGGCCGTGGCAAAAGGCGAGTGCCCTCCTTGCCTTCCTTGCCTCCACAGGTGCCTCTGAGCAATAGATATGAAGCCCTAGTGGAATACAGCCGGTCCAATGGGGATGTGGTGGAGAGGCAACCTATATCAGAGGTCCCACCACAGTCAGAAAAACCTGACAGGCAGATAGCTACCTCCTCCACAAGGAAGAAGAGAAGAGTTTAGTGGTTGGAGACTCCTTCCTAAAGGGAACTGAGGGCCCAATATGCAGAGCTGACCCCATCACAGGGAGGTCTGCAGCCTGCCTGGAGCCCGAATCAGGGATATCACCAGGCAACTCCCAACCTGGTGAAGGCCACAGACTACTACCCCCTGCTGATCTTCCAGACAGGTGGGGAAGAAGCTGCATCCCGTAGTCTGAGGGGGATGAAGAAAGACTACAAGGCCCTAGGGCGGTTGGTGGAAAGAGTCTGGAGCACAAGTTGTCTTCTCCTCCCTCCTTCCATTTTCAGGTGATGACGTGGGATGGAATAGTAGGATTCTCTCTATTAACGCCTGGCTACGAGACTGGTGCTACAGGCAGGGCTTTGGGTTCTTTGATAATGCCTGGTTTTATAAGACAACAGGCGTGACAGTGATACATGGGAAAGGTTTATGTCGTAGGGGCAAAAGGGTTCTGGGACAGGAATTAGCAGGGCTCATTCGGAGAGCTTTAAACTAGATTCGAAGGGGGATGGGGTGGTAGCTGGGCTTGCACCACTGGGGCAACGCTCTAGTGTTGAGGTAGACCAGGAGGCCCCCCATCCCCCTGGGGTGAAATCAGGGGGTGAATCTGGATGAAATCGGTGTGCCCAGCTCGCTCCCTGAATGCCTGTACACCAATGCACGCAGCATGGGGAAATAAACAGGAGGAGTTAGAAATCCGTGTTCGGTCGGGGGGCTATGATCTAGTGGCAATTACAGAGACTTGGTGGGACGCCTTGCATGACTGGAATGTGGTCATGGATGGCTATGTCCTGTTCAGGAAAGACAGGCCGCTAAGGAGAGGTGGTGGAGTTGCTCTTTATGTGAGTGAGCAGCTAGATTGTATTGAGTTCTGTCCAGAGGCGATCAGGAGCGAGTTGAGAGTTTGTGGGTGCGAATTAAGGGGCAAGGCTGGCAGGGGTGATACTGTTTGTGGGTGTCTATTACAGGCCACCGGATCAGGATGAGGAGGGTGATGAGGCCTTCTACAGGCAGCTGAGAGCAGTCTCTCAATTACAGGGCCTGGTTGTCATGGGGGATTTCAACTACCCTGATATTTGCTGGGAGGCCTACTCAGCCAGCCATCCCCAGTCCAGGAGGTTCCTCCAGTGCGTTGATGATAACTTTCTGATGCAAATGGTGGATGAGCCAACTAGGAGAGGAGCGTTGCTGGATCTTATCCTCACTAACAAGGAGGGTCTGGTTGAAGAGGTGAAGGTTGAGGGCAGCCTTGGTTGTAGTGACCATGAGATGGTAGAGTTCAGGATCTCATGTGGCAGGACCAGAATAGCTAGCAGAATCACAACCCTGAACTTCAGGAGGGCCAACTTTGGCCTTTTCAAGCAATTGCTAGGGGAAATCCCATGGGACAGGGTACTAGAAGGTAAGGGTGCCCAAGATAGTTGGTTAGCATTCAAGGACTGCTTCTTCCGAGCTCAAGATCAGAGCATCCCAACAGGTAGGAAGTCAAGGAAGGGTACCAGGAGACCTGCATGGTTGAACAGGGAACTGCTGGGCAAACTCAAGTGGAAGAAGAAGGTGTACAGATCGTGGAAGGAGGGGCTGGCCACTTGGGAGGAGTATAAGTCTGTTGTCAGAGGATGTAGGGAGGCAAACTAGGAAAGGCTAAGGCCTCCTTGGAATTAAACCTTGCAAGAGAGGTCAAGGACAACAGAAAGGGCTTCTTCAAATACATTGCAGGTAAAGCCAACACTAGAGGCAATGTAGGTCCACTGATGAATGAGGTGGGGGTCCTGGAAACAGAGGATAAAAAGAAGGCCCAGTTACTGAATGCCTTCTTTGCCTCTGTCTATACTGCTGGAGGCTGTCCTGAGGAGCCCCGGACCCCTGAGGCCTCAGAAGAAGTCAAGATAGAGGAGGAATCTGTCTTGGTTGATGAGGGCTGTGTCAGGGACCAATTAAGCAACCTGGACGTCCATAAATCCATGGGCCCTGATGGGATGCACCCGCGGGTGCTGAGGGAGCTGGCGGAAGTCATTGCTAGGCCACTCTCCATCATCTTTGCTAAGTCCGTGGGCAACGGGAGAGGTGCCTGAGGACTGGAGGAAAGCGAACGTCACTCCAGTCTTCAAAAAGGGCAGGAAGGAGGACCCGGGTAACTATAACCGGTCAGCCTCACCTCCATCCCCGGAAAGGTGATGGAGCAACTTGTCCTTGGTGCTGTCTCTAGACACATCAAGGATAGGGGGATCATTAGGGGCACTCAGCATGGCTTCACCAACGGGAAGTCTTGCTCAACCAACTTGATAGCCTTTTATGAGGATGTAACCCGGTGGATAGATGATGGTAAAGCTGTGGATGTGGTCTATCTCGATTTCAGTAAAGCGTTTGACACGGTCTCCCACAGCATCCTCGCAGCTAAACTGGGGAAGTGTGGTCTGGATGATCGGGTAGTGAGGTGGATTGTGAACTGGCTGAAGGAAAGAAGCCAGAGAGTGGTGGTCAATGGGACAGAGTCCAGTTGGAGGTCTGTGTCTAGCGGAGTTCCGCAAGGGTCGGTTCTGGGACCAGTTCTATTCAATATATTCATTAATGACTTGGATGAGGGATTAGAGTGCGCTGTCAGCAAGTTCGCTGATGACACAAAACTGGGAGGAGTGGCTGATGTGCCGGAAGGCTGCGCAGCCATTCAGAGAGACCTGGACAGGCTGGAGAGTTGGGCGGGGAGAAATTTAATGAAATATAACAAGGGCAAGTGTAGAGTCCTGCATCTGGGAAAGAACAACCCCATGTACCAGTACAAGTTGGGGACAGAGCTGTTGGAGAGCAGCGTAGGGGAAAGGGACCTGGGGGTCCTAGTGGACAACAGGATGACCATGAGCCAGCAGTGTGCCCTTGTGGCCAAGAAGGCCAATGGCATGCTGGGGTGTATTAGAAGGGGTGTGGTTAGCAGGTCGAGAGAGGTTCTCCTCCCCCTCTACTCTGCCCTGGTGAGGCCGCGTCTGGAATATTGTGTCCAGTTCTGGGCCCCTCAGTTCAAGAAGAACTGCTAGAGAGAGTCCAGCGCAGAGCCACGAAGATGATTAAGGGAGTGGAACATCTCCCTTATGAGGAGAGGCTGAGGGAGCTGGGTCTCTTTAGCTTGGAGAAGAGGAGACTGAGGGGTGACCTCATTAATGTTATAAATATGTAAAGGGCAAGTGTCAAGAGGATGGAGCCAGGCTCTTCTCAGTGACATCCCTTGACAGGACAAGGGGCAATGGGTGCAAGCTGGAGCACAGGAGGTTCCACTTAAATTTGAGGAAAAACTTCTTTACGGTGAGGGTGACTGAACACTGGAACAGGCTGCCCAGAGAGGCTGTGGAGTCTCCTTCTCTGGAGACATTCAAAACCCGCGTGGACGCGTTCCTGTGTGATATGGTCTAGGCAATCCTGCTCCGGCAGGGGGATTGGACTAGATGATCTTTCGAGGTCCCTTCCAATCCCTAACATTCTGTGATTCTGTGATTCTGTGATTCTGTGATTCTGTGATACACAGTTAACTGTGAGAATTTGCTATAAGCTTCAGGTAGTCATGCACTTCCCTGCCTCCTGCAGTTCAGAAATCCATCTTTTACTATTGAAGATGACCTGCAGTCTCTGCAGGAGAAATCATATATCTGCACAGAAGTGACAAGCTCTTCCACAAAAAAAAATGCTTGCAAAATTTTGAGCATACATACATTTTAAGCTTCACAATTACTTCTTTCTTGTGTTCTCAACAGTCTTAACCAAGAGTAGAATTTGTATTTGTGAGAACTTCAGAAGTTAATATTTCTCTTGGGTTGCATAACAATAGGGAAAGTAACATTTTCTGAGAGCTAGTTCCAAGCTGAACGCAGGGGTGTTGTAGAGGTTAATGGCTAATATTAAACTCCTGTTGTTATCAGCAGTTTGACTCCACAGTTCATTACTACTGTCTTAGTCTGTTACTGATTCTTTTCTTCTTTCCTGTGTGTTTACGAGTTAGTGAAAGAGCCCTCCAAAGCACTGTAAGGATTTCAGGTGTATTGTGTAAAAGGATTTAGACAGTACTACTTCTGAGGAAGTGAATAGACTTTCTTTATCCAAACAACAATTTTTACTTTGTGTTGATTTTAATCCTTGCTCCTGTTCTCAATAAATAAATAAATATTTTGTTTTCTGGTCCTGTAAGGAAAAAAAAAATCCCCTTTAAGAGAATAAGATGGAAACATACAAATCAATGCCACCCCTCCCCTCTTCACTACCTGATGAACCCCAGATAAAAAAAAAGGATTGAATAAACACTGAAATGTTTTGGTTTTTTTCTTCACAAAATGAGAACTTGGATGAAATTCCTTTTCTCTGAGCCAAAATAAAATATTCCATTTTGAAGCAGACATGAAAAGTGAAGAAAATGAAGGGCTGGTTTCACAAAACTGCTGCAGGCGGTAGCATTCATGCTTGAGTAACAGCGAGGTTGGGCATCTTATCAGGATGGGAGAAGCACCGTTCGATTTTTTACTCTCCCTGAGGAAATTTGAACCCACCATTTCCTAATTTCTAGGGACTCACCAAGATATAATCACTAAATGATAAACTAATTCAGTGTTTTCTCCTTGTGCTTTTCCACTTCTACAAATACATAAATATATTCCAGAACAGATGTTATACTCAGGTGCCACACTTCCCAGGAAGCCACTTTAAACACTTAAATAGTTTTATAAAAGTAGAATAGCTCATGGAGGATGTATGAAAGGGCATAATTTCAGACTATCTAATAACTGGTAAATTAATATGCCCTGCTTTCCGCTCCCCCCAAAAAAGAACTCAAGGCCACAAAACTTAAAAATGCTACTTGGTGCTAATGCTAAGCTGCTAAACTCAGGAGATGACAGTTTTAGTCCCTCTCCTAATGAATATTCAGAAGATAAAATAGCATTAATAGAGACTAAGAGAATCCCATGTGGACTACTATATTTACAGTGGTTAGAGCCCTATTCAGAGACTTCAGATACAGACTGAAAATCCATCAAGCAGAGAAAGGGAATTGAAATTGGTTCTCCCAAACCGTGAATGTTTTCACTTAGTAAAATGGAGGAACTCCTACAGGTGTTACTTATTGCACATTGTTGCATGACTTCAGCATGTCAGTGTGTACATACTTTTACACCTTAAATTCTGTGGCCGCCTCAGGAAACAGATGATTTCCAGATGAAATAAATGTGGTTTTTACAAACTTAAATAAGTAAAATAATTTGCTATCTTTAGGGTGGTATTTTATGATCAAGATCATAGAATCATAGAATCATAGAATCATAGAATCATAGAATTGTTTTGGTTGGAAAGGAGGACCTTTAAGATCATCAAGTCCAACCGTTAACCTAGCACTGCCAAGTCCACCAATAAACCTAAGCACCCTAAGCACCACATCTACACGTCTTTTAAATACCTCCAGGGATAGTGTCTCCACCACTCTCCTGGGCAGCCTGTCCCAATGTTTGATAACCCTTTCAGAGAAGAAATTTTTCCTGATATCCAATCTAAACCTTCCCTGGTGTAACTTGAGGCTGTTTCCTCTTGTTCTATCATTTGTTACTTGGGAGAAGAGACTGACATCCACCTCGCTACAACCTCCTTTCAGGTAGTTGTAGAGAGCAATAAGGTCTCCCATCAGCCTCCATTTCTCCAGACTAAACAAACCCAGTTTCCTCAGATGCTCCTCAGAAGACTTGTTCTCCAGACCCTTCAACAGCTCTGTTGCCCTTCTTTGAACTCACTCCAGCACCTCAATATCTCTCTTGTAGTAAGGGGCCCAAAACTGAACACAGTATTTGAGGTGCGGCTTCACCAGTGACGAGTACAGAGGGACGATCGCTTCCCTTGTCCTGATGGCCACACTATTTCTGATACAAGCCAGGATGCTGTTGGCCTCCTTGGCCACCAGGGCACACTGCTGGCTCATATTCAGCTGGCCATCGATCAACACCCCCAGGCCCTTTTCCACCAGACAGCTTTCCAGCCACTCTTCCCCAAACCTGTAGCATTGCATGGGGTTGTTGTGCCCCAAGTGCAGGACCCGACACTTGGCCTTATTGAACCTCATACAGTTGGCCTCAACCCATCGATCCAGCCTGTCCAGATCCCTCTGCAGGGCCTTCCTACCCTCAAGCAGACTGACACTCCCACCCAACTTGGTGTCATTTGCGAACTTACTGAGGGTGCACTCGATCCTCTTGTCCAAATCATTGATAAAGATATTAAAGAGAACTGGCCCCAATACTGAGCCTTAGGGAACACCACTTGTGACTGGCCACCAACTGGATTTAACTCCATTCACCAGGAGTACTAGGTACTGCATTCACCAGAATACTAGGATGTACACTTATGTGTACATAAGTTGTACACTTATTCACACCAGTTTACATCTTGGAGATTATAATTTCACACCTCCAGAACTACTTTCATCTGGAGATTTCTAGAGTGCTTTTAAAGCATTTCTGTAACTAAGGTTCACAACACATATGTGAGCCAGGAAGAGCTTGTATCACAAAGATCGTGTTGTTTGCCATGGGTGCAGGAGCCTGACAGCAGTGTCCAGACAGCCTGTAACAACATTGCACAAGGGTTTAGTGTTGTCAAGCAAAATACAGTTCTACAATCAGCAGAAAGGATGTGTGAGGAGGCAGAGTTAAATTTAATACATTTTAATATAGTGTCTGGAAGAAAAGAGGGGGAAAATCTGGCATTAAAACCCTTTGCTGTAAGGATGTATTATGGGGACTTCAACTACATGATCATAAATGACGATGATCCTTATAGTATCTCTCAAAACCAGCCTTTGTCAGTATTTCTTCTCTGGAGATCATACTGTGACGTGGGTTCAGCACTGGCTCCAAGGTAAAAGTTTCATGTATGGACTTAAAAACTGCATTTCTTCACTACCTTGATCCACCCTGGTACCGCTGCACCCGCATACGAGCCAGGCTTCTCCTCTCTTATTTCTGAGTCATGCGAGCTCTGCTAAGCTACGCTTGGGTTACTTCCCTCCACCTTCACAGGCCAGGAGCAATTCAGCGTTTGTCCATCTGGCACTGCACCAAAATATTTGTTCCTGGCGGGCAGACAAGTCATGCTGGTTCAGCACTTCCACTTGTTCATTTGGCACTGCTTTTTCATTGAGAGAGCAAGATCACTCTTCTGTACTGTCCTACAAGCTGTGACCTCTGTGTGCCTGTGTTTATCACAGGAGGACATTTCTCCAAAGAACCAATTTCCATAGCAATTCCTCAACTATCTGCCAATGAACAAGCAGATTTATTAGTGATATAGAATAACTCCTTCTAGTCCTTTACGCTATTAAATAAATATTTCCTGCCTTAAACCTTAAACTGTCTTAACACAGTCCTGATAAAAACTGAGCCTAAACCTATCTAATACAATGAGGTTCTGGAACAGTACAGAAAAGTTGAGGAGATATTTCCATCCATAAAACAGATGGATTGAAAGAAATGCATGAAAAATTCCAATTGATTAATTTTTTTTATTAAATTTCTTAAAGACTGTAAGTATTTTCATTTTGAAAGAATTAACTGTAAGAAAGCTGAAACGTATCAGCTTTGTTTCCTTTAAAAATAGACACTGATGCAGGCATATTTGAGATCAAGCTCCAGAGCTTTATAAAGCATAATACATCTTTTCTCTGAAGATAAGTTGTCATCATATGTTAATCATTATTCGTCTGTACTAAAGTACCTTCAGCAACTGCACACTCCAGTGTCCATAATAATTCTATATAACAGTATATTTCTTGCACAACTCTTATCATGTACTATGATGTCTGCTTTGTTTGTGAAGTGTATGATTGCCATCTCTGGGTATGATTACCTGAAACTGGTGAATAGCTTACACGGTCGTCTGCACTTCGTGTTCGGTTGTTAGGTAGGGGTTTGCTTCCTTTTGCTGGGAATGAGGGGAGGAAGCTGTTGACTGATGTAGCTATTTTGATGGAGTGGTTAACAATACACAACAGAACAGAGTCAAGTTTCATCTGATGCCTTCTGCAACATAAGTTACAATGCTATATTAACATTCACTGCCATTAGTTTGTGTATTTAGTCAATTGACCTTAGCTAACAGGAGTTGCACACACATATATACACACACATATGCACAAACACACACATACAGATGTGATAACAATTCCACTTCTAAATCCTTTCTTTTAAGTCTAAAGAAGTACTACTGCTATTGGAAAACATAAATTCTTGTTTTCTTAATCTTTAAATTTTCACAGCTTTTCTCTAAAACCTTCTGACAAAGGCATAAGAAAAGTAACCACTCCAAATTATACTTAAACCTTGAATAATATTATTCAATAGACTAGGGACTGTATAGGTTCATTCTGAAAAAAAAAAAACAGACTTTTACTAAAAAAAAAAAAAAACAAACACCTAAAAAGTATTTCAAGCTAATTGTATTTCTTTTCCAGTTATACAGACCAGAAAGGAAGGAAGATTCCTTTGCACAATCAAGAAGAGGAAACTGGGACCATAACTACATAATTCAAGGGGAAGTGCAGATCTCACACATTTGGAAGTCCACCTAAAACAAACAAAAGGCTCTACTGTATCACATAAGGCAATAAAAAGGTTGGTGACTACAAAATGAGATGCGGATGAGTACATACTGCTGCACACAGTTTTTAAGCATTTACTTCCAGTGTGCAGGTTTGCAAACAAGGCCGAAATGCACTGCGCACTGATGTGATATTAACTAGGTCATTCTGGACACCATCAACTGAGATATAAATAGTCTGTCAAGGGAAAAATTTAATAAATCCTTTAACTTTTTGTTTCTTTAGGCAAAATCCATTTTACATATACTTCCTTAACAAAAGGACTGGCAACGATAAAAGTACAGAAAAAGCAAAAGCAAACAAAGATGAGGTCTCACAGACTCATTGGTTATCCTTGGTAACAATTTCCTGCTTACCTTCACACAAAGGGCTCTGAAGATGCTAAAATGTAGATCATAGCTGCATTACAGCTTTGTAGCTGACTATGTCACTAAAACCCACTGCTTTTAATTAAATAACAACAAAAGTCTGATCTAATCCTTCAGTCCAAAAATAAAGCTTTTTCACCTGAGAAGACTTTTGTACAATTTGTTTAACAAAACATGTATTAAATGGCATAAGAAAGCCTCATTTTAGTACTTGAAGTACACAGGAATCTTTAGTGCTAAAAATCCAAAAGATACATGTGATTCCTTCCCCCTCTCAGTGGTTTTTGTGTCTCTAAATTATATCTCTATGGTAATAATATGTGCTTTAAGAGATTTCTATTTGAGTAGAGGTCTGATGTTTCATGCTGTACCTGCAAGAGCATGTCTTGGTAGTTTTCTATAATATTTTTTTTCTGTGAAAGAGCAGTGTCCTGGTTGGATCCCAGATCTAAGGTAACTAGCCTGAGGAGGAATACTTTGGCACAAGTGCCAGTCTCATCTGTTTTTTGAAAATGCATAGCTAATGTACTTCTCCCACCTGCAAAAGAAAGTACCTCTCGCTTTCTTAACCTGTTCTCAGTTTGACGCATGTACTTTTCCTTACCCTACCAGTTCCTCTTTCATTACTTCCCTCTCTTTCTTTGATTTTCTCACTCCCACATCATTTATCTAGCTTTGCCATTAAAAAAAAAAGTCTGTGTGTGGAAATGGGATTGGGACAAAGATTATTCACTTCACAAGCCAAGATAAGGTCTCATTCATTTTACTGCTTCAACTTAATTTGTCAGAATATATACCACCAATAAATTCTCTCAATGAGAATAATACCTAGGTTTTATCAGATGTCAGCTGGGAAGAAAATCTATTAGTGGGCAGTTTAAATCAGTTGGAAAACCTGCTGCATTGTGGGGTCTGATGGTGTTTGCCATTGGAATGACAGGTAAAATACACAGTGTAACAACCAGCTCAGACTATACGTTCTCCTGTCCCCAAGGAAACCTTTGAATTTTGCTTTTATATAACAGGCAGGGAATCACTCCTACTAGATAGTCTATGAGCCCCCAAGGATGACAATTTGTCAGTGAATCCTCCCCTCCCCTCCCCTCCCCTCCCCTCCCCTCCCCTCCCCTCCCTTCCCTTCCCTTCCCTTCCCTTCCCTTCCCTTCCCTTCCCTTCCCTTCCCTTCCCTTCCCTTCCCTTCCCTTCCCTTCCCTTCCCTTCCCTTCCTCATGTATCAGTAAGGGAAAAGACAGTAATTTAAATACACTTAGAAAGAACAAAGCAAACTTTCTGGAATCAAAAATTCTTCAAGCATATATTTTCCATGGGGAAAGCAGAGATAGATTCAGAGATTTCCAAAATTGTCTTCGAAAGTATCTGGCAAAAAGAAAGTACGGTGAATGAATGTCAAGTTCAATTATTCTGATTTTTTTTTCTAGACTTGAACATGCATTGTTCTAACATGGCTTAGATAATAACCATCTAGATGATATAGAACACAAGGGGGCTCACAATTCACAATTATTACATTTTCATTAATAAATATCCTTGATCTTATTATGAGAAAATGGTACCATTCTTCCACATTTATCATTGCCTCAATGTTGCTTGCAACTGGCTTCCTATCACAGATGGAAGATGAGAGACATTTCAAGGTTTTCCTTCCATCCCTGGAACTTCCTAAAGAAGAATTAAGCATTTTTTTATATCTAGGTGCTTCAGACAAACATCATATCCACACGGTATATCTAGGGAATAGGGCAATGCTTTGTGAATTAGGCCTATGGTCACATACTGTGTACCATGGCTGGGAAGTTTCACATTAGCAGAGGCACAGTTTGAACGACAGAATGATCACTCAGTTCAGCTGAAGGTGACCTTGGTAGGTGAAATTAGAGTATTACTCAGTTCCAAGCTAAGCTGAGGGTTATATGAACAACATATGCATTTATCTGGCTTTTTGATGTTCTTCCTAAATATTTTACGAAGAACAAGGATAAATATAAGAGCAAAATACCTGACTTCTTATTAATGTCCTCAGATTCATTCACCTCAACTTTTTGTTAAACTCTGGTTTTTTTGTGTGGTACGATTTCTTCTTGCAGAAATGATTATATATTGGTTGCTTTACTCTTGCACTATGGCATCTTCTGGAGTTGCAATGTCCTGACCATCACAATTCTTACTGGAATATGCTGTCCATGATCATAGGTTGGATAAAACATTAGGACACAGTGGCAGGTTGGATAACCTGTTTCCACTAGAACAGTGAGGGCTAGCAAACCGTCGTTCCTTCCCTGCTTTGGATCTTTATTATCCCGGAGTCCTCTAGGGATAACATGGCAGCATTGTTTCAGCACTGGGGTGCTTGTTCCTTTCTACACACTCACTTGTTCACAGTTTCACAGTGTGTCACAATAAGAGGTATAAGTGTCTGCTCAGGCTCTTACACCTAACCTATCACATACTTGAACTGGTTTCAAGAACTGAGAGGGAACACAGCGATAAGCTGATTTCATCCAAACAGCCTGGGTATATTAAGGAAAACTCTGAAATGGGTTTGAGTGAGCATCTGCCAAAAAAAAAAGCAGCCAATTGGCAATCAGCTGTCATGGCTCATCTTCCCCACACATGTACAACTCTACAAATATATAATTTAAGCATGCTAGAAATTTTGGGCATGAGTTGTTTTTTGCCCTGTCCTTTCTTCATGGAGAAATTAAAGTAATCATCTCTAGACCTTCTGAGACTAGGAAAACCCAAGAACAGCACGTCCCCTGTTTTAAAAACATATTCAAACGAGTTGGGTTTTCAAAAGATTTTGTGTTCTGTTCCATTAAGCATTCCCTTTGCAGTGTTGGAGTGGGTCAAGGAGAGAGAAGACACTGCAAACAAAATTTTAGTTAAAACAATATTTTGCAATGCACTGTCTCCTGCCATTATTTTTGATACTTTAGAAAAGGAACTACTATGAATCTGCACACAAGTAGATATAAGAATCTGTCCTGGTTTGGACTAGGACAGACTTTTCAGTTAAGTTTCTTTTATGTGACTGTACTTTCTGAAGTTGACTCTACAGGCTTGTTGCCGTGGAAACTAGGGTCCCTGTTGGGTCTCTTTGTCCCACAAAGGAAAGGACTGTAAAAGTGTTACATCTGCGGGGAGGAGCGGACAGGACAGGTGACCCAAACCTGACCAACAGGGTATTCCATCCTACCCGCAACATACTCAGTTTAAAGCTGAGGGACCATGAGTGTTGCTCTCTCTTCCCCTATGGCTAACATTCTGGGAGGACTCTGCCACGCTCCTGACGTCGGTCCTGAATTCGGTTCCCACCTGCTGACATCTGTGGTTCAGGACTCCCCAGCGCCTGCCCTGTAACATCAGCAGGGACGTGGTCATCACCAAGGAGCTCAGTAGAAGTTTTTATATAGTCCATTATTTATTATAATCTTTTTCATTGTTATTGTTTATTAAAACTGTTTTAACTTTCCAACCAGTGAGTCTCTCTCCTTTTTCTCCTTTTGTTTTCCCCTCTGGGGAAGAAAAGGGTTAATAGAGAGCATCTACTGTCTGCTTAACAGCCCAGCCAGACTTAAACAGCAATAGAATCCTCAAGGAAGGTTTCAGGGACAAAATGTAAATACGAGAGTTATTACGATACACATCAGTATAGCATTTTTCATAAATAATCTATTACAATAGTTCAGACTAGTAGGGTTTTTTTTTTGGAACCAGGCACTGATTCAATATTCTGCTTGATGGACAATCAAAGGTACATATACAGTGGACAGAATATATGCTACCATTTCATGGCTGAAAATATTTAGCAGAAATTTTTGCAATTTATGCTAATATTTTGAACAATGTAATGAGGGAAAACCAATTTGATTTAGAGTGTCCTTAACTTTGATCTAATCTGTCAAAATTTGACATCTATGTGAATAAAATGTAAGCTCAATAAAATTAAAAAAAAAAATTTCAAACCCAGAACAAAACAGCGACTCTAGGGATTGATTAGGGATTAATGAGGTGCAAAATCCTTTCGATCGTAATGATTTCAGCTTGGCAAACAAAAATAAAAAACACTAATACAGATTTGTTATGGATTTGACATGTTTTTTTTCTGTTCACAGGAGGTATGATGCAAACTCACATTCGTAAGCAGAGTACCAGATACCTGGTTTATAATGCATAAAGGGTATCATGCAAGCACTCCCTAATCAGATCTGAGCTAACAGACTGTATTTTTTTCACAAAGAATAAAATATTGTTTTCACTTTTCTTTCAAGTTCCTTCGTGATGAAACAATCTCTTTTTCCTTTTCCACCAGCTACCTACATGTACAAAATTATTAACACCTGTGAGAAAATTGCTCTGTCTGTGACCTAACAGTAACAGCTTTACTAAGCTAAGACAGTTGTACTGCTGATTCCTTAAACCATGGTGCTCCCAGGATTATTCCAAGGACTTGACTCTCCCTGCGTTAGGGGATGACTCCAATGCTTTGAACAGTGAATGCTGGATTCTGGGTGAGTTCAGGAGTAAGTAAAGGTGGGAAAAAAAGGAGTGATGTGGCTCTTGGCAAAAATTTTGTGGCTCAGTTTGTTTAAATTAGTGAGTCTCTTTTAAGGATAAAACTGACAGTTGCACTCCCGAATTCAGAAAATATGCAATGAACAACCTCCCAAATTCAGGAGATATCCTATGAACAACTTCTTGAGCAGCTCCTGTTAAATATGTGGTTAGACAAAAATCTTATCCTGCCATTTTTATAAGAGTAGTAATTCCCCCTTCCCATTTGTATATATCAGCATTTGTGTTGATTCAAACAAATTTCCATAAGCTTTGATTGCAATTTGCCTAAATAAAATAAATTTTCTGGTTTTAGTATCGTTGACATTACCACTACGGTAGCATAATGCAGATCAAATGCACATTCTGTTCAGATTGCATCTGAGCTAAACTATCGATCCATGCCAGAGATTTTAGTTGTACACCTTTCACTGCTCAGAAAGCAACAAAGGGAAAAAAAAAAATCTTTGACAGAATATTTGCAATCAGCCTGCAGGAACTCATTTTTTTTATAAATGGAATTTAGAACCAGGCTACAATTAAGTGCTTTTCACTGCCTCTTGACACATCACTTGATCATCCAAACAATATGGAAAACAGTAACATATCTCTTAGAATATGTTGAAAGGCCTATGTCAAAAATGAAGGTTACTGATGCCATATAGCATCTGTAGATTTAAGAGGGCTTCTGTCTGAGTACACAAGACTTCAGAGCTGCTGGAATCCATTTTAGTGAAGTTGCTGTGCAGAGGAAATCAACTGCTTATCAATAGGTTGCCAAAGTAATTTTATAATGGCATAAATGAAGAAAGGATGGAAAGGACATTTTTGATTTTTGGATATTGATTATTTTTTTTATTATGAATGTCATCTTTTTACAATGAAAAGGATGGCTTAGGCTGCAGAGGTTTGCAAGAGACTTAAAAGTTAACTAATCATTAGTCAGAGTTGAGTTCACATTGATTTCCTCGCCTTTGGTGGCAGAAGCTTTCTGCTACAGACAAGAATACAAACTCATGGTAAGACAGTGGCAGTCTGGCTGAGGAATTCGGAGAAATTAATTTCCATAAACTGAGGCTGTAGTCTGATTTTCTTCCATTGTGTTCTTATTTTGCCTATCTATCTATCTATCTATTGATAAACTTATGGTAATTTCAAAGGAATATATTTCTGAACATGTAAGCGTATTCCCAGGATCAGTGTCCCTTTCTCCAGTTTTTAATATACCCATCCCTTTGGCTGTTAGTTTTCAAATAAAAGCTCTATGATTACATAAACTGAGCAGAAGTGATTTTGTTAGCACAGTAGTACTTACTGGTGTTTTCAAAGCAAAGTTTCTCTTTTCCCCTCACAGTTAGAAGAGATTTACTGGTTCTTTATGCAATTGCAGAGTATCCTGTCACTGTAGAAGCCCGGGAATAGTAAGTTGTCTGAATTTTGTTGGAAAAGGAATGCTTTGTAATACTATGTGATCAAGAGTATCTACGTATATTTCAAAACAAGAAGTGGTGCTATAACTTTGTCCTTTTCTCAAAGTTTCTCCTTTCTGTGTCTCCTGGGATTTGCTAAATACTTTATTATTATAATTCCTCATGTTTCTCTCGTATTTCTTCCCAGCTGAGGTCTGTAGAATAATTTAAAAACTAAGGAGCAGAGCATGCAACATCCAATGTAAACCCATCCAGCCATTGTCCCATAAACTCTATATATTAGTTAGTAATGCATGTGTTTAAAGATACATTTGATTTATTCTCATGTTTTTTGGTGTATCTTAAATTGAATACCTCCTGGGTTAGTTTCTGCATGTGCTCTGTGCAGACGGACTTCATTTTGCCAAGGACAGACCTGAGGATAGCTATGGGAGGAGAAGTTACACATAACCCAGCATGAAAACTTCACATTGGTTTCAAAAGCTTTTGGATTGGTCATTTCCCAGAATGTCCTTTAATAATGCTTATTGTGTACAAAATAAAATACCCTTCACAGAATCACAGAATCACAGAACGTTAGGGATTGGAAGGGACCTCGAAAGATCATCTAGTCCAATCCCCCTGCCGGAGCAGGATTGCCTAGACCATATCACACAGGAATGCGTCCAGGCGGGTTTTGAATGTCTCCAGAGAAGGAGACTCCACAACCTCTCTGGGCAGCCTGTTCCAGTGTTCGGTCACCCTCACCGTAAAGAAGTTTTTCCTCATATTTATGCGGAACCTCCTGTGTTCCAGCTTGCACCCATTGCCCCTTGTCCTGTCAAGGGATGTCACTGAGAAGAGCCTGGCTCCATCCTCATGACACTTGCCCTTTACATATTTATAACCCTTCTTTAGAAAAAGATTGTAAGATTCTCAGTCTACTCAGTATGTTGCTCCCTAACCTCAGTTTGGTCTGAGAGCACTAATTTCATGTGCTGGTGAGCTAATTAGTCCTCCCCTAGGCTACTTACAGGAAATAATGTCCTACAGCACCCCTTGCTTTAAAGCACTTACTGTTTTACAAATAAGGAGATTTTCTTTATTTGAACTACATGTTATTTCACATCCAAATTTGGCTATAGCTTTGAAATTACTTCCAAAGCATCCTTAACACAGTGACATTTGGTGCCATCTGAAATACTTATCAAGAAACAACAGCAAAAGAAAAAGTCTTCTGAATTTTCCCTTATGCTTTTCAACCTTGCAATGCCATTTATTCCAAAACACACATCTAGGAATTAATCTAACATGGTCGTTAAACCAAAGCAATAGATTTTGTTGTCCATCACAGTATAATGAGGCTGTATAATGCCCAGTTAACACTTTCTGCTTCTGTAAGACTTGAATTCAGCAAACCATATTTAAGCTATTGTAAGAGCACAACTATGAAGAGATAATTATTTTCTATTGCTTAAAAAAACAAAACACTAAAAAGCAAAACTTGGCTATCAGTTTATTATCACTTTGGTGTTCATATTTATGTCATTACCTCTGCCTCTGTTCAGCTTGACAAAACACGTTGACCAACAGATCTTAAAGGTATCACAGGGAGGATGTCTGTGAAGAATCACTCCCCTTGTAGGTCCCTTATAATTCAGGCTATTTGTTTATTCATTTATGTATAATCTGTAATGCTTCCCGTCATTTTTCTTCTTTCCATTAGTAAGAGAATCCCTTTCAAATACGAAACCAACATTCTTAGTGTAAAAAGTCTCTGCCTCAGAAATCTCTTATCAAAATATCTTAATTACTCTCTCAACACATCTTAATATATCAAATCGATGTATTGTCTACTTTAATGCTATCTTACAGCTTAAGAAAAAGCACTTTCCTTTTCTGTAAACGGCAAAATTCCAATATCTTGTTTAGATCAATTTATGGCTTTTAACATAAATTCCCTCCAAATATGTTCAGTATCTGTCCTTTGTTTTCTAACTGATCACCCGTACCTATATGTTTGAAACTTTTGCTATTCTGTTTGGTCTCCTGCCTTTCATTAAGTGCTTCCTGCTCAGAGATACTATACATCTGATTGTTTTCTTCTCCGGATACCTGCTAGTTCCCTGACACTTACATATTTGATGTCTGTGATGTCTACTTACACCACTGACCACTGACATCTCTTGGCCACTATGATTCTACTTCCCAAGAGTGAAACCGACATGCGTTGCCTTGAAGAGAAGCACTAGTAATCCATTTGCCCCCACAGCACCTTTGGCCTAGGGCCTACTCTACTCATACAAATTTTAAGAACTACCAGGTAGTGCTGCATCTTGGTTTTCAAGGAGTGATCATAAAAACTAACCAGAAGTGTAGTCTCTATTTAAAAAAAAAAAATAAAATAAAAACCCCACTTTGCTAATCCATCTGATATTGACGTTATATTCCCCATCTTTGTAGTGTCCCTGAGTAATAACAAAGAGGCTTTTCATCAATATTTTAAAAACGCTTCTACTCCCGTATTTGTCAGTACTAGATTTTTAACTAAGGTTAGTGGAATATTAATTTAAGAATAACACTCAAACTCTTAGTAAGTTTCACAAAGGCAGGTGGGAATTGTGTGAAAGAAGTCACTTAAGGTAGAATTTCTCTAATTTAAGTCAGTTTCATAAAGAAACTTCAGTAGCCTACTTCAAGTAAGGATTTACTTGAGTTTTCCAGATCTATAGATGTAACAAGACATCACCGGTGTAATATGAATATTTAAATCACCCACTGGGATATCTTTTAATTTGATCATTAATCCTAATTGCACAAGCCAATAGCTATAAAGCTAAAATAAATAGGAGAGGAGAAAAGGGCACATTTTAGGGTGGGGTGGGGAGGGAGACTTGCATTAAAACAGTAAAATTGAAGCATTAATATGTATCTTTGAAGAGAGAAAGTGAAAAATGTTTTCTAAGTCCTGAGTGATGTCCAAAACACTGTGAATTAAAGCAAATAAAGGTCATTCCAAATGACTGATCATGTTTTCAGCTTCTAAGGAATTGATTTAGTCTATAATTGTGTATTATCAACGGTCTAGTGAAAGACACTGTAACACTTCCTCTTAATATTTGAAGGCAATGAGTCTGGTTCTAATTGCTCACCAGTTCTGTAACAGAACAATTTCTCTGGTTGTCTCTGATCTAAATAACATTGGTGCAACTACCGTATGGCACTTCACAGTGTTTAAAAGTAAGCAATGTTCAAAAAAGTGAACTTTGTATAAAAATAGCAGAATGAGTCATACTCTAAAAGCTGTGACATCTGTATCAAATTGATGATATATTTGACAACGCACAGTAATCCTTCCAGGTTTCTCTTTTTTATTTGTATTACAGTACATTGTCAGTGGAGAAGACATAGAATATTTCTTTAAGCATCAGAGAAAGACTGCTAACTTTACTGAAAAAATGACTTAGTTGAGATCACTGAGAATAAATATCATTTACCCTGCATGTTTTTCCACTCAAAATTATAAAAGTTTTTCTGTAATTATTAACACATACTCAGGCAAAAATATTGTACTTTATTTACTGGTTTTGGCTGGCATAGAGTTAATTTTCTTCATAGCAGCTGGTATGTGCTGTGTTTTGGACTTGTGATGAAAACAGTGTTGATAACACAGAGATATTTTAGCTATTGCTGAGCAGTGCTTACACAGAGTCAAGGCCTTTTCTGCTTCTCACGCTGCCCAGCCAGTGAGTTGGTTCAAGAAGTTGAAAAGGGACACAGCTGGGACAGCTGACCCCAACTGACCATACCATATGATGACCGTACCATATGATGTCATGCTCAGCAATAAAAGCTGGGGGAAGAAGGAGGAAGGGGGGGACATTCGGAGTGATGGTGTTTTGTCTTCCCAAATAACCATTATGCTTGATGGAGCCCTGCTTTCCTGGAGATGGCTGAACACCTGCGTGCCAATGGGAAGTAATGAATGAATTCCTTATTTTGCTTTGCTTGCGTATGTAGCTTTTGCTTTACCTATTAAACTGTCTTTATCTCAACCCACAAGTTGTCTCACTGGAGGGAGAGTGAGTGAGCAGATGTGTGGGGCTTAGCTACCTACTGGGGTTAAACCATAATAAATTGTAATTTGCTACCATAAAACTCAACACTACAAGAATGTTTCTTTAAAATTGAGATTTTCTTTATTCTTCTAAATATGAAATTTTGAATCAGACACTATCAAAATATTTAAGTTTAGAAAATAAAATTAAAAGTGTCATTCCCAACTTCCAGCACATTGACAAATAGGCTGACATAGAAATAAACCACAGAAGGCCAAAGAGTCTATACGGCAACTTCAGAGCCTGGTGGGATGGTGGGTAGCCAGTGTTCTAAGAAAACCATGGAATGGATATTGTCTGACCTTTTCAAGCTAAAGATTTTTTTTTAAGTATGGAGTTTTTTGATGTGCAGTCCAAGATTTTTTCTTTACTCCAATGTGTGAAAATCCAGTAGTTGAAGACAAGCCCATGCAAAGTCATCTGCTGTGTGTCTTTGTCTGAAAAAAGCTAAATCTCATTAAGTCACTTCTAAACTTTTTCAACCAGAAAAGAGGCAGAAGCCAGAGAGAGATTCTGTTTCCAATGGAGTCTGCCTAGGAGCTGCACCTTGTTTGCTCTATCACAGACCTTAACTCCCAGGTTAGAATTCATATGCACAAGGCTTGCTTGAAAGCCAAGACACAAGACAATGGGTTAATGTCACTATTTTATGAAATAATTTGGTTTTAATTGTGTGTTGTTTGTTTGTTTGTTTGTTTTATTTGGGTCATAATTGTAACATCTGGTTATTTGAAACTAACTTCCCCATCTTTTGCATGAATTACTGAACAGCCATTCTGGGATCACTCTGTAATTGAGAATGACCTTTAATATGAAACAGGAAAATGAGAAAACTTTACAGCAGCAGTAAAAGAAGATTCCCAGATCACCTTGGGTCTAACAGTACTCACAGTGAATAGAGGAATAGATATTTTGCTCATTATTTCAGTGTAATTCACATTCAACTCATCACCCATTCATCTTAAAAGCACTAAGAATTGAAAATCTCTAGCAACACAATGGAAAATTAGCACTAACCTAAGAGACTGAGTTTTGTAACTCTGAGGAAGATGAGGAAACTCTGATAGCTCTGAATCTCCTTCTATAGGGAGCTATATTCATACAAGTATAGTACATTCACCATGATCTAGGTATCAGTCCTCGGCTCTTACTCTATGACTGTTCAGCATTACCTACTTTAAGGCAAAGATGGGAAATTAAGACCTTCCCCATGTGGATCATGATCCTCTTTACTTCAGTTACTTCTTTTATGTCCAATATTTTGTAGTTAAACTTGTATTGAAATTCACGTTCTGTAGTGCCTATTAACTCTTCAGCTGGTAAAATAGTAATTAAAAAAATTGGCTCCCACTTCCTCAAGTGACTTTTAGTTTAGAAGAGGTTAGGTTTTTTTCACTAGTATGTATGAAAGCATAAATATATGCAACTGCTACAAGAGCAAGCTAATTTCAAGGTACAAAAAGTAGGTTAATTAAAATACACTCATTTATGCCTGCATTGCTTTTGTTTTATCCACTGAAAGCTATTCTACCCAACAGATGGGCAAATGTCTGCAGGTCATAAACCTAATGGCATTCCAGTAAAATTCAACATAAGGTTCTTATTTCTTGAAGCATAAAGCAACTTCATGCAAAAAAAAGTACTCAGTAAAAATCCCTTTGTTATTTCACAGCTTAATATTCCACATCTAAAAGTACAATTCAAGACCTTAGGATATACTTTCTTAGAGGATCAAACCAGTATTTTGTGAAATACATGTGTCTGGTTTTTTTTGTCTCCACTCTTCCTTTCTTTCCTGCATTTGATTTCTTACACACTTAATAAAACTGAAGAAAATACAGAGTTTGAGGGACAGGTTGGCTTTCCAGTTGAAAAACTGAGTTGACACTTAACAAATGCAAGATGGAGCTGTTACAGATATAAGAAATCTGTATGGCATTGGACAAGCTTCTGGTTTTATTTGCTTGTTTATATACTTATACATATAATGATGAAACTTTCTTATTTTTTTTAATTAACCTAATTTCATAGAATTACAAGCTTTTGGAAACTGTACTGAGTAAAAACAAATTTCAGCTTACGCTTTGCAGCTTATGCATGTTTCTAAACCACATAAATACTTGTATGAGTTTACAGAAAATTTCATGCAGTGAATGAAACAAAAACTGTGTGCAGCACAGAAAAAATTAAGTGTAACAATTTCTAGGATAAAGGAGCTGCTAATATGAAGAAAACAAGAAAATATGCATCTAAGATGAGCAACGGAAAGGGGGGGAACCTTCAAGCTGCATAAGCAGCAAAGATCATAGGATTTGGAAATGAAAGAAAAATTCCTTCATCTCCATATGAAAAACAAATAGTTTCTCAGGGACAGTACCAGGAAACATGGGCAAACTGAAAAAAACAAGTGCTAGCCTGAACATGGCTGGGGAACAGAAAAAAAGGGATCGTACTTACGGGAGAAAACTAGCTGAGAGAAGCCAAGTTACAGAAGACAGAAAAATACTTCCTATGTGAGCCAGAGACCTTGTTCTGGTGTCTCTCCCATATGACAGCTTTTGTGAGATGTTTGTTAGTATGCAGTCATATACTGGCAGACTGTGCTCAGGGCTGTGGATGCTGCATGCTGGCCTGTGTGTTGCAGCTCCATATGTGGATGCTTGAGATCTGCAAGCTTCCCAGTCTATCTCTGTAGAGGCTTGGTTAAGTGAGAAGGGGCACGATCTTGTGCCACTGAGCAGTCTGAGCAACCCAGGCTTTGAGCTACGCAAGAGTTAAGTCCAGAGCTCTGAGTATGTAAATCTGTGGACTGATCGCACGATCGGGATGCGTGATTAGCAGCCCAGCCTATATATCCGCTGCGTGCTTTGCGGATAGGGGGAGAAGCTTCCATACTCACATTGAGATCATGTAGCTTACTCCGGACCGTTCCCCAGCACCCGCAAGCGCGCCTCCCCCGGTTTTCCCTGTACTACATATCTCTGCATCTGTTTTCTGCATGACAATAAAATATTTCTTTAAGGAACACCAGAAGGTATTACATTGGTTGGTATTATCTGCTTTTTGAGGTGTTTTCTTTCTTGGGAGTGGAGACATAGTTCATGCATTTCGGACTCTCATAGGAATCTCCTGCTTCCTGAAACAGACACAGATAGTTTCCAGTGCTGACACTTGTACCAAAGAGTTCAAAGGGAACACTGACCAGTGATATTATGACCTTCCTAGATGGACTATGCAGATCAAAGCTATGTTTTGAAGTGTGGTGTGATAAGGCTGATTTTATCAAACCTATGCCAAAAAAATATGATCATCATGAAGACAAAATCTGGCCTCAGAAGTGCACTTTTTATTCATAAATTAACATGACCTTACTATAATATAATTTCCACAAAACCTTTGAGTAAGTTGATACATGGGGATGTGTACCAGTCCTGTAGTCACACAAGAACAGGAGTATCTCCATCACCATGACCATTAGAAAGTTAGAAAACGACAATGGAAAACTGATCTCCTTAGCAGCTAGGAGCTGATAGGTGGTTGACATAACTTTTTTCTGCATCACCACCTCTACCACCACCAAAGAACACTCCTTTGACGCCAGTTACCTGACAGATCCTTAGAGCGACTATGAAAAGCAAGTTTCTCACACAAATTCTTCATATCTGCAAAAGTCTTAGTTCCTGGAAACTCCAGAGTAGGCATGAGGCCTCACACCCACTCTCATGAGAGGCACTGTAAACACATGCCAGATGTGAAGACTGTGTTTGTTGGATACCTTACACTAACATATTTCTACCCATTCTTACAGTTCCAATGAGCATTTCCAAAAAAAAAAAAGACAAGAAGATGTGAATCCTGCATGTTCCTGGTTATTTTTATTTCTTCAAAACAACATCTGGTCTCAATGCATCAAGTATTTGATTAAAATTAAAATTAGAGTTAAAATCACACCTTCAGGAAACTTGTTATCCAAGAAAATGGTGCCAGTCTAATAATGAGAATGTAATTACAATTTCGTTTGTAACAAGTAATGTTCAATTACTTCTTCTGTAAAGAAAGAATTATTAACAGCAGTTGGTGCTGAGATTTTGAATATAGAATATTTTTTCATTTGCTGAAAAATAAACAAGAGGTGGTCTCTGCACTGAACAGGCTCATCTGATTCAGACAGGAATAGATCCAGTTATTTCCTTTTTTTCCCCCAACTGCTGTTATTTAACAATTGTGATTAATTAATCAGATTTTGTTTACTTGGCATGGTCCAGGCTTTCACACACACAGAGCCTGTAGGATTGCAGGGAGAGGAATAGACACTAGTAGCAGAGAAACTGCAAAATAAACAGATCAGATAACACAGGAAAAAGCACAAAGACTGGTAAAATGACATTGAAAAACACCCTCTGGTAATGATGATGACTGCATCAACCCAAAACTGAAGACATGCCATACAGAGTAACCTGATGGTTTCAGAAAGGAAAGCATGACATAGCAGGATAAATCAATTAATGTGACATAAGAGAACTGAGGAACATTAGTTAAGCGTCTCTAAGACCATAGCATTTTCTTGTTCAAACTCCTTTTGTTTCTTTTGAGATAGGCCAGATGGACTCTGATGGTGTTTTATTTAAGAAGTCAGAGGCTATTTGTTCATATGTAGGTTGGTTTTTTTCCTCAAGGCCAGCTGAAGAGAGTTAGGGTAAAAAGGCAAGTCAGGAAGGAACAGATATAAACAGCTCACGTGGACTTGAGAAACTGTGCCATATGGAGGAAGGCTGTTAAATTCTGAGCTTGAAATATTACTGTTGTTTTTTTCTTTTCTTTTTTCTTTTTTTTTTTTAACAGTGAAATATTTCTGAAGTTGAAAGCACTGAGTCTGCACAATCCAGACACATAACTAGAAGTCATCCTGTGAAATATTTAACACCAATGTAAATCTGACATGTGACTAGAGATTTGAGAATTGTCCTGGTTTGGCCTAAACCAGGCCGATTTTCCTTTCAGTGATTTTTACTTTCAGCTAAGTCTCCTCTAACTAACTGCATGTTTTTGCAGACAGTGTCTGCTTCCAGGACTGATAACGCTCGAAGTTTGTAGTTATCACTGAGGCACCGGTAGGGATGTTGTGCAGAAAGGCTCTTGCTGTACTTATTCTTGAGAGAAACCAAGGTCACTGCTGAATTCCTCATTGCTTACGAGTGAAGAGCCGAAGGGGGGTCGCAGCTGCAGTGGGAAGCAGACAGGGCAGGTGACCCAAAATTGACCAACGAGGGTATTCCATCCCATACACGTCATTCTCGGTATAAAGTGGGGGGATCACGAGGGTCTCGCTCTCTTTCTGCTATGGCCGGTGTCCAAGGAGGACTCCGTCTGTTTTCCTGCTGCCCCCGATCCCGATCCGTGCGTTCCTGAATCCAGCTCTCGACCATCGCTAGGCCCAGGCTGGGCCTTCCCGGAGCCTGCCCTGCAGTGCCGGTGGTGACGTGGCTGACTTCAGGGGAGCTCAATCTTGGTTTTGTATATATATTTGTATATATTTGATTATTTCTATTATTATTATTATATTTTTTTTTTCATTATTATAGTTTATTAAAACTGTTTTAATTTTCCAACCCAGAAGTCTCTCTCCCTTTTCCCTTTCCCTTTCCCTCTGGGGGGAGGGGGGGGGATAACAGAGGGCATCTGCCGCAGGTTTAATCGCCAGCCCAGCTTTAAACCGTGACAGATTTATTGGCGCCCAACGTGGGGCTCGAGAGAAGCTCCGACAGGTTGCTCTGATAAGTCGAATCCCAGCTCCAGTGGGAGGAGACCCGGAGAGCTCAGCCAAGAGAGTATCAGATTTCTTCCTTTGAGATTTACGAGGGGTTGGAAATTAAAACAGATAGCTAAGATGGTAATGTCATTTGTGAGCCTCGTGTTACCTCTTCTCTTTATAAAGCTTGTTTTACAGTTATGTGTAATGATACCTTACTTGCCGTATGCGCTGTGTGTTAGTGCTTACGTGTGGTTTAACAGGGCGTGCTGGTCAAAATGTGTCGTTTCGGTATGGGTTGTGATACTGATTTATGTCGTGATAAACTGGGCAGTCATTATTCCGATCTCTTATCTCTATGATACAATGATGGGCAGCTTTAATCGCGAATCGGTAGCTGCGCACACCGGGCGTCTTTTAACTGATTTTGATAGTATCTGCTCTTTTTTTGCCAAGCTGATTCCTGCAAAATTCGAACAGGGCATGTTGTTATTTTTGGGTGTCCTGTATGTGTTACTGGTGTGCTATGTGATTAGATGTCGGTGCAGCAACAGCGGGAGGTATCATGCTGCCCCTGTAACCAGGAGAAAACACCGAAAGAAATCAACTAGTAAAGTGAAGGATGATGATTCAGAGGCTTCTAAGGCAGAGCCAGCACGGGACCCAGGTGAGGGCCCTTCTCAGTCAGAGTCAGGGCCTGACACAGAGGGGGGTTTCCTTGATCGTCTTTTTAAAGAAGGCCCATTACACAAGAAGGACAAGAAAGGTCCTTCTAAAGCAGAACAATCACAGGAGGACTCGGACTCGGAAGTAGAGATAACCTACCACTCCTTATCCCTGAAAGAACTGCGAAATATAAGAAAAGATTTTAGTCGTTATGACGGTGAGCCAATAATTACCTGGTTGCTCCGATGCTGGGATAATGGGGCAGATAGCATAGAATTGGATGGCAGAGAAGCCAGACAGTTGGGATCCCTGTCCAGAGATGGTGGTATTGATAAGATGCTTCCAAGAAGGTCGAACAGTATCAGTCTCTGGAGGCGACTCTTGTCAGCTGTAAAGAGCAGGTATCCCTATAAAGATGATGTTATGAGCCACCTAAGCAAATGGACCACTATAGAAAAAGGTATTAACTACCTTAGAGAACTAGCTGTGCAAGAGATCATTTATAAACACCCTCAGGACATTGTAGATCCTGTAAATCCTGATGAAGTGGAATGCAACCGATCCATGTTCCGGAAGGTTGTGAAGAGTGCTCCACCAACACATGCCCCTACATTGTCAATATTAGTCTGGGGAGAAGATGCTATGGCACGACCTAGTGTGGGCGAAATGGCTAACTATATGCGACAGTATGAAGATAGTATTTCTTCCCCACTGCAGGCCCGTGTCTCGGCTGTGGAAAAACTGACTAAGGAAAACAAAGACACATTGACACAACTGTCAGACAAACTGTCCAGGATCGAGAATAAACTTGACTCTCTACCTACACAGGCCCGCGTTGCAGCCTTTAGGAGGCAACGCCCTCCTACTGGACCGGCTCAAAGGAAACGGAACACGTCACGAGGTATCCTGTGGTTTACCCTGCGTGATTATGGGGAGGACATGAACAGATGGCATGGACAACCTACCAGTACCCTACAGGCACGAGTACGTGAGTTGCAAGCTAACAGAAATACCAGAGAGAATTTTTCTAGGAGGATGGCTGCTCCAGTTACCAATGAGCAGGACTCCAGTCAGGGTAGATGGGCCTCAAATCCTTTTTTTCCAAGAGTGAATAGAGGAAATGAAGGTCCAATCCCCGTGAGCAGCACGAATCCAATCTTTAATTAGAGGGGCCCTGCCTCTAGCCAGGAGGAGGAGAGGGATAACCGGATTTATTGGACTGTGTGGATTCGATGGCCTGGCACATTAGAACCACAAAAGTATCGAGCCCTGGTAGACACTGGTGCACAGTGCACCCTCATGCCATCGAATCATAAAGGGACAGAATCTGTCAGTATCTCGGGAATAACAGGGGGATCTCAAGAGTTATCTGTATTGGAGGCCGAAGTGAGCCTAACTGAAAATGAATGGAAAAAGCACCCCATTGTGACTGGTCCAGATGCTCCGTGCATCCTTGGCATAGACTACCTTAAGAAAGGGTATTTTAAGGACCCAAAAGGATATAGATGGGCCTTTGGTGTAGCAGCTGTAGAGACTGAGGACATTAAACAGCTGTCTACCTTGCCTGGCCTCTCAGAGGATCCTTCTGTTGTGGGGTTGCTGAAAGTTGAAGAACAACAGGTGCCAATTGCTACTGCCACGGTGCACCGACGACAATATCGCACCAATCGAGACTCCCTGATCCCCATTCATAAACTGATTAGACAATTAGAAAATCAAGGAGTGATTAGCAAGACTCGCTCACCCTTTAATAGTCCTATATGGCCAGTGCAAAAGTCTAATGGAGAATGGAGATTAACTGTGGACTATCGTGGCCTAAATGAAGTTACACCACCTCTGAGTGCTGCTGTGCCAGACATGCTAGAACTTCAATACGAACTGGAGTCAAAGGCAGCCAAGTGGTACGCCACTATAGACATTGCTAATGCATTTTTCTCTATTCCCTTGGCACCAAAGTGCAGGCCACAGTTTGCTTTTACCTGGAGAGGTATCCAGTACACCTGGAATCGACTGCCCCAGGGGTGGAAACACAGTCCTACTATTTGCCACGGACTGATCCAGACTGCACTAGAAGAGGGTGGAGCTCCAGAACATTTGCAATATATTGATGACATCATTGTATGGGGTGATACAGCAGCAGAAGTTTTTGACAAAGGGGAGAAAATAATTCAAATTCTTCTGCAAGCTGGTTTTGCCATAAAAAGAGGCAAGGTCAAGGGGCCTGCCCGGGAGATCCAGTTTTTAGGGATTAAATGGCAAGATGGGCGTCGCCAGATCCCGATAGAGGTGATCAACAAAATAACAGCCATGTCCCCACCAACTAACAAAAAGGAAACACAAGCCTTCTTAGGCGTTGTGGGTTTCTGGAGAATGCATATTCCAGATTACAGCCAGATTGTACGCCCTCTTTATCAGGTGACCAGAAAGAAAAATGATTTTCAGTGGGGCCCTGAACAACAACAGGCTTTTGAACAGATTAAACAAGAAATTGTGCATGCAGTAGCCCTTGGACCAGTCCGTATGGGACAAGATGTTAAAAATGTGCTCTACACCTCAGCTGGGGACAATGGTCCTACCTGGAGCCTCTGGCAGAAAGTGCCAGGGGAGACTCGAGGTCGACCCCTAGGATTTTGGAGTCGAGGATACAAGGGCTCTGAGGCCAATTACACCCCAACTGAAAAAGAGATACTGGCAGCATATGAAGGAGTTAGAGCTGCCTCAGAGGTAATTGGTACTGAAGCACAACTTCTCCTGGCACCCCGATTACCAGTACTAGGCTGGATGTTCAAGGGTAAGGTTCCTACTACTCATCATGCAACTGATGCTACATGGAGTAAATGGATTGCATTAATTACACAGAGGGCTCGAATAGGAAACCCTAATCGCCCAGGAATCTTAGAAGTGATCATGGACTGGCCAGAAGGCAAAGACTTCGGAATGCCACCAGAAAAGGAGGTGACACGTGCTGAAGAAGCCCCACCTTATAATGAACTACCAGAGGATGAGAAGCAGTATGCCCTGTTCACCGATGGATCCTGCCGTCTTGTAGGAAAGCATCGGAAGTGGAAAGCTGCTGTATGGAGTCCCATACGACGAGTCACAGAAGCCACAGAAGGACAAGGTGAATCAAGTCAATTTGCAGAGGTAAAAGCCATCCAGCTGGCTTTAGACATTGCTGAACGAGAAAAGTGGCCAAGGCTGTATCTTTATACTGACTCATGGATGGTGGCAAATGCCTTGTGGGGGTGGTTAAAGCAGTGGAAGCGAAGCAACTGGCAGCGTAAAGGTAAACCTATTTGGGCTGTTGAACTGTGGCAAGATATTGCTGCTCGGCTAGAGAAACTAGTCGTGAAGGTACGTCATGTAGATGCTCACGTACCTAAAAGTCGGGCAACTGAGGAACATCGAAACAACCAACAAGCAGATCAGGCTGCTAAAGTGTTCCAAATAGATTTGGACTGGGAACATAAAGGTGAACTATTTTTAGCTCGGTGGGCTCATGACACTTCAGGTCATCAAGGGAGAGATGCAACATACAGATGGGCTCGTGACCGAGGGGTGGACTTAACTATGGACTCTATTGCACAGGTTATCCATGATTGTGAAACATGCGCCGCAATTAAGCAAGCCAAACGGTTAAAACCTCTGTGGTATGGGGGGCGGTGGTTGAAATATAAATATGGGGAGGCCTGGCAAATTGACTACATCACACTCCCTCAGACCCGCCAGGGTAAACGTTATGTACTTACCATGGTGGAGGCGACCACCGGATGGCTGGAAACATACTCTGTGCCCCATGCCACTGCCCGGAACACTATCCTGGGCCTCGAAAAGCAAATCTTGTGGCGACACGGCACACCAGAGAGAATTGAGTCGGATAACGGTACTCATTTCAAAAACAGTCTCATAGATAACTGGGCCAAAGAGCATGGCATCGAATGGGTATATCACATCCCCTATCATGCACCAGCCTCTGGGAAAGTTGAACGGTATAATGGGCTGTTAAAAACTACCCTAAAAGCAATGGGGGGTGGAACCTTTAAAAACTGGGATAAGCATTTGGCACAAGCTACCTGGCTAGTTAACACCAGAGGATCTATCAACCGAGCTGGCCCTGCTCAGTCAGACCTTTTACATACAATAGAAGGGGATAAAGTCCCTGTGGTGCATGAAAGGAATCTGTTGGGAAAAACTGTCTGGGTTCTTCCTGCTACGGGCAAAGGTAAACCCATTCATGGGATTGCTTTTGCTCAAGGACCTGGATGTACTTGGTGGGTGATGCTGCAGGATGGTGGAGTCCGATGTGTCCCTGAAGGTGATTTGATCTTGGGTGAGAATACTTAATTCTGAACTGCATGATGTTAATTGCTGCATAATACTAACAGTGTTCATAAGTGTCTTTCAGGTTGAAGCAGTGGTGATGAGACCGGAGCTAGCTGCAAGTGGAGTCCAGTAACCTCCTCGAGACTGACATCTTTAACCTGCAACCCGTGGGCACGAACTGTGACAAAGCTCATATCATCTCTCCTACCCTGGGAGACTCTTAGTCAGATGGAAACCCACAATCCTGAACTAAATGAACTTGATGAACTTTTTTTTTGTATAGAGATGAATCATAAACTAATGTTATCTGTATATATTTTAAAATGAAAAGTTAGTGGTGATCTGAGTATGACGTGAATGGTATGGAATAAGGGGTGGAATGTCCTGGTTTGGCCTAAACCAGGCCGATTTTCCTTTCAGTGATTTTTACTTTCAGCTAAGTCTCCTCTAACTAACTGCATGTTTTTGCAGACAGTGTCTGCTTCCAGGACTGATAACGCTCGAAGTTTGTAGTTATCACTGAGGCACCGGTAGGGATGTTGTGCAGAAAGGCTCTTGCTGTACTTATTCTTGAGAGAAACCAAGGTCACTGCTGAATTCCTCATTGCTTACGAGTGAAGAGCCGAAGGGGGGTCGCAGCTGCAGTGGGAAGCAGACAGGGCAGGTGACCCAAAATTGACCAACGAGGGTATTCCATCCCATACACGTCATTCTCGGTATAAAGTGGGGGGATCACGAGGGTCTCGCTCTCTTTCTGCTATGGCCGGTGTCCAAGGAGGACTCCGTCTGTTTTCCTGCTGCCCCCGATCCCGATCCGTGCGTTCCTGAATCCAGCTCTCGACCATCGCTAGGCCCAGGCTGGGCCTTCCCGGAGCCTGCCCTGCAGTGCCGGTGGTGACGTGGCTGACTTCAGGGGAGCTCAATCTTGGTTTTGTATATATATTTGTATATATTTGATTATTTCTATTATTATTATTATATTTTTTTTTTCATTATTATAGTTTATTAAAACTGTTTTAATTTTCCAACCCAGAAGTCTCTCTCCCTTTTCCCTTTCCCTTTCCCTCTGGGGGGAGGGGGGGGGATAACAGAGGGCATCTGCCGCAGGTTTAATCGCCAGCCCAGCTTTAAACCGTGACAAGAATATAGAAACTGGCTGCATTAGGATATGATTTTTTTTTCCAAGATAGGTGGGAAAGAGGTTATCAAAGACTTCTCTCAGATGAGGAAGACCATTGCAGATTCTGGACTGCCTGTGCTGCAAAATAGACCTACCTCTTTAGCTAGAGCACACTGTTTATTAGCATCACTAGCACTATGGAGACAACTAAAATTGTTACAAGAGTGTAGAACTAGTCATTAAAAGGTAAAATCAAAGGTAATCGAGTAGAGCATCAATTCTGGATAATATAAATCAGTTTGCAGTACCTAATATCTAAAGTAATGGGTTTGTGAAAGGACAAATAAATAGAAAGATACTACCAGAGATACTATGGATAACAAGAATCTATCAAATGCCAACCAGAAAAAATGGCCCTAGAGCTAACAGTTTCTTGAGTCAGGCCTTGTACCCCATCTTGAATGCACTAGTCCTTGCTGCAAATATTCATCAAGTGAAATCTACAAAAGAGTTACAAGACCATTTCCGTATAAGAGAGTTTTAACCGTTTTTCAAAGGTTTAGAGTCCCAACAAAGGATTTTGTCATGAAGGAACATCAAAGATTTATTATTCTTCAGGACTGATGCTCTACTGAAACTAATGGTAAGGCTGATGTTCCAGTTGCTTTGAAGCTTATGGGAGTTTTACAGTTGATTTCAGAGGCCAAATTTAACCTAGGTAGTATTTGAGTGAAAGGTGTTTTCACCTTATAAATACCTTAAAGCCAGCTAGGTAATTGCTAGCTACACCACTACCTATTTGGCTAGATATTTGAGACTAGTCCAATAAGGAAAGGCTTATATCTGATTTTTTTGATCTTTCTTGATCTTTCTTAAAAGAAAAGATGACAAATCAGTGCTCGGCTATAATTCCAGACAATGTCTACTACTAGGCAATATATTGTCAATATTGTCCTCCACTAAAAAGATGTTCTGCTTTTGAATGTATTAGCAGACTTGAACTTCCTTCACCCAAAAAGGGCATAATAAAGCAATGAAAGAAAATCAAAGGCACTCCCCCTCTCTCCTATATATTGGCTGCCCTGAGAGGTTTCAATGAAATAAAAATGATTCATTAACATACCTCATTGATTCTTACTCATTTCTACTTTTAGTTACTTTCAACTTCCCTGTTGAGAATAATGGGACCTGAAGTGCACATGTGAGGAGAAATGTCTCACAGCAATTAATCCATACAAGATCAGCCTGGCTTGCTCAGACACCCACAGTAATGTCTGGTATTATAAAATATTCAGACTGATGAAGTAAACAAGGTTCAGTCTGACTTTTGAGCAAAATTTGATCAGTTTCTTTTCTAGCAGAGCAAGTGCCCTTCTTCCTGCTAGTTTTTCCACCAAGTTTGACTCCTGTTGCTCTTGCTGTCCATTTCAGGCTGAGTGCATTGACTCCTGGTGAACACCTGAAGAATAAGGGCTCAAGTTGCTCGTCTGCCTGGTAACCTCTTTGCTTCACCTTCTCTGCATAATTCCTTTGCAACCATCACCCCCTAACCTCAGTCAGCACAGAATTACGTGCATGTCCTTACCTGCAGGTCTTAGCCATCTTTGGTAGAGAGGGAGTAGCTGTTTATCTGGTCTCAACAAGTTCCTTTCACTCAAAGCAGAGAGCCTGCAGGTTTCCCAAAATGGGGGAAAGGATACCACTGCAGTGACTATCCATCAAGTGCTAGCTGTTTGAGGGAATCCTCTAAGTACATACACACAAGGATGTGATGTCTTCTTTTGCACTGATCACTAGGCAGATTTGATCACCAGCATCTTTCACTGCTTTCTGAGGACTGAAGCCAGAGGAAATGTAGATATGCATTTAATTTTCACCTATTTAATGGCTCAAAAAAGGACTCCAATCAGCCCTAAGTCCCTATTTCCAATTTCTGCACACCCATGGATACTAAGAAATTTTAGAATAAATGTTTTCCCGCTTTCTAGAAAATAAAGCTCTCCTAAGACACTTTAAACAAAGATTAAGGGAAATCAGGCAGAAGAAACAACTGGCAGCAAATTTGCAGATAAATTGTTGTCATTAAGCAAATCAATCATTTTCTTCTCTCTACTGACTAGCGCATATGTAATAAATTATACTGTTGAAATCTGTTTGCAGTTAATAATTTGAAGTACACTTGGAAAGTGCTTAGACAATGTGCAGGAGTAGACAGGTGGAAAAACATGTCAGCATTTTCAAAACAAAGATTTTTAGTCCTATAAACATGGTGTGCATTCCTGACATGCAGCCGGATTGATTTCGAACACTGAATCCTCCTTTTTATTGATCCTCTGCTTTGTAAGAAGTTATCTCAATTTAAAACATTGCTCATATCTGCACATTTGAGTATTTTGTAAGCTTAATTAACTAGATGTTTATATATAGGGAGACATATGTTTATAAATTTTTATATTTATATTTATATTATTATATATAAGGTTTTCATTTCTTGTGGACCTCCAAAACAGTAGCTCCAGCAATGGAGTTTTCTGGAGTCACTGAAGTGAAATCATGCACCAATTTATTTAAGCTGATTTTACTCAATAATAGTCAGAAATGAGCTAAGAGATCTCTGCCAATACGGAGAGTGTGGGTCAAGTTTCTATGAGCTGCTGAGTACCCACTGCCAAAAGCTGCATGCCCTTGAGTTGGAGAAAATCCAGAGTAATTCAACAGATTTAATCGTGTTATTGCAGATTCACAGCAGGGCAGACCTCGTGTCTGTGGACACAGCACAGAGAGGCAACATCAGACTTTCTGGGGTAAAGATCTTTCTGTCTTCTCATACACTGCCAGTCAGTTTCCTATACCATCTTGATCAGCATGCAGGTACTTGCTTTTGTACATGCAGCCTTTCTAATGAAGACAGAGACTGTGGTTAAATGCGGTAAAAAATACACTGCTAAAAAAACATTTGGCTATGTGGCCTAAGGGCAATATTTAATTCGCTTGATAGCACTGCTGTAATGAACTGTTATTATTACCAGTACCTTATTGACAACGAATTTTTAAAATGTTCCAGGTGAATTCAATGTTACTTGAAATTCAAGAACGTTTTTGCTGTTTTGCCTTAATTATTAGGACATCATGTTACTAGAGATACTGAATTTGATAAGAGGGGTAGAAAGTAGTTTAAAATGCTGAGAAATGTGCACCTATGAGTAGCAGATATATGCTGTTGCACTGACATATCTTGATCTATACTTTCTGATTCCCATTCCTCTGTTCCTAGTCAAAAATCTCTCTACAACACTGGAAGTAATGTTGAGTAATGGAGAAATCAGCCTACCAAAAGCTGGATGACCCGTCAAAAAAATTCAGCATAGCACTTTGTTCATTTTTTATGCTGATAGACACTTCCACCCCCTTTTAATGTTTCTGGACTATTACATTTATCAAAAGAAGAATTATAACCTCACCATATTTCTTATATTCCCTCAATGATTTCTCAAATTTACAGATTAAATCTCTGGGTTTATAGAGGGCTGCATAAAATTTTAGTTAAATACTATGCTTCCAAGTTCTACAAAAAAATGCTTCACAGTTGAGGAAGTCATTATTAAAAGTGAGGCAAAAGTATGTGAAAGCAAATAGCATGATACTATTTTACTTTAGCTTTTCTATCATTCTAATTCAAAACACAAAAGATGTTTTAATGATAATCCCACTTTAAAAGCACTAATAACTAGCATACTAATGTGCACATAATGAGTTACTTCATTGTACTGTTTCTTCATCAACACAGAGTATTATAAGGACGCCAGGTCTGCCTTCCGTATGCTATTCTTGCACAGATTGTTGAGTTGAACTAAAGATCTAAAGGTGAGGTTTTCAAATTTATTTAGGCATTAAACAGCAAGCATAGGGAATCCAAAAAGGGATTTTCTAAGGGGTGCCAGAGTTGATTCAATATCTATTTCACACTGATTTCAGTGAGTTACAGGGCTAGTCTGCTCAGTGCCCTACAAGATTTTCAAAAATACCTATCTGCATCTCTCTCTGCTTATATTTTAGAGAGATTTTGGTCCAAGTTTGTTATCTTTGCAGTGTTTAGCAATATATGAAAACTTGCCTAAAGCTCTAGGTTGAAGATCATGACCTGAACGACAAACCTGTAGGCACAATGAAACTCTCTACAATAAGATTAAAGCTCTGCTGCAAGATAGAGAATGAGCTTTCTTAAGGTCCATTCTGAGATTAGGTCATGAATTAGCCCAGAAAACAAGGCCTTTTCATTTCTTTAACTTAACTTTGTTTAAGCAAGTATTTCTGCATACATTTGTAAAAACAGAAGAGAATACACACTACACAGTGTGATTCTTATCTCTGGAAAAAAGATTTTAAGATAACTTAGTTAAAACTAAGAAATGTTCTGATACCCTGAAAATTATATTATAGGAAAATTATAAGGGAAATAAATTATTTAAACACTCTACCAAAACTATTTCTTTGTGCTATAGGTAAAGAACGAAGTTAAATTCCAACCAAAAAGAATACGAACCTGTTTCTTGACAACTTAATTTGCAAATTAAATCATTCCAGGATTTACAGAGACAAATGATTCTAGTTTGTGAAGAATAGAAGGAGAACGATACTTGACTTTCAGGTGCCAGGTCATAGTTACCAATATACAAGAAGCATTTTAGGTGGTCTGCCCAGTGTCACATGGACTGAACCAAATTCTCTACAGACACAGGAACAGTTAGAAGTCTCTGGTTCTTCTTTCAGCTGTAGCTGGAAGGCTGTCCATACATAGACATACACACACACATACATACAGTCCTGCCTTTAATAGTAACCACACCTTAATTGAGAATAGCTGGAGTACAGTATACTGCAGCCACAGATACTTCTTACTACTGCTGATATATCTCTCCCCTGCAAAGGCTGTGCTCATCTAGGGGCCATGTGAATGGCCCTAATAGCAGAGAAGTACCAGTTGAAGAAGATAAAGTAAAGGGAGAGGAAGAAGAAACTCAGTAAAGAGGAGCAGAAGACAGCAGAAAAAAAAATTCTATCATTTCATGATGGATAAACTCTGCTAGATCCAAAACCCAAATGTCATTTTTAGAATGAAACTAAACCTTGGAAATTTGGGGGCAGTTCATATTCTTAATTTGGAGGGGGGACAGGGAGGGGACTAAGTAAAGCTCAAGGCATTTCTTTCTCTTTTTTAAAAATATTTCTCCAATTATTAAAAAAAAAAAAAAAGAAAAGAAATCAAACAAATAAACAAAACCCAGAATTATTTTCCATGGTTTTTTGCCACCATTTTTGTAGCTTACTTTTTCATTTGATAACAGTAAAAATACTTATCACTTTGATTATTTTTTCTAAGTTTAATTGTACAAATGAAGAAAAAATGTCATAGGAAGCTGTATTAAGATTAATGACTTCTACATTTAAGGAATTCTGAAAGTTTTTAAAAGTTGCAAGCAGACCCAGATTCGTCTGCATGCATTTTTAAAGACTCCTTAAATGGATAAAACTGTATACACCAAGCCCTCATCTTTTCAATTTTATTTCTACTGTTTCGGTATATACGTTTCTATTCTGTTTCTGTATACACCAAAAGAAAATTTATGATTAACTAACTTAAGTGATAAACTGATTTCTTTAAGCACAAAATCAAACCCCTGTCTCACACTTTGCTAGATGTAGGTGCAGAACTGCTGATCATTCTGTGTGACATGTCACTGAATTGGGACAGAAACTAGCTACGGTTGTAGCCAAGATGATTTCTCAGACTTTACTCCGCTCACCAGCAGTCAGTCAGCTAAGGCTGTCATGCAAGTGTGGTGACCCTGATTTGAGGTCTCTGATCCTATAGCTAGACTATTACTTGTATGTGAGTTAGCTAGTTGACAGCTAGCTTGAGTGCATTCGTGCTATGCTGCAATCAACAACTCCAAATCAATATTCCCCTTATCCTGCAGCTGTAAGTGTGGGTGATTGTTCTGCTACCCTTTTGGGTTGCATCATGCTTGATGTTATAAGGTTCTGAGTTCAATCAATTGAAGTTTGTCAGCATTTTCACAACAAACTACTAAAAGAAAAAGTAAATTACAATTTATTGAAAAAAGTGAAAAGACTTTTATGAATAAGGATTAGTTTTTGAACTGGCTGAAAAAAAGTTCAAAATTGTTTAAAAAGCATGTTTTCAACTCTTCTCAAAACAAAAGAAACCTCCTGCACAAGGTTTCTTCTTGGGAAAATAAGATGAGGTTAAGAAGTAAAAGAGGTAAAACTACCCAGAAACAGTCAATTCCCTCTCTACAATAAAGACCAGCATTGTTTGCAATGGAGATGAGATGAGAGAAGTAAATTAGGACAAACCAAGACTACGATTCACCAATAGGAGTGGGGAAAGGAGAAAATTGGTTCAAAAGGATTATTCACCCTAACCCCAGCCCCAGCTCCAACTCCAGGTGACATCCCTAATCAATCACTGCTTCACAGACCCAAGCATTTGTGAGCTGTGTGATTTTCTTCAGTCAGTAAATGTTGTGGAAACAGGCTTATTAAACATATGGCTTACTCTTTTCCAGTGCAGGTTTTCAGCCTTTTCTCACCTTTCCAGAGGTCAAGCACTTGGAACCAGTCCTGACAACATGATGATGCCAAACTGTGCTTCCTGCTGCTGCAATATACAGATACACAGAGGTGGGTTAGCGCCCTGAAACCTAGCTTGTGTACATTCACACTATGTTGCAGTCACCTCAGATTGGAAATTAGTCACTCAAAATAGTCAGTACTGTACCACATTTGTGGTCTGAAGATCCAGCTTGAAACCCTGTAGCTCGATTTCCTAAAAGCCAGGCACTCACAATACAGTTACGCTTGATCACACAGAAGAGGTATAATGCTAAGACTTTTGAAACCACTCTAACCTAAGCCTCTGAAATGTACACATCCACTAACAGCACAGGGCTGGCCCCACGTAACCCATGCTTTTATTAAGAATGGGATTTGACCAACATAAAAACATTCTGCACAGATAAGGGAATTGTTTGTGAAGTACCTAAGCTTTTTCATTGCATGTAATTCTGAAGAAAGAACAGATTTTGATAGAATTTCATACATAACTGAAATTCAGGCATGCAAAAGAAAAATTAAAAAGTGGATGGAGGTGATCCATTGTTGCTCAAAAGATGAGTGCCATGCAGCCTGCACAGTGAATGACAGGCTGGGAAAGAGAGAAATGTAGGAGAAATATGTTGAGAAATTGTAGGAGAAATTGTAGGAGAAAATGTAGGAGAAATACAGTTGTGGAACTGAAGACATGGTCAAGCTTCATGATTTTGAAGTTACTTTGACTTCTGAGTATTGACAAACTCAAAATCTTAAGACAATTGGATATTTTAGTTGAGCAGGCTTTGCAATCTATTTAAAAATGTGAAAGAGAAATGAAGATAAAGAAGAGATATCAAGTCTTAAGGCTCAGAAGAGCAGCAAGGAAAAAGACAGTAAAAGAAAGGCAGTATGACCAAGGGTGTGTTACAAGGTCTCAAAGGCTAGAAATAAAATTTTGAAAGATTATAAAATAAATCATGGGCAGCTACTGTAAAGGTATAATGGAAGAATGTAAAGACATAATGGAAGAAATAGGTTGGCTTTGAGTAGCAAAATTTTCATTGAATTACCGAGGTAAAATACTTCAAGTTAGACTGGAAGAAAGTACAATAATTAACCTATTGGAAAATTACTATTACACTTTTTGTTTCAGGAAGAAGTAGTATGGGTAGATTTTTTTAGAGAAACATCTAAGGGAGAAACGAGCACTGACAGTGAACTCGATTCTTGTCTTTCCTTCATTAACAAAAAGAGCTGCAAGATATCCTGGGAAATTTCTGACGACATTGCTTAAATGTGGAAACAGAGAATTTACTGAAAAAGTACTTCAGGAAGTTTGTATGTTTCATGAAAGCTGCCTTACAAAACACCAACATTAAGAACTTCAAATGCTTCAAGTTTGGAGAATGTTCTGATTTTTAAAAATCTCCATGGAATGTCCAGTATAACATTACATTTTAACAAGATTGCCCTTAAAACACTAAATTACTCATGTATTAAGTATGAAATTTACTTCTCAGTCTTGTTGAGAATTATATAAAAACATTTCATAGTTGCTTCAAGATTTGAGCTTAAGTCAAAAAGATGCATTGTACATGACAAGTGAAGTGTTACATAGTCTGCATTTTAATGTTAATAATGCTTCTATTAATAATGCTGTCAAGACATTTCTCTTTCAACACTTAGCCAAGAAAGACCAGAAGAGCAACCTAGATTGAAAGCCCTTTCCATCTGGATCTATAATTGAGACAACATTACCTTATGGTGGATGTGAGATGATTAAGACTGTAGTATTAATTCAGTGCTGGATCTTGTAATTATTTTCCTCTGAAACACCAAAGGAAATTCATTATTTTGTGTAGCTTCAACATACTCCAATGGTGAACCCACACTGCAATTATTTTATAGGTTGTTGGCATGGGATATGATGTCTATAGATTCTCAGCAAACAAGTCTATTTTTTAATACACACTATTCTGTAAGCCCTCATTATTAAAATACAAAACAAAAATCCATCTTGGGAAGGGAATGAAAGGAAACAGAGTAATGAAGAAAAAATATCCAAAAAGTATCTATAACTGGATCTTTTTTTTCAAAACAGGGAAAGCAATTTTAGAGAAATGTGTAGAAGGAGGTACATTCTATAACACAAAGTCCAGCCTCTATTAGAAATAAAAAAAGTAGAAAATGCCTAACAATTTGTATTATAAGGTATCCACTCAATCATAATTTTTGCAAGACAAAACATTTTGCAATATAAATGAACTATGGGACTGATGTCATCAAAAAATATATCTTTTCTCTATCAGTGCCACTTCCGCAATTATATCTAAAATTTACCTGTGTAATGAAATTGTGATGGGTACTTAATTTATTAAGATATTTTTAACAATGAGGGCTTTATAACTTACCCAAATCGCTATAAATCTCAAAAAATATTAATGTCACTAGTTTTTTCTAGGTTTGTTTTGGATTTATTTTTTTTCCTACCATGGCAAAACAACTTGACCAGTAAGAGTAACATAACGAGATATGTGGCTTCTGAAATTTGGAAGACATAGCAGTTGCATTAGACCTCCGATGGTTTGTTATTTCAATACCAAAGATATAAGGGCAAATGAGGATGACCGTGAAACAGATACAGAGAATTGACAGAATAAGTGTGATTGGCCAGACTATATTTATTGAATTGGGTATTCCCAGATCCTTTAGGTTTTTGTCAGATCAACTGACAGATCCACTGAAGAGGAAGATCAAATAATATTCAGAATATACCTTTCGTTTACCTTTTTAAATTTAATAGCTAAAAGACATTATTTACATGAAAATGCATAAAGGTTTTACTAAATCGCTTTGTAAGGTATAGGGCATCTCAGTTCTCTGTGGTGCATGCAATTCACTAAATATGCCTGCTTTTTGATACAACCACATTATTTTCCTTTCACGTTGCTAATTTTTTAAATTTCTCCATTATAAGAGTAATAAAGGGTTGAGCTATTATTCTGAAACAAGGCAAATCCTATGTATGAAATATAAAATAAAGAATAGATCTGAACATCTGTTTCACCGAGGCTTCAGCTGCCCAAAGGTAAGACAAAGCTGGTATTTGTTTTACCTGTTTAAACCCAGTAGTAAAGCATTGCTATGTTTTCCTATATTGCTGGCATAGAACTGAACTCAAATGATTTAATCTCTCTGGAAAAATTCCACAAATCCATAGGAAGGTGTTTTGTCATTGGTATCACTGTAATCCACTGGAAAAAACTATGGCACCTATAATGGAGGATAACCTCCATAAAAACTCAGCTTTGCTGGAGAGCTCTTGCTGCCGGAATGCAATTGCCCCATCCCAGTGAGTCTTGCAGTAGCAAATTGCCAGCCTTGTAACATCTCTTTGCATGTAGTTTAGCCCTTCTGTACCTCATAGTATTCATGTAAGATCAGAATCAGAGTTCAACTAAGATTATTTTGTTTTAAGATGTGCTGAAGGAAAATAAGACACATATAGACCAAGGGTGCTGAGAGGAATGCAGCCACAGAGAAGAAATTACAGCGTATTAGCTAGTCATTATTCAGGTTAGGAACTTAGCTCTTACTAATCAATAATATAGATATAACAGCAATTGTTTATGAAGTGGTTTATGAGATAGTTCTCCACTGTTATCTCAAATGCACTGTTCATGTTCAGTTGCACCATTAGTAAAGAGAGAGATTGCAAGAATACAGTGAACTTTGTATATGTCCTGGCAGTTATTTACTTGTGGGAATACATCAGCCTGGATTCACTGGCATTGACTGTTCTCCAGAAATTTGCTGCAAGTGAAAAATGGTTGGGGTTCTGAACACTTAGCTAAAATAACATCTTGCTTCATTCACATTAAGGGAACAGCATGGGAAGTTATTTTTGTTTTTTATCTCTCAATTCTGCACTTGGTTAGGATGGAGGAAGGATAAGGAAGGATGTATTCCTACCTCGCAGAGATACAGTTTCAGATGACTAGTTCATAATATTTAATGGAATAATCCATTAAAAATAGTGATAAAATAAATATTTAAGTTATTGCTTGTCATGGCCCTTTATTTTCCCTTATAACTAGTTGCTAAACATTAATTAGGTAATAGATGAGGGGCCATTGTAGCACAAACATTTAGATGTATCTATTTTTTATATAAAGTGGTTACGGTAAACAAATTGCAATACATACTACAGAGCGCTGTAGTCCAATGCGTTGGTAAGGTACTTGGTTTAATCCAAGGAGTTCTACGTATTTACAAAGATAGATAAACATCTCCTTAAGAGACAGGCAGCATTTTTATTTAAGTGAATCCTTTGTTCCTTTCCATAGAAAAAAAGCGTAACAAAGTCACCTTGTCCTCAAACTGTCTGGCACCATCTCCAGGGCAGGATTTGTAATAATTATATTTTTATCTTTAATCTAAGCTGTAAATGTATTTCTGGAAGTGGATGGAGTCTGTGTCTGAAGTCTGCTGCACTTCTGGTTGAAGACAAAAGACATTGGGAGGGAGACAGGATTTTAGAAACAAACAGACAATGCTTTATGCTTTAGCTATCTGCAAGGAGAAATTTCACAACCAGCACTGCCAAAATTCTTGCCTTTCAGCCATTATTTTATAACAGCTCAGTGTAATGCCTGGTTACTCTCTACTCACTTCTATTTCCACCTGTTTAAAAATTAGTGCATGGCTTTTCTGAAGTCTGAGTACCATCAGGCTCCATCCTGCCTGCTTTCTGTCTGGCAGTGCTCTGGGATCCCTTGTTTTCTTTAGCCTCTCCTACCACAGGCTAAATTTCAACTTGCCGATAATTTCACTTATTTGACTCACAAAAAAAATATTTTTTTTCTTTCCCTCAGGGCATGATCTTGAAAAATTACATTTAAGGCAAGATGGCAGCTCAGCTTCTGAAGGGAGCCCTACCCACCTCCTGACCACAGCTACCTACAGAGCCGTACCTCAGGTCTGTTTGCTCTGCAGCGCTCACCCAGCCCTGGCTCCCCACCCTCCCTCTTCGAGCTTTGCTGCTGCTGGTTTATCCCCGCTTCTGCTGGAGGAAGGCAAGGCCCCCACGGCCTGGCACGTATGGCGGTGGTATCTTATGCTGCTTATTTCCCTCGCCCTCTCCTGGCTTCTTAATTAAAGCATTAATTTGCTATAAATAGGTTCTCTATCAATTTAAAGGAATGTTTTTATGTCTGAGAGCAATTTGTCTTATTTTTTTCTTTAGCGTATTTTTTACAAAATATATTTTCAGGGCAAATATCCTGAAAGGATATATCCTGCAAGGGATATTTGTAGTCTTTTGACACAGCAATAAGTCAAAACGACAGCTTGTGCCAGCCACTGGGACTGAAGAAACAGTGCTGCTTAGAAAAAAATTCATGCATGACAAGACAGCGCTGCTGGCAAGGGAGTATGAGAAGATATTGGAACTTATTTCTTCACCGTTATTGCCCAAAAATCTTTCCAACATACCAGTAATGTATGTTACAAAAGAGTGTCCCACTACTGTCCCCACTACAGCCCCATTTCTGAAACCATGTCTCTCTAAACACTGGAAGGGCAAAGCTCTTGATTAACTCTCCTGATTTTTGAGTACATTGGCACTGTCCTTCCCGAATGATGGGAAAACAAGGAGTCTTTCTATAAGATCAACTGTATGGTCCAGGATGCTGTAGAATCAACTCTCCTGTAATTCCCATGTTCCCTGAGAGTGGAAATGTTCCATCCTGTAGTCTGTTCTTTTTCCTCCAAATAGTGTAACTACCAATAAATACATATATATATAAGTGAGAAATGGGGTACCAAGGAAGGACAGGTTTTACAGGGGAAAAAAAAAAACAAACAAAAAGCAGAGGCACATGTTTTGGGAAATATTTTGGAAAAGCATGAATACACAAGAAAAAAAAAAAGAGAAAGACAAATTTCACTGAGATTAAAGAACCTGTAGACCCTTAATTGTTTTTTCTATAAGAGAGAGAGAAAAGTGAAAATCCATGAAAACTTAATACCGCAGATCAGGGATCACACTAGTTGCTCCCCACCTTTTTGAAGTTGCAGTTCTGGAAAATATTCTCAAGGGTAACCTGGGAGCTGCAGTCTGATTACCTAGCTGGTGGGGCTCCAAAAGCTCTGCTGTGGAAAGCAACCTCACTATTGACCTTTGCAATCTGCTTAACTTCCAGCATCTCACAATTTTTTTGCACTCTGATCTTGTAGGAAAACAAAGATTGTTACAATTGGTCTTGCAGTTCCTCAGCTTTCTACCCAGTCTCTACATTTAATGCTTGTTTCATGCAGCAGAGCATCTCTGTAAGGGGTAAGCCAGAAGAAAGGGAATTTGTCAGAGCTGGAATGTGGTTATATGTGTGTTTGGTGGTTGGTATTTTTGTTTGGGTTTGTCAAGTGTATTTTGTTGTCTTTTTTTTTAAAGCATAAAGAAAGCATATTGGGGGAGTATGTTTATGTAAGTGATATTTCAAATGCCCATCTGCTTCACCAAAAATAATTCCTTTCCAAGAGTAAAGTAGGAGCACCGTACTGAATCACAGCAAGAGACATCCTACCCAGTCTCCCAAGAAAAGTAAACACTGGATGCTGATGAATTTTGTCCATGGAGAAGCTTGTCATTGTCTGGAACCAGAGGCATCCTGTGTACACTTAATTTAGAGCTGTTGATAAATTGATGAATTTCAGTTTCTCTGAGAAAAGTGCTACTACTTTTACATGAAGATGCTAAATGTTCCTGAGGTTTTATTTGGTTTACACATTGCTCTGGGGCTAAAAAAAAAAAAAAAAAAAAAAAAATTATACTGAAATTATTTGTTCCAGAAGCTTGGATGAAGGGAAAACTGCTCGGGCATTACATGCTACAAGGTTTAGCTTTTACTGAATTTCCAGAATCATTTACAGAGTCTTATGAAGTAAACAGAAACGAGTTGGGAAAGATGACAGAAATAAGCATGCAATCATTTTAGGAAAAATATCTTTAAGTTGCATCGTTATAACCGTAGTTCTTAACTCAGCCCTTTAAAGTAATTTTACTTCAGCAGTCTTAAATAACCTTTAAGGTTTAAATGACATTCTTTACTCTTAATGTTGTTTTCTTGCCTCCAGCCTATAACCATGAATCCTCCTGTAAGTACATCTCTTCATTAGCAGCAGAATACCTTTGGCTATTCTGCAAAACAGTATGAAGCATGATGTAGAATATGGTGCAGAGTTTGCTGAGACTGGGTATGCTGGTATATCCAGTGGAGAGGTGAAACTGCATTCTCAAACAGAATATCTGGGCATAGTTATTGTATTATTGGAAAGAAATGCATCTTGCATTATCAGCAAGGCTCTTTACCTTGAGTGTCCCATCAGATAACAACGCTCATTTCATTGTGTAACAGAGACAGTACTATGTAGCTTGTTGATCTTCCATTCTCACACAGCTTTAAAGTTACTTTCCTCAGGTGTTTTGCTGGGAAATAGCAAAGCCTCAGATGCAGCTCCAATTTGACTTTATATATGTGCGCTCTAATCTGACAGAAAAATTTAAATAGTTGGGGTTATCAGAACATGTGTGTTCATGTTTTCTATTTCTGTTGACATATGACCACTCTTACAACTTCAGAAACTGATTGTCAGTTTTGACTAAAATAGGAAGGTTTAAAGTTGTAGGAGAGGTGTGTTAAGATATGCTTATAAGTAGAGAGATGCATTCACAGAAAGAAAAGCTGCAGGATGTTTATAGAATTATAGAATCATTTTGGTTGAAAAAGACCTTCAAGATCATCAGGTCCAACCATTAACGTAACACTGCCAAGCCCACCACTAAACCATGTCCCTAAGCACAACTTCTACTCTTCTTTTAAATACCTCCAGGGATGATGACTCCACTACTTCCCTAGACAGCTTGTTCCAATGTTTGATAACCCTTTCAGTGAAGAAATTATTCCTGATATCCAATCTAAACCTCCTGTGGCGCAACTTGAAACCATTTCCTTTTGTCCTATCATTTGTTACCTTGGAGAAGAGACTAACACCTGTCTTGCTATGACCTCCTTTCAGGTAGTTGTAGAGAGTGATAAGGTCTCCCCTCAGCCTCCTTTTCTCCAGACTAAACAACCTCAGTTCCCTCAGCCGCTCCTCAAATCTCCTCAGCCGCAGATCCTTCTGTTTGCTTCACAGAGACCACCTACAGGCAAAGAGGAGGTGACCTTTCCCAAACAAGTAAAATATGTCAATCAATCTTAAGAAAAAAATCAAGTTGAGAAGCCAAATGGGATTTGCTATTTCATCTTAAACAGAAGCATAATCTCTCCTTTATTTTGCAGAATACACAATAGTATTCCTGTATGTATGTATTGAATACAATAATTTTATCTAGGGGAGAAGAATGAGAGTTTATATTCTGTAAGAAAGTCTGGTGAAGGATGCTCAATTATACTTTTAGGAAAAATTGGGAGTTGAGATCAAATAATGTTATGAAAGGAGCAAACTGAGAATAAAACAGGAAAGATAGATAGCGTTCCATCATTCTAACAGGATTTGTAAATAAGATTTTGTTCTCAAATATCTATGCCTAATCTTTGAAGCTAAAAGTAAAGGTATCTTTCTTTCTAGATGACCTTCTGAGGGCCCTTTCAACCTGAATTATCCAATAATTTTATGATTCTCTTAATGTGAGTAAGAGAAGATCCTTAAAATATTGTCATTTGTGAATGATGACTTTTAAAATGTGTATAGATGTTTAACTTGATCAATGCTTGGTATTGTTAGTATAATCTTACCACATGTTGTCTATCCTACTGCACTCCAAAAAACATGTTAATAGCAAGTTGCGTTTAAAAAATAAAAAACATTATGAAAGTATAATTGTCAACACATGTGAAATACATATTATTACTGTTATTGTTTTACACTTGGAATCAGAACATGAATGTATGCACAGCAGATCCTGCATTTTAAGCTTTGTAGTATCTTCATTAATAACTACATCATTTTAAGGCATCCATATATTAAAATCTTTTATAAAAAACTGTCCACTGTATAATGTTCTTACTGGAATATTTCCATAGCACTAATGTAATGATTTTTTTGTCTCATTGCAGAAATATTAATTACTGATGAAGTACAAAATTAAAATTGAAAGGGAAATGTCTGATGAATAAAGTGGCAGAGGGAAAATATCTGCAAAATTCTGATGTTCATTTGAAATTGTGTAATCAAATTTTAAGTTAAAATTAGGGGTGTCATAACAATAATTAACCTGCTAGAGTAGGTTATCTTACTCTTTGGATCAAAGAGGATCCGTTGTATAAAAATTATTTTAATCTTTTGAGTGAACACTGTATTGTTTTCCTTTTAAACTGCTGTCCTTCATGATCATAATCTGCTTCAATTTATTGGGCAGGTGGAATGTTATGTTTAGCCTGTCTCCACATCCCTAGGGATGCCAGTCTAAACATTAAAGAGTAATGTCTGTGTGTCTTATCGGGTGGCTAATTCACTGATGCAGTGTCCTGGAATATCCATACTGGGTGAAGCTCATCTTTTTCCGGTGAGAGCAGCATTATGAGGATTCTTCTCAGTACACTTTTGTTTCTGCCTGAGGGGATGGCTACTTTCTTTTTGGGTTTTGAACGACATGTTTTTGTGGTTGTAGGTCTGTTGGTTTGTGTTTGTATGTCTATATCTATTTGCATAGGACAATTTGTAGGCTGATGGGTTGACTGAAAGATCCACAGTTTGGAGAAAGACAGGGTCTGTTGAATTTGTGGTGAATAGGAAAAAGGTCATATTTTCATTCCATAGAAAACAAATGGCAAAGTTGTACGTCCAAAAATAGCATGGGCTTTGTTAGTTAAGTAAGACAATATTTCCTGTGATCATTCTCAGAGAGCACACCTGGGTGAGAGGAAGTGAGCCCATGATTTGAAGGCAGTGACTGTTGTGTATGGAGTTGTAAGAATTGTTTCAGCTGTCAAACTTTTTCACAAACATCCATCTATATCTATGTCAAAATGAAGACTATGATGTTTGTTTCCAGCTCAGTGCTCCCCATGCTAGTGAGAGGGATTTTTACTGTTTGTGAAATAAATGTGTGGAAGAAACTCATCTTTGAATTGATGAGGGGTTTAAGAATGGCTGATTAGAAACCTGATACCTATTCATAAAAGATACCAAGTATATATTAGGCGTGCAAGTATTTGCTTGTTTGTGAATATTGGAGCATGTGAAAAATGGTTAGGTCAGATTAGGAAGGTAAAGGTATGTAGGTCCTATTAAAATAAAAAAAAAAATAAATAAAGCTTTTCCTTTCTTTTCTTCCCTGCAAAAGCTTACGAAGCACAGTGACTTAAACTTTCAAAATTAGTAAAAATTTTGACCAGGTAAATATTCTAGAAAGGAGATGTATTTGCTTTGTTTTGTTTTGTTTTGTTTTTTAATTAGTTAGTTTAATGATAAAAGCAAATAATCTCTGCTTTCCCAAAGTGTAATTTCTGCTCTTTCTGGGTAAAACCTAGAGAATGCCAAGGGGACAGCTAAGGAATAAAAAAGCAAACTAAAACCTTTAAAGTCGAGGTGCTTTTACTATTCTCTGGCTTAGGAGGCAAATGCGAACACATGATGTGGAAATCCAGTTTCTACTCTCTCCTGTCATGATGGGAATTTGAACTCTTAATTCTCATTTCTAAGGACACCATCCCCAATAACAGGTAACAGGTTATCTGAAGTAGTTCATTCTTAGATCCTTCTGTTAGACCTGTTTCACTAAAGTTAAAATACATAGTAAATATAGTAAGTTCATCCACAGATTAAATTTATCCAGTGCTGTCCTTTTTCCAGGATCACTACCATGTAAAGCAGCTGAACTGCTTCAGAACCACAGCAGCATTTGATCCTTTAAGCTCTGCAGACTTCAGCCATCTCTGTGCACAAAATTGGAGCTATGGCTTTCCATAGAGTCAGCAAGTGAGCATCGGAGTTTGTTAGTTCTGTCTCTGTACTGGACTGAAGAGCAGGTGAGGTGTTAGAGTCATGACTCTGAGTGATCAGGGTCCAGAAGAATTATCAGCTTGATTCACCGAGGCAAACATGCAAAGAATTCAATGTTCCTTCAGAACCATTGGGCTGAGAAGCATGGTGCAGAGACATGAGTATTACTCCAAAGGAGTCAGCTCATGCTTAGCCAGATGTATTAGCTTTAGATCAGCCCTAGCTATGCTGATGCTATATGGGCTCATGTGGAGACAACTGACAGTCATAACATGCTGCTCCTAAGCACCCATATTTCTTGTAGGTATTTCCCCATGACTTTGGCTACCTTCATCTAACACTTTTCTGGATGACCGTAGCTATTAAGATACTTCCCATCTTCTGTGGAAGCAAGTGTACTTTCATGAGAAATGGGAGATGCCTCATCCTCTGCAAACAAAGAGGGGAAACATGTATTTTCTACAGCTAAGGTAAATGTAACCTGTATCTGATGTCAAAGGAGAACACAGCTCCTATAAGTTTACATACAGCATTCTTTGTCTACCAGAAATTTTGTAGCATATTTGACTGGAGTTAACAAATACTTCCAGGGTGACTGGAAATATTGTTTTAGAATATACAACATTAGCTAAAATTCATGATTAAAATTGTCTGATTAAAAATTACTTTCCTATTTTTAATAGAAACAAATGTTGAGAGCTTTGGATCAGAACTATTAATGAACAGAATTCTCTTAAATGGTGGTGATCACATTTCCATGTTCAATTGGCTTATAAACTGAACATAAAAATGTATTAGTTGCTTTTCTCATGAGGCGCTGTTAGGATCTGCCTATCTTGTAGCTTCTTCAGAGAATGTGTGTATGAGTATGCAGTGTAGCTAATGATGTAAACATTCAACAAGATTGTGTAATGTGTCTGAGTAGCAGTATTTTTTTCCTTACTACATTGTTATGATCTGCAGTTGGTTTACTTAGATAGCTAGGTTCCCTAGCAACAACAGGATTTTATTTCATCTTCTTTGCCTGCCCTCCAATTCTCATGATAACAGTGACTAAAGAGAAAAAGAAGTGTGTTCATCCTAGGAGCAACAGAATTGAGTTCTTTGACAATTTTGTTTGAATGTCTACAGCTGCAAAATTGATAGCTGATGCAGCACGGTGTTCCTGTAAAATGCCTCATTTGTTAGAAGAAATGTACACTTGCAGTAAAGACTAGAGGGCAGCTGAATGGCAAACTGATTCATAAAATATCAAACACCATACACTATAGTGAGATACCAGATGAGGCTTATGTCTGCTCTGTGAAACAGGTGGTTAGAAACTAATAAAGAGGGGGTGGAGGGTAGGCAGATATGCTGTATTCCTCTCTTCTATGCAACCCTCAGCACAGATTTATCTCATTTTTTTAGCAAAGAAATGATTTTTTCTTTCTTGCTGAAGCATATTGAAAAACTCAGAACACACAGAGGTCATTGGATTCCTGAGCCAGTGCTGGGAGCAGATAGGTGAAAAATAATTATATAGGTGTGAAACTTAGATGCATATGTATTTCAATGCAGCTTTCAGATATTACCTGGGATGGCTGTATTATTTATTTTTCATCACAATCCATCCCCAGACTCTTGTCACACTTTGCAACAGGTATGCTTTCCTACGTTAGAGGTAAAGATACTCTGTCAGTAACCAGTGGTTACATCTGGCCTGTATATGGGTACAGGGTTCTCATGTGGCTCTACAGTTCAAGACAGACCTAGCAATGAACCAGAATGTGACAGATTTTACCATTAAAACTAAGAAATTAAACAAGAGTGTTAGTATAAAATCAGTTTCCTCTCTAGGTTTATAAGAGGACAATTGGGTGACTTAAAACTTGACAGTGGATGAAATGATGAATAAAAGGAGGAACACCAAGAGTTTGGAAAGTAAGCTGGTGGGAATACTCATTTAGCAGACAATGTAGTTATACATTTAAACACAGTGAAAGCCCACCACTTGTTGCAGCTAGGGAATGGAGTATGGTCACTGTACCACAGCTGTGGAAAACATCTTCAGGAACTTGGGCAGCAGAAGATAGTGCTGACCAGGAGAGTGAATGACTAGTACAAGAGAGGACTTTAAAGGTAATGGACAGATGGAGGAAAAACATACAGATAGTAAAGGATATGTGCTATACAGAGAGAAAATAGAAGAAGAGAAGGGGGAACATCAAAACAAACTTAAAACCCAAAAATAAAATTGAATTTTTGAGTTAACGTCACTTAGAAAAAACACAGTAATGGAAGGCCTACTGGACTAGTTCTAGGCTTTATTGCAATATCTCTTCTATTCCCAGTTGGAATATGATTAGAATATGATGCTATTAAGAAAAAGAAATATGAATATTTCCTGGATATCACATTGAGGAACAAATGGATTTGCCTATATTAGTAGGAGTACATTAAATCACATAACAAAAATTAATTCTATTTCATTAGCATCTAAAAAGTAATGTTCAAACAATACAGAAGTTGGTGACCGAGAATGTATGGATTATGTAACTATGTGTGGACTAACTGTGTCTAACTGTATAACTGTGTGGACTAACTGTGAACTTACTGTTCATAAAATAATTCAGTTTAAATGAAACACCAATTGAACGTGCATTTGTAATTGAACTTTTTGATTTCCAAGGTGGGGTGATGCGGCAGGGAGAGAAATGACAAGGGTATAGAGTGGAACTAGGAAAGGAGATTGGATGTTATTCCTTATTCTCAGGATCGTTTCAGAATTATTTAACAGAGAACCTACCAGCAGTGGGGGGAAAGTATGTTTGGTAATTTTCTATGTTTAAGGATCAGGAAGCAAAAGTCATCTTAAGTTAGAAACTGGGAAGGACAGTAAAACAAAAAATATTAAAGATGTCCCTAGACAAAAAGATAAGAGAACAGGAAATGAATGCTCTCAACAGCAAGGGTAGGGTTAAGTTTAAAGCAGCGCAAGAGGATGACTAAAAATGTAATGAGAACATGCCTCAGATTCAATAGCTTCTCCATTGTTATTGAAGAACAGCACAGGAAAGAAATATGATTTTTGCACCTAGGACAAGAAAGAAAGAATAAGAGTATAGAAAAGGAAATTATCACAAAGAAGTAGAAAGAAGCTCAAAGACTATAATGCTCTTGAGTGAGGGAAAGAACCAGGTAATCTCCATTTCAGAAATCTGAAACAATTGGTGCACGAAAATGCAGACTCAGGAACATCTATGCTTTAAAAAGACAATGAAGTGATCTTGGCTCTTTCAGGCTCATTATTCTGACATCTGTAATATACAGTTCTGTGCAGGGGCAAATGAGACCCTGACCTGAATGAAGGGCTGAGCATCTGTGCAACCACGATGCATGTGATGTCCGGAAGCATTTTCCATGCCAGCCAGTGCTAATAAAGTGAGGAAATGAAAGAAATAGAAGGAAAAAGAAGACATATTAGCAGTCTAGATTTACTATCTTTATTTGGATAACTGTTTGGGTTTTTTTTTCTTAAGAGGAAATGTGGTGAATCTCATTATTTGGACAACAGTAAAACTTTGGCAAATCTCACTTTAGGAAACTTGTTAATTAATATGGAAAAGATGAGAATCACTGAAAGAATTATGACACAGGAAAGGGCCTGACTAAAAAGTCAACAGTGAAGGGTATGGGAAGAAAAAATATTAGGCTGAAATGAATCACAGAATCACAGAATAGTCTTGGTTGGAAAGGACCTTTAAGATCATTGAGTCCAACCATGGACAGTTGCAATGGCAAGGACCACCAGGAGAAAGACACTTCCCCTGAAGCCTAAGGTGCCCTTGCAGAACTGCTTCACTGCTCTGCAGACAGAAGAGGACAGACCTGTCACATCAGGAGAGATGCTGGAGCCGAGTAAGGCAGCCCAGTGCACTTCCTGTATAACAACCAACGCAACTAAGAAAAAGCAACAGGTCATAGTAGTAGGCGACTGTCTTCTGAGAGGCATGGAGGCATCCATTCTCTGACCTGATGCACTCTCTAGGCAGGTGTGCTGCTTACGGGGGGCTTGCACCAGTGATATCACAGAGAGACTACCGAGCCTAGTACAGCCCACGGACTACTACCCGCTGCTGCTGTTTTACACGGGCATCAATGATACAGCCAAGAGCAGTTCAAGGTGTATCAAGGAGGACTACAGAGCCCTGGGAGCAGCAGTAAAGGACTCTGGGGCGCAGGTAGTTTTCTCATCAATCCTCCCAGTCAAAGGGAAGATAATTAAAAGGGACAGTTGAATCAGGCAAATCAATAAATGGTTACAGGACTGGTGCCACAGTCAGGGCTTCAGCTACTTAGACCATGGGTCTCGCTTTGAGAAACCTGGTCTACTGGGGGCTGATAGGGTACATCTGTGAGAGAATGGGAAGACCATATTCAGCCATACCCTTGCCAAGCTGATGAAGAGGGCTTTAAACTAAAATTGCCGGACGAGGGGAACCTCGGTCCATCCCAATCCTGCCAGTTTGGTGCCAGGGCCAGCAGTAGATGCCCAGAGCCTGGAGAAGGATTGCAGGTCAGCAGGAGAGCACCTGAAAAGCAGCACAAAGGAATTCCAGCCAGTAAGTCAGCTTTATTTGGGGCCCAACTTCAATGACTCTACGTAAATGCACGTAGCATGGGGAATAAACAAGAGGGGCTAGAGATGTGCACATGCTTGCAGGGCTATGATCTCATTGGTATCATAGAGATGTGGTGGGATGGCTTCTATGACTAGAGTGTTGGAATGGAAGGATACAGGCTCTTTAGGAAGGACAGGCAGGGGAAACGAGGAGGGGGTGTCGCCCTCTGTGTCAATGACCATCTTGAGTGCATGGAGCTCCACCTGGGGATGGATGAGGAGCTAACCAAGAGCTTATGGGTCAGGCTTAAAGGGAGGGCAGGGACTGGTGACATTATAGTGGGCATCTGCTACAGGCCACCTGACCAGGAAAACTGAGCGGATGAGGCTATCTATAGACATATAGGTGTAGCTTCACGTTCACAACCCCTGGTCCTCATGGGAGACTTCAACCACCCCGATATCTGTTGGAGGGACAACACAGCTGGGCCCAAGCAATCCAGGAGGTTCCTGGAATGTGTGGATGATAACTTTCTTCTCCAAGTGACAGAGGAGCCAACAAGGAGAGGTGCCATGGACCTTGTTCTCACCAACAAGGAGGGGTTGGTGGGGAACGTGAAGCACAAGGGCAGCCTTGGCTGCAGTGACCATGAAATGGTAGAGTTCGAGATCCTTAGGGCAGGGAGGAGGGTGTGCAGCAAGCTCACCACCCTGGACTTGAGGAGAGCAGACTTTGGCCTCTTCAGGGACCTGCTTGATAGAGTACCATGGGATAAAGCCCTGGGGGGAAGAGGGGCCCAAGAAAGCTGGTTAATATTCAAGGATCACCTCCTCCAAACTCAGGAGTGTTGCATCCCAACAAAGAGGAAGTCAGGCAAAAACACCAGGAGGCCTGCATGGATGAACATGGAGCTCCTGGACAAACTCAGACACAAAAAGGAAGCCTACAGAGGGTGGAAGCAAGGACAGGTAGTCTGGGAGGAATACAGAGGAATTGTCTGAGCAGCCAGGGACCAGGTTAGGAAAGCTAAAGCCCTGATAGAATTAAATCTGGCCAGGGATGTGGGCCCTCTCCAGAAAGAAAGAGAAGACCTGGTTACCAGGGATATGGAGAAGGCTGAGGTACTCAATGACTTTTTTGCCTCAGTCTTCACCAACAAGTGCTCTAGCCACACTGCCCAAGTCACAGAAGGCAAAGGCAGGGACTAGAAGAATGAAGAACCACTTGCTGTAGGAGAAGATCAGGTTGGAGACAATCTAAGGTACCTGAAGTTGCACAAGTCCATGGGACCTGATGAGGTGCATCCACGCATCCTGAGGGAACTGGTGGATGAAGTTGCTAAGCCGCTATCCATCATTTTTGAGAAGTCGTGGCAGTCTAGTGAAGTTCCCACTGACTGGAAAAGGGGAAACATAAACCCCATTTTCAAGAATGGAAAAAGCAAGGCCCAGGGAACTACAGGCCAGTCAGTCTCACCTCTGTGCCTGGCAAGATCATGGAGCAGATCCTTCTGGAAACTATACTGAGGCACACAGAAATCATGGTGATTGGTGACAGCCAACGTGGCTTCACTAAGGGCAAATCATGCCTGACAAATTTGGCGGCCTTCCATGACGGGGTTACAGCGTTGGTGGATAAGGGAAGAGTGATTGACATCATCTACCAGGACTTGTGCAAAGCATTTGATACTGTCCCGCACGACATCTTTGTCACTAAATTGGAGAGACATGGACTTGACGGATGGACCACTCAGTGGATAAGGAATTGGATAAGGATCAGGTTAGGAAAGATAAAGCCCTGATGGTCACACTCAAAGAGTTACGGTCAACGGCTCAATGTCCAAGCGGAGACCAGTGACAAGTGGTGTTCCTCAGGGGTCGATATTGGGACCTGTGCTGTTTAACATCTTTGTCGGCAATATGGACAGTGGGATTGCGTGTGCCCTCAGCAAGTTTGTAGATGACACCAAGCTGTGTGGTGCAGTCAACTCGCTGGAGGGAAGGGATGCCATCCAGAGGGACCTTGACAGGCTTGAGAGCTGGGCATCTGCAAATCACATGAAGTTCAACAAGGCCAAGTGAAAGGTCCTGCACGTGGGTCGGGGCAATCCCAAGCACAAATACAGGCTGGGCGGAGAATGGATTGGGAGCAGCCCTGAGGAGAAGGACTTGGGGGTGATGGTTGACGAGAAGCTCAACATGGCCGGCGATGTGTGCTTGCAGCCCAGAAGGCCAACCATATTCTGGGCTGCATCAAAAGCAGCATGGCCAGCAAGTCGAGGGAGGTGATTCTGCCCATTTACTCTGCTCTCATGAGACCCCACTTGGAGTACTACATCCAGCTCTGAGACCCCCAGCATGAGAAGGACATGGACCTGTTGAAGCGAGTCCGGAGGAGGGTCATGAAGATGATGAGAGGGTTGGAACACCTCATCTATGAAGACATGCTGAGAGAGTTGGGACTCTTCAGCCTGGAGAAGAGAAGGCTCTGGGGAGACTTTCTAACAGCCTTCCAGTACCTGAAGGAGGCCTACAGGAAAGCAGGAGAGGGACTTTTTACAAGGGCATGTAGTGATAGGACGAGGGGTAACAGTTTTAAACTGAAAGAGGTTAGATTTAAATTAGATATTAAAAAGAAATTCCTTCCTGTGAGGGTGGTGAGACACAGGAACAGGTTGCCCAGAGAAGTTGTGGATGCCCTCTCCCTGGCACTGTTCAATGCCAGATTGGATGAGGCTTTGAGCAACCTGGTCTTGTGAAAAGTCTCCCTGCTCACGGCAGGGGGGTTGGAACCAGATGATCTTTAAGGTCCCTTCCAACCCAAACCGTTCTATGATTCTATGATTCTGTGAAGAGCAGAAAATGAGTTGCTGCCAAAGAGGATGAGACCTTCATTTAGAATCCTAGTGGTTGCATTCCCTCCTCTCTTAGCATTTGTCATCACCTTTCCATACTTAAACTTGTTATTCTTAGCTTTTCTCTTTCAGAATCTAGTTATTTACTTACAGTCATTTCATATGATTGTATCGGAAACATTGAGGTGCTGGAGTGGGTGCAAAGGGCAATCAAGCTGGTAAAGGGTCTAGAGCACAAGTCTTATGAGGAGCGGCTGAGGGAACTGGGGTTGTTTAGTCTGGAAAAAAAAGGAGGCTGAGGGGAGACCTTATAGCTCTCTACAACTACCTGAAAGGAGGTTGTAATGAGGTGGGTGTCCATGTCTTCTCCCAGGTAACAAACGATAGGATGAGAGGAAATGGCCTCAAGTTGCACCAGGGGAGGTTTAGAATGGATATTAGGAAAAATTTATTCACCAAAAGGGTTATTAAGCATTGGAACAAGCTGCCCAGGGAAGTGGTGGAGTCACCATCCCTGGAGGTATTTAAAAGACATGTAGATGTGGTGCTTAGGGACATGGTTTAGTGGTGGACTTGGCAGTGCTAGGTTAATGGTTGGACTTGATGATCCTAAAGGTCTTTTCCAACCATAACGATTCTATGATTCTATGATTCTATGTTTCTATTCTCATTCAGATGCCAGGAACATCTGTGGAACATAATTGGATATACCAGAAAGTATATTCCCTCTCACTATCTACTCTTCAGTATTTATCAAAGCTATTCATATTCATTATTTTTTTTGCACTAATCTCTCACTCACTCCTTCTCTTTCGCTCTTTATTTATTTTTTGTTTTCCTTAGGTGCCTCATGTTTTTGTTGACAACTTTCTGAATCTGAAAACTTCATGTCATATATATACCATCCAAGACAGTAATTTCAAATCTGCCAGGGGGAATAAGACATGTAGTAGTCATGGAATTCCAGCGTTTGGATGCCAGTACCTGTGAAAATCCGATTTTAGGGCTTTGGGGGAATGAATCCCAATTTCATTGGGAGAATCTGTTTGATGTATTGCTGTCTCAGTGGGTGCAACTCAGATTGATTGCACCATATTTCTTTTCTCTAAATGGTACTAAAAACATAATTTCCCATTCGACTGGTTGGCTGGTTTGCTTGTTTCCTGATGTTTCCTCCTGAAAGAATGAGGTCACAATTATCCAAGTTGAAAATCACATTATTACTTCTGTTACATATCTTTAACCCTTTGCTTTTTTCATATATTCTTTCACAGTCCAAAACACCCCTTCATACAATAGCTTTCGTGAATCTGTAACTGCAATATTTACTGCTTTCTCACTTTTACTTCAAAAACCAAATTGTAGTCCCATGTGTTAAGTAAGGCCAACATTTGTCTTTATGTTCAACCCAAGATTATTTCCAGGCACAGAAATCATGGTATAGATTCAAATCTACTGCTAACAGGCACAGTATGTTGGTACTAATCCCATAAGCAGTTTAGTGCCCAGTATCATATCATTTAAAATTGTTTGATTGGGGAGCCAAATCCTGAAATCCTTCCTGAGATGCCATTCAGCCCTTTCTCTGGTAAAATGTTACAATCTTTTTTTCTTTATGGCCAAAACTGAGACCTTGTATAAGCAGGAGTTTCATGCAATGTACAGTTACACTAGCGTGGCTGTACCTCTGCATACCACTGTTGGAGACTCTCAGTGTAAAAAGTTAGTTGCTTCAGCACAGCTTGCAATCTTTCTAAGCCAAAATGTGGTATTTAACACAAGTATTATGTTACTTTGGAAGTAGTGCAACTTCAAATTGCTGATCTTTTATGTTAGGCATCATGATCACTTTTGTTCCTTGTAATAGCTTCACAGAGGGTCTGGAAATGTCTCACAGGACAGTAACATCCCAGACATGGAGTGTCTGGATGCTCGAGCAGGTCCCACCAGCTGTGCCTGAGGCCTCCTCTGCAAAGGAGGATATTAGAGACACCACAGTCTTCTGTGCACAGCCAGCACAGCTGCTCACGGACTAACCAGCCCATTCAAATCCCTCTGATAAGTAAAGGCACTTCCTCCTCATCTTAGGTCACAGCTAGTGTTCAGAATATGATTAGGTGTGTGTAAAGGGTAAGCAACGCTTTTTTTTCACATGGTACCTAGGCAAATGGCTTGTAGGCCGATCTTTTCAGATGTCTAAAATAGCCAACTTCAAACCCTTGAAAACTGAGGTTTGTAATACAAATGTTGACAGCTTCTTAACCAGAGCAGAACACCAGTTCATTTGGTGTATACATACTGTCATTTTCAATACTGCTGTGCCATTTGTTCACTGTGAATTGTAAAAGATTTTTCATCTACTGGTTTTAAAATCTGTTGGATAAATTGGGTTGTAAAAGGTGAAGTCATAAACTGATGGCAACCTTTCTTTCTTTTCCCCTTAATTATACTATCTTTCCTGCCAGTGTCCAAATGCTGAGAATGGAAAGATTATTGAAAATTGTCATGTTATCTTGCAGCAAATCATTATTATAGCTGTCACTTAGCAGGAAATGCTATCATTAGACTTGCAAAATATATTTAATAATCACACACTGCTTTCTGACAGTGATAACTTTCTGATAGTTTTCCTTCTGGACTGAAAATTTCCATTTTGCTTCCTGGCCAAAGCTGATTTCTTCAAAGGAATTTAAATTAAGTGCCTTCAGTAATTGTGGAGTTTTCCAAGTGTGAGGAAATTGCATGTCTCTGTATACATATATTTAAAAAAACATATAACAAGTAGTAAAAACAGAGTAAATCAAAAATCGCAGAGATCTTAATTCTGCAATGCTTCATGTAAACATTTCTTCTAAGAATGTTTTTATGTTAACAAAATAAACACTGAATGAAAATGTCATATATGTATTGGGAAATCTGTTAAGGCTTAGCACTGAAATGTTACCTTTAAACTGCCCGCTTGGATTTAATCAGTTTCATGGTTGTCATTAAGCTAGTATATCTGATAATTGAAGGATTCTTGTGAGAGGAGAGAAGCACAGTCTTGTAGCACAGCAGTAGCTATTGCTGTATTCATCCTTCTTTCACTCTTCTCATATACACTCTCATGTCATTATACATTGGAATGGGCTGCCCAGGGAGGTGGTGGAGTCACCATCTCTGGATGTGTTTAAGAAAAGACTGGACATGGAACTTAGTGCCATGGTCTAGTTGACATGGTGGTGTCAGGGCAATGGTTGGACTTGATGATCCCAGAGGTCTCTTCCAACCTGACTGATTCTGTGATTCCGTGATTCTGTCTGGTATGTGGCTAGAAAAACTGAGCAAACTGGAATTTGAGAAACTAGAATATGAACAAGAATTAGTTTAGCATGGCCATTCAGATGGCTGAACTTGTGCCTTGTGGATGAATAAGGAGCCTTAGGAAAGGCAAGGTACAAAGGTAGCCAAACATCTCATTTGCAATAGAATGTGTGAAACCCTAATTTAAAAGTTTTCACAGATGTAATTGGTAGTGAAAAAAATATACTCCAACTCCTTTTGTTATTTAATCTTTTTTCAGGAGGTTGGGAGTGAGGAGGAAATGCCATAATGTGCTGCACGAGTTTGCCTGGAAAGCTCTGGGATTGTACCCACATTTTTAGGTTACTAAAATGCTGATCTGTACTGACCTAGCATTCATGAATATGATATCTTGGGCAAGTTCAGTTCACCTCTCTCTTGTTTGTGGCATACATCACTAAGCTTTTTCAATGGATTAGTATGTATCTGATTTACAGATATGACCTATCTTTTAATAGGGAAGCTTATCAATAGCATTAGTTGAGTCCTTCTGGTAATATTACATCACTGTGGATTTAATTTTGTTTGTTGGAAAAAAAAAAAACCCAGAAACTACGACAACTACCAAATTTGGCTTTTCAGCATTCTAGACTTGGGAGACTAAAACAAAACACCAACAAAGAAAACAAAAATCTGCTGTTCCCTTTGCTAAGGGAGTATTCTGACATTTTTTTCTCTACTTTCTTTTGTTCATGCTGCATGACTGTGTTTGTCAAATATCCTGAGGGTAATTCTCTTTGTACATCTGTTATTGCAGCCCAGAGTTTGTTTTCTAGCAGAATCTGAGTTAGCAAAATTATTATAAATATTGTTATTCAGGGATAGCTGGTTGCATAAAAGGAAAAGTTACAAAACAGGACCTCCTGCAGTAATTGTTTAATGTAGCTATGGATGAGAGTGCATAGCTTGACATAAACATTTTTTTCTTATATCTATATTTATTACCTCAGCTGAGATGTCAGGCAAGACCCTCAGAGTTTAAAGAGAATCTAAACATAAGCCTCCCTATACAAAGTTGGTAGGATGCTTATCTCATTGTTAAGTATATATTTGTTCATATTACATCTCAAAAACATGTTGTGATGGGGTGACTGAGAGTAATGGCACTAAATTAGGATAAGGAAAATTTAGGTTAAATAGCAGACTGATAATCTTCCTGACAGGGAGATCTCTGAAATCACTGAATACTGATGTCCCATGGGAGTAGATGGGAGCTACACTGCTTGATCCTTTTGAAAAGGGCTGATAAAGTACTAAATGTGTACCTTAGTGAATAGTTTTTCACTAGCAAGGGATGAATAAGGTGGCTGAACAGGTGTCTCTCTTTCCATCATTCTATAATTTTACCTGTGGTTTTGGTTCTTTTTACACAGACAGCAGTGTTTTCAATAACGTCTTTTTAAAAGGATATTTTTAATAGTATTTTGTATTGTTTGACATAAATTTTTCACATACTGAAAACAATTTTTTATGATAGTGGGGTGTTTTTGGAGGGGAAAGTGCTATTTAAATGCAGGAAATGCTACTTTCCTCAATGAGTTATCAAATAATGTTGGGTTAGTTCTTCAAACTACCTTATTAATATTCAGCACGAAACGGACTTTCATTCAAGAACAACCTGAATAGATAACTCCAAATGTCTACAGTATAATTTGTCATTTATGGCTTGCACAGAGATCGGAAACTGCCAGAACTCCTCCACGCTGGAAGGATGGTTAAAGAAGTTTGGGGTTTTTTTCATAGTATCTACTAGTAGGTTGAACAGCTTAGGCAACATGGCAATTACTGAAACTATCCATGCATTTCCTTTCTTACTGGAAAGCAAAATCTTAGTTTTCTAAACAGCTTTAATTTTTTTTTTTTCCATTATAAAAGGAAACCATATTTGACATGGAGGTGGGTTCTTTTTGGTTGATTGTTTTTTTGTTTTATTTTGTCCTACAGAGTTTAAATTATTCTGTATGATTTGCTAAAAAACACCATGTTATTTTTGGCTTCCACAACAAAAATCTGTTTCCAGGAACTCCAGTTTACACCGCCACAGATTTCTATAAAGTGTGAAAAATCCCTCCACTGCTGACTGAGATCAACATAGGGGAGCAGTCATGGTACCACGCCTGACAGCATTCAAGAAGCATTTGGACAGTGCCCTCAGACACATGGTGTGAATTCTGGGGTTGTCCTATGCTGGGACAGGAGTTGGACTCAATGATCCTTGCTGGTCCCTTCCAACTCAGGACATTCTATGATTCTGTGATAACTCCTACAGGTGTTCACTGTTGTCTTCTGCTGGATGCTACTCTCCAATCAGTAACAAGGGTCTGACAAGAGTTAGCAGTAAAATGACAAGTCCCTTGACGTTGCCTTTTTGGAGGGCATGATGAAAACTGACAAACATACTGATTGTCAGTGTTTACCTATGTTTCTAAGGTCCTGAGAGTATGGCTGCACCTGACAGTACGGAAAGAGACTCAGAATCATTGGAGCCTTTGTTCTATAACTGCCATGTTTTGTGGACAGATGGGAAAAGCAAAACTAAAAGGTTTCTCCCAAGACTGAAGGCTCCTTGGCCTGGCAGGAAACCAGGTAAGACTCTTTAAGATAATTACCAAAATTAACTTGTCTTCATGAAGCATTTCCATTTTGTTTGAGTGGTAAATCCTAAATCCTAACTTTTTGAGTGGTAAATCCTAACAGAAGCATACTTGGAACTGTGTCCAGTCTTTCCTCAGAGGAGACTCTTGACAGCTTTTAACCTAAGAACAAAGTGCAGGATGGAGAAATCATGAAGGAAAACCCAAATGCAAATGGTGCACATTTTCAGCTAGAATTGAAGCCCTCAATTTTACCTTCTTGGTTATGTCACAGGAAAACTCTGTGGGTTTGCTCCAGTTAAGAAGCAACGTATTAATTTGTTTAGAGATAAAAATATGTTGGGATGCCCAGGATTTGGTCTCTAACCGAATCCATAAGCATGCACCGAGGAAGAAGAAGAACAGGATAAGTATATATATTCCTCTGTATCTTCCCAGTTTCCAGCTATTTTCCTTTCAGGAACTGAGATGGATATGTTTTGTCTTGCAACACAGTACATAGGACTTTTTCTATTACTAGAAGAAAGCCATAAGCATTGTATTGACCTGATAATGCAGGGTCTCAGCACTGGTCTGAGCTTGCCTACACGTAAGCTAATTTCAACTTGTTTCAATAGTGTTTTAGCTTAAGCTATACAAATACCATATGTGGTATGAGGCCTGAAAACCTTGGCTAGTCTCTGCATAACAAACAATAGTACTTTCTATTAATAAAGATTGTAGAATGCTATGGCAAAACTTTCAGACTTTACCTGGGAACCAGTGAAAGGGAAGCAGACTGTGCTAAACATAAAAACAGGTCTAAGAGTGAGGAGAAAGTGACTCTTTCCCCCAGCACATTGCTCTTTGCAGCAAAGAACCGGGAGCATCACTGCAACCCTCCTCACTGCTACTCTGCACCAGGAAGCCTGTTGCTGTCAGCCTGAAGATCCACAGGGATGCTGGAAGGATGATCAAAATGCAAAAAGCAATGCGTAAATATTAGTAAGTTTTCTTGTGTAACAGTTTTAGGGGTATTATTAGTAATACAGCTTTTCTGCATTAATTCAATCAGTATGAACATTATTGTAACTGAATTAATAAAAACTTTTTGTTGTGTTTTGGTAATATTGTTATGTTTTAATTGAGCTATCAGTAAGTTCTTGGCTTCACACATATGGCATATTGTCTTTTACCATAGCAACATTCTGTCTTTAAGTTTGCACATTAGGTAACCATCACTAAATCATTTCAAAGCAGTTGCCTATTTTTCCTTCAAGCCCCAAATTTAGCAGCCACGACACCCTGAGACAAGAAGTGCCACAGTTCTGCTGCCGGTAAAACCAAATCCTTTAGCTTTGAAACTGTCTCCTGCTGGCATCTTCTGGCTTGCTATTAGTTGTGCTGGAAGAGAAAGTGCACAATAATTTGTTCACCATGCCACTTCTGGGTTTGTAGATCCTGTTTAAAGCATATCTTTTCCATGCTGACAATTCCTATCTCAACTGCTTATTCCCCATACATAAGCTGTTCCATGTATTTGATCAACTTTGTCTTTGAATCTGTTTGATATCAAACATATCTTTCTTGAGACAAAGGTAACAGAACACCACTTCACGTTCAAAATGCAAATTAATCATGGTATTGTGCAGTGTCATGATAATAAAGTTCTCCATTTATTTCTCTATTCCCTACCTATCAGTTTCTTGAAAACATCAACTTAATTCTGAGCAGCAGTTAGTAAAAGAAAGCATATCTTAGGAATCATCCATCATAAAACCCAAGAAGTCACATCTGAGTGATAGTATCAGCTGAGCAATAATATCAGTTGAGGTATTCCCTGAGCATGTTATTTATGTGTGGAAGAAGTTTTGTTTGTCACCTAACCACCTGCATATGCATTGCTCTATGATGAATCTCCTCTGTGATTTTAATTAGTCAGGGAGTACCATAAAATCCTTCTCCAATTCTCTAGAATTGTCCTTGACCTTACAACAAGAGATTAATCATAGAATCATAGAATGGTTTGGGTTGGAAGGGACCTTAAAGATCATCTAGTTACAACCACCCGGCCACAGGCAGGGACACCTTTCCACTAGACCAGGTTGCTCAAAGCCTCATCCAGCCTGGCATTGAACACTGCCAGGGAGGGGGCATCCGCACCTTCTCTGGGCAACCTGTTCCAGTGTCTCACCACCCTCACAGGAAAGAATTTCTTCCTAATATCTAATTTAAATCTACTCTCTTACAGTTTAAAACCATTCCCCCTCGTCCTATCACTACTTGCCCTTGTAAAAAGCCCCTCTCCCACTTTCCTGTAGGCTCCCTTCAGGTACTGGAAGGCTGCTATAAGATCTCCCCAGAGCCTTCTCTTCTCCAGGTTGAAGAGCCCCAGCTCTCTCAGCCTGTCTTCATAGGTGAGGTGCTTCAGCCCTCTGATCATCTTTGTGGCCCTCCTCTGGACTCGTTCCAACAGGTCCATGTCCTTCTTATGTTGGGGGCCCCAGAGCTGATCATCATGTCATCAGTAAAATGCTTTCACCCTGTTATATATTCTTTTCTAAGGTAGTTTATGAATACAGTGTAAGTCCCAGCACAAGATGCCTGTAGAGTTCCAGTTTTCCCTACTTTGTGAAAACTCATCATTTTCTATCTTAATCATGATTGTTTCATTTCCTTAAAAGCCTTTGGTGTTGCTATGTCAAAAGCCTTTCAGGAATTCAAGGAGACTGCAGAAACGTAATCACCCCTGTTCAACTGCTCAAGACCTATAAATTTCACCAGGCTCATAAAACAGGACTTCCATTTGTAAAAGTCATGTTGAACCTTTAATACAGATTATATTTAAGCCAGTATCTACTAATTCTTTTCTATCCTTAGAGTTTGTACTAATTTACACTGAACAACAGGATTACAGGGCTGCAGTTCCAGGAGAAATCCAGGAACAATTATTTAAACAAGTGGATTGTATTTCCAGCATTCAGTCACAAGTACTGAGGCAGGTTAAGAGAGAGGTTGTGTACACCACTGTTGCTTCAGTTATCCACCTCTCGGGTCTTGCAGACCTCTTGGATTAATACTGTTTGGCCTGAGCAATTTTTTACTGTCAGTTTTGTTTCACATCTTCTACAGATGTTTCAGTTTCAGACAGATCCTCTGCTTCTTCCACAAAGGAGGAGTCTGGTATGGGAAGATCCTGAAGTGAACAGTGATGCAAAGAATTCATTTAGTTCATCTTAATGCTGCTTTTATGCACTGATAAAAGATTCCCTGGCAGGTTTTCTGCTCTGGGTGTGTTTGAAAACAGATTTATTATTAGTTTTGAATCATTTTGATGTTTGATCCTCAGACTCACTTTTGGCCTGTCTTTCTGCTTTTGCTTTCCATATTCAGGAATTTATGATTGTCTCTCTTGCCTGCATCTAGAAACAGAATTAATTCTTTAGAGAACCTCTTCTTGCTTCTAACAACATCTTTACACTTACTGTTTAGTCATGCTGGCTACATTTCACCTCTTCTCTAGCCTTTTTAATAGGTGGTGTGCCCAGTGAGTAGTACTACTTACAGCGTGATATTTAAATAACTAATATTCCTCAAGGAACATTGTCTATTAGACTCTGATTCAGTAATACTGGTGCACAAGTTTCGACACTACAAGAGTGGCCCCACTTACTTACTTAAAATTATTTACGTTAAAGCTATCCTCATGCTTAACTGGTATTTTTGAACTGCAGCAAGAATGAAGATTTTTTCAACATCTTTTATAAACATGGAGTAGTAATCAGATTTTTTGGTTAGTTTTTCATAATATGGTAAAAAGGATGTCATAACTGTAACCTCTATACATTGTTTGCTTGTGTATTTTAGAAATTTTTGCCCATAAATAAATGTTCGTTCATTACATTAGATCTTTGTCATTATGAAGTTCAAAGAAAGTTGAACTTCATAAGCTTTCTTATTTAACAGAAAATGTATCAAAACTCATTTCAAGCAAAAGTTAACTTCTGCTCAACAGCTGTTTTTGTGGAGGTTTTCTGCAATAGAAAAGCATGGAAATGCTACTAGAATTGTCTTTGCAATTTTACATTTAATAATATTAAATGAACTATGAAAATTTATACAAAACATTACTTTATTTGAAATGAAAAAGAACTGCTGAGACTATGTGCCTGGCTTCTCATTCTCTACCTATAGAGGAGCACCAGCCATTTAGTTAAAGTGTTAAATGACAGATGTCCTGAAGCACAAAAAATCCGGTAAATTATCCAGAGGTCATGCTTAGAAAAGCTTTTTTGGTTTCTGTTGTGTAATTATAATAAAGAAATAAGTGCATACCTTCTCTTACTCTCCTGCTTGAAGGATAATAGAGTGAGGTGGAAATATACACAGAACTGTATATAAACCCCATAACACTTTTCTAAGAACTCTTTCTAGTCTCCTAACACTGTGGAGATTTACTGACTTTCACAGATGTAAGTGAAATTTTACAAATTAGATTGGCTGCACTCCAAGCATGATATGCCACATTTTCTCACTGTTAGGATACGCAGCTACAAATGAGTTCAGGTTATAGAAAACTTTGTATTGTTCTTTACTAATTATAATAATAAAGCCAATTTATGGGACCACTGTTGTCAACAATCAGATATAGATTCATTTCTTAGTGCATCACAGCTTCTTTTTTAATAAAACACTCCTTTCAAAGATCATGTAGAAATCCCTCAGTGCTCTTTTTTAACTGATTGTCTTGGTGTCACCTTTAAACAAGTCTCTATAGGTGGATACAAGATAGCAAAAATAATGAAAATCACTTCAGAAAAAAAAGTTCAGTTTCAGTAAAATTTGTTCATTATAAAGAATCCAGATAGATCTAGTCGGTTAGATTTTGAAAACTGATCAGTGATATCGTCCTTTAAAATTATTGTTGCTTCTGAATTTACAACTGGGTCATTTTTTGTTTTGGAATGTTTTCAAACTCTCAAGCAGTTCTTTTGTCCTGCTTAGCAATAAGTATTTCTATCAACCTAAGCTGGCTAAGTCAGTTTAGGCACAAATGTATCATTAGGTGGCCTAAAATATGTTTATAATCATCTGTTGAGATAACAATAAACTGTCATCATAAATTACAGTAAAATTCTCAGCATCTTAGATTGCACAGATTAAATATCCACAAACCTTCCATCTGATATCAGGGTTGCTAGCTTATCAGTCAAAAGGTTCTGCTTCACACATTCTGTCTTAAAAGATGTTTATCAAAGTTCTGAATAATTGAAAATGTCTGACTAGATTGTCTGACCAGTAAAATCCATGTCTGGAAAACAGTCTAGGCAATTCCTGTTTAAAACCTGTACTGTGTAGGTCTGGTCACTTGAATTACAATTTTGACTACTCCTTATTTCATCTCTTGTTTTTCTATTCTGTGCAGTTTCACATAAATGTCTCTACTATTTCTGCTCTCCAGCTGTCAGGTTCTATGGTAGATGTGATAGCCTTGCCTGTTCATTTTGGAAAATCTGTTTTGAGGTAGCAATGGCATTTAACATGTCTTTCTGCAGTAATATGCATGTACTCCTGTATTCACAAAAAACTACTGTGAGGTATTTTCTCTCAAGGTTGTGAAAATTTATTTTCCAAGAAGAACAGAGGAATAGATTATTGATTTCCATTTTCTGTGCATGTGCATGGATGTATATGGATATGTGTGAGTGTATATATATAAGAATCTACAACTTATATGTCATCTTTAATGGATTTATGTCTTAGATTCTGTCAAAAAAAACATTTGTCTCTTCTCTGTAGTGAAATGTCTGACTTTAATGAATTTCTCATTTAGGCTAAGGGACAAGCTACAAAATCTAAATCATAGGAAGAGACGAATGCTTTCTTTTTCCAATGTTCTTATTACAAACACAGAGAACAAAAAGCAGGATAGGAAGAGCCTATCTTCTTGTGTCATTAGTATCCAGCTGCTCCTGTTAGAGCCAAAGCTCCTTCTATTTGACTCTGAGTAGCTTTGTCTAAGAGTATACACGCTCAAACTGTGTCCTCTTTTGTTACTGGTATCCTAGGTTTTAAATGAAAGAAGGGTAAAGAATCTAAAATTTATTTTTGGAAGTATTCTAGACAGGTAATGGAGTTGGTAGTACTCATGAAAACTGAGTCAATTCTATCACATGCTTTTACCAACACTGAGAAGCTATACATTGCTGCTGAATTGTAGATCGTTAATGTGAATGCTACCTTTATCGAGATATAAATTTATTTCCAAAATTTAAAACAAAGTTATTTACATGTAGCTTACAGGTATCATATATTAATAATTTTTAATGAGTTTATAAATCGAGCATTAAAACAATTGTTCTCCAAAAGATATCAGAGCAAAATTAACAAGTAAACAAAAGCCATTCAATCTATCACACCACCATCTTCTTTTAAAAAGAAGTCTATGGCTTTACTAGAGATGGACTTTCCAACTAGTATTTTTCATGCAGTTTTATCACAGCTGGATATATTTTCACACATTGTAATGTGTGGAGGATGACTAGTTCTAAATCAATCTGGGAAATATACTACAACACCAGGTGAGAAAACATATGCCTTAATTTTGCAATGAGTAAGCTCAATTCTTCTGAAAAGTTCTGTAAAAGCCCAGTGTAGAAGACTGCAAATGTTGTTTTGTGAAGAAACCTACCTCGACATCTTGTCTGCAGTGATGATCAATAGCAAATACTATCCACAGGAACACAACGTCTAAGATATCTGACAGTTATCTCAGTCTTTTCATCATTCCACAACAGCTATAAAATTTAAATGTGCAAGTACACATTTTTTTTAATTTTATTAGAATTTCTTCTGTCTTCAGCACCACCAGTGTCTTTTGGTGTATTCCTTCTCTACTCTGTATTCCTTTTTTTCCAGTATTGACTGGGGGGGAGTAGGGGGTGGGGAAGTGTGCTTTGGTATTTTCTAATGTGTAACTCAAATGTAATAATTGTTCTATCAACTGTGATTTCTTCATATAAATTCTTCTTGTTCAGATAATGAAACTTTAGTTAATCAAAAACATCAAACAAATAATAACAACTATTAGAAATGAATAAAATCTTTTTTTACTATGAAAACTCTTTGCTATAGCACTCACTCTCAGCATTATTTTCTGGAGTGATTCACTCTTGGTCTTCTGGGGAACGATGTGTTCTTGCCAAAATGCTCTCATTTTGACCATGGGCTTAAGGGATATAAGAGGCATGCCACAGTCATTTAGATATGTCTTTAGGATGTAGGGAGCAGTTTCTTTCCTTGGCGAACATGAGGATTTCAGGTTTTATGTAGTCCATTGTAGCTGTCCCAGAAAGTAATGATTTCATACAGACTGATTCTCCTAAGGAGCTGATCACTTTTCAGTCCATCATCGCTAGTTATTTCCCTCTCTTCAGTTTCTGCTAGAACTTCATTTTTGCTGAGGAAGTACAAAAAGAGAAAGAAGAGAATAAAGTAGTTTTAAAGAAATATCTAAATGCACGTCTCTTCATATTTTCTTTTGATCTGGGCCCATTTGTCTCTGGCAGGCTTTAGCTTTTACAATCAGTAGTCAGGAAGGTTAACCAAAAGTGATTTTCTTTCTTGTAGTACCAAGGGTTGCTTCAATGGGGGAACACCTTGGTTTGACCTTTTGTTTCATATGTTATACTTATTTGAAGCTTTGCTCTAATTACAGCATTTTTCCCCTTTCAAATGTGATCTCAGGTAATAGTATCTCTGTAAGTTCTTGGCTCTCAAGGCATTTGACAGCTAAGTTCCTAATAAATCCAGGCTGGAAAATAGGAAAAATACCCCTCCTGATTTTTAATATGAGAATAACATTCTTTAATCAAGTTAGTTCAGCACAAATTAAATTATAATGCCAACAGGTTATGATTATGTTATCCTAACGGAAGATAATATTGAGTCTTTACAGTACTCCATACATAACATGTATCTTTCTTTCAGTTCTTTTTTCTCAACTGAGTGAGCATGTAAACTTTATCTCAGACCTGCCATGCCATTCTCAGAAATCAGATATTTCTCATTCTCAAAAGTATTTGAAAGAAAAAAAGTAAAACATTTGGAATCTCCATCTTTGTATATATTCAAAACTTAGAATCATAGAATCATAGAATCATTTTGGTTGGAAAAGACCTTTAAGATCATCAAGTCCAACCATTAACCTAACACTACCAAGTACACCACTAAACCATGTCCCTAAGCATCACATCTACATGTCTTTTAAATACCTCCAGGGATGGTGACTCTACCACTTCCCTGGGCAGCCTGTTCCAATGCTTGACAACTTTTTTGGTGAAGTTTTTCCTGATATCCAGTCTAAACCTCCCCTGGCACAACATGAGGTCATTTCCTCTCATCCAATCACTTGTTACCAGGCAGAAGAGACCAACACCTGCCTTGCTACAACCTCCTTTCAGGTAGTTGTAGAGAGTGATAAGGTCTCCCCTCAGCCTCCTTTCCTCCAGACTAAACAATCCCAGTTCCCTCAGCATCTCCTCATAAGACTTGTGCTCTAGACCCCTCATCAGCTTTCTTGACCTTCTCTGAACTCGCTCCAGCACCTCAATGTCTTTCTTGTAGTGAGGGGCCCAAAACTGAGCACAGTATTCAAGGTGTGGCCTCACCAGTGCCAAATACAAAGGGACGATCACTAGCCTCATCCTGTGCAGCTCTGAGCAACCTGCTCTAGCTGATCCTGCTCTGAGCAGGGGGGTTGGACTGGATGATTTTCAGAGGTGCCTTCCCACCTCAGACATTCTGTAAGGCTGTGATATAGTTAAGCTCTAAAAAGCTATTGCATTGCTAAGATGGACTTGTATGGATATAATATATGTGTGTGTGTTTGTGTGTGTACATATATGTGTGTGTGTGTGTGTATTTATATGAATTATCTTCCAGCTACTAAAGAAGAGAATTCTATAAATACCTAAGATGCAGCTGTAAAGCTGAACTCCATTCAGTAGATTATTATAAATTGCAGTATTTGACATTTACTTCTGTTTAAAAAGATCTGAATTAGGAAAGGAAAATAAGGTAATTGTTTTTAATAGATTTTATTACTCAAATCTTTTAATTCAGCTATGGTGAATATAAGCGACCATACCACAAGGAAAATAAAATTTAGCACAGTCAAAATGTCCTTTCAAATTACCAAGTTACCAACCTTGGAATTATTTTTTCTTCTAAGGCTCTTGCTAGCTTACACTGCAGCTCCTTCCAGCGGTTATGCACACATCAGAATAGGAATGGAGAGTGCCAAAGCTCTTCTAGAATTGACCACAAGCAAATCATGATCGTTCTCCCTACTCTTGGTACAGATCCTGCTCTGCATTTTCATACTTGGGATTTTATCTTAAATCTTCAGTGCTGCTCAAGTGTTACAAGTGGAGAGGGTATTTTTAAGGAAATCACTAGTAGAGGTTGTACACTGCACACTGCAATTGATTCAAGTCCCACCACCAAGACAGGGAGGTTTTTTCTCCATGATGGGATGGGGTTGAGGAGACAGAAGGTTGAATAACCTTTTTCCAATACTGTCTAGTGCCCTAAGTTTTAGAAGAACAAACTAGTCCCTGGGTTTCCTGTCTCAGCTGCACCTGTTCAGAACCTGCATAAGCTCTGAATAATGCTCTTGCTCTTTGGGGGAAACTGGACAGAAAAAAATCCTACAGAGAAGGAAAGGTTTGCCCTATCCTGAACTCCTCAACAAGCTGTGTGGGTTGTGTATAAACAGAGCTCAGTTACTGACAAATCTTCACTAAGAGTTAAAGAATATGTACATTTTAAAAACAGCTTCTTAGGGTTTGTTATTGCAGTCACTAGTATCCTCACTTCTGTGACTTAATGAGATCAGCAGTATCTCTGTAAGGCTGTGATGATTTCTTCACAAGTTAAATCTTTGGTCGTTGTTTCTGTGCTTAATACATTGGAGGTACTGGTCTCCTGTATCCTTTGCCCACTGTTTTTCTGTTATTTATAGACTTTGGTGTAGGGTAATGTGGACTGTAATTAATAGAGATATACTAATCTATATCACTTTTAGATGGGTTTTAGTTTTATTTTATTTTCTCAAAACCTTTATTTTCCTCAGTTTTAAAATCCAGTATCTCTTATACTCATCTCTCATAAACTCTTTTACTCTCTCTTAACAATGAATGTGTCAGAAAGACACTGTGGAAGATTTTCAAAATTGTGCAACTCAAAATATTTCAATAGTGAAGCATGCTTTCTCTAAGGAATGATAAACTTTAAGTGAGGTAATTGGTTTTGGATGGCTCTTTTGGACAGTTTTTTAAAAATCTTTTCAAGTTTCAGATGGCTTCTGAATTTATAGTACCAGGAAGTCTCATAACAGGTCTTCAGAATATGGCCATGGTTCTGCAGTACAAATATGCAAGGTGTTAATCTCCAAAGCAGTTTCTGAGCTCCCAAATGAAATATTGCTGAAGGGTGGAACAAATTTATAAATTTAATAATAATTTATACATTTCTTGGTCACTTTTTTTTTTTTTGGACTCTCATCCAGACTTCACAAAGACTACACAATCCCTATGAATCTTCCTGGTCCTGCCCGTTTAGTGAACATACATAATCAACGACATGTCATTCACCAAAATTTACAAGGGATTTTTTTTTCCTTGCATTTGAATTAATTCTGCAGTCCTACAACTTGTCTCATTTATAAGGTAATGTTACATGATAAAAAATGTAAGTCTACAATGTACTCTGTCACATGTGGGAAAAGCCTGCAAGGAGCCTTGCCATGATGCCACAGAGATTATCTGCATCTCAGAGACTGGGGTGTTTGGAGAAAAATGTCACCAGGGTCTGCTGGTTCTTATTTAATCAAATCACCAGACTGTAACACTTGTAATGTATTTATATTTAAATACTTTTAACAACTTTAAGACTCTCATAAATTAAATATTAATAAATACTCCACACTTGTAGTGATTTAATGAACTTTCAAAATAGCAGTTCTTTCTTTATACCTCACAAGAAATTAACATCTTAGCTGTAATCTCAAATTTTGTGAAGTTTTCTTGGAAAGACTGAAAAATAATATTTTTCATCGATAACTTTTTTAATTAATAAACAGTGCAGAAACTGTAATGTGGATTTTTTAGAGCAGCTTACCTTAGAAGCCAAAGTGTTACATAAATAAATGGGGTGTTTCATTTCAACCTTAAAGAAATTACATGTTATACGGCTGTATTTTTAATGTGATATTCCAATTTGTTTAACAAATTATCATTTTCAGTCCTTTTAAGGAAAAATGACTTAATTATCAACAAAGAGCAAATACTGAGATGCTGACTGATGCCAAATTTTATTGAAATACATTTTAATCAATAATGAGAGAAATAGAACAATTAAACCCCTTCTATAATCAGTGCCATTAAGTACATAATATTGTCATACTTTTGTCATATTGTGCTTTCAAACATTTAGTTAACCATCTGGAGAAAGGATAAAATGTGCAGCCTATTGTGCATTTTGTATTAATTCACATTTTGCTAATGACCCATAGCTCACTAATTTATCATGGTAGACCTTGGAGCTTTAGTTATATGACTGAAAAACTATTGAGAGTCATGAGGAGTGTTGTAGATGGTTCTTCTTTATGAAAATAAAAATTTAAAAAGCCATAGAAATCAAGATCTGTAATGATTTTTATGAAATGGCTGTAAGACTAATAGTTTTTGTGCATATTAGTAACATTCAGATGCTGAAGAATACTTCATTGAGAGTATGAAGTAGCTGAAATACCACATTTATAACAAAACTAAAGAGATGAAAATAGAAACACCTTGGAAACTAACTGAAATACAGCAAAGGGAAAATATGTGGCCTTGAAACAAGAAACAAAATCTCTTGATTTCCATTTGAAATTCAGGATTTTGGAAAACATCTTTTCATATTTCAGTGTTAGAGATGGGAAATGGGAAAACATGTTAACAGCTTTAATTTCTCTTACGAAAGAAGAATGCAGATATATTTTTAGTGCCTGTTAACACCAAGTTCCTTTCTTAGTTTTTCATATCCTCATAAGGGGAACTATTATTTTCTGTCCAGTTTGTAATCAGGCAATGTATTCCAAAGTCTACTTTACATGAAAAACATCTGTACTAAATCCTGTTCACCCTGCAAGTCAAGCAAAGAAGGCATCCAGGTGGTGGTGGTACTACTTCTGGTTCCCCCTTTATTATCAGTGGGAAAGAATACCACCTCCTGAAGATCCTAAAGCATAGTAAGGGCTCAGTTTTAGCATTAAGACTTAATCCCTGTGCTGTTAACCTTGACAACACTGGTGATAGACACCTTATATGCAGCCAGCAGGCAGCCCGGCACTGCCAGTCATCCCCTAATATCGCTGATTGATGACATGGAAGTGGTACTCCCACAGTCTCTGGACAACCTGTGCCAGGGCTCAATCACTCTCACAGTAAAAAAGTGTTTCTTGACACTCAGATGGACCCTCCTGTGTTTCAGTTTGTGCCCATTGCCTCTCATCCTGTCACTGGGCACCACTTAGAAGAGCCTGACTCCGTCCTCTTTGCAACCTTCCCTAAGGTTTTTATATTCATTAATAAGATCCTCCCTGAGCCTTCTCTTCTCCAGTCTGAACAGTCTCAGCTCTCTCAGCCTTTCCTCATAGGAGACATACTCCAGACCCTTAATCATTTTCAAGGTCCTTTGCTGGACTCTACCTACAAGCTTCTTATTGCTTGTACTGGGGACCCCAGAAATGGCACAGTACTCCAAGTGTGGCCTCACCAGTGCTGAGTAGAGGGGAAGGATCACCTCCCTCGACTTGCTGGCAATGCTTTGTCTAATGCAGCCCAGGATAACACTAGATTTTTTTTTTTGCAAGGGCACATTGCTGGCTCATGTTCATCTTAGTGTCCACCAGCGCCCCCATAGTGCCTTTTCTGCAAAGCATCACCTGAGAAGCTCCCAGCATGCACTGGTGCATGGGGTTGTTCCTCCCCAGGTGCAGAACTTTGAACCTCCCTTAGCTGAACTGCAAGAGGTTCCTGTTGGCAGACTTCTCCAGTCTGTCAAGGTCCCTCTGGATGGCAGCATGAACCTCTGGCATATCGGCCACTCCTCCCAGTTTTGTGTCCTCAGAAAACTTGCTGAAGGTACACTCTGAGTCATCATCCAGATTGCTAAGGAAGGTGTTGAACAGGATTGGACTCAGTACCAAACCCTGTGGTATACTGCTGGTTACTGCTCTTTAACTAGACTTTATGCCACTGATCACCACCCTCTGGGCCCATCCATTCAGTCAGGTTCCAATCCACCTCACTGTCTGCTCATCCGGTTCATACTTCATCAGCTCCTCTGTGAGGATCTTATGGGAGTATGTGTCAAAAGTCTTACCGAAGTCAAGGTAGGTAATATTCACTGCTCTTCCCTCATCCAACAAGACAGTCATTTCACCATAGAAGGTGATCGGGTTGATTAAGCACAACCTCCCCTTTGTGAATCCATGCTGACTACTCTAAATCACCTTCTTTTCCTTCATGTGTCTGGCATTGGTCTCCAGGATTAGTTGTTCCATCACATTCCCAGGGATTAAAGTGAGGCTGGGAACGATGGTCCTACCTGGACCCTCTGGCAGAAAGTACCAGGGGAGACTTGAGGTCGATCCCTAGGATTTTGGAGTCGAGGATACAAAGGCTCCGAGGCTAACTATACTCCAACTGAAAAAGAAATACTAGCAGCATACGAAGGAAATAGAGCTGCTTCAGAAGTAATTGGTATGGAAGCACAGCTCCTCCTGGTGCACCGATTACCAGTACTGGGCTGGATGTTCAAGGGTAAGGTTCCTACTACTTATCATGCAACTGATGCTACATGGAGTAAATAGATTGCATTAATTACTCAGCAGGCTCGAACAGGAAACCCTAATCGCCCAGGAATCTTAGAAGTGATCATGGTCTGGCCAGAAGGCAAAGACTTCAGAATGCCACCAGAAGAGAAGGTGACACATGCTGAAGAAGCCCCACTGTATAATGAACTACCAGAGGATGACAAGTGGTATGCCCTGTTCACCGATGGATCCTGCTGTCTTGTAGCAAAACATCGGAAGTGGAAACCTGCCATATGGAGTCCAGTACGACGAGTAACAGAAGCCACAGAAGGACAAGGTGAATCAAGTTAATTTGCAGAGGTAAAAGCCATCCAGCTGGCTTTAAACATTGCTGAATGAGAAAAGTGGCCAATGCTGTATCTCTGTACTGACATAGATGGTAGCAAATGCCTTGTCGGGGTGGTTAAAGCAGTGGAAGAGGAGCAACTGGCAGCACAGAGGTAAACCTGTTTGGGCTGCTGAATTGTAGCAAGATATTGCTGCCCGGCTAGAGAAACTAGTCGTAAAGGTATGTCATGTGGATGTTCACGTACCTAAAAATCAGGTTACTGAAGAACATCTCAACAACCAACAAGTGGACGAGGCTGCTAAAGTGTTCCAAATAGATTTGGACTGGGAACATAAAGGTGAATATTTTTAGCTCGGTGGGCCCATGACGCTTCAGGTCATCAAGATGCAACATATAGATGGGCTCGTGATCAAGGGGTGGACTTAAACATGGACATTATTGCACAGGTTATCCACGACTGTGAAACATGTGCTGCAATTAAACAAGCTAAACAGTTAAAACCTTTGTGGTATGGGGGATGGTGGTTGAAATATAAATATGGGGAGGCGGGCAAATTGACTGTATCACACTCCCTCCAACCCACCAGAGTAAAATGTGCTTGCCATGGTGAAGGTAACCACTGTATGGTTGGAAACATATTCTGTGCCCCATGCCACTGCCCAGAACACTATTCTAGGCCTTGAAAAGCAGATCTTGTGATGACACAGCACACCAGAAAGAACTGAGCTGGACAATGGAACTCATTTCAAAAACAGTCTCATAGACAACTGAGACAAAGAGCAAGGCATCGAGTGAGTATATCATATCCCCTATCATGCACCAGCTTCTGGTAAAACTGAACGATACAATGGGCTGTTAAAAACTACCCTGAAAGCAATGGGTGGTGGAATCTTTAAAAACTGGGATAAGCATTTGGCACAAGCTACCTGGTTAGTTAACACCAGGGGATCTATCAGTCGAGGTGGCCCTGCTCTTCAGAAGTTTTACATACAGTAGAAGGGGATAAAGTCCACGTGGTGCATGAAAGGAATTCGTTGGGGAAAACTGTCTGGGTTCTTCCTGCTATGGGCAAAGGCAAACCCATTCATGGGATTGCTTTTGCTCAAGGGCCTGGATGTACTTGGTGGGTGATGTTGAAGGATGGTGAAGTCCGATGTGTACCCCAAGGTGATCGAATTCTGTGTGAGAATACTCAGTTCTGACCTGTATGCTGTTAATTGCTACATAATACTAACAGGGGTCAATAAGTGTCTTTCAGGTTAATGCACTGATGATGAAAACCGGAGCTGGCTTCGTCAAGTAGCATCCAGTAACCTCCTCGAGACTGACATCTTTAACCTGCAACCCGTGGGCATGAATTACAACAAATACCATGTCTGCTGCCCTGAGAGACTGCCAGATGGAAACCCACAATCATGAACTAAATGAACTTATGGCTTTCCTAGCTGTATCTTTGCACACTCAGACAGTGTCTCTGTATTCTTCCTGGGCTATCTATCCCTGCTTCCACCTTCTGTATACTTCTTTTTTATGTTTCAGTTTTGCCACGAGCTTCTTGTTCAGCCATGCAGGCCTCCTGGCACTTTTGCCTGACTTCCTGCTTATTGGGATGGACTGTTCTTGAGGTTGGAGTAATGAATCTTTGAATATCAACTAGTTTTCTTGGACCCCTCTTCCCTTTAGGGCCCAAGTGTTCCTGGGCACTGGAACTTCCATTATCTCTATTGTTAAATTGAGAGAATGCTCTCTGTTGTTCTTTTGTCTCTCCTAAAAACTCATTCCCATGATTTGGGAATAGTGTCAGGGAGTATTCCCAATACACAGAATGGAAATGACTGTCATATTTTCGAGGTTAACAGATTATGGATACGTGTTTTTTCATGACAGGTGATGTCCACATCAAAGTTCTGTCCAAGGCACATTTCCTAGGCTAAGCATAACAAATCAGAACTGCAAGTCAGAAGCTAACATCCAGCTTCTAATATAATCACAAGTAAACTAATGAACCACAGAGGAAAGAGATGGAGAGATATGGGAAAACTACGTCTGTAGTCATGCTGACAAATTGTTAGTCTCCTTCAGTTTGTCCCAGATGTTGTCATATTTCTTAAAAGCCTCTGAAAAGAACTACTTAACTTTATAGTAAAGACCAAACTTCAAGCTCAGCCAGTGCATATCTTCTGACATATTTATTAGCACTGTGCTTTTGATCTTTTGTTCCATCCACAGGTGAAGTTCAGTCAATTCATATTGGGAGTGACTGCAAATCCTGTAAGTGGCTATCTGAGTGCTCTCAACTGCCTAGATTCTGCAATGGGACAGAAGATGGTGCATATTTCTGTGTTGGTCCCACTCTGACAAAGGCTGTCATCACCCTTCATGTATGTGGACAGCAGCTCTCCACTGAGCTCCTAAATGGAAAGGATGTCAGGTAACTGATGCACTTAATAGTCCATATAGATTCAATTTCTGTATACTTTCTGTGACATTATAGTTACTTTTTTTAAAAAAAATCATATTTTTTCTCTGACATTCATCATAGCATTAAAAATTTTCATTTAATACTATGCCACTACCTATCCTTGTGTGAAAATTTAAGGAAGCTTGGCCTTAGGTAACATATTCTATAGTGATCTGTTTCTGCATTGAAAACCACTTACTTGTGACATCCAGAGAACAGGGAAGGACCTATGGATATTCTTGAGTGGATCATGACTTACCTTCCACCCCTGTAAGAGAAAAGGTTGATACAGCAGTGTCTACCATGCTGAAATGTAATTTATTTGTACATTTTATATCTTTAAATGCAAATACATTTCCACTCACCACTGTAGCAAGTAATTAGAGCAATAGAAAAACTGTACTGTCTTGTAACAAAGCTGTGGTACTTAATTAAACAGATTACTGTGGTTTTAACATACATTCTAGTGAAATAACACAGAGCACAGCAATTATTGAAAGCTACATGTGATTTATAAGGTGTTCAGCCAGGAGATTTAGGAGTGCTCACACCTAGAACAAGCTTTCTGTATACTGCAATCCAATTTTTTACATCATACTTTTATTCTTGATGATTATCAGACTACATGGGCTAATTAATCCTTTATTACTCTGCAGGGTTAATATCTTCTCAGTCACACTGAAAGTATCAAAAGTCACACACCCACAAGACAAAATATAAAACATAAGTTAGTGTTCAACATTGAAAGTAAACAGATTGTCTCCCATCAGCACACAAAAAGAGAACAATAAATATTAATTTATACTTATATTTGTACAGAGTAATAAACTGGAAATTGTGATAAGCAGTAAATATTATTCACAGAAACATCTTTAAACATACTATTCATATCTTATTTTTTATTTCCAAGCATTTCCTAAAAAGTACTCAATTAATAGAGTCAAGTATCTAATTCTTAATGACTACACAAGTCACTCATTTACATTTGCATCAAATATAAAAAATAATCATCGTATCTCCTTTACACGTTCACATTTAACAGGTATCTTTATAATCTGTTCACCATTGCAGAATGTCAGCTTCCTGAGTAAAAGAAGGCTATGTCATAATTCGTCTACTCAAACAGTAAAGGTCTTAATCAGGTGCTTTATTTTTCTTGTTTGTATTTCTGCAAAACGGATGAAGGTTTTCACTATACTGGGGAACACAACTGAATTCAAAGGAGTAGAATTCATTTAATCCAGCAATAAATTTGGTGCAAAACTGATTTTACTAAAGTCCTAAGTGATACTAAGGACTTTCAATTCCCGTTAAATTCAGTTTATTAAAATCCCTTAAGATTGGGCTTTTCCTACTCTCCCTTCATCATCTGTTAGCACAGACCTGTTTTTAAAGCTATACCTGGCTTGTACAGTGTGAAACCCACCTAGATGTGTTTTCCATAAGTACAGAAGTTGCAAAACCAACATTAACAAAGGCAATATCTTACAAGTACACAATCTATGAGCAGAAAAAAGATCTGATATGCCTGGGATACAGGGGTAGAACTTTCAACTTAAATTATTATCCATCTCCAGCTCTCATTAGCTGTACATTTTATAGCATGTTATTGCACAGGAGCAATTCCAGGGTAACTGTTGTTACCGGAGTGTGTTACGATATATCAACACTATTTGATTATATCACAGGACTGCAATGTGCTGGAAGTCTAGTTTTTCATTTATTCTCACACTAGTTGCCTAATTTGTGGGAAGACCTCTGTGTGAATTCTGCCCCTGATCAGTTGAGATCAGAATAAACATTCCCACTGTCACATCTTCATTACCGTATTAGCATGGCCATGCATGAGTCTAAACTAATTTTAATGAGCTCCTTAAAATGGCAGGCATTTATTCATGTTTCTGCAGCTTTCAGGTCAACCTACTAATTTGAAGTTACCTGAGATTATTTTAACAAACTCAGGTGGGGCCAACTCTTTTTGCAACTTTTAGGACCAAGCCACCATTATTCATGCTTTCGAGACTTATCACTGTGAAGTGCAATTAAGCTCTGAAAGGATAGCTTTTCCAAATATCTGATCTGGTAACAGACATTTGTATCAGTATAAACTATAAGTGAACACCCTTTCATATCGTATAATTCTGATCTTCCCCTTTCTTATGTATGTTTTCCCTAAAAAAGAACTCACTAAATTTTTATATTAGTAGTGGTACACTGAAACAGATATATCAGCTGTCCTTTCAAGCAATGATTGCAACCAGCTGGAAAAATTTACATTGACTTCAAACAAAGTAGGCAAATCTTCAAATCTGGAACAGGTTAAACACAAATGATGGGTCTACCTTGTGGTGTTTGTTTGGTTTTCATATTTAAATTGCCTGTGTTACCACCAAGTCTTCACACTGGTTCTGCCTGCCAATCTTTTCTCTCTCTTTTTTTCCTTTTTTTTTTAAAAAAAGGGGAAAAGAGAGTGTCGATTTCTTTATTTCACTCTGATCCCATGAGATATGAGTGAGTTTTCAGTTATTAGATTCCTCTACAAATGTATCCAGTAACTTTTCCTTAAATCTCACTCTTCTGTCTTAATATGTAGATCCTGACCATTCAGTGAGCTAACTGTGCGCTGAATATCTTCACATAAGAAACCCTATGAGCCTCACATATTTTCATGAATTCATGAAAATTCCTTCCTGGCAGGGAAGAAGACCAGCCTGTCTGAGCAGAGAGCTTTGGCTGGAACTCAGGAAAAAAAGGAGAGTTTATGGCCTTTGGAGGAAGAGGCAAGTGACTCAGGAAGACTACAAAGATGTCATGAGGCTATCCAGGGAGAAAACTAGAAGGGTCAAAGCCCAACTAGAACTTAATTTGGCTACTGTAGTAAAAGACAATAAAAAATATTTCTATAAATATGTTAGCAACAAAAGGAGGGCTAAGAAGAATCTCCATCCATCGGATGTGGAGGGAAACACAGTGACAGAGCCTGAGGAAAAGTCTGATGTATTTAATGCCTTCTTTGCCTCAGTCTTTAGTTGTAAGACCAGTTGTGGTGAATGGAGTTAAATCCAGTTGGCAGCTGGTCACAAGTGGTGTTTCCGGGGGCTCAGTATTGGGGCCAGTTCTCTTTAATACCTTTATCAATGATCTGGATGAGGGGATCGAGTGCATCCTCAGCAAGTTTCCAAGTTGGGCGGGAGTGTTGATCTGCTTGAGGGTAGGAAGGCTCTGCAGAGGGATCTGGACAGGCTGGATCAATGGGCCAAGGCCAGTTGTATGAGGTTCAACAAGGCCAGGTGCCGGATCCTGCACTTGGGTCACAACAACCCCATGCACTGCTACAGGCTTGGGGAAGAGTGTCCAAAAAGCTGCCTGTCAGGAAAGGACTTTGGGGTGTTGGTCAACAGCTGCTGAATATGAGCCAGCAGTGTGCCCAGGTGGCCAAGAAGACCAACAGCATCCTGGCTTATATTAGAAATAGTGTGGCCATCAGGACAAGGGAAGTGATCGTCCCCCTGTACTCGGCACTGGTGAGGCCGCACCTCGAATACTGTGTTCAGTTTTGGGCCCCTCACTACAAGAAAGACATTGAGATGATGGAGAGAGTCTAAAGAAGGACAATGAAGCTGGTGAAGGTTCTGAAGAACAAGTCTTACTAGGAGCTTTTGAGGTAACTGGGGTTGTTTAGTCTGGAGAAAAGGAGGCTGATGGGAGACCTTATCGCTCTCTACAAGTACCTGAAAGAAGGTTGTAGCGAGGCAGGTGTTGGTCTCTTCTGCCTGGTAACAAGTGATTAGATGAGAGGAAACAGCATCAAGTTGTGCCAGGGGAGGTTTAGACTGGATATCAGGAAAAATTTTTTCAGCGAAAGGGTTGTCAAGCATTTGAACAGGCTGCCCAGGGAAGTGGTTGAGTCACCATCCCTGGAGGTATTTAAAAGACATGTAGATGTGGTGCTTAGGCGTACGGTTTATTGGTGGACTTAGCAGTGCTAGGTTAACGGTTGGACTTGATGATCTCAAAGGTCTTTTCCAACAAAAACAATTCTATGAGTCTATGACTTGCAGGATTTCCTGATATAAAATTTCCATTAGAGACTAAACGCACAATTTGAGGAAATAAGTTGGTTCAAACCACCAAGGGAAATTGTGTGATGCTGGTCAGTGGTGGTCCATTGTCTGATATGTCAGTAATGAATTTTGTATCTTTCCTTCCTGGAAAACTGCAGTTGTTCTGGAAATCTGAGGAAGTCAGAAATTTGAAGTGGCAAAACCAGAATGGGCTAAAAAAAAAACAAGAGAGAAGGAAATAAGAAGAAAATTAATTAACATATCTGTTCTTTAGTAAGGCAACTCAGAATGTGAAGGGGACAGTTTCCAACAACAGTTGTTTCTTCCATGCTTCCAATCGGTGCAAAAATTGGATACAAATCACAAAGCAAAGAATTCAATGCAAATTGCTTTGAATGCTCATTTAGTGTCATTTAGTCATTTATTGATAGGAATGATAGAATGGAATTAACAGAGTCACTGAAATGGAAGATAAAATGCAAATTATGTTCCAGTCAACCGTGGGTTTTGATATCAAGGAGCAATTACACAGTGTATACTTAAGAACCAATAACCTAAAGCAATTAAGACACTATAAACTTGTACTGTATTATTAGATATAGTAAGCAGACGATAAAATCAACTCCTATGCAAATCAGTCACACAACCCAGATTCAGATGTATTTTCATTTTTTTACCTACTGTCATTATCCATGCCAGTAAATAAAATACATCTCTCTACATTATTTACTTCCAGCCTATTAAGTGATCACTGTGAAGTTTTTCATTGCTTATAAAAGCTTTTATTTGTACTAAAAACTATCTTGTTTTGACATAACTCCTTCACATTTCTAATAGGAAGAGCAGGTGGAGGGCAAATATTTTTTTTTAAAAGCTGGATTTACACTGATCTGATTTACAAAGGTCAAATTCTGGTACCGTAATTTATGCTGAATGTATCTCCTGTTCAGAGTGTTTAGTTGGTTACTAAACCACTGTTTCTTGATCTCCTGATTCCAGAAATTTTCACCTGTTCAACAAAACAGATAAGCACATAGTTAATGCTATGTATGTATCTAAAAGCACCAGTTTGCACGGACTTTTAACTAATAATGAAAGCTAAGAAACAGCCTAAATTTTTTGCTGAATAAAAATATGAAAAAATATATTTAGATATTTTCTTGTGTTTTGTCATATGTAAGAGTGAGAAAAACATAAAAATATTTTAACATTTAGCCGTGTATGTATAATAATTTCAATTGCACACTATAAATTTTTTACTTACGTGGGAGCTGGATTGAAATACTAAAATCAATAAACCAAACTGCTGTCTGCTATAACTCCACTCATTTCAGTAGAATTAAAACAGGATTCAGTCTGGCCTTTGTACCCACATAAGATATTAAAAGCAGAGAAAAATTATATCAACAGTAGCTACATAGCTGGAAATGAGTAAATGAAATCCTAAAGTTCTAACATCTGCTCCAGAGTATTTCAAGTGTGTGTGTGTGAGTGTGTGTGAGCATGTGTGTGAATGTCTCTGTGTGCCTGTGTATATAATTAGAGAGCTCACTGAGATATTCTGTATCACAGGTGCCCAGTCAAATTTCTGGGTAGACTATCAAGCACTACAGTTTATCAGCAGTGAGTTGCAAATAAATGCACTCACACCCTCTGTCTCCTCCTGCCAAAGCTCTCTTCCACCCTTCCCTACAAACTCCTATAGCAACACCTTCAATTTTTCTGCATATGCGACTTTGGTGGCTGGCTTTGTAGAATATGACGTGTACAGTAATTAGAGAAAGGGACTGGCTGATGAGCTCAGACCTCCCTGAGTTTTGACTGAAGTACATGCTCTGTAAATGAAAAAGCATGTGAGCTGGGGGCCATGTGTTGCTCAAGACTGGTCTACATTTTCAAAAGCATAATTAGGGTAGACTATACCCAAAACTCCTGAAGAAATGTACATTTAACTTTCCTGCCCCTGTGTATTCTATTCATTGCTTTTTTGTTAACACAGTTTGTTAAAGAACCATAAATATAAAATTAAAAAAAAAAGAAGTGCTTTTACCCTTTTAGGTCGTGGGAAGTCAGGCTATGAGATTGCACTCTGTGCATACATGTGTACGTATATACACATCTTTCTTCCTCTTCCCTAATACCATTTTAACACCCAGGGCAATGTCAGGCAGACTTGAAGGAGATAAAGGCTAAAAGGATATCAGACGTTACACATAGCAAGATAGAAGAGGGAGATCCTATTAGTGCCACTCTGCAGAAAAGCCTTCTTTGTGAAACTACACCTCTGTTAGAAATCACAGACTCTAAATAGCCCTCCAGAACCCAACTCACTAGACACATTAATTCCACTGTTCACTAGGTATGCAGCCTTTTTCTCTATGTATCTTGCTGTTCCATTGCTTTAAGATTTTTGGTTTTGAAGGAAAGCAAAGAAAGTATAAAAGTTTCCTAAAGTCTCCAGGTTGCTTTTGCTGGACTTTGAAATTCACACTTTAGCAAAATCAGTAAAGTAAAGCAGGAGTATCTCTTTGTCTTTCCTGCTATTTTTCATTGTTCTTCTGCAACATCAGGTTAGCAAGGAAGCTACATGTCTTATTTTTAATATTTATAGGCAGGAAATGCAGATAAACAGAAATTTTTAAATTTGATTCATGGCAATATTGGGTGGCAAAAAATGGGAAAAGCACTTCTCCTTTTCTTGAATTGTGCTGTGATTCATTTTTAATATCTTTTCAACAAGTCTACTAGTGCAACTCTAACCTGATTCAAGACTTTTTTTGAAACCTACCAATCTCTGCTTCACATAGAAAATCTGTCTGGCTGCCTCTTCTCAAAATAATTGGGATGATAAGTCCGAGAACTAACTTACAGTGAGGGAACCATGTGTGTTTTTCTACTAAAACGTTCAATTAAAAAAAAGGAGAAAAAAAAGGCATCCCCTCCAGTTCACATCAAATTATTTAATGAATTGTTAGTTCTGGAAATATAGAAGTGTGAGAGACTGAAATGTAAAGTGATTGATTGTCTCAAAGTTTGCTTGTGGTGCCAGTTTGACTGGTGAGACAGCAGGGGGCTGTGGAGTTCACAAGCTGGTCGATGCTGCATACCACTCTTCTGCTTATCAATCTCCAACCATTTGTCCAGGCTGAGCAAGCAGCCCACCAAGAACATCCTGTTTACTCTGAGTGATAAGCAAGGCCTAAGGTATGTTAACAGAGTGTGAGACTAGAGCCACTCTGTTGTCAAGACACCGTTGTCAAGATGACGAAACCCACTCCTTTGCCTGCAAGGTATAAAGGAAGACCACCCCCGACACACGTTGCCGGACCACCACCAAAAATACTGAACACCGAAGACAAACAGAGGACCTGCGGGACGCCACTGGATCCTGGGTGGTGACTATCCTATCCTTGCTATACTGTCCGTAATCTCAGCTTATTTTTCATTCTGTCTCTTGGTTTCTTTTCCGTGTATTTCCTCCTCTTTCACAAAATATCATTATCCACTTATCATTCTCCAAGTAAAATTAGCCCATTGTGAATTAATACCGTGCCTCGTTTGTGCTTTGTCTTCGCCTCAAGGATCAACTAAGAACCCTTTCACAGGGGAGGGGAATCCCTTGCTGCTCCCGAGTGCACCAGGAGGGGAAGGGGGGAAAAATTGTTTTTAAGGGGGCTCTAACCCATACGGGTGGGGCTGATCGTAGAGTTTTTAGGAGGCTCCAACCCGCAGGCGGGTGGGGGCTGACCGTGGAGTTTTTAGGGGGCTCTGACCCGTGCCGGCTGGGCAGTGCTGACCGAGGAGGGCTGCGATCTGATCAACCGTAGCTGGAGAACACCCCCTCTGGTGGAACCTTATTGGATCTTGACAAGAAGCAACACTTGAAAAAACTGATGAAGGTATTTCAGAGAAATACGGATTTGAATGATTTACTGAGTTCCTCAAGGATTCTAAATTATAAAGTTGCTAACAAAAACATTTTGAAAGTTTTTTGTATCTCAATTTGTTCCCTGTTTTTGACTCAATGATTTTTAAAAAAGGCTTAAAGAAAATTGTGGTGTGTTGACCTTGGCTGGCTGCGAGATGCCCACCAAGCCACTCTCTCATTCCCTCTCCTCAGCAGGACATGGGGACAAAATTAGATGAAAAATGCATGCGTCAAGATAAAGGCAGTTTAATGAAGAAGGATACACATGGAAGCAAAGCAAAGCCAAAAGATATCAGCAGGTGATATCCAACCACTGCCTGAGGAGTTGGGCCCCAGTATATGTAATGGTTGCTTTGCAAGACAACCGCCTTAATAACCAATGCTCCCCTCCCCTCTCCTTTCTCTTAGCTTTTATTGCTGAGAATGATGTTATATGGTATGGAATATCCCTTCGGTCAGTTTAGGTCAGCTGTCCTGGCTGTGTCCCCTCCAAACCTTTTGCCCACCCTAGCCTACTGGCATTTGGGGTGGACTGGAGAGACAGCCTTGATGCTGTGTGAGCACTGCTCAGCAGTAGCCAAAACATTGGTGTGTTATTAACACCACTCTAGCTACAGATACAAAGCACAGCACTATATGGGCTGTTGCAGGGACAGTTGACCCCATCTCAGACAGATCCAATACAAAAATTTTATCAGAAACAAACTGAAATAAATAATTATTAAATATTTCCAGTAACAAGCTATTTCAGAAAAAAAAAACACATTGAAGAAAAATAGTATTTAAAACTGGAATCGCATGTTAGAATGTGTAATTTCAAGCCTTCTTCTAAATATTATTGTCAGAAATAAAAACTGTTACCTAAAAATATGGTATATTTAAATACATCAATTACCCCATAGTGTCTGGGTGACTTTTTTGATGTCCTCTAGTATGGACTTCTTGCTCATAAGCACTTATCTGCACATTGTTCAAGCAAGGAAATATTCATTATGGAGGAGAAACAAATGTTTCCTCTAGAAAAAAAAAGCCAAACTTCTAAACAATATAGTAATAAAATATATTGCGATATTAATTACAACACTAATTTTCTATTTATACCTAGGTGAATATGCATAGACAAGCTATTTTGGCCCAACCACCTCATGCAACATTTGCACCAACTACAACACTAAATGTAGCATAGGTGCAGAGTCCTGAGATTTATTTCTGATGCCCCTGTCTTGAGGAATGTTGAGCAATATGCCACTAGTACAGTACAGTAATCTCCACTTTTTAAATAATTAAAGAGGGAGGTTTACAGAATTTGATTCTTGTCTGATGGTTTCTTCTCCAGTTACAGTCAGAAAATCATCTTTATGGGACTTCTCATGCCCAAGTTGTTTCAATTTCATGGAATTTTTCGTGTAATGGAAATGAGAAGCACACAGGTTTTCAAATCTGATTTTCTTATTATGACCAAATTGTGTGTCCTTTAAAAGATACGATAGTTCTGAGAAGGTTGTCAGAAGAATTCTAGGGTGAAAGTTTCTGCAGCTTAGACATATTTTGCCATTTTACTTCCCACTGATCATTAATATACACAAGAAGTCTCCTTCCCCTTTCCAGTCTCAAGCTGATTTACCATTTCACCAAGAGAGGTGAAAGTTCTCTCAGAGGAGAGAACTTTTTATCCTGTGAAGCTTCAAGCCATAAAATCATACAGTGGATTCTTTTAGCTTCTGTACACTGTAACAGTCATAATACAATATATTGTTTTTCCAATCTGTCATGTATTCTATAAAGACAGACTACAGGTACTGTATAATCGATATTTTGTTAGCTCCAGTAGTTAAATAAACAGCCCAAAGGTTCTTTGTCAGATATTTTACTGAAATTAAACTCACTGAACTGAGAAAAGATTCTAAACTAACCATCTATTGTCATCAATATACCTTTCAATTCTGTGTGCAGAAGGGAAAAAGAGAAAAATAATAACAAGGTGCAAACTATTCCCCTACATAACCAGAAATCTTCGTCATCCTTGGAGAGCATCCATCGTGCTGTCTTCTATTTCATATCCACCACAGAGCCAAGTCCTGTGAGTAAGGACCAACTCAAATATGCTGCTGTGAATATATTGCATTTCCCTCAAACCATCAGGCAGGATGCAGATGTCTGAATGGAGGCACGTTTTAACATTTCTGGAGTCCCAAAACAGTATCAGATAAAATTTGCTAGGTTTGCTAGTCTGAGCAAGGTAGGACGTTTTGCCTGACTGCTGCAGCTGGGTGGAAGTAATGGGGGGGATAGACATTACACAACTTAAGTATTAATGTAGCCTCCCAAATTTCCCAGCTAGTCTCCCTAGGTCTTTATGAGAGCAATAGGGAAATAGTCATTTCAGGTGAACAATTTCACACTGTTTAAGCTTCTGCTCCAAATTACCTTTTAGGAAAGGTTCTTTCTAGAGAGACAATTCAGACCAGAGACATTAGCTAGATAATATTGCTATCACAGGTGCCAAAATAGAGTGGGAAGATAGCTATGACAGAGATAAACGGCACATCACTGTAAGTTCCACTTCCTTTCAGTAGCAACAATCCCAGCTCATCTCAGCTCTTTCCAATGAGCAGGTAAAGGAACTAAAGCAAAATATATTTTCCTTCTCTTATTCTTCTCTTGTTCCCCCAGTTTAGTCTCCTCCTTTAGCTAAGTAAAAAAGTCTTTCTGTGCTTACAGAGTAGGGAGTCAAAATTAAGAGAGTGAAATTAAGCAAAACACATTCATGATCTGCAGTGTTTGTCTTCTATTGACCTCTATGTGTTATGTAGGACTGAAGATGTCTTATGGACACCTCTAATATGAAGTTGGTGAGGAAATGGATGCATGAAGACTAATTAAAGGTGTTGACAGAGTGAAGCAAGTAATGGCAGAGTAAGAACTGGGTATTGCAGTCAAGAATTGATGTGTAATTCAGAGATGAAAGAAAAACTGAAGAGTTGAAAAACAGTCTACAATGCTTCAGTCTTTCCTATGGTGAGGCAATATATCACAGACATCTCTGACCCTATCACAACCCGCATGTTTCTGTTTAGAGAAAAGAATCTAAATGCCAGTTTCAGTCATTAGTCTTTTGCTTGGAGCATTACTATGGATCAAAGGATACATGGATGCATTAACCACACGTAAACCATTGTTTGTTTGCAATAGATCTTTCATTCAAAACCTCTGTGTAGAATGCTCTTTCTTCTCCATGGAAATTCTCTATTACCTGAAGAATCGTTTTAACCTCAGAAATGCCGTGGATCAAAACTTTCATCTCATATATTACCTTGGACAGAGACTCTGGGTATCAGTAGGAATTGATGGCTGACCAAAGGGCACATTATGTTGTGCAATTCCTTTAATAATCATGTCAGTGTTGCAAAACTTTCAATCTAACAGCTCACACATTGCTTTGCGTGATTCATGCTTCTGCTTGATCTGCTTCATGGTCTGCATTAAGGTAGCACTTGTTGCCATAGCAATGTATCAGGTCCCTGATCTAGCTTTTCATTTTCAGTACAGGGTGGGTTATTTATTTTTCAGTTTTGGAGGTTTTTGTGCAACTACGACAAAAACACGGGTATATGAAAGTGAAAAATTTTTTACTTTCAAAACAAACAAAAAAACCTTTGAAAATATTTAATTAACTCTGTAAACCTGGTAAACACTTATATTTTGCTCTGAGTCACATTCTCTCAAAACAATAGGGGATGCTGTAAATTAAAAGTATTATTTCACAGTCAATATACCTGTATGAAAATGTTAGAGGATTAGTGAAGATAACAGTTTCTCTTCCTCAGATTATTCAATCGTAATAAAATCATCTGTTTACCTTTTGGACAGAGCTAAAAAACCTGAAATGTATTGACCACCAAATTAAAAGGAGTCCTCAACAGAAGTAACAATAAAGGTAACAGAGCAATTATTTTTAACTGATTCCTTAAGACTTTGAAAGTACAGTAGTAGTGTTCATTCTGTTAAATGGCTTGATTAATTTTACTAGGTTAAACTATCACTCACAGAATCTTTTATTAAACTATATCCTATAAAATTGTGTGAGGAAGCTAAAGATTATTCATTTGTGAAAATGTGAAAGTAATAAATTATTATTAGGAAGTTGTTGACAAGGTCAAAAATACTTCTCTGTTTTAACATGCAGACATAATGATAGTGACCCAGCTGACTGAGCCAGAAACCACAGCACAATTGCACAGTTTGTATCCATCAAAATAATTAATCCCACACAGCAGGTTTCATTATGGTTTACATTGGGAGTTTAAGCGCTGCAGGGTCATAACTCTCTACATACACATAAAAGTGGGCACAAATGCCCTATGGGATCCCAGGACTGAGCTCTTCTCCCTGCCCAGAATCATCACACCCCTCCTCTCCTTTACTGAAAAACATTGTCCCTTTGCCCAGACCTGTTTCCCCTCCTCCAAACAGCTGCAGAGTTCTTCACAAGGGTCTGGCCAAGATGCAACCAACCCCTTCAAGCAGCTGATGTCCCAAAGTCCCAATCCAGGACCAAAATTCTTATGAAGGAGAGCAGGCATCCCAGTTGCCAATATTACACCAGTTCTGTGTTAGCCAGGTGGAGGGTCGTGAGTGACAGAGGTGAATGATGAGATGTGGGGTGGACTGAGGTTACTTACTGAGGTGGAGCCACTCACGATGGATTGGGTCTGCCTAACTGCAGCTTAGAGGATGCTGCAGGGTTGGAAAGGATGATTTAATGGGAAATTGAGCCTGTAAAGAGGCAGCCTGGAGAGATAAACAGGGCTGGGCAGGAGGCCAAGGTGAGGCAACGCTGGAGTTAAAGCTGAGGACTGAAGCAGCAGACTGGATGTGCAGCAATTGAAGAAAGTCTCAGAAAACAGAAGATTCACAAACTAGAACTTGTCTCACTGTAGGTCAAAAAAGCAGCAACAGGAGCGGGGAGAGGTTGTGTATGCCCAGGATTCCCATGTCCTTGACCATGCTCCCATTTGGATAACCTCACAGAGAGGATCTTCACTCAAGTATCTCTTTTCCTGTTCCCCAGAGAGGTCTGTGTCAAGTCCTCCTGCAATGTCTGAGTGTGATTTCTAGTCCTTCTGGTGAACAAAGTGTGAACTCAGACAAAGATTTGTTATTTCTTCTAATTTCTATACTGTAGAGACAGCTGAATAAGCTGATATATAAATTTTGTCTTCTAGGATTTTCTTCTGAGTTCAGTCAAATGGACATAAGTATCTATACATTCTGTAAAACTCTAGGTTAGAGTTAATAGCTGCATTTGGCTTCTAATAAATACAGTTTGAATGTGTTTTTATAAGGATTTTTTTATTTGGATTTTTTTGTAGTTTTTGAGGGATGAGGGTCAACTGGCCATCCTGGAGGTGGATTTTATTGTTTTTGGATGACTATCGTAGGAAGTGCAAATATTAATATAAAGTGTCAGCTCCTTTCTGATGGAAATAAGATGCTTAAAAGCATTTTTTTTGACATCTGCAAGTTATCTTGCAAGTAGTGTATATTATGTATACTACACTTTTTTAAGTTTTTGAATTTTCTGTGAGTCAGTCTTATTTATTAGGAACACATACTATGTTTATATTTTCCAAAATAAGCAGTCTTACTAAAATTTCTAATTTTTACTCTTTTTGTTACAAATAGCTTTACATGTGTTCCCATGATCTCACAAACTCAACAGAGTTTACAGGGGTTTTTTTTCTATAAGAATTGTCTCATAACACTGTGAGGTTCTAGATAGATACTAAAACTTCAGTTATTTTTGTAATATCAATATCCCTTTCAGATTTAACATTATATATTTTAACAAAATTTCACCAGGTAGCTAACAGCTATTCCAAACTTTTTGGTATTCTGATGAATATGCAAAGAAGTTTCTAACAAAATAATTTCCTGGACCCTTCTATTTTATAAAGACAGAAGTTTTTTGGTTATATTTACTTCTGGAAGTATGTGTGGCAAGCTAATGGCTAACTAATGATATTTTTAGATAATTTCTTCTGGTTAGAGCAAGTTTTATAACTGTCTGCTACTATGAAGTACTTTTTTCAGCTCAGAGACGATATAAATTTGACCTCCGTTCTAAAAAATAATATCTGCCCTACTCTGTAAATATTCCAGTGAGCCTCAAGATTTTATTTCTCTGCTTCTGTGTTTGTTTTGAACAAGCATCTTTGATCCAGCAGGATTAGTATTTTTAGATCATATAAATGCCAACTTACACATAATTTCCACACTCCTTTATATGATGTAAAGATCTAGCAGCAGCACTTGACAGTTCAACAAAGTGAAAATCCCTAAGAGCAACTGAGTCTCAAGTGAACATAGAATCATAGAATGGTTTGGCTTGGAAGGGACCTTAAAGATCATCTAGTTCCAACCCTCCTGCCATGGGCAAGGGCACCTTTCCACTAGATCAAGTTGCTCAAAGCCCTATCCAACCTGGTCTTGAACACTGCCAGGGAGGGGGCAGCCACAACTTCTCTGGGTAACCTGTTCCAGTGTCTCACTACCCTCACAAGAAAGAATTTCTTCCTAATATCTAAATATAACCTCTTTCAGTTTAAAACTGTTACTCCTCATCCTATCATTACATGCCCTTCCAAAAGGCCCTCTCCCACTTTCCTGTAGGCTCCCTTTAGCTACTGGAAGGCTGCTATCAGGTCTCCCAGGAACCTTCTCTTCTCCAGGCTGAACAGTCCCAACTCTCTCAGCCTATCTTTGTAGTAGAGGTGCTCGAGCCCTCTGATCATCTTTGTGGCTCTCCTCTGGACTTGCTCCAACAGGTCCATGTTCTTCTTGTGTTGGGGGCCCCAGAGCTGAACGCAGTACTCCAGGTGGGGTCTCACGAGAGCGCAGTAAAGGGGCAGAATGACCCCCCTTGACCTGCTGGCCACGCTGCTTTTGATGCAGCCCAGGATACGATTGGCTTTCTGGGCTGCAAGCACGCACTGCCGGCTCATGTTGAGCTTCTCATCAACCATCACCACCAAGTCCTTCTCCTCAGGGCTGCTCTCAATCCATTCTCCACTCAGCCTGTATTTGTGCTTGGGATTTCCCCGACCCACAAGCAGGACCTTTCACTTGGCCTTGTTGAACTTCATGCGGTTAGCACAGGCGCAGCTCTCAAGCCTGTCAAGGTCCCTCTGGATGGCATCCCTTCCCTCCAGCGAGTTGACTGCACCACACAGCTTGGTGTCATCTACAAACTTGCTGAGGTTGCACTCAATCTCACTCTCCATGTCACCAACAAAGATGTTAAACAAGACCAGTCCTAATACCGACCCCTGATGAACGCTACTTGTCACTGGTGTCCACTTGGACATCGAGCCTTTGACCACATCTCTTTGAGTGCGACCATCCAGCCTATTCTTTAGCCACCGAGTGGTCCATCCGTCAAGCCCATGTCTCTCCAATTTAGAGACAAGGATGTTGTGTGGGACAGTATCAAATGCTTTGCACAAGTCCTGGTAGATGACATCAGTCACTCTTCCCCTGTCCACCAGTGCTGTAACCCCGTAATAGAAGGCCACCAAATTTGTCAGGCATGATTTGCCCTTAGTGAAGCCATGTTGGCTGTCACCAATCACCTCCTTGATTTCTGTGTGCCTCAGTATATTTTCCAGGAGGATCTGCTCCATGATCTTGCCAGGCACAGAGGTGAGACTGACTGGCCTGTAGTTCCCTGGGCCTTGCTTTTTCCATTCTTGAAAATGGGGTTTGTGTTTCCCCTTTTCCAGGCAGTGGGAACTTCATTAGACTGCCACGACTTCTCAAAAATGATGGATAGCGGCTTAGCAACTTCATCCACCAGTTCCCTCAGGACCCGTGGATGCACCTCATCAGGTCCCATGGACTTGTGCAACTTCAGGTACCTTAGATTGTCTCCAACCTGATCTTCTCCTACAGCAAGTGGTTCTTCATTCTCCTAGTCCCTGCTTTTGCCTTCTGTGACTTGGGCAGTGTGGCTAGAGCACTTGTTGGTGAAGACTGAGGCAAAAAAGTCATTGAGTACCTCAGCCTTCTCCATATCCCTGGTAACCAGGTCTCCTCTTTCCTTCTGAAGAGGGCCCACATTTTCCCTAGTCTTTCTTTTATCACTGACATACCTGCAGAAGCATTTCTTGTTGCATATAGAATATAGATGCTGTCAATGGCTTAACTGATGGAGAAAATTTGCACTTTTTCTTTCTTGAATGGTTTGAGATGGCATTTCTCTGAGAATTTCCGTTCCCAAAGGCAGGCTGTAATGTGGTGGAGTTCAAATTCTTTTAAAATTTTCCTGTGCATTTTTGAACACCTGTAGTTGCCAGGCAAGGTGATGGAACAGATCATCCTGAGTGCCATTACACGGCACAAGCAGGACAATTAGGGCATCGGGGACAGCCAACATGGATTCATGAAAGGCAGGTCCTGCTTGACCAACCTCATCTCCTTCTATGACCAAGTGACCCGCTTAGTAGATGAGGGCAGGGCTGTGGATGTAGTCTATCTAGACTTCAGAAAGGCATTCGACACTGTCTCCCACAGCATCCTCCTAGACAAACTGACTGCCTGGGGCTTGGATGGGTGGACTCTTCGATGGGTTAAAAACTGGCTGGATGGCTGAGCCCAGAGAGTGGTGGTGAACAGGGCAAAGTCCAAGTGGCAGCCAGTCACTAACAGTGTTCCCCAGGGCTCAGTTCTGGGGCCAGTGCTGTTCAATATCTTTATAGATGATCTAGACGTAGGGATTGAGTGCACCCTCAGTAAATTTGCAGATGACGCCGAGCTGGGTGGGAGTGTTGATCTGCTGGAGGGTAGGAAGGCCCTACAGAGGGATTTGGACAGGTTAGATAGATGGGCTGAGACCAACGGCATGAGGTTCAACAAGAACACTTACACTTCAGCCACAACAACCCCAAGCAGCTCTACAGGCTGGGGGAAGAGTGGTTAGAAAGCAGCCCGGTGGAAAGAGACTGGGGGTGCTGTTCGACAGCTGGCTAAACATGAGCCAGCAGTGTGCCCAGGTGGCCAAGAAGGCCAACGGCATCCTGGCCTCTATTAGGAATAGTGTAGCCAGCCGGTCTAGGGAAGTGATCGTCCCTCTCTACTCGGCACTGGTGAGGCCGCACCTTGAATACTGTGTCCAGTTCTGGGCCCCTCACTTCAAGAAAGATGTTGAGGTGTTGGAGCGAGTCCAGAGGAGGGCAACCAAGCTGGTGAAGGGGCTAGAGGGTCTGACATATGAGGAACGGCTGAGGGAGCTGGGGTTGTTTAGCCTGGAGAAGAGGAGGCTCAGAGGTGACCTTATTGCAGTCTACAACTACCTGAAAGGAGATTGTAGTGGAGTGGGAGTCGGCCTCTTCTCCCAGGCAACCAGCGATAGGACAAGAGGACACAGCCTCAAGCTTCGCCAGGGGAGGTTCAGGTTGGACATTAGGAAGAATTTCTTCTCAGAAAGGGTCATTAGGCATTGGAACGGGCTGCCCAGGGAGGTGGTGGAGACACCATCTCTGGATGTGTTTAAGAAAAGCCTGGACATGGCACTTAGTGCCATGGTCTAGTTGACATGGTGGTGTCAGGGTAATGGTTGGACTCGATGATCCCAGAGGTCTCTTCCAACCTGATTGATTCTGTGATTCTGTAATGTTTGCGCTGTTGTGTTGTACTGGGTTTGGCTGGGATAGAGTTAATAGTAGCTGGTATGGTGTTATGTTTTGGATTTGTGAGCAAAACAGTGTTGATAATACAGGGATGTTTTCGTTACTGATGAGCAGTGCTTACACTGCGTCAAGGCCTTTTCTGCTTCTCTCACCACCCCACCTGTGAGTAGTCTGGGGGTGCACAAGAAGCTGGGAGGGGACACAGCTGGGACTGCTGACCCCAACTGACCAAAGGGATGCTCCATACCATATGATGTCATGCTTAGAAATAAAAGCTCCAGGGTGAAGGCTGGCCAGGGCTGCTGTTGTTTCAGGACTGGCTAGGCATTGATTGATTGGTGAGGAACAATTGGGGGTTTTTTCTTCATCCCCTTTTTCTTTTCTGTTTGATTTGGATTTTTTTCTTTGTTATTTTCTTTTTTTTTTTTATGTATTACTAAACTGTATTTGTCTCAACCCACAAGTTTTGATGCTTTTACCCTTCCAATTTTCTCCCTTCTCCCTCTGCGGGGGGAGGGGACTGAGTGAGCAGTATCTCGTAGATGCAAGGTTATTACAAAAGATGGTATTTGGTTTAAATAACATTTCCAAAGATCAGTCTTCAAGCCATGTTTCTCGAGCCTCTCTCTTCCCTGCTCCACTTCCTTTTCTCGCAGCCTGCCTACAGGTTACAGTCACCTCTTTTCCATCTTCTGGCCTTTTACAGGATAGCTGCTCTTTCCTGACCATAGGCAAGCCATGGCTACCTATCGTGTTAAAAGTCCTGTGCACAAGACAGTTTTAGCATCACTTTTCTACTCTATAGTTACCCAGTGTGTTTATTTAGCTGTCTTGTGTCTGGAAATACATATATAGCCATCCACATGTGATCCCTTTGGAAACATTTTGAATTCAGAACAGAAGACAATACTAGTGGTCCATAACGGTGAATTCTTCCCTCACAGAATAGCATCTGTGCAGCAGCTGACAAAGGATGCCTCAGGCTGACTTTTAAAATAAAATTTACTTGCAGCATTCAAACTTACTGCTTACTTAATGTAAATGTATGCATATTACTGTACATCTATATACTACTGTCTACTACAACTAGTATCAGCATAAAATTCTCTTGTTAGGCAGTTTCCTCCATTGGGTTTCAGTATTCTGGCTCAGCATTGAGAGGGAGCAGATCGAGGAGGATTCTCATTTCCGTTAGGAACTTTTTCAGCAGCACTGAGAAGCTCTGAGCATGAACTGGAAAACAAATACTTCACATAGCAACAATTATATTCCAAAGAAGTCATCTCACTTATTAAATAAATACCCAGGAGTATTCCACACTTTTGTTGGTGTTTTATTTTAGCAAGAATGCCAGTCATGGTTGGCTTTTATGGGTAGTTAATGGCAAATGGGAGAGACTAAGAGTGGAAGATAAAGCCAAAGAACCCAGCTGTTTATTAGCCTTCCGGAAATGTTCAGTCCAGGGGTCAATATTGATATACTTTGTGAGAAAATTAAAATATCACAGGAAAAAATATTTATTATTTCGCTGTATTGAAAAAAATGAGTATTTGAACTGTTGCTTTTGATCCAGAATTTTGTTCACATTACTGATCATCTCCTGAGCAGAAGAGACAATAGTTACTTGTATTTGGAAACATAAGGTGCTTCTAACTGGGTTGCAGACTCTGTATAAAGAAACCTGCTAAAATGTTTGGAAGATCCTGAGCCTGGCTGTGGACTCCACCCATGTCATTATTCCAGAACAGGATAAGACTCAGGATTTCAGTAACACACACACTCACACCATGGTTCATAAAAAAGGGGAACTTGGTTTCCCTCAAACACACTCAGCAACTGAACTGAGAGTTGCAATAGCCACAGAGCTTGGCCAGTGCAACCAAGATGAACTGGGAAGGGTTACAGAGAGTATGTGCTTATGCACACTCCATCTCTCAACAGAATCATCCAGTTGCATGATGACGAGAAGAAGGGTTACTACACACCTTTAAGCTCTCTACACTCTTTGAAATTTAAAAAGATGTGAAAATTCTGTGTTGTCCTTTTCACAGTGATATTGAAAGTCTGGAATGTATATTAGCTGGCTTGACAGTTCAGTTTGATCTGAGTTTTCCCGATAGCACGTACACTCAAATGTAGCTACTTTGATTTAACAATTTATGTGTTGTTTTGTATTAAGCAATGCAGAGGAGTCATGCAAGTCCATTCACATCTACTACAAGATCTCGTCATCGAGGTTTTTAATTCCTTCCATTCAGAGAAAGATCTTTAATTTATGGTAATCATATATTTGACAGAGAGCCAAGAAGATCTCATCTGGTTTAGATGTAATGTCTGTACAATACACCTTATTCAGGACAAGTTGAATTCAAACTAAAAAAAACCCAAGGATATATTATAAACTTAAGTGCAATGTGATATCAAACACAGAAGCTTATTTCCTTATACCTTTATAATTAATGCTCAATTCTGTGACTCTCTTCAATTCAAAAACTCTCAATAGTTAAGAGATTTAATGATGCCTCATAATTTACAGCATGCTATACTGTTAATGTTCACTGATTATTTTACTGGAAAAAGCACATCTTTAATTTATATGATTTATTACCATAATTTTTTAAAATAAGCATCTACAATTGATCTTTCTTCAGTTTCACATAAAACCATTATGGGATGCTAAAACTACTGAAGAATATAGATATTTTAAAGAATGCCATGTTTATAAAATACCTGTCTTTCCATCTGAATGACCAGAAAATTTTATGAATCATGTCTAAGGTGAGTATCTTCAAAGGTTCCATGGATATTTATGGTGAGAGATAGCTAGCAATAATAGCACCCACAAACAGAATTCTTTTTCTGGTGTATTAAAAAAAAAAGTCCACAAGAAACAACATGCAACATGGTAGACCTTATGCTGTGTCCTGTAGGCTAAAAGAAGAAGAGCCTGAAAAAGACCAGCCAAAAACTCTTGTGTCTCTCCTTGCTAAGCTGGGTTCAAACCATGTTAAATCCCACTCTGAATCTCCAAATCCTATTGAAATCAGGACAAAGAACTTCACATCAAGCTCATGACCTCTTTTTAACCATTCACAATCTTAGATCCCTTAAGACATACTTGTAATAGATACCTAAAAGAGATTTTAAACTGTGAGTCTACCATGGTCAAAGGAACAATGAAGCAAGATGTCATTTGCCTCTTTGGGCTGTGGACCTGATGGTATATTATGTGCATACAGAAGAACACCAGTAGAAGTGCAATGAGCAGAGCCTAGCTGCACAAAATCTATGCAGCTATGCCAAAAGGCCTGGTTGAGAGGGTCTCCCTAGCAAGGACTTGCATGTCAATTTGCATGTCCCACACTCATCTAGTTCTTATGAGTTTGAAGCCCCTTTCTCCTCTACTAATTTTAAATTAATCATGATGTTTAAATGCTATCCATATCACACCAAGCTTTTATCAATACTAAATTTCAAAGCTGCAGCCATAAATTCCCATGATTTTCTAGAGATTTTAAATTTTCTTTCTGGGATTACAGGGGGTTACTAATTCACAGATGCAGAAGTAAGTTTTGGCACAATTTCTCAAGAACTATTCAGTAATGCATGGCAGTTAGGCGTACCTTTTTCTGAGACATAAGACATGATGAGAGGAGTTCCTTCCTGCAAGAAGAGCTGCTCACAAACAGAGCAGTACCTGTGCTCCAGAGGAGGTCCAGGAGGAGCACAGGTAGGGAGACTGAATGGAGACTGCAGTGCTGGGTGGCAAACAAGGGGAGCAGAACTGTCCAAGATGAAGGGCAGCTTTCAAAACACTGTGCCAAAAATCAGCAATGCAGCTACAGTGGCAAAGGACCAGATTCCACCGGCCTGTACCTGTTAAAATATGGCGAGCACAGGAGGCTCTGGAGTTGGACATTCCCTGGTTTATTAATAAGAAACCAATTTGACATGGGAAAGACTACAGTAGAGAATAATATGTTCTCTCAGTGGGCAAAGAAGGGATTGATCCTTCTGGTGTTTTCAAGATATTAGGAAAAATTTTTTATAATGAGGGTAGTGAAACACTGGAACAGGTTACCCAGAGAGGTGGTAGATGTCCCACCCCTGCAAACTTTGAAGGTCAGGTTGGACAGGGCTTTGAGCAACCTGATCTTGTTGAAGTTGTCCCTGCTTACTGCAGGAGGGTTGGAATAGATGACCTTAAAAGTCACTTCCAACCCTAAATATTCTATGATTCAAGCAGAAATTACCCAACTAGTTAGCTTACACATATGATTGATAGGATGGAAAAGAGGTAGAGATTGCTATAATTGCCTGAGACAAAGTGAAAGAAAAAGCCATTCACAAAATCCACAGCATAACCCCACCAGCACTATTGAACTTAAAACTTTATTTTCTATAAGAGGTCCTTAAAGTTGGTGCACTCTTCTCTTCAGAATTTGATAAACACTTGTCCTTACCAGGTTTGCAAAACAAGAGAGTATAGAGAAGAGATCTCCTGAGTTTAGAGGAAAGAAGATCACAAGCACACAGAAACGGAGGAACTTAGAAACTGTTTGTGGAAGCATGCTATGAAAGGTCAGAGGTCTGCATGGCAGCAAAGAGGAGGACTGAGCCCTGAGTTAAACATGGCACAATGGACAGTCAGCAGCTAACTTAAGGCAAGAGAAGGGAGCACATTGCTGCTTGAATGCATACAGGGAAAGATCCAATAGCTGTAGTTCAAAAATTAATTCGTCAAAATGAGGGTGAAAAAGGAGAGGCACTAGCAGGAGAACAGAGCAAGAGGATGGGAACAGTTTCAGCAATCACTGTACAAAGACATAGTGTAGTAAGTCTGTGGAAGAAGGTTTTGCTGGGGATACACAGTATTCAGTGTTGTCATCCAGCAGTGGGTACCAGAATTAAAAAATATAGGCATGGAAAAACACAGCAGAAGCACAGGTCACGAGATGTTTTACAACATACTGGTTTTATGAAGGGTGGGAGGATGTGGCCACATATAGAGAAAAGCAGCAAGCAAGAAAAGGCAAACGGGAAGTTAATAGCTAGAGAGAATATGGCAGCGGAAGAAGAGATTGTCTGTCCTCTTGGCAAAGTGGAAAGCAATAGCCCCTGCAAGACAGACCTTGGAAAGTCTGCTGCAGGAAGGAAGATGGGAAGTGGAGGGAAGGGAGGGAAAGACCTGCTGTACAAGGGCAAAAGTGGTATCAGCAAACTCCTGTCAAAGGAAATAATAGAAACATACCTAGAGGGAAAAAAGCTACCTAAAACATGAAAAGCAAGCTGATACATCTCTGGCAAGAGAAAAGGAATGGTGCTTGTGAGAAACTCAGCAATGCCATACTGATAATGGTGCAAAAGCCCAGGGCAGAGGCATGTCAACAAGAACAAAGGGAGCCCTGTGCCTTCCCTTGGAAAGTTGCAACGGAAAGGCATATGTTTTTCTGGCACTCCACAGTCTGTGAACCTTGGCCATTGCAAAGGGACCGTTGCTGAAAATCTGGCACTGCAAGACACACAGACAGCTGGCGAGAACAGAAGGAAGAGAAAGAAGGTGATGCTGCTACTTTGGAAGATCAGTAGTGTCACTTAAAAGAGCAGTAGTGTCACTTAGAAATGAGCACTGTCAGTGTTGGGAGTGGGAGAGCAGTAGGGTTTCTCTACTGTCCCAGTGCTCCACAGTTAAGAATTCAGACACAGCTGCTGGGGGCAGAGCATGCTGCTACTGAGATAAAATACTCTACACTTGCTGATGTTCTTTGAAGAGCAGAGCTCTGCTGAACAAGGATCGGTAGTGGTTACTGAGAATCATCAGTAATAAAAAGAAAACTGCCCTTAGTGTCCTTAAACTTCAGCATACAAATTTTCTCACAGCTCCATTCTTTGTCAAGGGCAACATAGGATAAGCCCTTTATCAGGCCACTCGGTGGTCTCAGCCCACCCCTTAGCACCCCATGCCTGAAGGATGAGGGTGAACCCACTGTATCCTTCCAGACACAAGTGGTGGAGGAGGGACTGCAGCTGTAACAGTTGTCCGACCATGTACTTTCACTCTCTTTTTCCACAGGAAACTCTGAGATGGAAAGAAAATTATAATTTAACAGTTCTAGACTATCAGAGAGAGGACATAATGTAGGGGTCTGTAGCTGGTTGCTATTCCCCAGACATTTGAAAGAATCTCAAGGATGAAGATCTCAGTGGGGCAATGGCAATGCCCAAATGACTTTTTCAGAAGGACACGAGAAGTCCATCTCTGAGCAGAGCAAGGCTTCGGATCCTGGTAAGAAGAACATAGAAAACTGGATGAACTGCTACCACTAGTGAGCCCCGCTGCCAGCTGCAGGGTAAGCGTGACAGACAGCTAAGGAGCTGTTCAAGAAGAGAAACGCCTAAAATGTTTGGCTGAGATTGGTGTCAGATGCCATGCTGAACCAACTCTTTGTGCAACACCATTCTTCTTTCAACTGGGCATATGCAGAACTTCAAAAAGATAAGTCTATCATAACAATATAGAGTCCCACAAAAAAAATGATGAGACTATTTTGAAAGTCTTCCTGTGCACAGAACCTGAAGTAATGCCAGCAACATCTCTAAAAGACACTATCACCAATATCTCTGTCTCAGCTCAAGACCCCGGAAACTGCTGTAGTGCCTGCAAACTCTCCTGACCTTTTAAACTCTCTTCACATGGGGACAAAATCATAGATTGCATCCCTGTATATGTGCTCCCTAGAACAGGGCTGCAGTGGTGCTCAACCAACTTCAAAACCCGATGTACCTCTTAAGGCAGGAGTGCTCTACATGGTACTCCCATGAACAAGTTCTCCTTGACTTCACCAAGGGAGAAGCTGTTTCACACATGCCAATGGAGCATGTCAGGGTGCTGCAGAGATGCCAGCTGAGGACGCAAGATTTCACGTACAAATCACCTATGCTGAGCCATAAACCACTAATACATTTTCAGTGTGTCTAGACCATAAAGCCAGGGTCAGATTTTCAAAAATGCTGATCCTATTTAAGTCCTAAGAGAATGCACTTAGAACTGTTCATCACCTGACAGCTGCCTCTGTGGTGCTTAGAGAAGAATTTGGAAGGAGAACAGTATTAAAGCTGACTAAAACTTTATGATTAAACTTTTCCCTTTGAGAACATTTTCCCCTCACCTTTCTGCTGGAGCAGTTTTTTACAAGGGTGTTTGAGAGAACTTCTGAATCTTAGTTTCTCTCTCTCCTTGCTTTCTGTCCCTTTATGTTTCCCTTCTCACTGGCCTACCGTCATATATACAGAGCAAAAGGACAGAGAAAACACCTATGGAACTATATTCAATATCAAAGGTTTCCAACAATGAACAAACACTATTTCTCAAACACTTCAGGGTTTTGGTATTTAGATCTTTTTTTGGTATTTTGGTATTTAGGTATTTCTTTGCTGAATTTGAATTATTTAAAAATTCAGTGTGAAGTGTTCCGGTGCAATACACACACTCAGTGTTTATCTCTACTTTCAAGATGGTGGTTCTTGAGATAAAGGTGACTCTTCCTCTCTTTTCCTCAAAATAAATGAATAAATAAAAACTGAAATGTGTCTGTTTCATAAACATGCAAATTGAGAGTAAATTCTACAATTTTTTTTGGCGTAACACTGGTTCACCCAAAATATTTATTTAGTTTAACAAATTACATTCACAATATAATGCAAAAAACAGCCCTCAACTTAATTTTGTGTATCATTATGAGAGCTTCACTCGGTCCTAAGATTTGTCTAGAAGAGGCAAAATATGACATTGGTAACACCTGAAATCTCACTGATGAAAACTTAAATGCAATGGTGGGCAGTTTTTTAAGTTCACATGTATGCTGGGAACATAGAGTCAGAGATAAATCACTATGATGCTACACATATTTATTCAGCTTTTATCAACAACATTACATATTTTTTACAGTAAAGAAGCAGATTACACAAGAGTAGCCTTTCTAGTCTGTCATCCCCAAGCAGGCAGTAGTTTCATATAATTCTTTGTGGAAATTAATTGACCTTCATTGCAATGCTGATCAGGGGAGGTTTATTATTATTTTATTTTGGTTTTCCTTTTCAAATCCAATATAGAATTACTACATTTATTTTTGAGGGAGACATTTGAGATCACTAATATGAATGACTCCGGAAGGTTAAGGAAATAATTTTCCTGGAGCTCTCGTGCTCAATCTTCTCTCTCAAATTAGAAATACATTTTGCAGAATCCTAGCTCATGGGAACAGACAGAGGACCTACCCCAGAAATTAAACTCATTACTAATCACAGCAGGGAGCCCTAGAACCAGGAGGTACTGCCCTTCATTTATTACAGTGGGCAGAGGATTACATTTTCGTGGAAGCTAAAAAATTATTTCAGTCATGTGATTTGAAAAGTGAAATATCCCAGTGAAAACTCTGCAAGTATATTAAGTGCAGTCTGTTCTGGACAGCTGTGTGAATCTGAGGTTAGAAAGGAAGTGACAAGTTTTGAACTAGAATGGTGAAATGACACACAAACGTGTATTTACACACTTAATTTTTATTTACCATACTTATACTACTGCTACTATCAGTTCAGTGGTGGATAAGTAATTTGCCAAGAAAAATGAAGTTATATCCTTCAACTATTCTTGTGTAATATTCTTGTGTATTCCTGTGTAATTCAAATGTAATTCAAGTTCACAGATTAATATCTCATCCCTGGTACATCCTGTAAACAGTAAGTTATCCCAGTGTATTTAAGAATTAAAAAATACTCTAAGAAGAAGCTTTTGGTAGCCTTGTCAGTGTCAGAATTGCAGGTGTAACACCATGCATGTGCAAATGCAAGTTTTGTGGCTCATAATGACTGAAAAGCAAGACTGTTGAAATTATAAAACCCTGAGTAAGACAAAATAACAAATTTTGTTTTCAATATAGCCATGGAAGTTATCTAATTGGCACTATAAAAATATATTTATAGTATATAAAATAATAGTTTTTATTATTTTATTTATTACATATTTATTACAAACATAGTTCTCTCTTTGTTTTTCAGTCAGTCTTGGCAAAAAGAAATATGTGTAATTCTTTCAATATAGTGGAGGACTACAGCTCAAGTGTCATGTTTCCATAAACCAAATCAGAAGAGTTTTTGAGTATTTATTTCAAACATACTATGAAAAGCTATTTGTTTGGCTTCCAAGGCTAAATCAAAGACCTCACACCAGAAGCCCAAACCTGTCACCATATCTTCATAATACAGCTTCAGGTATTTCCTCCTGTGCTACATCCTCCTTTTGGAGCCAAGATAAATTACTCTGCTCATCTTGGAATCAAACCAGTTCCTAAATACCTTCTGGCAAATTCTCTGTCCCTTATTTATTCTCAGCTGAGAGGCTGCTGCACATTAATCTAGACTGATGTAATCTCTAAGTATTCTGTGAAGCTACTCTTTTCTCTGAAATTTCAGCATATGTTTTATTGCCCTCCCAATAATTTGTCTTCCTGGAACCAGAAGTATGAGGTGGTTGTAAGATAAATACAGTAAGCTAAATATATTCTTATGAAATGAATGGCATATAGAGTAACACAGAGTCTTTAGGAATTCCAAGCATTGTGTTTCATTTTAATCAATTTTAGAGTGACTTTCTCTTATCAAAATTGAGATCCAAGGGGAAAAGATATTTTCACTATCATTTCATTCTTAATAGAAAATGTCATAAGTTATTTTATTATTATTGTTACTTTTAGTATGGAAAAAAGACTTACATGATCTGTGCAGTTCTCTGTCAGGCCCCATAAGAACCTGAAAGACAAGTTAATTAAATGACTAAAAATAAGTTCTCTTTTTTAATTCAGACATATTTTATCAACTTCATTGCTTATGGAACTATTTGTCATTATAAAGAGCTAATGAATATTTAAGCTTGAGGAATTATATCAATTGCATTATCTGTTTAACTTTGCAAAAGCTGGTATGTCTCTTTAATGAAACAACTGTTTCTTCCAAAATTGGTCCTGCTTAACCTGGCGATTTAAGGGTTTTGGTAGACAAACTAGTCCCTGTGACAGAAAATTCTGACTCAAGTGTCACCCTCATAGAACAAGTGACCTGTGAAATATTAAAAAAAGGTCAAAAAGCTTTCTGAAATGTTTATAGGTTGGTGGGTTTTTTGAAAGCTACTACATATGACAGTAAAATGGTAGAAATAGTAGCTCTGCTCATTTGAAAAATCCTACACATACATTTTCTCTACATATTGATTAACTCAAATGATTTCTTATTAAATCATGTGCAATATCAAATCAGCATGTAATCAGACCACTGTGTCTTTCGAAGTACTTTTAAAATGTGTTGGTTTAATGGTTTTGACCAGTTTCTTGACCTGGTGCAGAATTTCTATATAAGGTGACTTTTCTGCCAAATAAAATATCGATTTTCTACCTGATGATTTTGAAATTAATCTTTATCAACATACATGTGTCCATGTTTCATTTGTTGTTAAATGGGCAACTCTTCTCCAGTTAGATAGTTAGATAGTTAGATAGCCTAGGTGCTTATATTTCCTTCCATTTTCCTCCATGACAAATAGAAATCACCAATTGCCTTGTAAGTAAAACCAAGTTGAAGAGATCAATGTTATAATGCACAATGCAAAAAGATATCAATTAGTTTATGTATGTTCTGTAATGGTTAATCCTTGAGTATATAGGAATAATAATAATTTCATAACAAAGTTAAGAAAATTTGTTACTTTGTCACTGACTGGAAACATTTAAAGGATTGTGCTATCTTAAATACCAGTGTGACAAAATGTAATATTCATATGACATTCATTTTATTATTGTTTCATGGCCATTCCTTTATAGATTGATTTTAAAATGCATATTTATAGGATCAGATTTTTCCTTTTTAAAGCAGCCAAGTGTGATAGGAATGCTGGCCTCCTGCACCTCTGCAGTTTCTTGGTGATGCTTACCCAATAAAAGAAAACAGTAAGTAAATCCTCTGTCTTACGGCTACATACAGTAGACCTTAGGAGGAAAACATAGCTGCTTTCTTTAATCTCTGGTTACAGAAAGATGAAAAGTAGGCATAGTTAGGCTTAGTCTCTCATACTATCCCTTACTTAAGGGGTCACACTCCTTCCTCTCCATTGCCTTCCTCTTCCCACAAAGGAGCACCATGAAAACAGATTTTTTTAAGCTTTAGAAGCATTTTTGTTTGAAAATGGATACAGCTTGCTCCATGTCTCCTTTATCAGCGTAACTAGAACTAAGAAAATATAAACCTTAGCCTTGGCTATCTCTTAAGTGTGGGTGCCTTTCAAAACCTTCCATCCCTGCTCATAGCTCTCTCAGCTTCAGAAAGAAGCTGATAACTCACCTGACTTATTTGATCTGGCTCTAAGAGCGAATCAGTAACTGTCTCCTTTTGCAGTTTCTTATGTTATTGCTGTAAGAGGCGAAGGAAAGACACACAGAGCTACCTAAGGTCCCTTTGTATGTGTTAGCTCCAGTGCTAAACACAACATGTCTGCATCAACCTCGTGCTGCCATGTGTGTCCAGGCTAATTTGTCTTTGTTGAGAGGCAAAGATAGATAGGGCTTCTGGGTCCAAAGCTAACGTTGTTTGGCAGTGAAAAATATATCTACACACATGTAGACATATTGAACCAGTTATAGTTATCCCAGAAATCCCTACTACATCACTATTACTTGGTATTTTATATCCTCTCTTGCTTTCAGACACTAACAGGGAGTCGTAATAGAAAAAGAAACAGGACGTTAAAACCCACATCCTTAAATCCGTACATTCAACAAATAATATTTTAACAGAGAAATAATATTTTAAGAGAAAATTTGTTATTTCAGGACCCTCAGTATTAGTGGGAGTGCACAGACTGCTTTTCACTCCCTTCAGAAAGAAGATAATTCAAAACACAGTGCCCTTTTAGAGCAAGTCCTTCTATATAGAATATTTTCAATGATATATGGAAGACTGACTTTTGACTGCACCATAGAAAGACATTTTAACAAAGAGAGTCAAAGGTAAGAGTGTGCTGACCATCCTAACAATGTTGGTGTAACTAGATTTAGATGTTAAAAGAATGCAGTTCTAAATTCTAACAGTAGCACTGTCAATGGAAAGTATTCAATACTGTTCTGTTTCAGCAACCTTATCTTTTCTTATCTTTCAGCATATTTGCATCTTTTGCCCTCCAGGCACTTCTCTATATGGTCATTGCAAATCCAGAATTCTCCTTATCTGTAAACGTTCTCTTCATGCATGCTCTGCACTCCCTTGTGGTCCTTCCTCCTTTCCCTCATGCAGCACATGCTGCCGGCTCCAGCCAGGTGTGACAGGATTTTACCTCTAAAACCATAAATCACTGCAAATGAAACAATGAAATGAAATGAAATGAAATGAAATGAAATGAAATGAAATGAAATGAAATGAAATGAAATGAAGTGAAATTGAGGAGAGGAGAGGAGAGGAGAGGAGAGGAGAGGAGAGGAGATATAGTTACTGTACTGTTATTGTTGGATTGGAAGGTGTGCAGGTATCCCTGAGGAGAAACTGCTTTTGGCAGCTACAAAATAGCTCTTCAGATTAATGTTCAAGAGGTACTTATAGAAGGTACAATGAAATTACACAACCTTTCAAATTTTCCGTCCATTTAACAAAGTGCTTCCAGTTTCCATTTTATATCAGGTGAAACAATGAATATAGGAAAAAAGTTAACCTCTTCATGAGCTTTTTATTGATGTCTGTATTCAGAGCAGAGCACTTACTAAATAAAGGAGTTAGAAGAATGAAAAGTGATGCAGAGCCATTGGTTTTTGGCAGTTCTTGTTCATTTAATTATTTTTCTCTTTTGGGTATAGTTCAAGATGCTGCTGGACATTAAGAAAACAGATTTTTAATTTTTGGCTTCCTAATTTTATCGTTTTAGTAGACACTGTACTAAAGTTCCTCTTTCATGACTAATGTCTTTTTATCCCATCATACAGTATAGCTCTGCAGCTGTTTTCATGAAAAGGTAAAGTAGAATAAAACCAAGGAAGATACAAAAGGGCTGGTGAAAACCAGAGTGCAGGAATCACTGTGGATCTGATTCTGCTGGGAGAGGAGTGGAAAAGTCCCTATACATCATCACACTTTGTTTTGTTTTTTTCTCCAGTAGTCTGGGTTTTAGTCTGTGGGTTTTTGTAGCAGAAAGCATGCCCAGTCAGCAAACCTGATGGTACCTTGTAGCCAGGACGTGGCCCATAAGCTAAACTGACATGCAGGACCAGACTGCATGCTGGTATGAATCGACACTGCTTCGATGGAGCTATGCTATCTCTCCACTTCAGCATTTTCTTAAATTTTCTCATTAGAGAAATTTGAGCTCTGTGCAAAAATTCAACTAGATATAACAAAGACAATGTTTCTAGCTTTGCAAAAGAGTGCGAAATAGCACCACTTATCATCCCGTAAAGACTACTTCCATATGAAAAGCCTGACTACATGACTTAACTGTTCCCCACCTCATGAAAGGACAAGTTGGGCACACATTGGCCTCTCTCCTTATCCACAGCCAGATTTCAATGAAATGGAAGTCCAGGTATGGTAGATGTGGCATACAGACAAGCTGTCTCCCTACTCTGGATAACTGGGGGAAATCAGGAAGTACTGTGGGGCAAATCTTGCCAATGGTTTAGATTTGTCCTTAGTAAACCTATTCTCTCATATAGTTTAAAGAAACATGCAGACTCACTGCAAGTTGGGTGCACTGGGTGGGCAAGAGATCATAATGCGAAATTAGTGTACCACCCATTAAGTTTTGCTTATTATCACCATCTCAGAGTATTTGTGGGTTTGCTCTTGTTTGCTGTTCACTTGTTAATTAAAGTTACAAAATCAAAGAAATGTTCAGTCTAACCAGGCATCTTCAGCCAATTAGTAACCCATACAAGGCTGCATAAAGTCAGGAGAAAAACTGTAAAACAAATAAAGGAGCGAAGGTACATCTGGAAAACAGAAAGTGTATCCAAATGCTAAAATGCAAGACACTGTGCAATAAAGCACGCTCACAGAATAAAGCATCAGATTACAAAGCAAGTAAGCAGCTTTTTTTATTATTTCTTTTCTATTAAGAAAAATAAACCTAATCAGGGAGATAAAGCTATTTTCTCCAATTGCTGGTACATACGCACTAGCACAGTGAAACAAGACAGATGACATGTACAAACACCTGAACTAATTAGATAGCAGTGATTAGATATTTGAAAATAGCATGTATATCATTTTAGGTGCTCAGTGGAGGTTCAGACTTAACATGCACACACATGCCCACCTATGCGTACACTAATACAGAAAAAATAAATTAACAAGTTATTTGAAATAATAAAATTTCTTATCTGTGAAAATGTGCTGTCTGCATTTACCTGCTAATGGGTTTGATTAAGATAATAGATTACAGTTCTTTACATTTCTGCCAGTAGAGCACTGCTGATTTAAGGAGAGGAAATGGAGCAAAATTGAAACAACGAAGAACTTCACTATGTAATAACTGACTTTGCTCAGTATGAAATGTTTTCTCCATATAAACTACTCTGCATTATAAAATCTACAGCACAGATCTTGGGAAACTTTTTGTCACAAATTCCCATTTTCTATTCTTCAGTTTCTGGTTAATATTGCAGAAGAATTTACTTAAATGCCAGCTATTTCTGAAACCTGTCCATAAAGCTCTCCTTTTTGTTCTTTCTGGACTCATTTTACAGCAGTTTCATATGCCAAGCACAGTAAGGACTCATTTTTCATTGTTCTTCAAAGTCACTATAAATAATAAGAATCATAAATACAATCTTATGTGTAACTCAAGTCTGTAAGCACAGTAACTGTGATGTCTTGCTGAAACACCTATCAATAAACATTTCTCAGGTTTAAAGCCTATTCAAAAGGTAAATGCTGAAAAATATCCCATATTTGGCACTTTAAATAATAATTTAATTTTCTGAATCTCCCTCTGGCACTTGAGGAGTCCATTTTGAGTCTCTCTAGTTAAAGCTTTCTCATTTTTATATCACTACCCAAATGATCAAAGCTAGGGAAAAAGCTTTTAGTCCTACAGAGGATAAGGAAGCTTATATTTTATCTGACTCTTCATGATGGGACTCCATGCTCAAACTGATCTAATTTGCTCGGGTATAGCAAGAAGGAAAATACCTCAGAATCAGAGCTAAGCAGCTGCTGGCATCACTGGAAAAGAGGAAAGTTAAGTACAAACAGGGAAGAAAAATACTTGTGCATGTACGTATGTGTTTATTCATATTGTCTCTTTGACATTTCATAATAATATGCTGCTAATGGGAAACATTTAGGCAAAGAAAATATTCTACCTTTTTCAAAGGACTAGGGCAAATTGAAGTGGGTTTTAATGGTGCTTATCTCTTGGATTTTCTTTTCTAAACTTCACGTTGTTAAAGGAAATTTCTGGAAGTGGAAATAGAGAGTTCAGATGTCATTTGGATTTTTTTTTTTAATATTCCACGATAATTTACCAAAAAAGATAGAAAAACATTTATGGTATCAGATGGTATTCATTTGAATGGAAACATTTTGTTGCTTATGAGCAGTACTAAGTATGTCACGTGTACCTCTCTCATCATATCCACACAGCCAGTTTTTTTCACCATAGAAGGTCACCAGGTCAGACAAGCGGGAATTGCCGTTGGTAAATCTGAGTTAACTGTTACTAATTATCTCCCTGTCCTTCACACATTTAGAAATGAATTCTATGAAAATGTGCTTTATGATCTTTCCAGAAACTTAGATGAGGCTGACTCTTCTTGATTTCTCCCCAAAGTGTCTGAGCAATGCTTATGTCCACCTCTTTACTGATCCTTGTTTCCACTTCCTATATCCTCCCGTTTTCTTCTTGAATTCAAAAGCCTCTGCCAAAATTCCCAGTGCTCCTCCACAATGAGATGATTTGTTCCTGACCTTCAAGTAAGTTTTTCTCAAAAAACAAACAGCTCTCCTCAGTACTTCTCCTCTTGGGTCAGCTTCCCCCAGGGATTCTGTCTAGCAGTTTTCAGAATAGCCCAGAGTCCAATATGCCACAGCTCAGAGCCCTAACTCTGCTATTCACCTGCCCAGTTTTACTCTGGGTCCTGAACTCCGTCATTTTCTGGTTGCTGCAGCCCACCTTGCCACCTACCATGTTCATGATGACCTGAGGAACCTGAACATACATAAGTCTATGGGACCCGACAAGATGTATCCGAGAGTCCTGAGGGAACTGGCTGATGTAGTTGCCAAGCCACTCTCCATGATATTTGAAAAGTCATGGCAGTCAGGTGATGTCCCTGGTGACTGGAAAAAGGGAAACACTGCACCCATTTTTAAAAAGGGTAGAAAGGAGGACCCTGAGAACTACCAACCTGTCACCTCACCTCTGTGCCTGGGAAAATCATGGAACAGATCCTCCTAGATGCTATGCTAAGGCACGTGGAGGATAGGGAGGTGATTTGAGACAGCCAGCATGGCTTCTTCAAGGGTAAGTCTTGCCTGACCAACCTAGTGACCTTTTATTATGGAGTGACTACTCCTTCAAGGAAAGAGCTACAGATGTCATCTAGCTGGACTTCTGTAAGGCCTTCAACAAGGTCCCCCACAATGTCCTTCTCTCTAAATTGGAGAGGTATGGATTTGATGAGTGGACTGTTCAGTGGATAAGAAACTGGTTGGATGGTTGCATTCAGGTGGTCAATGGCTCAATGTCCAGTTGGAGATCAATGACTAGTGGTGTCCCTCAGGTGTCTGTATTGAGACCGGTACAGTTTAATATCTTCATCAATGACATAGACAGTAGGATCGAGCGCACCCTCAGCAAGTTTACAGATGACACCAAGCTGAGTGGTGTGGTTGACACGCCTGAGGGACGGGATGCCATCCAGAGGGACCTGGACAAGCTCAAGAAGTGGGCCTGTGTGAATCTCATGAGGTTCAACAACGCCAAGTACAAGGTCCTGCACCTGGATCAGGGCAACTCCTGACATCAGTACAAGCTGGGGAATGAAGGGTTTGAGAGCAGCCCTGCAGAGAAGGACTTGGGGGTACTGGTGAACGAAAAGCTAGATGTGAGCTGGCAATGTGTGCTTGCAGCCCAGAGGGCCAAGCATATCCTGGGCTGCATCAAAAGAAGCATGGCCAGCAGGTCGAGGGAGGTGATTCTGCCCCTCTGCTCCACTCTGGTGAGACCCTACCTGGAGTACTGTGTTCACCTCTGGAGTCCTTAGTACAGGAAAGACACGGACCTGTTGGAGCAGGTCCAGAGGAGGACCAGAAAAATGATCAGGGGGTTGGAACACTTCTCCTCTGAAGAAAGACTGAGAGAGTTGGAGTTGTTCGGCTTAGAGTAGAGAAGGCTTCAGGGAGACCTTATTGCAGTTTTTCTATACTTAATGGGGGCTTATGAGAAAGGTGTGGGCAGAATTTTTGGTAGGGCCTGTTGTGATAGGACAAAAGGTAATGGATTTAAACTAAAAGAAGGTAGATTTAGACTAGAAGAATTTTTTTATGATGAGGGTGGTGAAACACTGGAACAGGTTGCCCAGAGAGTTGGTAGATGCCTCCTCCCTGGAAACATTCAAGGTCAGGTTGGCTGGGGATCCAAGCAACCTGATCTAGTTGAAGATGTCCCTGCTCATTGCAGGCGGGGTTGGACTAGATGACCTTTAAAGGTCTCTTCCAACCCAAACTTTTTATTCTATGAGTTTATGATTTGTCATTCTTCCCTGTTTGTAAGCACTAGGCAAAGAGAGCGTTACTCCTGCTAATCCCCTCTAGCATTTTCATTAGGAAATTGTCACCAACACAATTTAGAAACTTCTTGAATTGCTGCAAGAGGCCATGCTGTACTCTCAGAAGATGGCTGTGTGGTTGTCATCTCCCATGAAGACTAGGGCCCATGGTCAGGATCATTCCACTAATTCTTGGTGGGAACTGAAACCCGCTTCAGGCGGTTTGTAGTATATCCCAGTGATGATACCACTGAAATTACTTCCCTCTGACCTTGGTCAGGTCTTGACAGACATGTGGCATTGGAGCTTGGTGCAGTCAAGTCATGCCTTTTCACAGAACAGAACTCCCCTTCCTCTTTTTATTGTTCAGCCCTTCCAAAGAGCCTGTACCCACCAAGGACTGTGCTTCACTCACGTGTGCCATGTTCCTATGGCTCCCATCATATCATAGCCCTGAGACTGCACATCGGCTTCCAGTTCCTCTTGTTTGCACATATAGATACTTGAGACAAGCTTCTGAATGGCCTCCCTTCTGAGCAGGAATTTGAAAATCTTTCCTGGTGCCTTCTCTCATGAGTATCTCTGCCCTTTGCAGCCAGGGGGTCTAGTGTCCTTCTACCTCAGCAAACATAGTTTAAAGCTCTCCTCTGTAGGCTTGCAAGTCTGTTTACAAAGGTGGTTTTCCTTCTCTTTGTCAACTGATTTCCTTCTTCTACAAGTCTTCATCAAATGGAGCATGGTGATTAGAGGATCTGAAGATTTACTGGCAATATCAGCTGCACAGCTGCATGCTGGTCGGCAGGATTCACACACCTGTATTCAGAGCTTTTCACTTGCCCAGTGAGCTGAAAAAAACACCACTTGGAGCCTTCCCCCTCCTCCTAGCACCCCTCCAGAGCTCACCCGATCCATTTGAGATACACCAGCACCACCTGTCCTTCCATTAGTGCTCACATGAATGACTAGCAAGGAGCAACAACCCAAGGCTGTATGAGTCTTGCAGTCCCTGGAGCATCACAGAACCAGATTCCAGGCCAGCAGCGACTCGTCCTGGACAACAGGTCTGGCCCATAAACAGGAGCCTCTGTCCCACAGAGAAGATCCTCACCAGTGACTCTTAACACTGCTCAGTCCAACAGCCTCTGTGGTCTGGTCTGAAATCTTCTCCTGACAGAATTTATTCCTCCCCCTAATGCCAGGACCCTAAACACATTTGCTGCAAGAACAGCTGCAGGTGGGTATGGAGCCGTTCCCTCCTCACAGAGCTCACAAGCTTCCATTTTTCCTCTCTTCTGGAAGCTCACATCTCCTTCCTTTTCCTATGTTGTACTTTCATTTTTGCCTCCATGTTGCTTATGCTCTTAGCTAAGATCCCACTGCACTGCTCTTCATCCTCCCCCAATTCCACAAAGCCTATTCACCTTTTCCGGCAGCTTCTGCCTCTTTTGGGGGTGACAGGTTAAGTAAGCTGCCGCATGAAAAATGGGTGAGCATTCATCAAAAAGAGGATGAAGAGGTTAATAGTTACTCCCTTAAAACTATATCAGTTACAGTATTTACTGCCATTTCAGAAGAGTGCTGGTCCTGTTTGGAAAGCATTACAAAAACTATTCTAAAAAAAAACAACTGCTATTTAATATTTTTGCATTTTGAAAACCAGTGAATGCAGAGGTGCATTCATTAGATTCGGTGCAGAAGCCCAAAACACCTAGTATGAGTTTTCGTTTGAAGACACAGTATGCGCATTACTTGTCCATAAGATGATAACTGACAAAGAAGATGAACTTCATATATCAAGCAATGAGAATAGTCTTAAAAATTAACAGGGACAATAGCTAAGCAACATGGATTTTTTTTTTCATTTTTATTCTACCTCTCTTCATCTTTTAATTCCAATATTTGTTTGTAGTAGCAGATATCCAGAGTAGGTGGAAAAGGATTATATATTGAAGAGACGTTGAAAACAAAAATTTTGTTTTGCATATTGTTATTTCTTTTTTAAAAGGTTTTTCTCATCTTATAAAATAAATTTTTCAATTTCACAGTAGGATCTGGAAAACACAAGTCATCCACAACACAGGATACAAGTAAAGACAGGAAAAGGAAAAGAAGGGATCCTTTAAGCTTTTGAAAGGTGTTGTTGGAAAATGTCATGCCATTGCTAAAGGAAGGTTTTTAAACTAGCTGCATTTACAATGTTCCAGCTACAAATCAAGGAAACCAGTTCCTAAGTACCATCCCCCATGCAAGCAAGCAACAACGCCATTAATATCAGTGGGATAATTTTGACACTATTTTTCTTATACAATAGATGAGAAACAAATCTCAAGAGTTCAACAGATAGTACTCATAAACCAAAGCATATTTTCAGAGATTCTGTTTTCTTTTCTAGATATTCACCAGTAGAAGCCTGAGTAAATGTACCTTCATGGGTTATTAAGTGGGAATATTTAGAATGATCAAATGTCACGTGCTATGATTGCTCTTAGCTGCTGTACCTTGTTTAATTGCTTTCCTCCAATGTCTTATATTGGATGAAAAGAAAGGGAAAGCTGAAGAGATACTCTTAATCTTTTTTTGAATAGACTAATGTTTGTAAATAAGATAATCAGTGTTTGCTTTTCATATGTTATACAATGAAAAAAGAACTATTAATATTTAGGAAATAGTGGATTTTAAATTATTGGTTATTTCTTGTCCAGGTACTATTGATATTAATACTTGACATTACATTCATTCCCATGGTAATCGTGTATTACAGCAATATATGCAAGCAACATAATCCTACTAAGATGGAACTGGCAAAAAAACCAAGGAGCTCCTTCACAGAGTCCAGAAATTAGTTATGAAAAATAGTAGTTCAGCTTCTCGACTTCTCAATTATGGAGTGCTGTGCATAGTAAACCTTATCAAGGCATATTAAAAAAAAAAAAAATTATGTCCAACCAAACCTATGGGAGGTTTCTAGATACAGCTGTTCAGGTAATACTGCTACCAAGTGGCTTCACTGCATTTGACAGTGGCACTGCCAGAAATAAGACCCTAAAGTATAAATTAGTTTGAAGACCTAGGAGAAGTGCATGTTTTGCTTAAACGGGAGCAGAACACAGAGCTATTTTCAAACCCACTGCTAATCTCTTTTCAAGTGCCCAAATGTAGTAACTAACCAGCCATAAACTGTCACACCTCATTTGCCATGAGTCATTTTCCCCAACTAACTCTCTCTGCTTAAGACATGGTCTTCCATTGTCAGTGTACTTGCTCATTCATATAGGCCTTTGCCATCCAGACTACGTTTGTTCAGTAAGTATGTGAAAATATAAACGTTTGCAAAACTCTAGGGAAAACAGATTTCTTCACAACAGTGCAGCTAGGAGGAGAATCACCAGCTGTCCTCACTGGATACCTCAAGGTTCAGGACACCAATATTCGCTTTCAAAGAATTAAATAGCTATATATCTGGATATCCAGAAAATTAATCTAAAGTTTTAGGAACCTGGTTTTGGCTTCTATCTCCCAAGCATTGCAAAGCTTACAATGCGCAAAACTTACTTGAGTGGAGAGGCTGCTTTAGCAGAAGCCTAAGTATATAAATGCCACCACTCTGATCCAAGAGCAAAGGACAACTCTTCTTCATTAACAAAAATTCAAACAAAGAAAACATAAATTTCTCAAACCACATTCCAGCCTGTATTTCTCTACTGTGTATATCTCTCTGCGAAGGAATCAAGAGCAAGCTATATATGATGTTACAGAACTTCATGAAAATTGAAAGATGCACGAAGATTCAAAGTATAAAGACTGAAGTATTGAGAACAGGAGAGGATACAGTCTCCTAAGGTATCTCTTACCATCTCTAATATAAAGTGAAAATCAAACAATATAAAAATATTTGAAACAAAAACTTTAAGTGGTACCATAAAGGTTATAACAGGCTCACAGGCAAACCTTGCAGGAGAAGACATACTTGGATTTCATGTTCGGAACAGGAAGAACAATAGCCATTAGTAGCATTTTCATCCTGTTGTTTTTGCATAATCTCTATTTCTAGAAAGGAAAGGGTTGTTAACTCTAGTTAGTGCTACTTCTTCTCCCCTTTTTCTTCACCTTGAAAAATGGTTCTTCTCTGTGCTGTTAGGCAGAGTGATAGAAGATAAAAAGGTACATGAACTCATATGGAGTGGGAATGTACAGGTTCATATAGATTGGAAACTGTCAAACAGATACTTCCTTAATGGGCTGGAAATTGTGTGAAAGTGTCTTTTAGCAGCAAGAAGCCAAACAATTTGGAACAGGAACTGAAACAAGTTGCCAACCAGGAGCACAGATCTGCAGAGCCACAGAGCAGTAGCACAACCCTATAGTCATCAGTCTCTAGTGCATCTGAAACTTGGCAAAAGGATCTGCTAATCTCTACAACCTCAGTGAATGAAGTTTTTTTAGTTGTGCAAATAAGCAAGTTCTTCTCTTGTGTGAGTGATAAGAGTGAAGCTTAATTCTAAGCACACCAGGAGAATTTTCAATTAGTCCTAGCCTGAGATCCTGTAGAAGTGACAAAGGGTACCATCTGCTTCACAGGTGGTTTATTATCCAAATCAGATTACAGCAATGAAGACCACAGAATGACCTACAACATAACAGCAGTGAGGAAAAAAATGTTTTGTTAAAGAAAGTGTTATAACTCTTCAAGGATCTTATGTTGCTGGTCACTTCAGCAACATATTAGTCAACAAACAGATCAAAAAAAGTATAAAGTAGTAACAGATTCCAGTGTCAGATGTACCATTATATCGTTGAAAGGGAAGATGCGTGCTACTTGCATTTCACAGATTTGTTGAGAATAGGTCCACAGATTGCTTTCAGGTATGAAGGCCCACCTGCACACCATCCAGATGCTCTAACTCTCCCAGAGAGGGTAAGACAAAGAATACTGTTGCATTGACACAGAAGAATATAAGCACTATCAGGAAAGTACTCAGGGATTAGACTCCCAATGTGGCTGCTACAACAACGTTTAATGTTCTGTGACCTCCTGCCATCCTGTCTTCTGCATCAGGAAGCCACCTGTGTTCCCTACTCTCTTCTTACACATAGCCATCCACAAGAAACCACCCATTCCCCTTTCTCCCTTTAAGCACACCTAGGTGCAACAACCACCACCAATGCTTTCTCAAGATCTCTCACTGTGCACACGTCTCATGACCTTGCAACATTCATCAGTACTCTGGACCCAATCCCAGGGAACACCTATGCTCTCCAGTTTTTCAGTCTGCACTCATTTATCCTTTGTTGCTGCAACTCAGTGTTTCTCACTCTGAATCTTCCTTCGGCATCCATCCTATGTATTCTGATTTCTGAATAATTGCTGGCCAGAGAGCCTGTGCCCTTCCAAAAGCCTGGGTTCTCCCCAGGTCAATCAATCTTCTCTACAGCTGAACAGTCAGGATTTACTCAGCAGCTCACTGCAGATACTATCACCCTGGGAGAAAACCTGTAATGTACTTAATTAAATGTATTCCCTGTGTTCAAAGTTAGCTTTAACACTTTCCTCACAAGTCCTTCTGTCCTTTCTTGTAGCCTGTCTAAAGCAAGTACTAAGGAAACTGCAGCAGGCAGAAGGAGGAAATTAACAGATATTCACATCAAAACATTGCAATAGCTTTGTCTCAGAAACACCCTTTTGGCAGTTGCGACAGAACAACTAACCAGGCTGAAATAGTTGCAGGGGTCCAGCTACCCCGTAATCTCCTCAGACCATATCAACTCTGCTGGTCTGAGAGGGAACACATTCTGCTTTGCTACCTGGCTCTGAATAGAGACCATGTACTCCATTCAAGTCAGTGGCTTTCTTGGCATATACATTGTGTGCACATGTGTGCACATGCACGTGTGCAAGCAGGCATACACATACGGGAGGGAGGGAGAGAGAGAGAGGGGGTTTTGGTGAACTGAGTGGTTATCTGAGGCAAGTTGTCAAACAGAAATGTAGAGTCCTTACCCTACTTCAATCTGTCATAGTAATATACTTCAAATTTTTAAAAATAGCAGCAAAACTCCATACCTTATAAAGAAAACTAAATTCAATAAACCTGATTTAAACTGTAAAGATGCTTAAACAAGTTAGTTAATTTGTTTAATTTTAATTCTCTTCCAGAATTTCTTTTCTATGTGAAGCTGAAACTTAGTTTCAACATTCTCTTGGTTAACTTATTCATTTAAAATATGGTGAGTCTCATGGTGATCTTAAAGTAAGGAATGAATAATGAATGGAGATCAGTCTGATGACTGCTATCAATGTCATTGATGGAGACAGCAAAACGTTATACCTTTGTGAAGCTGTCTTTTAGATAACTGTTAGTTTTTTCAGATTCTCTTTTTTAAAAGTGTTTAAAAAATCACAGTTTGATGATTTTAAGTATAACTGCCTTCCACACATCCAGTTTTTTCAAATGTCCTTCTATCTCCTCCTGGAGGTGAAGAGCTTATATTTTCATGCAGTAAAGCTGAACAATCTGTTAGTAATAGTGAAGATAATAAGCTGGTCTCAGATAGCCAGCAACATGCACTGAATTTTATTAATATGCCAATGAAAAGGTACCTCCCTTTTCTGGTGAAATGAAGCCAGTCTACTGATATGCTAAATATGACTCCTGGAGCCTAACCTCTTCCACACAGATGTCAGCATAGTAGTATAGTTTTCTGGTCAAAATAAAGTCTCCCTTTCATAATGGAAAATTTTGTTGGATTGGGGAATCACGACATTGAATACCAGATTTTACAGCAGCAGGTCCCGCATGCCAATAGTCTGTTGGAGGAAAAACAAATAGCCATTGAATTTAATAATCACACCATCTGGAGTTCAGACATTCACTATAAAATGAAATGAAGATATATAGCAAAGAAGAGTGAATGGCATCAAAGACTAAAAAAAGATCAGATCACATATGGTCAAGAGACGGATACAGTAAAGTTAATCAAAGCAAAACCTTTCAATTTGGATAGGAAGTTACATCAAATAAGACATCTATTTCCTTCATGTTAGCCTATAATCTCTGACCAGCTTTTTCCTTTTTTTTTTTGACAATCCAAATTACCGATTCTTGTCAAGAGACCAGTTTCAGAAACATTTACTTTTCAATGTTCATTGAGTTTCTTTTCACATTCCATTATCAAAATCCTTCCCCCAGCTGAGGAAACACCAGCTCTGTGCTCCTTCCATGTACTCAGAATAGGATTTTGTTTAAAGCAAGTTGGGTGCAAACTGATGTAGAAGTCTGGCATTCTGCATACATCTTTATTTTTTTATTTATTCTGGTTAATTGACTGAGTTTCTGTCCAATATCAGATTACCCCCTCTTCACTTAGAAGTTCTTTCTCTAATACAGGAATTCAGCCTCTACTGAATCATCTAAGTGCTTTTCTCAAAGGAAATCTCATGAGAAACACTTTGTGCTTGTGATTTATAGACTACACACAAAGCTCAAAGTAGTTCTTATTAAACATGGTTACTTGTAGAGCAGTACAAAGCCTAATGGATTCACTTCATTGAGCTATACCAATATTGTATTTAGTTGTGATCCAGATAGGATTGCATCCCCAGAGTTTTACTACACTTCTTGGATTCAATAGAATGAAAGACTTTATTGACCTGGAAACCTGTGCATCCTCAGAACCCTCAATGCTTCCAGGGAGAGCCACGAGCATGTAAGAGCTGCAGGAGATCTACAAAGATCATAGCATAAGCACAAAAGGAAGAGTTATTTTCTGCAAAAACTTAGATGCTGAATTTCCAAGTATATGAAGGTTTAAAAATGTCAGACATATTTCTATCATTAAAGCCACAGAAATACAGATAAGACAATCATCTTTTAAAAAGTAGCCAGAAGATAAACCTTTAAGTACTAAAGTTCTTCATTACAGTGGTCCATGTCTCCCGCGGTATATAGTGAAGTCTTGTAAATAACAATGGACAAGACAGACAAAACTACCTTAAAGAAAGACAGTGAACGTTAGTTTTATTCTTAGCTTCTCAGAGAGCATCCGTGGCTCATTTGTGGCTTGGAAGGCCACAAAGTGCATGTGTTGAGGGGGAGTCTTGTCTTTCTTTTATTTTCCTGAACAGAATAGGAATATTTCCATTTGCACAAGCGAGTCTGCCAACTATAATCTGTGTAATACAGAGGCAAAGGAATTCTATAGGAAAGACCAAGTCAGGATGGAGCTCAGCACAGTATGAGTATATCCTTAAAGTCATGTCTGTTATAGTTTGAATTAGAGATGAAAACTAAGTACCTTAAGCTAAATTGTTTAAGTCAATGTGACTTTCATGTGAGAAAAGACATAATACCACCCTCTGAGGAAGATGCCAAATTTGTCATTAGACTCATGGTACAAAATCTATCAGTTTTGTTCAAAATTAGTACCTAAAGCCTCTTGATCTTAAATAACTATACTTAGTCTAATATTAATTCATTTTTTTAATATTTAAAATTTTTTTTTAAAAAAATCAGATTTAATTTCTTCCCAATGAAGAAGTGCAAAGACTACCAGACCTCTGGAGCCACAATAATATCCAAGTCCAAATCTTTGAGTCAGACCATTGTTACTTAAAGTTGAAACAATTCTGCTATTAATTTTAGTTGGACTGAAATTAACACCAACAAAAATCAGGAGAAGGAACTTAAGTAAATCTACTATTTCCCTTGCTTCAGAATATGTCAGCGTACACCTAGGCAGCACAAGACACTAACAGATACAGACATCTGAGCTAGATTAAGTAGTGAAGACCAAATAGTCACATTAGTCAACTAGCCCTATTGCATTAACAAGCTCTACCACCCTGCAGTATCCCTTTTGTATTCCACAGAGCCTGAAGATTTACTCTCAACTACATGATTGGAGATCAGAACTGATATTAGTAATTCACTTATTTTCTGCCACCTTTGCAGCCTGTTTCCCAAGACCATGGTGGAAAACTCCCACTGCCTGCAGGTGCAACACAGCTTCACAGGACAGTGTGCCTGCTCACTTGGCTTGAAAGAGCTGATCTCAAATGTCAGTTTTAAGCCTTTACCCCTAAAACTCACCCACAGTGATATCAGTGGGTGTTCTGTACTGCAAGAGATAATTATGGTGGTTGCTTAAAAAAAAGTCTAAAAAGAATAAGTGAAATGTCTATGATGATTTCAATTTTCCAAAGACTAAATTTGTAACTTTTATTAGAAAGCGTACAGTTCCACACATATTCTTGATATTTTTGCTTCAAGTTCTGCTAATGTATTTTTGGTTTATTTGTTTTATGTTACCTTGATGATGTTTCAGCCATTTTAAACTAAAAATGTTAGTAGGCTATGATAAGCTTAATATAATATAATACAATGTAATATAATATAATATAATAAATATAATATAACTAATAGTGTAAACAAGGTTTGAAAGAAAGAAGTAACAGTACCTTTGGAGGGGCGGATTTTATATTTTGGAAAAAGATTAAAACAAGCTTTTATTTTAACTGGTACAGAGATTTTAAGAACCTTACGTCTTATGTGATCAGACCATATTAAAAGGACAACTAATATATATTTGAAGATAAGGGACTAAAAGACTTTCAGATGCACAGTCCTTCCCAAATCTGAAGAACATGTGGAAGGGCCTTTACCTTTTTTTCTTTCACAACTTCATTAATTGATCAAATATAAGTGATTGACCCTTC